>NC_143552.1:64497500-65725357 GCF_054136105.1 Typopeltis vanoorti | reverse complement strand
ATCTCTTTTTCACAGAAAAGAAGCAATAACTTAAATTCAAAGTTATGGATCTAAGTAATTTTTTTTATTTAGTTATTTAAATTATGAAATGCAAAAATGGTAGTAAAATCATTTTTAATTTGATTATCAATTAAACTGGCTCATAACTGAAATGATATCAGCATAATCACAAAAACATATAGGACACTCGTGCAAATGTCAACTATAAAGCATTAGGTAAACCTTATAATGAAGCTTATATGTTGATTATCACAATATTTCTGGAGTTTTTTATGACTAAAAAACAATAAGGGCTAAAAAAAAGATTTTTTTATCAGTCATTAAATTTAAAACTTGTACTAACTAGTTTTAAATTTAACAACTCAATAAAATATTCTTTTTAATCCTTAATCACATAGGAAGCTTTGAAAACAGATGATAACACAGTTGGTATAACAACTAAAATAATTTATTGCACCACAATCAAACTGCTATCTTCCAAGAACAACACACACACAAAGATGCATGAATGCAGACACTACACAAGGAAGTGAGAGTGAAGATTTACTTTATTCCCAAAGGTAAAATGCATTCAATCATGCCATCTAGTAGGCATAAGGCAGATATAAGGCAGTTTTAGGCATTCAAACTTAATAAGGTCGGGATAGTTTTTTATAAGCCTAGTAGTAAGAATAAATAATAGTGCTTATTATAGCTGGATTCACAGGATAACCAACATTAAAATTTCTGAACATAAATACTACAATTATTACCAACACTATGGCCACTGAGATCATACAGACTGAATTTACTTGGAAAGTATGATAGACTTTTCCTAATTTTCCTTGAAAAAGTTATTCCAATCAATTTGGAGATATTATTATTATTATCCTAAGACCCCATGGAGTCACAGACTCATCTAGGAGGTCCCATTTGTCATACACAGCTCATCATGCTACACCTGAAACACATTCAAATTCTCTGAAGACACCATGCTCTCAGGCAATGCAGTCCAATCACTCACAACTCTCCATGCAAAATATCTGCTTCTCACTCCCTCCTTATACAGCTTCCAGGGATGACCTCCTCTTCTCCCTCAATCCCCCCCCCCTCATTTTATGAAAAACCTGTCTTGTCTTAAGCTTTCACAAACCATTAAAGTTCTTTAGCTGTGGACTTCATAACCATGACTGTCTTTGAGGATAAGGTGGTTGGTCCTATGCCTCCTGGTGTCTGGGGGATGAAAAACCCAAGTTACTGGGAGAAAAAAACCACCTCCATATGAGACTGGTTACCTCACCTTTAGTTGAAAGAGACCAGATAAAGGTTTCTCACATCATAGGTGAGAATCGAACCCCAGGTCTTTCTAACCAAGGGGCTTCGTCTATACTGACTGAGCAACAGAGTCTCCTTTATGAAAAAACTCTTCAATGTTAATCCTATAACAGCCCCTTACTAACTTGTATGTCAATATCATATCACCCTTCTTCCTTCTATTCACTAGACTCTGCAAATTGCATCTTCTCAACCTTTCTTCATATTCAACATTCCAAAGATCGAACTATTTTGGTCAATCACCTCTGAACCCCTCTCCAACATCTCATCATCATTTTGAAAACCAGGTAACAAATCTGTGCATAGTAATCCATATGTGGCTTAATGAGGGCC
Source organism: Typopeltis vanoorti (assembly GCF_054136105.1). Classification (NCBI taxonomy): domain Eukaryota; kingdom Metazoa; phylum Arthropoda; class Arachnida; order Uropygi; family Thelyphonidae; genus Typopeltis; species Typopeltis vanoorti. The sequence goes on along the minus strand of NC_143552.1, from coordinate 65,723,710 downwards.
TTATACAATAGAACCAGAATCTCCTTACTTCTACATGTCAATGTGCACCACATCATCACCAGAATTCCTTGTGTGTTGTCCTAATAATTTTAGCAATATGTCCCCCTAATTTCAGATTATTATCCACCAATACCCCAAGATCTCTTATTTCCTCCACCAATATACTCTCACCAAGAGTAAATTCTACATCCAATCTTTGTTTCCCAAATTTTAAAACCTTACATTTCACAACACTAAACTGTCATCCCCACTTTTGTGCCCATCCACTCAGTCAATTTATTCAAGTCTTCTTGCAAGGCCACAACATCTTCACTACTCCTCATAGTTCGTCCCAACTTTACATCATCTGCAAACAGATGTACACACTCGTTCAAATCTTCCCCAATATGATTAACATACAACTTAACCAGCAATGGACCTAAAACAGACCCCTGAGGCACACCACTAGTAACTTTCCTCTTCTGGGATATTGATTCCCCCATACACAACTTGTTGATACCTATCGGACAGCTAATCTCGAATTCAATTGAACTAGTCTAATATCCAACACCTTCACTCTAGTTTGACTATCAACTTATCATGTAGTAATTTATCAAAAGCCCTTGCAAAGTCTTAAGTACACTAACTATGTATACAATTCCCACATCCAATCCTACTGTCGCCTTATTGTAATAAGTAAGTAGATTATTACACATGACCTCCCTTTAGCAAATCCATGATATCCATTAAAGATAATACCATTGTTGTCAATCCAATCCAGAATTGGATTGACAACAATGGTATCCTTATTCTCACCTGATTCTCATATTAAACAAATATATCAAGCTGATGTCAACTTCCTGGTACGTTCCTTCAAAATACACAGTAATATATCTTTAAATACCACAGCCTTATTAATATCAACTTTGCTTAATTTCCCACATACCTCTTCCTTGCTCACAGTCAGTCAATCCCCCCCCCCCATTATCCATCACCCTCAAACTCTGCATGATGTTGCATTTACAAATTTACAAGTATGAAAGATTTTATTGAACTGCTCATTAAATATCTTAACTATAACATCTGCAGCAGCTGTCCTTATGCCTTATCCTCCAAATCAATGCCATCCTACCATAATCATTATTTTTGCTGGCTACACATTGAAAGAACTCCCTAGGACAGGGTGGGGAACCCTTGGCATGCGAGCCGAATGCGGCACGCCAACGACTTTTTTCCAGTACACAACCCAGGGTTCACCTTAAAAAATAATTAAATACAACATCTTCGCTGAGTTGTATATTTTAGCTTAATAGAATACAATTTTATTAAGTAGAGCGATACCAAATAAAAATGCAATAAAGAAACAAACACCATCAACTGTTTTAGTAATAAGTAATAAGCAAATGAAACAAATATTCCATTTCCAAGCCACCTATCTCCGTGATATATTGACGTACAAGTTTTGTCCCATTCAATTGTTGCACCATTTACCAGGCAGCCAGACGTGGCATGACTCCTTTACCATCATTTTATATATTTTTTTATATATTTTGTGTTTCATAAAGAATTTATCAGTTTCCTAAAGTGTGTATATATATGAATTTGGATTTAATTAAATTGTAAGTCATTAAAATATGGAATGGATGTATTTATTGTCAATTAATATGTTTAATTTATTAGATATAAATGCAAATTTTCCTTACATTGCAATAAACATAAGTTATTGTTAAAGCTATGTGAAATGCATTATCAATATTCAGGATTATGAAGTGTTATCTGCATGTGATTAGATGGCATGCGTATACCCTTCTCTTTAATTTGCATATGTGTGTAGGTAGGCAGGCTTATAATTATACTAATTTTTGGTTTGCTTAAACTTAGTAGGTGTATGCAGAGAGTGATTATGATGAGAATTTCTGAGTCCAAATTATAATTTTTGTCAGTGTCCATACGTCTCTGTCCATATTTTTACACCCCATGATCCGATTTTCATTAAAGTTGGAAGCTATATAAAGAAAGCAACTTTTTTTGTATGTACCTTGTGGTTGTACCAGAGACATCATAAGGAATTTTGGCACCTATGGCCAGGAAAGAAAACTGCGCCATTCTAAAAAAAAAAAACTTTAAAAATCTAAATTTTTGCTCCTATGTAAAATTAGCGCCTATGGCCAGGAAAGAAAATTGTGCCAATCTAAAAAAAAAATTTTAAAAATCTAAATTTTTGCACCTATGTAAAATTAGCGCCTATGGCTGGGACCACATTGGCCACAGCCTCATTACGCCTCTGAGTTGTACAACTTTGGTCATTCGGTTGTAATTTACTTTTTTTCATTTTGCTTTTCGCTTTGTTCCCTTCTTGACTTCCTCTCTTTCTTCTTCCTTTTTTTTCTATTCATATTTATGCTATATATAAATATAACATTATTATATATTTTTATTTGCTTCCTGCTCTTTACAGATTGTACAGAATATCATAACCACTACTAAAGAAACATACTGGCATACATTGAAGAGGATATTACAGAATTTAAAGAATACTGGACTGAAAAATTTGGTACGATTAAGAAAGATAATAAAGAATTATACATTTTATGTTCCAAATCAGTTGTTTGTAAAACTTCTATAAAGAGATATTTTGAAACTGTTCATAAGAATTTAAGCTAGCAATAAAAGAACAAAGAGAATTAATTTCTTGTGAACTGAGCAAAACAAAAAAAAAAACATCCGATACTTTGATTAAATTTATTTCAGGTAGGTCTAGTTCCAACTTAGTTTCTGCTAGTTTTGAGGTTTCAAAAGTTATTGCCCAACGTGGAAAACCACTCAGTGATGGGAAGTATATGAAAGAAGCATGGCTAGAATGTGCTCCTTTCCTTTTTGACAATCTTTCAGAAAAGGTAAAAATTATTCAGTGCATTAAAGATTTGTCTGCGAGTAGAAAAACAGTTAAGGCTAGGATACTTTAAGTTGGAAAGGAATACAGCAGAACAATTAACAAAAGATTTGGCTTCATGTAAGTTCTTTTCTATTTGTGTTGACGAGAGCACAGACTTTATATCATCAGCTAAGCTAACAATCTTTGCTCGATTTTGTAGGGTTGATGAAGTATGCAAAGAGATGATTAACCTTATAACACTACTTGAGCATATCACTGGGGTTGATGCGATTATGAGTGGTTATTACTATCTATTCGGCAAAGTGATATTTCAAAAGTGGTATCCGTCACAACGGATGGTGCACCCAGCATGACTGGTAAAGAAGCAGGATTTGTAAATCTGTTTGCAAAACATGTTGGTCATCCACTGATAAGTTTTCACTACATCATACATGTGGAGACTATGTGCAAAAGCTAGCCTAAAGGAACTTGAAGTGATGCAAACAGTAACCAATGTTGTTAATTACTCTGCACATGCTTTGAATAAAAGACAATTTCAGAATCTATTGAATGAGGTGGATTCGGTGTACAAAGGACTAATAATGTACAACAATGTTCATTGGCTTAGTCAAGGTCTTGTTCTTAAACGATTTGTTGAATGCCTGGATGAGATAAATCTCTTTTTGACTAATCAACAAATGTCTATAAAGAAATGTATGACATTGTGTGGGTTTGTAAACTGATGTTTTTTGCAGATTTTTGTGAGTGTTTAAATGACTTGAACCTTAAACTACAGGTCTATGGTAAGACTCTTGATGACATAAAGGCATTTGAAATGAAACGAGGAATTTTTAAGAAGGATGTAGACAGTGAGAGATTTAGATATTTTCCAAACCTAAAGAAATACATCAATGATCTCCAAAAAGATGATAAAACAGACCGCCAATGTCTTCACAAGCTATTTTTAAACGACATTGTGTCAGCTGTTGAGCAGTTCTCTCTAAGATTTGTTAAGTTCAGAGAATTAGAAGAGACTGCAAAATTCATTAAGTTTCCAGACACTGTAAAACTGGATGAATTAAATTTGCAGATGTTTTTGTGGATAAATATGGATGATTTTGAAATGCAGTTGATTGATTTTCAAAGTAGCTCAATTTGGAGACAGAAATGTGTTGATGTCAGAGTTGACTTGAAAAATATTGAAAAGGAGCAATTAGAGATGGAAGTAACAGAAAGAAGTGCAGAAAACAAGGTACTAAGGACTTGGAATACTATTCCAGAAACTTCTGTATGTTTAAAAACCTTTCAACAGCATTACTATCCATTTTTTGCATCTACATTCTTGTGAATCACTCACTGTTCTCAGTGATGAACTTTGTTAAGTCTTGTAATAGGAGTAGCCTTACAGATGAAACTAGTAGTGCATGCAATATCTCTAAAGGTTACAAAATATAAACCTGATATAAATTATCTGTCATCAGTGATGCAGCAGCAGAAATCTCAAATCATTGATGCTAAATAAATAAAACGTCCACTATTTTTCTTTCTCTAGTTTTGATGTTTTCTGCAAAAAAATGGTAAACATTAACTTCTGTTTAATATATTACGTAGGTAAAATAAAATTTTTATCCGTAATTTTTATGTATTACTCATAAAAAATATCTTTAATTTTATTTGATTTTATTGTGCTTCAGTCAAGTAAAATGATTATGAGATTGTGCACTGTAATAAATTGGAAAAACTTGAAAAAACTTAAAAAACCTGTCTGATTGATCTTTATATTAAAAAAAAAATATTCAGAATTATTATTTACTCTTTTGCTGATGTCAAAAATTGCGTCTTTAAATTATGTGGCTGTGTATGGCAGCTAAAATAACACTTAAAAGCAAATATAAAAATATCCATGCTATCAACAGGATAGAAGGACTTTTAAGTAAAACTTCCATCACTAATTTTTATATTCCTTCAATCCTAAATGACGTACAACAATCACTCTTACAACATTCTTTGATTTTACTGTTCTAGCATGAGTTTTGATTATTAGAAAAGGTTCACCCAATACTTAAAAGGCACCAAATAATAATATGTTCCCCAAAATTTTGGTTGGCAATGGAGAAAATTTTGCATCAAAGATTTGGCAATTTTGGCACACACACTTAAAAAGGTTGCTCAGACCTGCCTTAGGATTTTTTTGGCTTCATTAGCTAAGTGCTGCTCATATTGAACTTTTGCTACTCTAACCAACCAAGTCATCCTCCTTGCCTGTTCTGAATTGATTGTAATCACTTCTCTTAGGTTACTTCCATAATACCTTTTTTTCTCTGTATTGCATGCTTAATCTCTTTATTTGACACCTACCTTATTTAACCTTCTGAACTCTGGAATATATTTAGACATTCCTTCTACTAGTTTAAGAATATCACCTAAGCAGCACTGATCTCCTTTTTACCTAACTCCTCATTCCATGCTACAGGTGCAAGCTGTCTCCTGAGCTTCTCGTAATCACCAGCCTTGTAGTTCAACATATATCCTTTCCTCACAGGGCTGGCAACCACCCATGCAATCACTTCATGATCACTCTCACCAAATGGAGGAAGGTCTAACACACCTCATTTATAACAACATCCTGTGATAAGATGATCAAATACAATATTCTCAATCCTCACATGCCCTCTGTTGCATACTGCCTGAGAGAGTTGTCCCTCAAGAAACTCATTTTTTTACTTTCAGTTGCTATCTCGTCATCCTGATCTATATTGCCTTAATTAAAATCACCCATAACGATCACCCTTTTCTTATTTGCTTGGCTAATTTGCTCATACATTTCCTGGTCACTACCCTCAACATTACCAGGTGTATAGCAACATCCAACAAATTATTTCATTCTATTCACCTCTATCTCGTGCCATACCGCCTCCAAACCATTACCACTATTTCCTCCTTGCATCTCTACCTTGTATGTACATAACTCTTTTTCTATCATCAATAGCACTCCACCTTCCTTTTACCCTTTCTATTTTCATGAAATGCATCTTACCTTTCCATTGCTATTCCTCTCAGGATGTCATCCTCATCCAACTATGTCTCACTTATTCAATTCAAATTATCACAATTTTTGGGTGAATAAACTTAATCAATAGACCCATTTCATTTCCCTTGTTTCTGATGCTTCTAGCATTTGTATACAAACATAACAGTTCATTCCTGGATCTATACCAAGTTTCAATGATACCACTTATTAGATGTGCCTTCTCCAGACTTTTCTCAAATCATTTCTTTTTCTCCTTAATTGTCTCAGAACTTTCTTCAAATCCAACTGCTTTCCCTACACTACAGGTTATTCCCTTCCCTTTCTGTCTACATATACATTCACATCCTCATGGAGTATAAACCTTTCTCACACTGTGTTCACCTGTCTGCCCTGAGTCTCCCCATTTTCCTGTTTGTCTTGCCAAGTTCTTTCATTCTATACAATGTACCCATGTCTTCATTCATTAGTACCACTTCAATCTCTCCTTCCTTACTCTCCTGCTCTTTCACACTGTTTCTTACTTGCTCAGATTCATTCTCTGCACTCATTACTCTCCCTTTCAGCAGCAGTATCTCCAAATAACTCACACCAAAACCATTCAAATGATAGGTATAAAAAGGTAATAAAAAAAGAAAAGTATAATTATTTCATTCTATTCACCTCTATCTCATGCCATACTGCCTCCAAACCATTACCACTATTTCCTCCTTGCATCTCTACCTTGTATGTACAAAGGGTTGCAGAAATTGGTTGATAGGCGGAAGAGGGAAGATATGATTGAGACATTCAAATTGCTGAAGGGTTTCTATAGGATTAATTCAGAGGATATTTTTGTGATCAGGACTGGTGGTGGGAGAACTAGGGGACATCTATGGAAGCTGGACAAGAGTGTGGTTAGCAAGGGTGTTAGATCTGGTTCTTTACTTTTAGAGTGGTAAATGAGTGGAATAAGCTGCCAGAGTCTGTTGTGGGTGCTATGACAGTGAATGAGTTCAAGGCAAGGTATGATAGATACTGCGAGAATGCCAAATAGTTGTATGGACATGATGTTTAGGGCCTCCCTCGATAAGTCTAAGGCTTCCCTGGAGTCGGCCGTAATAATAATAATGCCTTATGTCTGAAACATATCGTCAAGCCTTCAACCCAGCATCCAAGAGCACCCAATCCTGTCTGATAGTGGCTAAATTTGCAACCTCAGGCTTTAATCTGTTTTCCTTGCTTCAGTATCAGGTATCTCCATGGAGTCAGAAGGCTCACTGCAGGAGATCCATTATTCACAAACTAGCAACTATTCACATAATACCTATCATACCTCTCCTTAAACTCATTCACTACCAAAGCACTCACAACCATCTCTGGCAACCCCCATTCACCATTCTCCAAGAAAAAAAAAAAAAAAAAAAATCTAGTCCTAACACCCTTGCTAACCACACTCTTAAAATTTCCACGTGTTCTCTTCCTTCTTGTCATAAAAATTTATTTAGTAATTTATAAATATACTGAAAAAAGTATTAAGCATCAATTCCATAAAATCCCTTTAATAGTTTATGCTTCTGTCATATCTCATCTTTTTCACCTATTAGCTAGTTTCGAAGCCCACATGCCTTCAATCTATTCTCATAAGGGACATTTCATAGACCTGCCACAATCTTTGTCACTTGCCTCTGGATCCTCACAATCACTTCTTCATCGCCATAGAATCTGGGTGTCCAGATCTGCACACAGTGGTCCAAATTAAAGATGTGGCCCTATTAAAGCCTGATGAAGGGGAAAAATTACTTCTCTATTCCTTGCTTGTTTGTGTGTTTTTCAACAACCATGTAATTTGATGTGCTGTTTTGGCTACCTTTGCAATATGCCATCTAAACTCAACTCCCTGTCTACTATTACCCTTAAGTCACTAGCCTCATCAGTTTCCTGAAGTTCAATTCAGTTCCATCAATATAGTATACAGCTTGTGATTTCTTCTTCCGTATGCTTGGCCACATTTAAATGGCAGTCATTTATCTTTGCCCATACTGCTAGTCTGTTTAAGTCTTTCTGCTTCACCTTCATTTAAAATTGCTCTTCCCAGTTTAGCATCATCAGCAAACAACTGAATATTTCTTGTCAAATAATTTCCTATATCACTGATATACAAATTAAATAACAGACAACCAAGTACCGAGCCCCCTGGTAAACCACCAGTCACCTACCTTCAACTGGACTCAACTTCTCCATAAACCACTCTTTGATATCCATCCATCAGTCACCCTCTAATCCAAATCACCAGATTATATCCAACCCCCATTTGTCTAATTTATGCAACAGAGTTCTATGTGGAATGCTTTCAAGTAGCTTTGCAGAGTCCAGCAGTACCACTGAGTAGCTATTTCATTTATTCAAGTCCAGTATCACTTCATTATAAAAATTAAGCAAACTACTAAGGCAAGACCTAGCCTTCACAAAACAATGCTGCCACTTATAAAGTATCATATTCCTATCCACTCAGTCCTGAATTCTGTCTTTCAGCAATTTCTTCAATACAGGTAACCCCAATTTATGTGCCCTGATTTACACGTTTTTTTTTTCTTCTTTCCTGCCACTGTATGCATGTTATGCCTATCTGTATGTTGCTGTGCATAGCACATTGCCTAACACATCACCTCATATCTGCTAGTTCAAAATTCATTGCTGATTTGAAGACAAACTTTAAAAACAGAGGTACGTAGACATCGATTTGATACACTTCTGATGCTATTGTTTCCAAATGTACATAATTTATTACAGGTTTAATTTGAATGCTTATTAAATATGTTAATAAGACTGGCAAAGGAAAGTCACAACAATGAGGATATATTAGCACATAAAAAGAGAGATGTGCTGTAGTCAATTTGAATCCAAATTGACTACAGCACATTGGCTCGAGTTCAACTTTATGATTGTTAACATCGCATATGAATTTAAACTGAGTCAACAATAAGAATACTTTTTAAAGATAAGGATAAAGTGGGAGAAAATATTGCACACTTCTTGGGAAAAAAATCATCCATTCTCACAGTGAAACTATCTGAGAGTTGGAAAAATTGTTAATTGTGTGGTGGCCGAGATTTTTTAAAATCCCGGCCACCTTTTCTGAGATGCCATGAATATAGGGGACAGTGATAGATTTGCTGTAATCTATGTTTGGAAGAGGGAGGGAGAGATGATGTGTGTAAGCACGTGCACGTGGTGTTAAAATTCTTTGTATTTGGTGGAAGATGTAGCCATTAGCCAAAAGAATGTTTTTATGTAGGTGAGTATTGAGAGCAGTGTAATCTAAGCAAATTAATTTTGCCTGGTGGAGTAAGGTTTTTATGGTCTCAAATTGCTGGGAGGAGGGATGATGTGACTATTGATGGACGAATCTACCTGTGTGTGTGTGGGGGGGGGGGGGTTCTATAGACTGTGAAGGTCAGGGATCCATTTGGATGTCTTCTAGCTAGGGTGTCTAGGAAGGGGAGATTGTTGTTATTTTCTATTTCCGTCATGAATTGGATCCTGTATCTAATTCATGATTATTTTGAACTGTTCAGATTGGAGCTGTTCAAATGGAAAACAACAGTGTGTGTGTGTGTGTGTAAGGTCATGCGGCCAAATTGCAAACATATTGTCCACATTGCATAGCCAAATAGTGGGTTTAAGGGAAGTGGAATGTTAGGGTAGTCTTTTCAAATGTCTCCATGAAAAAGTTAGCCAAGGGGAAGGAAAGAGGGGAGCCCATGGCTGTACCCTCAATGTGTTTGTAGAATTTTCCTTGCCAAAAAAATAGCCAGAGTTCATAGCGAACTGAAAAAGTGCTGAGATATCGGGAGGAAATTCTGCTTGGATAAGTTTGGACAAATTAGATGTTCTGTAGAAAAGAGAATACAAGAACATCAATCTTATATTAGCAACAGTAAATTCGAAAAATCTGGCTTGGCACAGCAGGAATAGATACAGACCACAACATCCTATGGTCTGAAACACACTTACTTCATCAAAGTCGGTATAAATTTGAATGCTTGTTTAAAGAAAGTGTTGAGGCCTTACTTCACTATCTGAACTTAAATCAGAACGACTGCCTCTCTCTATCTAAGATATTGAAAAGTCTTATTTTAATCACACAGGTTAGTTTTTTTTAAAGAAGTTAATGAATTATCAATATTTCTACAGTTACACCACTGCTTATAAATATACTAATGTGACTATTAATTTAACATCACACGACTCTTACTTTTTCAAATCAATCGATTATTTGTGTTCTACTTTGTAATTACCTATTGTCACCATTGATGATGGCCTGCAATATTCAGGCTTGAATAAGTGGCTTTAAATAAATAGCATTACTTATCCCTTGTGTTTTTCATGTTAATTTAAAGAAACCTCTCATGACACAAGTATCTGTTAAACAATGAGAATACTGCTGTTTACCAACCCATTTCTGCATCCTAACTCTCACCAAAAGTACACCTTAACTACAACTCCAGATATACAGACCTATAATTTGTAGACTTAGCCCTATCACCACATTTGTGAAGTGGAACAATTTACCCCATTGTTCAACTTCTTTTGAACTTTTGATGTGGCAAGACTCTTGTTAAACAGGTAAGATAAGGATAATAAATGCACAACAAACAACAGATAATAAATACACAACAAACAACAGATAATAAATACACAACAAAAATAAAAATAAAATAAAAATAAACCGATCAAAAATCCTAGTTAAATTCATTTTCACCAGAACAAAGGACCAATATATCAACGGCAGACATCAATTTTCTACTATTTAGAGCATGGAAAATACACTTCATCATCTGGATTTCAAAATTCCTCATGCAATTCAAATGTTCAGATGCAATGGGACTTACTGTGTATTGGTGTTTTCACAATAAACAGGTTAGCGTGAAAAATTAATGGACAGAAGATCAATTTTCCAATACAACCAGATAACTGAAAGATCAATGTATATCTCAGTACAAATATCATTGCATACAAATCCCCTATCCAAAACAAGCATCTCTAACATGAAAGTTAGAGTAGAATAGCAAGCAGAGTGCTAAAGCAATACCTATAAAAACCTATTGATCCTTTATCAAATTAAATTAATCATGTATTCTTGTCCTAACAAACACTGCCAATATCTTAGCTACCATCCCTGCTGAAATGTAAGTGGAATCTGTCTTGCCACAGCTCTTGTGTACTTGCAATATTTTATTCTTCCTTCCAGTCCCACAGAAACTTGACTGCTGCAAGGTACTCAGTTACACAACCTGATCAAGGGAAGAGTCAACTCCATTGCATTCTCCAAAAACTTGCATTTATATATCACCCTGTCCTGACCATCTTGCACTTCTCATTTATTTGAATGTATTTATAGTATTGTATTTTAAAGAAATTAAATTTTAAAAATATACTAATGTTACTATTAACTAATGAAACTGAACATTATAAATATATTTTGCATATAAAAGCACTAAATATTAGAAAGTAGAAGTTTGTACACAACTATAATACATGATTGAGTGTGCTGTGTCATAGTAAAATGACAATTATTATTTAACATTTTGCTATTAAAATAATAAAGATTTGTCATTTTTTCTGTTAAGAGATTAATATAAAAGTAGGCAAATGAAAAAAGAACCTTTCATCACAATGACATGTTTCATAAGGATCACAGCAATGTATTTCATCCTCATGATAATAACATCAGGAAGAATTTGAGAACAGTGAAAAGGGAGGAAAAGTCACTGATGGTGAGTTAGCAGGAGGTAATGATAAAATGAATGAAAATGATAAAATGAAATCTCTGTTTTTTTTTTTTTTACTCTCATGAAATGAATATAAAAGCAGGCAAATTAAAAAAGAATCTTTCACCTCAAGGATGTATTTCATGAGGATCACAAAGATGGAATACATTCTTCTGAAAGTAACAGCATGCAGAACTTGAGAGCTGTGGGAAAGAAGGAAAGCTACTGATGATGAGTGAACAGGAGATATATGAAGAATTGAGTAAACGTAATGTCAATAAGACCGAAAGACTTGACAATATATTACCACGTGTGTTGAGGGAAATGTTCCATGGAGTTAACAACAGTATTAACATACGTACATCTTTAGCATGAGCCCTAGATTGGGCCAAATTTCAAAGGAGTGAAAAAGAGAGCATAATTGTCCGCTTCATAAAAGGGGATAAGACTAAGGCTTTGAATTACAGGCCAATCTGTTTGCCTTGAGTTGTGGTAAAGATATTAGAAAGGCTGGCGAGGACCAGGAATCAGAATTGGATTGATGACAACAACATTCTCATTGATGGACAGCATCAATGAGAATGTTGATTCTCATTGATGATTGTTGATGTTTTAAAAATCTACTTACTATATTATTATTATTATCATCATCATCAAAGATCCATCTGGGAGGTCCTTTTATCATACACACAGTTCATCATACTATGCTTCAAACACACTCAAATTCTCTGCATACACCACACTCTCAAGGTAAGGCATTCCAATCATTCACAACTCTGCATAAAAAAACCTGCTTCTCACTCCCTTACTCACACCCTCTTTATACAGTTTCCAGGGATGATCCCTGATCCCCCACTGTTTTCTGTAGAATCTCTCCAGCACTGATCATCCTATAACAACCCCTTACTAAGTTATAGTCTCTATCATATCTTCCCTCTTCCTCCTGTCCACCAGACTCTGCAAGTTGCATCTTCTCAATCTTTCCTCATACTTGACATTCCAGAGGTTAGAAACCACCTTAGTCAGTCGCCTCTGGACCCTTTCCAGCATCTTTTCATCGTTCTGAAAACCAGGTGACCAAATCTGGGCACAATAGGCTATGTGTGACCTAATCAAAGCCTTATACAATGGAACAAGAATCTCCCTAGTTCTACACATCAGTGTCCTCCACATCATTCCCAGAGGCCTTTTTGTTGTCTTCACAATTTTGGCGATGTGTCCCCTAAATTTCAGATCCTTATCCACTATCACCCCAAGATCTCTTATTTCCTCCACCACCAATAGTATATCCTCACCAAGCATAAATTCTGCATCTCATCTTTGTTTCCCAAATTTTAAAACCTTACATTTTGCAACATTGAACTTTCATCCACATTTCTGTGCCCAATCACTCAATTTATTCAAGTCTTCTTGTAAGGCCACAACATCTTCTCTACTCTTTATGGTTCGTCCCAACTTTGCATCATCTGCAAACAATGAATATTTCCATCCAAATCTTCGCCAATATCATTAATATAAGAGTTAAACAGTAATGGCCCTAAAACAGACCCCTGAGGCACACCGCTAGTGACTTTCCTTTTCCTAGAAATTGCTCCCCCCCCACCCATACACAACTTGCTGATACCTATCAGATAACCAGTCTCCAATCCAATGCACCAATCTAATATCCAACACCATCCACTCCAGTTTGACTATCAACATCATGCAGTAATCTATCAAAAGCCTCTGTGAAATATGATAGGTATCAAGGAAGCAGTCATCTTATTGTAATAAGTAAGTAGATAAAACATGACCTCTCTTTAGGAAATCCATGCTGCCCATCAAAGATAATACCTAAAAGATAAAGATAATGTATAAGGCTTTAATCAGACTGCAGATGGACTTGCACAGATTTGGCTATCTGGTTTTAAATGGATCAAGAGATGCTAGAAATGATTTGTAAAGGTGACTATGGTGGTTTCTAGTCTTTGGAACATTGAGTATGAAGACAGATAAAGAAAATGCAATCTGTAGAGTCTAGTGGATAGAAGGAAGAAGGACATAATCAACATATGTATGTTGGTAAGGGATTTATTACCGGAATAATGTGGATAAGAGATTCTGGGGGAGGGGTGATTACATAATATTATGAAGTTCTTGACTTCATAATATTATGGGGAGGGCAAAGTCCGACTGTCACCTCCTCGTGGTGCCCTCTGAATGAACTAACGACAGCAGCATTTCTTCTTTTTCCCGTCATGGAGACAAATTTCAGTGATTATACTCATGCTACCGTGTACAGGGCAGCCGACGCGACTCTTGATTTGAAAATGATGTCAGAGAAATGAGCAAATCATTCCACCCATTACAAGAAATATTAATATCATCCAATGTAATTTAAATGGTATCGTTACCCCAGCAAGCAAAGAAAAACTAAATGAACTATTGCTACTAGCTGACAAACATGATGCTGATATTATCTGCATCCAGGAAACCAAACTTTGACAAACCAACAGACTAAACATTAAAAACTATGAAATCATAAGACAAGATAGGCCTATGGACCAAAATGGAGGAGGGCTTCTGACACTAATCTGAAACTTGTCATATAAAGAGTTTGAGTTAAGACATAGTATCAGAAGGAACTGAAATACAAGGAATCCAAATACTGCAACCAAGTAAAAAAGCCATGAAACGTATTCAATTGTTATCATCCTCCTGACAAACCTGGACCAAATCTTTCCAACATATCTCATCTCATTGAAGAAAACTTCATTATCTTAGGAGACATGAATAGCAAACACCTGTTATGGGATTCTGAGGAAATAAACCCAAGAGGAGAAAACTTGAGTAATTTCTTAGATGAAACAGGACTAATAACTCTCAACAGTGGAGAACCTACTTATCTGTCTCATTCTTATGGTACAAAAGATGCCCTAGATATCACTGCAGTGTCTCCTGATCTTCACGACAAAGCTATTTGGTCTGTTTTGGAACCAGAAGGAAGCGACCATACTCCAATATTAATCAATCTGAACCCAAAAATGACTAGACCCACCTAAAAAAGAAAATATCATTGGAACTTCCAGAAGGCAAATTGGGAGAAATACAAGGATGAAGTAAAATGCTGAAAGATCACACATACCATGATGACTTAGACAAAGATTATATAACTTGAAAGAATACTATCCTAAATGCAGCAAAGAAAAGTATCCCAAAGGGCTACAGGAGAAAAGTTATTTCAAACTACACAAAGGTTCACCAGGAACTTGCCAGTAAAATAACTAAACGAAATTAATTTTTTAACATCTTAAAAATTGGAAGCTCTTCAGAAACCAGGATCGAGTACAACAAGATGAATGCTGAAATTAAACAAAAATATAATATATTACAAATAACTAGATGGCGAGAATTTTGCCACAACTTAAATCCAAACACTTCAGATACCAAACTTTGGAAACTGACTGCTAATTTACAAAGAGACTTACCAAAGATAAGTGAGACAAACACGCTAAAAGATCCAGATGGAAATATCAAAATTGGAGATAGGGAGATCGCAAATACCTTGCCCTTTCATTTTCAAAATATAAGCGAACTAGAGATGAATACTAGAAAAGACCATCAAATATCAAAACAATCTCGACAGCAGAAAAATGCTGCAAACTCCCCAAAATATCAAAACAAACTTTTCTGGGATCCATTTACAATCTCTGAATTGGGAGATGCCTTGGAGAGACTAGATATAAATAAATCATGTGGACCAGATAACATACAAGGAATTATGATCAAACATCTTCCTTCCCTAGCCCTAGATTGGCTACTTCGCTTATACAACAATAGCCTAAAACAAGGAAAAGTTCCGAAAGATTGGAAGACATCCACAATCATACCAATCTTAAAAGTCTAACAAACCGCAAGACCAACCAGGAAGTTATAGACCAATTTCAGTGACTTCAATTCCAGGCAAATTAATGGAAAAAATGATACTCCAATGTTTGAATTACTATCTAAACAAAAATGGTATACTACCAAATTTTCAGGCTGCCTTTAGAAGAAATCACTCAACAACAAATCAACTTTTCTACTTAACCCAGACAATTCAAGATAACTTCCAGACCAAACATACCAAATCCATAATTGCAGCTTTTATAGATTTTAGCAATGCCTTTGACAAAGTGTGGAGGCAGAAACTCTTTTCCAAACTTTGTCATATTGGAATAGAAGAGAAAGTTCTTAACCGGATATATGACTTTCTAAGAAATAGAGCAATTCGAGTTAAAATAAATAATACCTTTTTCAAGAAAGTGAAAATAAGACAGGGACTCCCTCAAGGTAGCAAGCATTTTAAGCCCACTCCTTTTTTCCATCTACTTAAAGGACTTAGATAAAAATATAAATAAAGAAACAAAGATAGCTATGTTTGCTGATGATTTGGTCCTATTCTCAGCTCACAACAACCTAGAAACAGCAGAAGGTCACTTAAACAAAGTCATTGAAAGTTTAGCTACATACTATGAAAACCAAAAAAATCAAAATTAATCCTACTAAATCAGAAATCTGTGTTTTTACTATTAATAACCACCTCAGAAAGTGGAGACCAAAGATTAAGCTAAACAGTCAACAACTAATTACATTTAATGAAAACCCCAAATACCTTGGAGTTACTCTGGATCCATTGCTAAGCTTCAATAAACATATCAACAACATTGCAGTCAGAGCAAAAAGAAGACTAAATATCATGAAAAGTATCTCAGGTAAAGAGCAGGGAGCCGATGCTAAAACCTTAAAAGTCACATACACCTCTATTATTTGACCCATAATGGAATATGCTTCACCTATCTGGATGCAAACATCACAAACCAGTTTAGACAAGCTTATAAAAATTAATATGTGGACTAAGGAATACAACTCCTGGAAAAATAGCAGAATTTCAATCCAACCTTGTTCCTTTAAAAATTAGCTGGCAAGAAAATCTAACCAAATTTGTAGAAAAAAGAGCCAACCTTGTACATCATAGAACAAGTGAACTTTTTAAAAACTGGAAACCAACAAACAGAATAAAGAAAAAATCAACAATGCATGAAATCATAGAAAATAAAATTCCCTTGGATTGTCCAAATAAAATAACCAACTTCCCAGCATTTCCTCCAAATCAAGACAGGAAAAATATAGTTATCAACTCTGAAATAGGGAAACATGAGAAAAAAAGCCTAGAAAACCCTGAAATCTTGAGATCATTACCCCTTTCAAAAATAATGGAATATGGACCTGACTTAATAAAGATCTACACAGATGGCTCCAAAAATCCAAATGGCAATTTTGGGAGTTGCATACTCATCTATGGCTCTCATAATATAGAACTAAAAACAACTAACAGTATTGGATGCAACTCATACCATGCAAAATTAATAGTCATTAACACAGCACTGCAATATTTGGACAAACAAAACCTGAAGAAGTTTATATTTTTCACAGATTCCTTAGCAGCCCTTCAAGCTATTAAGAACTGCTACACTAGCCATCAAGAAATACTTAGAGACATAGCAAAAAACATAAACAAACTACATAAGGATTCCAAGATAATCTTCCAATGGAACCCATTCCATGTGGGATATTAAAGTTAAACGAAACTGCAGATGAAATAGCAAAAATGGCTGCAACATCAGGTGATACCACAGATTTCGATCTTTTTTAAAACCACCCAAAAAGAAAACATAAAAAGAACAATTCTTCAGGACATGCACCACTGAGTACCAGTGGTACTCAGCAGAAAATCCAGGAGCTACCATCAACTCCAAGTTTAATCGCGGTGCCACTACCATAATCTCTCGGCTTAAGACCGGCCACACAAGACCAATCAAGTTTAGCAATGGCATAAAAGTCTTCCCCACCTGCAAAATCTGTAACATCGAAGAAGCATCACCAATGCATTTGCTAAACTGTATGAATATTTCCAAATGTGAATTCTATAACAACCCAGAAAACGTGCTGTATAAAATGCATGAACTTGACCTCTATGACCTGGTGTAATAATACCATGGGATAATTTAAAAAAATAAAAATAAAATAAAAAAATAATATTATGGGAGAGAGAAATGTAAACGGTGAACTGTTGGTGGGACTGTGTAGCAAATATAACTTGGTAATAGGTGGCACAATCTTCCAACATAAGAAAATACAAAAAAAAAGTAACCTTGGTGTCACCAGATGACAAAACACAGAATCAAATGGATCATATTGCCATCAGCCAAAGGTGCAAGAAAATGCTATTAGATGATTGAAATAAGAGAAGTGCTGATATTGGCTCATATCATCACCTAATAATGAGATCTATGCAGTTATATATTCTAGAAAATCATCAGGGGAAAACATTTAATAGATGGAAATTTGATATTACTAAATTACAAAATGCTGAAGTCTGCAATGAGTTTAAAATAAAGTTAAAGGAAAATATGGAGGAGAAGATATAAGGAATGATGATATAGAGGCTAAATGGAAAAAGGTAAAAAAAAAGTCCTTAATGATACAGCAGAACATGTTTTAGGATATGCTAAATGAAAGAAAGAGGAATAGTTATCGATAGAAACTTGGTGACTAGTGGATGAAAGGAAAAAAATAAAGCTGAAATTATGTGCAAGAAAATTAATTTTCTAAAAGGAAAATTAATTTAAAGACAAATATAAGATTTTAAATAAAAAAAAAGTTAGAGAAGTGCTTGGAAAAGATAAATGGCAATGGCTTGAAGAACTGGCACTGAGGGCACAACAAGCTGCAGACAAGTATAACAGTAGAGTGTTACACAGTATTATAAGAAGACTTTCTGAAGAAGCAATGCAAAAGAATGTTTCAGTGAAGGATCTGAATGGAAAAATTCTAGTGTCAACAGAAGAACAATCGGAAAGGTGGAGACAACATTTGTCAAATCTCAAACAATAGCAGTATTTATTTCATATGGGGTCCTCCCATCCCTTAAGATGGGTGGAGCCCTCCTAATAAGGGATTAAGTATGTATTTTATTTCTGTAGAGCTGTGTTTGTTCACGGGGTGGTTTGCCTGTTCTGAGGGATGAAAAACCCGAGTTTCCGGGTGGAAAAACTCCCTACCTCCATATGAGACCAACTAACTCACCTTTAGTCAAAAGAGACTAGACACGTCTTGGACAGGAATTGAACCCAGGTCTTTCTGGCCAAAAGAGCTTTGTTTATACCGACTGAGCTATGGAAGCTCGCAACAATAACAGTGATAGAATACAAACAGAAATAAAAAAAGGAGTAGATGAATTAAAAATTTATATCAGCCCACCATATTATCATGGCAGAGGTTCTAAAATCAACATA
This sequence comes from Typopeltis vanoorti, assembly GCF_054136105.1. NCBI lineage: Eukaryota > Metazoa > Arthropoda > Arachnida > Uropygi > Thelyphonidae > Typopeltis > Typopeltis vanoorti. The sequence goes on along the minus strand of NC_143552.1, from coordinate 65,704,759 downwards.
ACAACAATCACAGATATGCTCTACCCACCTCCAAGATATCTGGGAAAAAGAGACATTCCTTAGGGATTGGAATAAAGGAATAATAGTAAAAATACCAAAGAAAGGACATTTGGGAAACTGTAATAATTGGAGGGATGTAAATCTGCCGTGTCATTAGCAAGATTATTCTTTCAAGAATCTTTAATATTTTAGACAAGGGCATGAAAAGAGAGCAGTCTGGTTTTAGCCCAAATAGATCATTAACACCTTAAAATAATAATCAAACAGTCAGGTGAATTTAACTCTCCTTTATATTTGCTGTTTGTGAATTACGAAAAAGCCTTTGATACCATTGCTAGAGATTGTGTGTGGAATGCACTTCAAAACAAAGGAATGCCACAGAAGATAATAAACCTCACAGGAAGCATATAACAAATTCCAATGCCAGGTGCTGCATGATGAATATCTGACACGACCCTTTCAAACTGTATCTGGAGTGCAACAAGGATGTCTGTTATCTCCCTTATTATTTATACTGATGCTAAATCAAACTCTAGAACAGACAGCAATGAAACATGCCAAAAGAATATCATGGAAAATAAAGAAAATTTTGGGTGATCAAGACTATGCAGATGATGTATGTCTAATTGCTCACAGACATGCAGATATCCAAAACAAAATAACCACATTACAAGAAGAATCACTGAAAGTCAGTTTGAAAATAAATACAAACAAAATGAAAGAAATGAGAATCAATGTGAACAAGAAGGAACCAAGTACAACTGAAAATGGAAAAATCTAAACTGTTTCACATTTTACACATCTTGGAAGTGTTTCATCTGCAGATGGAGGAGCAACTAGAGATGTTGACATAAGGATTCAAAAGGCAAGTGCATATGTTAAACTTAGTAGAGTATGGAAAATGAAAAATATTCACACAGATACGAAATTAATGGATGTGAAATGTAGTTGGTTTCAAAGGAAATACAAAGAAAACTACATTAGAAAACTACAGAAAATATTCATAAACTGATGTCTATGGAGCATACTTTGAATTTGGTGGCCACAAATTATTACTAATGAAGACCTCTGGAAAAGAACAAATCAGCAAAAAGTAAACTTTGAAATCAGAAAATGAAAATTTAGATGGATTAGACATACACTTTCAGGCATGAAGAAATCTATCACGCAGTCCTGGAATGGAAGCTACAAGGAAAGAGAAAGTGTGGCCATCCTAAAAATACATGGAGGATATAGACTTTAACAGAATGTGAGAAGAAGAGTTTTGCTGAACTAAGACTAATAGCAAGGATAAGGACCAGTTTACAGACTCCTGATGCTCCTGATGGAATCTGGAAAAGAAGAAGAATGTGGATAAGATTCTTCATAAAATCGGTGGAGACATGGGAAGAATAAGAGGCTATCCCTAGAAGTTGTATAAGGTAGGTGTGAGAAGGGGATGAGAAGTAAGTTTTTTTGCACAGAGTATAGTAGGTGGTTGAAGGCATTGCCTGAAAGTGTTATGAGTATGGAGACAGTGAATGCATTTAAGCCATGGCACAATGAGCTGTGTGTGTTTGCGTGCGCGCCTCCTGTGATGAGTCTTTTGACTCCACAGAAGTCTGATAATAATAATGAAATTGTACACAATGAAAACAGCAATCATTCAATTAACTCAGGTCTTCAATCAAATGGCCAATTCTAAAAGATGCAATACATCTCAGTGACATATATAATTTCTGAATAATTATTTTAATTTTGTGATACTAGTCAAATTTTTATAAGTAAATTTGATAATTCAAAATAAATGATAAATTTAATAAAATAAATCTGAATTTATTACACTAATATTCTGCAATAAATTATAACCAAAGCCATTACAATACCAAGTTGATAGTGTAATTTCAATTTAAAATAAATGTAGTCCACATCGATATCTGAAATATGCACTTTTGCCATAGTCTTTTCTCTCTCTCTCTCTCTCTGCCCCCCCCCCTCTACCCTCTTAAGCATTGTATAACAAGACTCACAATATATAATTATACTAAATTCTCTGAGATAGTCACTTTTCCGCCACTGACCAGTATTACAATTCTATAGTTTTTCTTACTCTTTATTCATTACATACTGAAAATTCCTTTGCATTTCCTTTAATCTGACCAGTCAATCTTCTCTCATTCTCCATTTTTCTCTTTCTTGCCAAGCTTGTCACTTTTCTATCCTGTATTTTATACTCCTCATATATGTGGTCATTACCTGCCATCTAACACTTCTTTCAAAATATAACTTATTTCTCCAGTGGCTACTTAATTTCTCTATTCATCCATTTCTCTACTAGCTTATTTATTAGTCTAATTCTCAGTATGCATTGCTTGTTTCATTGGTTAAAGATATATTTTAAAAAATCCCCATGCTCTATCAATCTCTTTTCCTCACAGTTCATCCCACTGTATTATTCTGAATTATTCCATAATAACCTACCTCTGTAGTTATCAGTATATACTTTTTAACTGAACCCCTTATACTGTCTGGCCACCTACCAAACCAAGTCAATACCTGGTAATTAATTTCAACAACCAGTCTCAGATTCATTCACCAGCCTATCAACAAAATATAACATATTCTAAAAATCTAACAATGCTAATAAAATCAAAATGAACACACCATATAATGCATTTGACTACATTTAAACTCTTATTATTCAGTTTAATACGAAACAGTCAAGATAATATAAGTTTCATTACCTGGTACAGCATTTGAAAAATTATCTACAACAATAACTTCATAATTGGCTATCAGTAACTCAAGAACAGTATGACTTCCAACATATCCTGCACCACCCGTAACAAAAATGCTCAGATGTGTACTATCTGACATCTTGATATTATGCTAAAAGATGAAAATAAAGTAGTTTTATTTAAAAAAAAAAAGTGGGGATAGTGAAGTAATACCTTGTAATTCATGCCATATTTATATTTTATCATTAGTAATTCAAAATATTAAAGATTATATGCATCCTAGTTGTTTACAAACTCTCAGTATGTTATCCTACCAAAATCATAAAATACAATGTCTGTTTCATATACATATAGGCATAGACAAATGTATCAAAGGCTATACAGGTATTGCTAAATACCAGTATACACACATCCATTCAGTAGTATATCTAAAATAATGAAATCATTAAGAAACTAAAAATATTAAAATAACTCTTTTTTTTTTTTTTTTTACCTGTTTCTTTAGCCATTTTCTACAGTTATGAACTACGTATGTGTATGCAAGTTATTTTATATATATTTTGTTTTTTTTCTTTTGCTTTTATTGAATGAGATGATGTAATGATGGAAAACAGTGTATAGGTTATTAATATCAGTGTACATGACCAAGTAGTGGTGATTTCATAATATCCAAGAATAATCCTGAAATATTTCATCCGGTCTGATTAAAAACATTAAAATAACAGTTTTTTTTTTTTTGTCTGTTTTCCAGAATTATTCCAGGACATTTTCCAGAATTGTGAACCTTGTATATATATTTTTGATATTTTTTTTTCTTTTTCTTTCACTGAATGATTAAACAAAAATTACAACTAAGAAATAAAACCCTATTTAATAAAAGATATAGCTATTGGATTATTGTATATTTCCTATACAAATATGACAGTGCTGAAATTTTGAAAAGCTTCAAATATTTATTATTAGAAAAAAATAAAATAATAAAATAAAAAAAAATTGTGGATTCCATAAGCATTAAAAATATAATAAAATATGCTCTGAACAAACAATCCTAAATTAAATATTTCTTAAAACATGAAAAAATCCTTTCATTCAATACATGAATAATGCTACATAATCATATTCCATACAATGCAAAATATACTTCACACAAAACTATCATAAAATTATATTAAGCAAATTAATTGCTACAGAAAGACTATACAAAAACTAAATAGATAAATAAATTAAAAGTAAATAAATACATAAAATATAAATAAATAAATAGAATAAAATAGTCTTATTCACATATCAGGCACTATATAGTTAGTCTTTTTTTGGTAGTAAGTTACAGAGTAATCCCATTACAGGACTAGTCCAGAAAATAACAACAGTAGTGCAGTACACACTATTACTAGAGAGAGATGTTGTACTTTGTACACATTCACGTGTCTCTGGCAATAAATTCTGCATATCATCTGGGCAATAATCTCTCCTGTCTTCCATTTCACACTCATTAAATTTAAAATAACAATCAAATATAAATCTAATGAAACTGCATAATAACTTTAGCAAGAAATTTTCTTAGCACTATATATATAATGTTTGTAGATTTGGTGAATATTTAATATTATAAATAAACTTTCTTGCTATTTCATAATATCATATTTTTCTTTTAAAGAAATTTTACATTTACAAAAATAATTCCTAAATTATTTTTAGGAATAAATTTGTAACTTAAACAGGCATTTTTGAGCAATTTTGAAATATGCAGCATCACATGCTGATAAGAAGGGTATCAAGTACTAAAAAAAATAATGGTCACTAACAATACTGCATCACAAAAAAAAAAAAAAAAAAAAACAGAAACAAAATTTACAAAACAACTTATTCTATTTAAAAAAAAGTCAAAAATGTACTTAATTTAAATGTACATCTATACATCAGCTTCTTTTTAATGTAATTGCGAGGGTGGGGGTGGGAGGAGATAGAGAGAAATTATCTTTCCAGAAAGACAGTTTATGCATGTGTTTACAATGGTATGTCAGTAATACTATGTTAAAGAAAACAGATATAGCAAGAAGGAAAAGAATTCTTGGAATGTTACTTAGAATTAGCCCCAAAATAATTAACATGCTGATGTTGTGGCTCCTCAGGATTGAATATGCTGGAAAGGTGGACAAATAAACAGGGACATCAGTTTAATACAGCAAACTGTAAGGTTTTGAAATTTGGGATCCACAGATAGGAGGGTGCATGCCCACTCTCTCTCTTTTGGTGAGCTTTCAAATTCCTATCTGCTATGATCTCAATCTCACTTGCTTAGTATAGGGAGCATGTTGCAAAGGTCAAGAAGACAACCCTGACAGCTGCTGAAGTACTGAAAAGAATGCTGATTGGCAGAGATAAGAAGGTAGTAGTAGTAGTGGCATTGTATTAGGCACTGATCAGATCACATTTGGTTGCTGTGCTCAGATCTAGTCACTGAGGTTTGAGGAGGATAAAGTAACTTCGAAAAGGGTACAGAGGGGGATAGCAAAAATGATATCAGGACTGCAGAACAATGATTAGGAAAAGAAGGCATGTAGTGTATGAAACTGGATGGAGAGAAGATTGAGGTATATGATTGAGACATTTAAGCTGTTCAGAGGTATTTATTATTATCATAACTGATACACAGTCAAAACAAGATATCATTTAAACAACAATTTGACTGGTGATACAGAGCAATTCATATTCTATCCAAAAATCAGTCTGTCAGGTAGCATTGTAAATTATGGACTGTTCCAAGTAATGCTGTTTTTTGTAGATCATATCACGTCACTTTAATGATGTTTAATTCCTGTAAATAGTTGAATACTGTTTTTGAGAGAAACTTGTGACATGAAAGTAAGAATTATCAACACGTTAGCACAAGAAGATTACTTATTATATTGCCAGATATTTCAGTTTGAAAATAATAAACTATCATCAGCGGCTTGGTAGGAAATAATCTTTTACAAGGTAGAATACAAACAATTGATCATTCAAAATTAGAACGCGTTGCATGATGGTGATGTTACATCGCTAATCACGATATCATTTCACTGAAGAAATGTAAATATAAGAGTGCAGAAATAAATTACATGTATAAGCTCACAATGTCATACAAAAAACTTAATTTATAAAATCATATTAAAGATATCATTAGACAGATGTAGTATCTAGAAGGTATTAAAAAAATAATAAAATTAAATTAAAAAAAAAAAAAATATATATATATATATATATATATTAATGTGTTATTCGGATCAAACTTTCCCATATTTTTGACAAGGATATGCAGTCATTTCGGTTCAAGTTAGGGCATTGAAGTAAGGCCTCCGTGTAGAAGGCGAGTTTTATACCAGAGAATGTTGTGGATTGCCTCTATTCCATGTTGTGCCAATCCAGACTTATCAGATTTGTTGTGAAGAATATAAGATTGATGTAGTATTTGTAAATAATTGAATACTGTTTTCAACTATTTACAGATATGTCCAGTTTGTCCAAAGTAAGAAAGATGGCGGTCACATGGAACTTGGTATACATCAGGAAGAGACATAGTAGAGCATCTATCTTTAGACGATGGGAAATAGGTAGATATTTTATTGATAGGAATATAAATAGTGTTAGATCATATTTCTTCAGAATTCTTGAAATTGGTTCTAAAATTCTGGAGATATGTGATATTGGAACTCGACGTATAGATTCTTTGTTTTGGTTTGGCTTGTAGGATTCGAACAGATGTGTGGTCCTTTCAGAGAAACCATTTAACTTCATGTAATGTCCAGAAAAATTCCAGGGGTGACATTTCTCTCTCTTTGCATGTGTGTGTACTTAAAATTTCCTTCATGCCAATCTTATACAATTTTACAATTATTATACAATCCCTTTTATAAGTTTCTATCACACCCCATCTTTTCTGCTTTTCAACTAAACTGGGCAGCACATACATAGAATTCCACAGAACTGTCACCAGGTTGATATCACTCATCTCAGAATCCTCTCTGCCACCTACTGATCCCCGAGTAACTCAGGTACCAAATCTGTGCACAGTAGTCAAAATGGGACCAAATCATAGCATTATAAAGAGGGTTAACTTACTTATCTTACTTGTTAGTATATTTTTCAAATCCAATCATCATAACTATATTTTTTTAAGGAAATTACAGTGCAGACTAATATATTAACTAAAATAAATTTAATTAATACTTCTAATATTTTGGCAAAGTCAAATTATCATCATCAGGGAACATAATATGATATGATATGTGCATGCAGGCACTACACTAAGTAATGAGGCTGAAGCATATCAACTGAGACTAAGCCTAAAGTCCTAAATAGTGCTCCTAAAGTGGACATCCTTGGCTATTAGGCTAATGTAAGGAGGATGAGAATTTCCTAAACTTGGGGCAGTTTCATGCAGCCAAGTTGGTTAAGATTTGGGTAGTTACTTAAAGCAGAAGCAGATTAATGGAAATTCTTTCATATTTGTATTTGCTGAGATGGAGAAGAGTTGCCTTCTTCCAGTATATCTTATGGCAGGTGTCTACAGCACAGTCAGCATGTCCTGAGCAGCTGTAGTAGTCAAAACAGATATTTTTATGTTCAGATATCTTTATGTTCAGCAATTAGTCAGATATTGTCTGTCCTGCCTGTTTGGCCATAGCAGGATACTTTACAACTACAAGGGACATGGTATACACCTGGAAGGTCTAGTGACTGTGGCTAGTCTTTAGCAAAGCAAATAAGGTATGCTAATTTTTATATAGTCTGTAAGTGTTTGGAAGGTTGTTGTTTTTTTTTAGTTAGTTTTTCAGATGTGCTTTGGATCCATTCGACAAAAAAGTTTAGAGAAAAACGTGTGCTGTTGCTCTTGACATATCCAAGGCTTTTGATAGGATCTGGCATTAAGGAACTTCTCAACAAGTTACCATCATTTGATCTGCCTTTGTCCTTATCACAAACTGATCCCTGTGTGTAATGGTGGATGGTGTTTTCTCCTCAAAACTTTCCTGTCAATGCCAATGTCTCTCAGAGCTCTGTCATTTTACCACCCTATTCCTGATTTATATAAATAACCTGCTCACATTGACAGCAATTATAGATGTTACATAGAGTATATATAATATGAAATAATATAAATATTAGTATAACACACACACACACAGACACACACACACACATAGACCTTCTACCACAATTCATGCTATGGGCAAACAAAATTTTTTTGTGACCAATAGATTTAAATGGTATTTATGGAGCCCTGCTTATGAATGGGTAACATCTAAGCCTTACTACCAGACCCAAATCATCATACGAGCTGAACTATTTTAGCAACCTTTTTCAATATGCCCTCTGAAATTCAACACTCTGTCCACCATTACCCCCAGTCTCTAGTCTCATGCTACAAATGACAATACGCAGTATGTACCCTTTTCAACTTAATTTTGCAACATTAAACTGGCAATCATTATCCTTCATCCACAATGTCAGTTAGTTTAAATCATCCTACAGGATATCTACATCATCTTTATCAACTATTATCCTTCCTAGTTTTGCATCATCAGCAAACTGAATATCTCTTTCCCTAAAATCTTTCCCTTTATCATTAATATACACATTAAATAGTGGCCCTAGTACAGAATCCTGAGGCACTCCACTACCCATGCTAATTCTCCTAGTTTCCATTCTATCATATACTACTCTCTGGTGCCTGCCTGTCAGCACTCCTATTCTACCAGCTTCACATCTGTTACCATTTTCTCAAATTTTTTAAAAATAATTTTCCATGCAGTATTTTGTTAAATGCCTTTGCAAAGTCCAGCATTATCATGATATAACCATTTACCTTATCAAATTCTGCTGTCATTCTATTATAAAATGTGGTGAATTACTAAGGCAGGACCTACCTTTTAAAAAGCTATGCTGCCTACCATACAGTATCACATTCCTATCCACTCACTAATGGATTTTACCTTTAACCAACTTTTCCAATACTTTAACTGCCACTCCTGAGATATTAATTACAATAAGAGGGAAGAGGGTAAGAGAGAGAGAGAGAGAGAGAGAGAGAGAGAGAGGGGTAAGAAGGGAGGAGTGTAAGATAATTCCATTATCTTATCCTCTTCCCAGTGCCTCAGAACTATGCCAAAGCTGAAACTTAGATCAAACAACCAGTTCTCTTACACATTCTCATTCTTGTAGCACATGGGCTGACTTACCATCCAGTCACACTGCTGTATTCACATTGATATTTTTCAATATGCTGAGTACCTCCAGTTCATCTATATCAACTCTAACATCAGTCTCTGTCCCATCAGTAACTACAAAATCCACACTTGGATAATACACCTTTGCAAAGTGATCACTCAGCAACTCGACTATTTCTTTTGCTTCTGTCACCTTCCTTACCATCTGCAATGATTAAAGTCATCCTAATAGCCATTGTATCCCTTAATACATAATAAAAAAAATTCTTTTGAATTTATTTTGGCTTGCTTAGCTAATTTTCCCTCATAATCTGTTTTATAGCCTCTCTTTTCTTTCACTTTACTATTCATGAGTATGCTGATCACCATTTTTTTCATAATATATATCTACTCTATAATATAAAATGATAAGCCTTTTTTAATAACGTTTTTGTGTCACGTTTTTAGTCAAGTTATTTGAAACATTTTAAAACTCAGGGGCTACCCTGAGTGTCAGGTCTTCAAAATTCGAGTCATCAAAATTCAAGGAGAACTGGCCTACGAGTTCACAACTCAGGGGGGTTGGGCAGCGCAGGTGCCAGGGGAGGAAGAACCCCCCTTTCGAGTCTTCAAAATTCGAGTCATTAGAATTCAAGGAGAACTGGCCTACCAGTCCAGAACTCACGGGGGGACTGTAGGTGTCAGGAGGCAGAGTCCCCCTAGTATATATATATAATGGAAATACACACACACACACACACACATAACCTCTCCAGACAGTAATAAACCTCTCTTCCAAAAGGCTCAACGACGATGCCGTCAGCGCCCTTTGCCTCGGCCATAATTTTGCCGTCGCTCCGAAGGAAGTGCCGGTGCTTGACGTAATGGTGAACATCGAACATGGAATCGGTCGCTTACCGTCGGAGATAGCTAACAACATCAGACTTGACGTAGCCAACATCCTCGCGCATTCTTCTCCGCCAAAAAGTAATTTATCATATGCCCAACGCACGGCTCTCCTGAAACTACGTAAAGAAAAAAGTATCGTCATCACCAGAGCGGATAAGGGTAATGCCACAGTCGTTCTTAATACCAGTGAATATAAGCGTAAAATGAACATCATCCTCCGCGATCACGCTACCTACATCCCGCTAGAACACGACCCCACAAAAACACAAGTTAAGAAACTTAAAATTTTACTCAAAAAAGTATCTTCCTGGCCCCCAGATGTCACGAAAAAACTTAAACCTTTCCGTTCCCGTCCCCCCCGAATATACGGTCTACCAAAAATCCACAAACCCAATTCCCCACTCAGGCCTATAGTAGATGCTACCAATGCACCTTGCTATAGACTATCTAAACAGCTGGCCAACTCTCTGATCCCCCTCACCGGAAGGTCCCCTTCCTATATAAAAAACTCGACCCACTTTAAAGCCCTCACAGAAAATTTATCCTTGAAGAAGACAGACATATTGGTAAGCTTTGATATCTCATCTTTGTTTACCAATATTCCCTTAATTGACACCTTATCTCTCTTAGAAAAGGTTTTTCCCTCTGACATCTTAGATCTCTTTTCCTTTGCCATTAACTCTGAATATTTCTCGTGGAACAACAAAATCTACAAGCAGATAGAGGGAACTGCCATGGGTTCCCCCCTCTCACCCCCCCTTGCCAATTTCTATATGGAAGATTTCGAAAAACGAGCCATAGACTCAGCCCCACTCAAACCTTCTATCTGGCTAAGATATGTAGATGATGTGTTCTCTATTTGGCCTCATGGCCCAGACACGTTAGACTCCTTCCTCAGTCATCTCAATAGTCTACATCTAAGAATCCAGTTCACTATGGAAAAGGAAAAGAACAATTGTTTGCCCTTCCTAGACACCTTAGTCACACGCCTGCCTAATGATACACTTACCTTCACCGTATACAGAAAACCCACACACACAGGCAGATACATTCACAAACTCTCCCACCACCACCCCTCTCAACAATATGGCATTATTAAAACTCTTACCAAGAGAGCCCACAATCTTTGTTCCAGTGGAACCGCCCTCACTAATGAGCTTAACCACATACACAGCACTTTCCTTTCCAATGGCTACAGCGATCACAGTATCAAAAAAATAATCAACTCCTCCCCCCATTCCCCTTCCTTCTCGTCAACAAGATTTTAAAAATGCCATCACCATACCCTACATCCGTGGCACATCTGAAAAAATAGCCAAGATACTAAAACAATACAATCTACACACAGCATATAAGCCCCACCGCAAACTGGCTACCCTTATCCGTTCTACGAAAGATCAGCTCCCTCCTCTCTCTCTGCCTGGAGTTTACAAAGTACCCTGTTCCTGTAAGCTGGCGTACTTTGGACAGACAGGCAGATCAGCATCCATCCGTCTAGAGGAACACAAGTCTTACATCTTCAAACACAACTATGGCCATTCAGGCTTGGCTGACCATGTTTTGGACACCACCCACAGAGTATCATGGAAGAAAACCACCATGCTCCACCACAGTAAATTCAAGAAAGAGAGACTTTTCTTAGAAGCAGCAGCAGCTCTCAAAAACCAACCAAATCTCAATAAATATGGGTGCATTAAGCTTCCGAAGATTTGGGAAACACTCATCACCAGAGTTCCCACCTTACATTCCAGGCCACCTACGACTGCCCTTAGAGGGCGCTCTACCTAGATAGGACTTTAGTGTCACCCACGTGGTTGGGCTTAGTATTGTTTGTTATTTGTGCATATGTTACATTAATTTTTTTGTAATCCCCGTAGATGTCCTAGTGACTAGGACGAAATATAGGAAGTATTAAAGTCTATTTTAATTCTTTTTGAGTGTTGTTAAAAAATCCATTAAGCCTCCAACATGATGTATATATATATATTTTTTTTTTTTTTTTTTTTTTTTGTAGCTTTTGCTTTATATCATTACTCATCCACTTGACCTCAATTGGTTTATCATTCTGACTGTGGGTATGTGGTCTGATACTGCTCCTCTCAAGCAATCCCTGACCACTTCCCGTGCACTAATGGTATTCTTTTCTATAGTTTCTCTCTCCTGAGTCTGTCATAATTATCCCCTAGTATATATATATAATGGGAATACACACATATATATATATATATATATATATATATATATTTTTTTTTTTTTTTTTTTTGTAGCTTTTGCTTTATATCCTTACTTATCCACTTGACCTCAATTAGTTTATCATTCTGACTGTGGGTATGTGGTCTGATACTGTTCCTCTCAAGCAATCCCTGACCACTTCCCATGCACTAATGGTATTCTTTTCTTATAGTTTCTCTCTCCTGAGTCTGTCATAATTATCAGTGTCATAGTTAATCCTTTCTTGACAGAAGATTCCACATGTTTAACAATTTCTAGAACAAGCCTGCATGGTTACTCTCTCCAACTGGAGGCGGAATGTCTAATTTTGTTATGGATATATCTTCCGATGCTATTACAAAATTCAGCACTCTCAAACCTCTGATCCCCTCCATTACATGCTATTTCAGATAATTATCTCTTAGCAACCATAAAAATTCCACTGCTATCTTGCCATGATCCCTTTTTCTTCCTCCAATCTATGTCCCTATCGTTGAAGCCCTCAATAATAATTGCTCAGCTTAAAATCATTGTGCTAATCTGTTGATGCATAGCATTCACATCCTGCTGTGGATCCCCTGTTGGTCTATAGAAGCAACAACCAACAACATATTTTGTTTAACTGGCTTCTATTTTGCACCAAATAGCCTTAAATGAACTATCTCCTGCAAACTTAAAATCCTCTTTAACTTCTAAATTTGTTGGTTGAAGTTCTTTCTTATCTTAGCTACCACCAACAGTACCCCAACTTCTATCCTTCCTGAAAATATATCCTTTACATTCTCTTCCCGTAACTATATCATTTTGTTTCAACCAGGTCTCTGTGATGGCTATAATTTGTGGCCAAGTTGAGCTAACCAATATCAAAAACTTTTCTTCTTTATTTCTGATACATCTGGTATTTGCATACACGAATTTCAACATCCCTTTGGATCCCCAATTACCATTGTGTAATGTCATTCATTACCAACCCATTCGAACTTGAAACTGTGAAATGCCATTCAGCACGCGCACACACACGCACTCATTAGTCTCAGGGGTAGCTAAACTCACTGGCTACATCCTGCCCACGCACACACACACACACACACACACACACACACACACACAACCAATACTTATAGTTTTCCCAAGTTTGCAATTCCAACCGCTCAATAAACAATACTCACTCTCACCAAACATCTAACTCTAAAACCATTAAAATGAATTTCATCAGGTATGTACAACTCTTTCCATCCATAAAATTCACTCCATAAACTATATACCATTCCTCTTACATACTCTTCTCTTATTTGCCAGACCTTCCTGTCAATGGTCAAAATATCAGAAAAATCAAAATTAGCTGTTCTACCATCTCCCCACATCCCTATATACATATAGACTACAGTAATGCTGTTATTATTCTCTATATTGGGAGGCAACACCTCTGAAAAAACTTACAGAAGTTATCTGAAGCTAGCTATTCTTATCTGCTCTCTCCCAAGGATCCACTTCTTCCCTTATCTGTTCGAGGTGTTTACAAAGCATCTTCTCCTGGCATATTATTATTAACACCAGACCTCCAAAAACAGTCATTGTGAGAACACAGTGTTACACCCAAAGCCCATTAAACCATGCTTTAACTCATTCAATGTATCTGCATTGACTGCAATGTCAGGCTTCCACTCACTAACCACTATCCATGCAAAGAACCTGCTCCTTATGCCCTTCCTCACAAATTACTTATACTGATTCCAGAGATGGCCCCTTGTTCCACTTCTTCCATTCTATGAAAAATTTCTTCCACATTAACATAATAACAACCCATTTCCAACTAAAATGTCTCAATCATATCACCTTTCCTCCTCCTATTCACAATGTTTTTGCAAACTGCATTCCCTTGATCTGTGGACTGATCAAGGCTTGATACATTGGAACCAGAAATCCTTATTTATACATGTTAAGATCCTCTGCATTATTTCATAATAATCTGATGTTGATGACTTCACAACTTGTGCAATATGACCTCTGAACTTCAGATGCTTGCAAACTACCACTCAAAAGTATTCTGTCTCTTCAACTTCCCCCACCAAGTGTATACTTTGCATCATATTGTTGCCTACCAAATTTCAGAACCTTACATTTATTAAGGTTCTGAAATGACAATTCTGACAATGACAACATTGAAATGACAATTCTATACACTTGTCCACTCATACAATCTATTCAAGTTCCCCTGTAAGACTACAACATCTGCTTGATTCCTCATTACTCTCCCCAGTTTTACATTATCTGAAAACAGTTGTATAACACTAGTTAAACTGATCCCAATATCATTAATATACAAATTAAATAACAATGATCCCAAAACTGACCCTTGCAGTACACCACTAGTGCCTTTCCTCTTTCAGGATACTGCATCTTCAAAGACAACTTGCTGATAAATATCTGAGAACCAGTTGTCTACCCAACTCATTTATTGATCATCCAATCCCATCTGCTACATTTTAGTGACTAACAGTGGTGTTGCAACCTACCAAAAGCCTTTGCAAAATCTAAGTATACCACTGTATATGCATCTCCCTTGTCAATTAAAACAAAGCCTTCCTTTATTACCACTTATCAACCCACTTTTGTATCCTAGCTCTCACCAACCTCTTCAATACCTTAACTACAACTCCAGATAGACAGGTTGATTTATTATTTGTAGCATTAGCCTTATCACCTTTGTGAAGTGGAACAATTTTACCTTCCTTCCTTCCACTCCTTTGTGCTGTTGCAAGATGCTTATGAAAAGGTGCTTATTTCACCCTCAGGATTTGCTCATTGAATATTTTGATTATGTCCACTGTGATAGTTACCAATCTGCCACTTTCATCCATTAAAATCATCTTGACATAATTATTCTTCTTTCTACTTACCACATTTCATGGTCTGATTTGCTAATTTCTGCTTATACTGCACTCTTGCTGTTCTTATCAACTGAGTAACCTCCCCCCTTTCCTGCTCTCTATATACTCTTTGTGCAATTGAATATTACCATAATTCATAATGTGCTGTCTCCAAAGTGCCTTCTTCTGGATTTCATGCTTAATCTTTACCACATTTCATTCATGCATTTGAAACTTGCCTTATTCAGACTTCTGACTTTCAGAATACATTCACATATTGATGCTGTTAAGTATATCTCTATCAGTTTCCAAGCAGCATTTATTTCTTTCATGCTTAACTCCTCATTCCTCATCCCATTGCAATAGCTCCTAGCTTTGTTCTAAGCTACTCATAATCATCAACCATGTAATTCCACATACATCCTTTCCTCACAGAAGTCTTTATATGGCTAGCCACAACCCAGGTAATCACTCTCTCCAACTGTAGGGAAGTGCAAAATCCCACTCACAACACATCGTCTGATGAAATGATCAGATCTAAAACTCTCGATCCTTGCATGTCCTCCTTTATATATTGCCTAAGTTCTCTTTCAAAAACTCAAAAATGTTTTTCCTTATTTCCAAATGTTATTTCTTCATTTAAATTTATACTAACACAATTGAAATCAACCATAATGACCATCCTTACCTTGTTCACTAACCCAAGTTGCTTATACACTTCCTTCATTATTATCCTCCACATTCCCTTGACTATAGCAACATCCATTTTAAGATGCAAGACAGAAATAATTACCATTATTTCTGTCTTGCATCACTACCTCATGTAAACATAACTCCCCTGTTATCATCAGCAGAACTCTCCCCACCCTTCTTGTCCTATCTATCCTGACAAAAAACATTGTACCATTCCATTTCTATCCCCATCAGGATGTCATCTTCATTCAACCATGTTTCACTTATTCCAACAATATCTGGGTGAATAAACTCAATAAGTAAAACAATTTCATCCCCCTTATTTCTGATGTTCCTGCCATTTGTAAATAAATACAGCAGTTCATTTATAAGTCTACCCGAGTAGCCTGTTGGTTGTGATTTCCCCACCACATCTGTCCTTTCCCTGATCACGTTTATCACCACTTACTCCACAGAGCTCCATAGTCTCAACTACTCCCCTCACATCTCAGTCCATTCCATTTCACTCCTATGCTGATCATCCCATACAGACATTCACTACTACTTCCAACATCCACTCTTCCTATGCTGTACTTCCCTATACACTCCGGTTCCCCCCCCCCCCATTTTCTTGTTCTTGTTTTGCCATTCTCTCTTCATTTCTTATGCTACCTGCTATTTCCATTAACAAGCATTCTGGTCTCATCTGTTCTTTTTCAATGATCTTTCACTTTGCCTCTTAATTCCTCTGATCTCTTGCTCACATCACTTACTGCACTTCCTTCTAACAACAGTTATCTCAGTTCACTCACACCAATGTCATTCAAATGCAATCCACCACTTTTGTACAAATCCATTCTTCCCTCAAATATGTTACACATCTAGAAAGCATGCTCCTTCTCCTAACACAGTTCTCTCAGTATACCTATCATGATTCTTGCTCTTCCTCTCAATTCATCATTCTAACAGATAAGCTTAGGTGTTGAAGGTTATTCATAAATTATTTTTAATGGTATTAACAATGCCGATGAACTATTTAAAAAAAAAAAAAAAGATTTTTATTAACTTGCATATATTTCACTGAATTTCAAATCAGCATCTTCAGAGCACAACACAGCCCTGCATACACAACAGTGAGCAAGTGAAACGATACAAATTGTAACAGATAAAAGATTTAAAGTCCTAATTTGGTGCCCTCTAATGTTGTAAAATAAATCTGCATTAATTTGCCAAATTTTTGGCAAATTAATGACACCATACCTATCACACAACTGACAAAGCACAAGACTCCCTCTGGCAATTCATTTAACTTGTTCACCACTCTTCAAGCAAAGATTAGTTAGTCCTCAAGTCCAATCTAACCATACTATCACAAAATATCAATGAATGATCTCTGTTCTCTCCAGTCTTATCATGTATTATAAATTTTCTGCAGCAATCCAATAAAACACCTTTGGTAACTATGTTTTGGTCTAATCTCCTCTACCACCTAACAACTAATTTTTTAATACACACAAATTTTCAATCTATTACCTCAGGAGGAGAGAGCATATAACAGATCTGTAACCCTCTTGATCACTTACCTCTAGAATTACTCCACCACTTCCTCTTCTCAAAGAAACCTAAGTGACTGGTCTCAGCTTTTTACCGTTAAGCCCTATGAGTAATACACAGTGCACAGTGGCAGTTGGAGCACCTGTAAAACTCTTTCAAGAGTGCCTCAGCTAACAGAAATAAACAAGTGTTTGAAAGGAAAAATAAGCGTAAGAGTGGGAGAGTTTCAGAAATTAAGAAAAGAGTGTTGTACGGTGACTCGTTATTAAGAGGTCTGATAGATGGGAGTTTAACTAAATCGTACTTACCAGGTGCAAAATTTAAGGATGTAAGAGTGAAAGTATTAGAATGCAAAAACAGAGGGTGAAAGAATTGATAGTTGTGGCGGGTACGAATGAATTGAAAGAAGATAAATTTTTTATGAGAGAGGACTTGAAAGTATTGTTAAAGGTAGTGAAAGAAAAGAGTGACAAAGTTAGGACGGTGAGTCTGTTGCCACGGTACGACAGAGAGGAGTTTAGAAGGAGAGCCATAATCGCAAATGACTTTATGAGCAGGTTATGCAGACGGTGCGATGTGGAATTCGTGGATGTGTGGAATGAGTTTGATGGGCGAAAGGATTTATACAAGATGGATGGTCTGCATTTGAATGGATTTGGTGTGCGGAGACTGGAAAAAGTGTTGCTGAATGAAGTGAAAATGGATGTGCAGAACTAGGAAACTAGAACTACCAAGCGTGGGGGGCTATATGCGGGACATCAGTGAAACAGTTGAGTGTAAGAATGTATATAATGTACCCGAGCCAGTACTAAGGACAAGTAATCAGAATGGGATAGTTAGAATAACGTATCAAGATAAGGGTGGGACAAAGGGACCTCTGCATTTCATGTATACTAATGCAGGAGTATTAGGAACAAGAAGGAAGAATTTTTGGCCTTGGTTGGCTCTTCCTGGCCACAGGTTATTGGCATTAGTGAAACATGCCTGACAGAAGATGATATAGTTAGTGGGATAGAATGTGTAGGTTATAGTGTGTTTAGGAGGGTCAGAGAGAGAATAAAATGGGGGGAGGAGTATTATTAAAGATAGCTGATGAACTGCAGCCAAGAAGAATTGAAGTTGTATTGCAGGATCGTGAAAAGAGCTCATTTGAGGCTATTTGGTGTGAGATTGAGATTGTCAGAACAAAATATACAGTTGGGTGCTGCTATAGACCAGCTGATGGAATAGAGGGTGGAGATAGTATGCATAAACAAACTGATGAAATGAGTGGAAGGAGGGTAATTATTATGGGGGATTTCAACTATGGTAACATTGATTGGAAGGAGGAGATGACACATGTGAGGAAGGAACTGGATTTTATTCAATTATTAACAGATAACTATCTGAGACAGCATGTAATTGAAAATACTAGGGGTTTGAGAGTGCTTGACCTGGTAATAGCATCTGAGAATTTGAGTGTAATGAATATGACCATGTTGCCACCTACTGGTAAGCATAATCATAAGGTCTTGACTTGGGAGGTGGCTAAAGGTGTGGAATTTTCGATTAAGACAGGGTATATGTGGAATTACCATGCCGGCAAGTATGACAAGCTTAAGCGATTGCTTGGTTCAGTGCCATGGCATGTAAAACTGCAAGGGTAAGTGGTCAAGGAGCATTTACAGGAGGTTATAGCTGATTGTATACCTAGAGTCCGAATAGTAAAATAAGTAGGAGTTAAATGGATGAATAACACCATTAAGCTTGAGCTGCAAAAAAAGAAACAACTGTGGAGGGAATTTAAAGAGAAAGGTGACCTGCAGGCACACGAACGGTATAAAGTGCAGGCATGAAAGGTAACGAGTGTGGTAAAAAAAGGAAAAGCAGATTATAAAAGGAAACTAGCCATGCAATCTAATGATAATCCCAAACAGTTCTTTCAATATGCTGCAAGCAAAAAAAAAAAACTGTACATGGCAGAATGATTTTAAGGAATGCCAATGGTAAGGAGGTTACTGAATCAGTCGATAGAGTGGAATTACTGAGCGAGCACTTTGCACTAGTATATCATCCAGGTGGTGACATTGAAAGAATGAAGGAATCATTAGTTTATACGGGAATTGTGATGAATGAAGTGGAGGTGAACAGTCTATTACAGAACCTTAATGTGAATACATCTGTGGGATTGGACGGTATACTGGCACAGGTCTTACGTGAAGCAGCTAAAGAAATATCAGTGCCCTTGACCATGTTGTTTAATCTGTGTCTCGGGACTGGTTTAGTCCCAAAGGTGCATAAAGGAGGATCCAATACTACTGTTGCAAATTACCGACTGATCAGCATATCAGGAGTCGTTGTCAAGATTTTGGAGAAAGTAGTCAAGGGAAAAATACAAGAATGGATTGATGAAAATGAGATACTGTACAGGGGACAGCATGGCTTTGTGAAGGGTAGATCATGTCCCAGTAACTTAGTCAAGTTTTATAACACAGTGACGGCTGAACTGGATAAGGGTAATAGGTTTACAGTAATACTGCTGGACCTGGCTGAGGCCTTTGACAGAATACCACATGGAATTCTAATCCGTAAACTACAACATGTGGGAATGGATATAGGGTTGGTGAGATGGATAGGTGGGTGGTTGATGGAGAGATATCGGAGAGTAGTTTATTCAGGAGTAGGGTCCAAAAGACAGCCTGTGACTAGTGGTGTGCTGCAGGGTTCTGTTCTTGGACCACTGCTGTTTAATTTGTTCATTAATGATATAGGAAAGGATGTAAGAGGAACAGTTCATTTGTTCGCTGATGATGCAAAGTTGCGTAGGGCAATAGTGAATGCAGATGATATCAAAATCTTGCAGGACGACTTGGATAGATTGGAATTCTGGGCTAAGGAGAATGGATGTCAATTTAATGTGACAAAATGTAAGGTTATGCATTTTGGGGTGAAAAGATTAGCAGCAGTATACCACATTGGTGGAACTGTACTCCAGGAAATTGATGAGGCCAGGGACTTGGGAGTGTTGGTGGATAGGGAGATGAAGTTTAGGGAGCACAATGCAAAAGTGGCTAAATCAGCTCATCAATTCACTTCGTTGTTGAAAAATACTTTGACGAGCAGAGACAAGCAAGTTATTGTTCCTCTGTACTGAGCCTTGATAAGACCTCATCTCGACTACTGTGTCCAGATTTGGTCACCTATGTTTCTTCTTGATGGGGAGGAGTTGGAGAGGATCCAGAGGCGAGTGACCAAGATGATAGCAGGCTTATGGAATGAACCTTATGAGAACAGGTTGAAGATTTGTGGGTTGCAGAAATTAGTTGATAGGTGGAAAAGGGGAGATATGATTGAGACATCCAAATTGCTGAAGGGTTTCTATAGGATTAATTCAGAGGATATTTTTGAGATCAGGACTGGTGGTGGGAGAACTTGGGAGACATCTATGGAAGCTGGGCAAGAGTGTGGTTAGCAAGAGTGTCAGAGCTGGGTTCTTTACTTTTAGAGTGGTAAATGAGTGGAATAAGCTGCCAGAGTCTGTTGTGGGTGCTATGCAAGGCAAGGTATGATAGATAATGTGAGAATGTCGAATAGTTGTGTGGACATGACGTTTAGGGGGCTCCTTCGATGAGTCTAAGGACTCCCTGGAGTCGCCTGTAATAATAATAATAATAATCATTGTAGGATGTAGCACGGAACTGTTTCATCCCCTAATAAAGTCTTACACACTGCCACGATAACCCAGTAATCATTGTATAATTTGCCCATGCTATTAGTATATTATTATCATTATTATTATTACATCACACCTCCTGGGAGTCCAAAGGCTCATCGAGGGAGGGCACCTACTCTCTGTCTCCACCATTTAATCCGCAAGATACAACAAACCGCAACTACCATCATTAGCTACACCAGCGCCATTTACCACCCACTACCACCAGTAGTATTTTCGGAGACAATCACAAACCTCCATGCCCACGGTGGGATTCGAGCCCGCAGTCTTTTGGGTGGAGAGCGGATACTCTAACCACTTAATCCACAAGATACTATGAACTGCAGCTATTGTCATTATCTTCACCAACGCCATTTCCACCCACTACCACCACTAGTATTTTCGGAGACAATCACAAACATCCATGCCCACGGTGGGATTCGAGCCCACAGCCTTTTGGGTGGAGAGCGGATGCTCTAACCACTCAGCCAACCGGGCCGGCTATTTAAATCATCCTACAGGATCTTTATATCGCCTTTATTAAGTATTACTCTAAGTAGTTTTACATCCTCAGCAAACAACTCGATATTCCCTTGAAATCATTTCATAATTCATTAATATGGAATTTAAATATAAATAACAGTGACCCAAGTACTGAGCCCTGTGTTACATCACTAGTAATTTGCCTTCTCCTTAATCAATGTGCCTTCAACTTCCTGACATCTTACTCTTTGTCTGTCTGCCACCTTATCAAAATCACCAGCTTCATATCCATCCCCAGTTACAAATTCCAAAAGTATCATTATATAGGCATCTGTCACTATATTACAGTATGAAAGTAAACTACTAAGACAAGACCAACCCTTTACAAACTTGCCTGGCATTGTATGCCATATTATTATCCACCTGTTTCTGATTTCAGGCTTTGACCAACTCTTCCAGTACCTTAACTAAAAATTACTTAACAAAGACAGGATTTGAACTCCCATGGATAGAGCCTAATGGACTAGTCATTCATTGCTTTAACACCAGTACCTTGTCTGTCCAATGATCTGTCTTTTGAACTAGAATTTTTGAACAAAAAAGTCGAGAATTTACAATAAGGTGGTAAAATATTATACTTGACAAGAAGTTACATGTTCGACACCATTAATATTTTATTAAATAAGAAAATAAAAATTTGAAAATGAAAGAAATGCATCACTCCATGAAGTAGAGGGGAATGCTTTACATTACATACATATTATTATTATGTGACACCTCCAAGGAGTCCAAAGACTCATTGAGGGAGGGCCTACTCTAAAACTCTCTCTCTCTCTCTCTGTCTCCGCCACTCCGTCCACCGACTATGGCAAACTGCATCATCTACACCAGCGTTTCCCAAATTTTTCTACGATGGAACTCTTCACAAATCATGAAATTTTTAACGGAACACCCTGTTAGATTCGCAGCATTTAAAACCATTCCAGGCTCATATTAATATTAATTTTGATAATTTTTAACAGAATATTTATTCACTTTCCACGGAACACAATTTGGGAAACCCTGATCTACACCAACGCCATCTACTTCCCACCACCACATGGACATTTGTGATTATCACAGATAATCACAAATGTCCATGCCAATGGCGGGATTCAAACCCACAGCCTTTTGGCTGGAGAGCGGATCCACTAACCACTCGGCCAACCAGGTATGGCACAGTAGCCTGGTAAAGCAAATTAAATTTACTTCTTTCATAACACGGATTATTATTATTACGGGCAACTCCAAAGAGTCCTTAGACTCATCGAGAGAGGCCCTAAACATCATGTCAAGAAAAACTATTCAGAATTCGCACAGTATCATACTTTTCTTAGAACTCATTTACAGTCATGGCACCCACAACAAGCTCTGGCACCTTATTCCACTCATTCACCACTCTCCAAATAAAAAAACTAGTTCCAACACCCTTGCTAAGTACAGTCTTGCTCAAGTTCTATCGATGGTGCCTAGTTCTTCCACCACCAGACCTGTTCTGAAAAATTTCCTCTGAATTAATCTTGTAAAAACCCTTCAGTAATTTGAATGTCTCAATCATATCATCCCTCTTTTGCCTATCAACCAATTTTTGTAACCCACAGATCTTCAACCTGTTCTTGTAAGGTTCATTCCATAGACCAGCTATCATCTTGGTCAATCACCTATGGATCCACTCTATCCCCTCCCCATTAAGAAGAAACCCTGGAAACCAAATCTGGGCACAGTAGTCAAGATAGAGTCTTATCAAGGCTCGATAAAGAGGAACAATAACTTGCTTGTCTCTGTTCGTCAAAGTATTCTTCAGTAGCCAAGTGATTTGATGAGTTGATTTAATGACTTTTGCTATGTGCCCCCTAAACTTCAACTCCCTATCCACCAACACTCCCAAATCTCTGGCTTCATCAATCTCCTGGAGTACAGTTCCACCAATGTGGCATACTGCTGCTAATCTTCTCACCCCAAAATGCATAATCTTACACTTTGCTACATTAAACTGATATCCATTCATCTTAGCCCAGTCTTCCAATCTATCCAAATCATCCTGCAAAATTTTGACATCATCTGCATTCACTATTGCTCTACCCAACTTTGCATCATCAGCAAATAAATGAACAGTTTCTCGCATATCCTTTCCTATATTGTTAATGAACAAATTAAATAGCAGGTGGTCCAAGAACAGAACCCTGCGGCACACCACAGGTTTAGATACTACTCCTGAATAAACGACTCTGTGATACATCTCCATCAACCACCCTCCTATCCATCTCACCAACCCTACATCCATCCCCATATGCTGCAGTTTACTGATTAGAATTCCATGTGGTATCCTGTCAAAGGCCTTAGCAACATCCAGTCCACAGATGTATCACTGTAAACCCATTACTCTTATCCAGTTCAGCCGTCACTGTATTACATAACGTGAGCAAGTTACTGAGGCATAATCTACCCTTCACAAAACCATGCTGCCACCCATACAGTATCCCATTTTCATCTATCCATTCCTGTATTTTGCTATTGACTACTTTCTCCAAAACCTTGACAACAACTCCTAATATGCTGATCGGTTGGTAATTTGCAACAGAAGTCTTGGAACCTCCTTTATGCAATGGAACTATTTTCTCCCTCTTTCCATTTCCTCTGGACTAATCCAGAGCCAAGACGTAAATTTAAATTAAACAATATGGTCAGGGGCACTGACAATTCCTTTGCCGCTTCATGTAGGACTCGAGCTGGTATACGATCCAATCCCACAGATGTATTCGCATTAATGTTCTGCAATATACTATTCTTCTATTCTAATATAATATACCATTCGCTGGGCTGTCACGGCGCATTGGGGCGTCCCCTCGGTGGTGGATGAGGGGGGATGGTCAGTGGCACTACTTTGTAGGCCTCCTGGCTAGGTCCATGGGACCTGCTAACCAACGACAGCTAAAGTGCTCCATTCATATTGGGGGTTGGATGGTTCTGGAGGCCCATTCCATAAAAAATGTCGCTGTGTAAAGCATCATGTCTACACAGAAAAGAATTAAAGCCCAGGTAGTCTCAATATGCCCGGAACGGTGGTGTCAGGGTGATATAGCAGGCCCTGCAGTATCGTCAGTCCGTGACTGCTATAAAGAAACTCGATGCAGAAATTGCTTGAATGTTTCTACTTGGAATGTAAGAGGATTGAATAAATGCAGGAAATTGGCTAATTTGATGAGAGAGATGAAGAGATTGAATATTAATATACTAGGAATAAGTAAAACTTTTTGGAAAGGATCATCAGATTTTGAGTCGAAACTTCCAAATGGTAAGATATATAAAATATATACATCAGGTGGTGAAATATCAAGAAGAGGCATAGCGTTTATTGTAGAGAAGAAAACTAATAAAAACATCCATATAATCAAAAATTCAAATAGAGTAATGGCAATTGTAGTGAAATCTAAACCTAGAGATATGCTGATCATCCAAATATATGCTCCTACAGAACAGAATGAGGAAGCAGAAATAGATATCATGTATGATGAAATAGAATGGTGTATAAAGGAAGTCGGTGGCAAGAAAGATCGAGTTATTTGTGCTATGGGTGAGTGGAAAGCAAAAGTTGGATCAGAGAGAACATCTACACACGTGGCTCCATTTGGACTAAGAATTTGGAATGAGAGAGAACAAAAGCTGATTGATTTCTGTAACAAGCACAATTTCATCATAACTAACACTTATTCTGAGCAAAAACCAACAGCAAGATACACATGGGAAAGTCTGGATGGAAGATACAAAAATCAATTAGACTATATTGTAGTCAATACAATGGAATATGGAACTCGAAGGTGATGCCAAGTGTTGACTGTGGATCTGATCATAGACTGGTCTTAATGAAGATGAATATTCGCCTGAAAACAATAAAATTTAAAAGAGGTCAACCCCTAAAATGAGATCTGCAAATGGTACAAAATTCCAATTATAAAATCAAAATTTAATGAATATATTTCAGAACTGCTGTCTGCACAGTTGAAAATGAAAATGAACCCTCTAAATGGAATAGACTGCAAGCAGCTATCACATCTGCTAAAAACCACATCAATAAACAAGAAAAAAGAAAAAACCATGAATAACTTAAGAGGTAATCAACCTTACTGATGAAAGAAGAACATTGAAAAGAGGAGCAAATGAAGAAGAAAGGCTAAGATATAAAACTTTGGATAAAAGAATCAAACAGTTATGTAAAAGACTGAAAGAAAACTGGATAAATAGGCAGTGCACTGAGAGAGAAGAATTACAAAATAGGAACAAAACCAAAAGCATTCCTGAAAGTGAAAGAACTTAATGGAAAAACAAAACACACACAGTCTAATAACATCAAGGACAAAGGTGGAAACATACTCATTGATAAGGAAAAGTTAAATGTAAGATGGGTGGAGTACTTATCAGATCTCTATGATGATGATAATGGTAACATGTTGGATGATTCACGACACCTTAAGTTAAACATAACAACAGATACCACTCTACCCACAAGAGAGGAGGTAGAACATATAAATAAGAATCTTCCTAATAATAAATCCCCTGGGTGTGATAATATTCCAGCTGAGCTGCTGAAAGCTTTGACTGGCAATAATAACTATTTAGTGGAATCCATTCAGGACATCTATAAAACAATACAATTACATGAAGTTTTTACAACATCTATCTGTATACCAATTCCAAAGAAACATAATGCACAAAATTGTGAAGATTACAGAACTGTGAGCCTAATATCCCATACATCCAGTGATGAGCTATGGAAATTTTAACAAAGGGCTTGCATTGTCGAGAAAAAAAAAAAAAAAAGAAGAAGTATTTCATACATAAACTTTTATTAATACAGCTTGTGTACAAATTCCAATCAAAAAGTATGAGAGGACAATCAACCTCTAAAGGCTATCATTTTTAAACAAATATTTCATGATCTAAACATGAAATATTTGCACACAATCATCTGTGTTAATTTATCTTACGTAAGAAAAACATTTTTAAGATAATAAAAATGAAATATTTTATAATCTTTTATAAAACATTTGATTGGCTACTGGTTTTACCATATTATTGGCTATCAGAATGGAGAAGGGTAAAGATAGCACATGTGCTTATTTTATTTTCAAACTTGGACGCACTCGTTATAGAGGAATTGAAACAATAATTCCAAATAATCTATACACTGCAGAATAGACTAATTTTTGTTAGGTTACCGTGTGAGTTTGTCGCTTGATATGTTTCAATCATTTTTTTTTGAAAATATAAAAAAGTAAACAAGAAAAACAAGGGGCTCGCAAATTTGAGAAAATTTAACAAAGGGCTTGCGCGAGCCCCTTATAGCTCACCACTGACATGCATCTAAAATTATTTTAACCTTCGTTAACCAACAAATTGAAAGAGCCATAATTGAGTGAACAACAGAAAGGCTTCAGAAGAGGAATGGGAACCATTAATGTTATCCTGGAACTAAAAATACTAATAGAAAGATCACTTGAAAGAAATAGGAACATTTATATATGCTTCATAGACTTTCAGAAGGCTTTTGACCGGATAAAACATAATAAAATGTTCAATATATTAGATAAATTAGACATAGAAGATCATGTACTTTAGATTATAAAAATGATTCACACCAAACAGAAAATGCAGCTGTTTAACTCTGAGACTTCTGAAGTGAAAATAAAAAGAGGAGTTAGACAAGGTTGTATGCTTTCACCAAATCTATTTAATATCTATAGTGAGAAAGTGATGAAAAAGATTGAAAAACAAAAAACAGGAATTAGTATCGATGGTATAAATATAACAATCTTAGATATGATGAATAGCAGAAAACAGAAACAAATTAATCAAATTACTGCAGCTACTAATTGAAGAAGGTAAAGAATTTGGATTAGATATTAATGCAAAAAAAAACAAATTTATAAAATTCTCAAAAGAAAGCAGATCCGAGCCAGAAATATTCATAAATTATATGAAAATTGAACATACAACAGAATACAAATATTTAGGCACCTACTTTACTGCATATGGAAAGCAAGATAAAGAAATAAAAATAAGAACAGCCATAGCTAAAGATGCATTCTGGAAAAATAAAAATTTGCTCAGAAGTTATGTGAGTATCGCGACAAAGAAAAGAATGATAAGAACATTAGTGTGGCCAATTTTCACATATGGAAGTGAAACCTGGATATTCAAGAAGAAAGTAAGGCAACAGATAATGGCCTTTGAAATGTGCTGCTATAGGAGAGCTCCGAAAATCCCATGGGCAGAACATGTGACAAATACAGATGTCCTACAGAGAATGAGAACACAAAGATCTTTTATTACAGGAAATGATCCAGAGAAAGATGAGATTGGCAGTTCATGTACTGAGAGGTTCAGCAGGACAGAGGATTTTAACAGTTTTAGAAGGAAAAATTATGGGAAAAGGATCAAGAGGCAAAAAACGAAGGACATGGCTTGAAGATATAAGATCATGGACAGGATCACATGGCTATGCAGAAACAAAAAGGAAAGTCACCAACAGAGAGAACTGGAAGGACATGGTGCAGCACCCTCTCACTGAGGAAGCTACATGAAGAAGAATATACTATTCACCTCAATTCCTATATAAGCCATTGGTTCCCTCATTCCTGCAATATCACAGCCTGAATGATATACTCTTGCAAAGTGTTCGCTTAGTAATTCTACTATTTCAATTGATTCAGTTACCTCTCTACATCGGCATTCCTTAAAATCATTCTGCCATATACATTGTTTCTTTTACTTGAAACATATCAAAAGAACTGTTTGGGATTCTCTTTAGCTTGCGTTGCTAATTTCCTTTCATAATCTGCTTTTGATTTTCTTACCACACTAGTTATCCTTCTGGCCTATGCTTTGTACTGTTTGTGTGCCTGCAGGTCACCTTTCTCCTTAAATTTCCTCCATAATTGTTTTTTTTTTTTTTGCAGTTCAACTCCCACTTGATTTACTCTCTGGACTCTAGGTATGCAGTCAACCATTACCTCTTTCAAATGCTCCTTTACCTTCTCATGCACTATCAACATCCAACCCTTGCAGTTTTATATGCCATGGCACTGATCCAAGCAATCTCCTAAGCTTATCATACTTACCAGCCCAGTAATTCCACATGTACCCTGTCTTAATTGAAAATTCCACACATTTAGCCATCTCCCAGGTCAAAGACCTTATGATCACTCTCACCAATTGGCGGCAACATGGTCATATTCATTACAATCAAATTCTACGAGCGCCTCCATAGCGCAATTGGAAGAATGATGGTACATTGTGACCTTCGATTGGAATAGGCCTAAGTTTGATTCTCATCGCGACGGGAGAAATCTTTATCTGGTTGATTTCAATCGAAGGTGAGTTAGCCGATCTCATACGGAGGTAGCAGGGTTTTTCCTCCCGGAAACTCGGGTTTTTCATCCCACATACATACAAATCGGCCCTTCAGAATACACGCAATTTACAGACAAAAATTACTAGTTGTGGTGGTGTTGGAGGTGGGTGGTAGATGGCGTTGATGAAGATGATTCGTAGTAGAGGTTAGGTGTTGAGACAGTTGTAGGTGTCCTCCAGCGATGAGTCTTGGAGGTATCAGGAATAATAATAATTACTAGGTCTAGCACTCTCGAACCCCTACTATATTCCATTATATTATGTCTCATGTAGTTATCCCCTAGTAACTTCAATTTTGTCAGAGATGGTGGTTAACTTTTTACCCATAGTCGTATCCTATTTCTATTTAATTAAATATGCATTATACACATCTACCAAGCACACATATTCTTACAACACACTTAATGAAAATAATTCGATTTTCGATGGATGAGTCCTGGGACTCCCTGGAGGTGTCTAATAATAATAATAATAATAATAATAATAAAGCATTATTACATTAAGAGGGAAAATACAAAATAGCAACTATCTAAGAACCTTTATTCAGCATAAATCCATTTGCTTCTCGAAGCAACACTATTAAGCACTTTTTAAATAACAAAGTAAAATTTCAACGGCCATCTGTATGGATATACTATAGAAATAGTATACTTTACACATGTTTAATCGAAAATTACTGCTACTACAACATAGCAGTAGCGATAAACATTAGTCACGTCATCTGCTTCAAATTCATAACTTAACGGAGAACGACCCACTTTCACTTTTCGTCATATTGGCTATTTTAAGAGTTAATTCGCCTATGTAAAGCCCAACGATAGATATTCATTAATTCCTTTTATTTAAATTAAGGGGATATGAAATCCCACATTATTTCAAAGCCGAATAAGAAACTTAAAGATAGAAATCCAAGAGTTTCATGCGGAATATAGCACACTATAAAAATTTCGGCCGATTGCAGCGTAAGCTGAAACACATTATCGATGTTAAGTTAAAGGGAGATGGTAAATCCCGTTTTATTTTATAGCCGGGTACGAAACCCGGATCGAAATCCATCGAATCCATAGAGTTTCATGCCGAAAACTCTATGTATTCGATGGATTTCGATCCGAGTTTCGTACCCGGCTATAAAATAAAACGGGATTTACCATCTCCCTTTAACTTAACTTATGTCGCCGGTAAAATAGCCTTTTGGCTTATTATAATAGTAATAACAATATAGGAGTAAACCAGTTCAGCAATTCTATAGTAGAGGTATGTAAGTTCGGTTCACTTAAAACCTTGATATTCCAGGTCTACCTACTCACTGATGAGACCACAAAAAAGGTTGAAACCGGTCTGGGTAGTGACCTCTTCTCATAGTGTAAAACAGTATATATACATCTCTTAGGAGCTGTGTTTTACATTATGAGAGAATATTAAGGTTAGTGACGGAGCTTGCTCCACCTTTGCTTGGAGTTGCCCTGGTGTTGTACTACCCAAGTAATCATTTACACTTGGGCTCGCTGACAGTTGTTTCAGCATGAAACTCTATGGATTCGATGGATTTCGATCCCAGTATCGTACCCGGCTATAAAATAAAACGAGATTTACCATCTGCCTTTAACTTAATTATGTCGCCGGTAAAATAGCCTTTTGGCTTATTATACATTATCGATGTGTTTTATCTTACGCTGTGTTTTTATCTTAGATTGCTATATTCGGCATGAACCTCTTGGATTTCTATCTTTCAGTTTCTTATTCGGCTTTGAAATAATGTGGGATTCAATATACCCTTAATTTAAATAATTTCACCTCGCCGAAGTAAAGCCTAGTGGCTCTTTAATTCAGTAATTCATTAATTCAATTTCTTATCAAAACAAAAAAGATCCCTGTGATTATACATACTTGAAAGACGGTGGTCAGTGATATAACCTATCTCCATATAAAAAGAAAGAGAAACAGGGAAAAGAGTAAAACACGTAAACACATCTCATGCATATGTAGATATCCTGCAGGATGATTTAAACAAATTAGCATTGTGGACATGGATAATAATTGTCAATTTAATGTTGCAAAATGCAAGGTTATGCATTTCGGATTGAAAAGGTTGCATATGGTATATAACACTGATGGTATTGATTTGAAGGAAATTGATGAGGCTAGGGGCTTGGGGATAATGGTGGACAAAGAGTTAAAGTTCAAAGGGCATACTGAAAAAGTGGGTAGCTCAGGGAATTACTTGGATGTTAAAAAATATTCTAACAAGTAAAGATAAAAAACTATTGTCCCCTTATAAGGTTATGATTCGACCAGATCTTGACTACTGCATGTAGATTTAGCCCCATGGGTTTCTTTTATGACCACCTCCTGGTCTTTATGACCAGGAGGTGGTCATAAAGATTTAGAGATGAGTGACCAAGATGATGATAGGTCTGTGGAACACTCCCTACGAAGATAGATTGAAGGTTTATGGGTTACAAAAGTTGAACTGATAGGCGGAAAGAGGGGAGGGGGACACGATAGAAACTTTTAAGATATTAAAGGGGTTTTATAAAATTGATGCAAGCGAAATTTTTCAATATATGACAGAGTCAGAGAACTACAAGCCATCCGTGGAAACTGTGAAAGAGTGTGGTTAGTAGGGGTGTGCTGACCAAGTTTTTGCGTGGAGGGTGGGACGTGAGTGGAATGGAAGTTTCGGCAGTCTTATTATTGAGTTTTTCAAATAAAAATCAGGAAACCATTTCCACAAAATATGTAATTGATTGCAAAAATATCCGTGCACTTGTTATTTGCATTGTTTACAACACTTTTACCTAACTAACAGCAGTAGATGGTGTTGGTGGATTGAGTGGTGGAGACGGAGAGCTGTAGAATAGGTGCCCTCGTTCAATGAATCTTTGGACTCCCAGGAGGTGCCAGGTAATAATAATAATAATAATAACAGTAACAGTTACCGATAAGCCAGTTAAAATTTTACGTTGGAATTGTTTCTAAACTTTTTCTAAAGAAGGGGGATATATGTGAAATTACAAGGCTGGTGATTATGACAAGCTGAGAAGTCAGCTTTCATCTGTACTTTGGCATGTGAAATTCAAGGGAAGAGATGTTGATGGTGCGTGGGAGATTCTCAAGGAGTATTTGAAGAAAGCTGTATCAGACTGTATTTCCAGATTCAGAAGGAGAAATCAAGTAGGAGTAAGTTGGATGAATAATATTATTAAGCAGGAGTTGCAGATAAAGTATAAAGAAAACTGTGATCAATATTCCCATGAACAGTACAAGGTACAGGCAAAGAGAATAACCTGTATAGTAAGGAAAGCCAAAGCTAATTATGAGAGGAAGCTAGCTGATTAATCCAAAAGAAACCCTAAGGAGTTCTTTCGCTATGTGGTAAGTAAAAGGAAGAATAACCATGGAAATATTATTTTAAAAAGTGTTGATGGTAGGGAAATTACAGAAGAAAATCAAATAGTTGAGTTACTTAGTGATCATTTTACAAAAGTATACCATCTTAGTTGTGATAATGCAGGGTCAAATGTGTCATTAACTGAGGAGAATCTAGAGATATACGAAATAGAGGTGCGTAATATATTACAGAACCTTAATGCTAACACCGCTATTGGGTTATATGCCATATCGGCCCATGTGTTACAAGAATGTGCAAGAGAATTAGCACGTCCTCTATCCAGGCTGTTAATTTAAGTCTTCGTTCTGATAAAGTACTAATAGAGTGGAAAGAAGAGAAAATAATTCTACTGCACAAGGGAGGTTCCAAGACTTAGATTGCAAATTATAGACCAATCAATATGTCTGGAGTAGTGGTTAAGGTTTTGGAGAAATTGGTAAAAATTAGAATTCAGGACTGGGTGGGCTGCAATATGATACTTTATAAGAAGCAACATGGTTTTGTGAAAGGTAGGTTTTGCCTCAGTAACTTGCTTACTCTCTATAATAAAGTAACAGTAGGGTTGGATAAAGGAAATCCTTACTCAGTGATATTGTTGAACTTTGCAAAGGCATTTGACAAGATTCCACACGGAATGCTGTTGCATAAATTAGAACAAACTGGTACGGGTCTGAAGCTGGTGATTTAGATTGGAGGATGGCTGGTGGATAGATACCAAAGAGTGGTTTACGGAAGAGCTGAGTCCAGGAGAAGGCAAGTGACTAGTAGTGTATCCTCAAGGCTCAGTGCTTGGTCCTCTATTGTGTAATTTGTACATCAATGATATTGGAAATATTTTGGAAGAAAATATCTACTTGTTCGCTGATGATGTAAAATTAGGAACAACGATAGTCAATTCAGATGATGTATCTTGTAGGATGATTTAATAGGCTGACGATATGGACTAAGGTAAATGGCTATCAGATTAACGTTGCTAAGTGTAAGGTGATGCACTTCGGGAGGATGAGACCACATTCTGTTTATTATATTAACGGAACTGAACTGCAAGACGTTGACGAGGCAAGGGACTTGGGAGTTATCGTGGACAGAGGATTTAAGTTTAAAGGGCATATTGCAAAGTTTGCCAAAACATCACATCAAATTACATGGTTGTTGAAGAACACACTAACAAGCAGGTTTAAAGAAGTCATTGTTCCACTTTATAAGGCATTAATAAGACCACATTTTGCTATTGTGCACAGATCTGGTCACCTAGATTTCTTGACGATGAAGAAATAGGGGAGAAGATTCAGAGGCGAGTTACAAAGATCGTTGCTGGTCTGTGGGTTGTTACCTACGAGGATAGATTGAAGATATGTGGGCTCCAAAAACTAGCTGACAGACATAGGAGAGGAGAGGAGAGGAGATAGGATAGAAGCATATAAATTATTAAAGGGATTTTACAAGATTGATACTGATGATATTTTTAAGACTAGTGCAGGAAGGGGAAGAACGAGGGGCCATCCCTGAAGATTATATAAGAGTGTCGTTAACAAGGGTGTTAGGACTACATGATTTTTTACTTTGAGGGTTGCGAAAGGGTGGAATGCATTGCCAGAGGTGGTTGTGAATGCTTCGTCTGTGAATGAATTTAAAGAGATGTATGATAGGTATTGTGTAAATAATGGTTAGTGTGTCTCCCGAGATGAGGCCTTTCACTCCATGGAGACACCGTTATAATAATAATAATAATAATAATAATAATAATAATAATAATAATAATAATAATAATAATAAACTTTATCAAAAAAGTTTCGTCTCATACACATTTCATCATTCCAATAATGTGTTTCTTGAACCGCTCAATCATAATCTTGCATGGGGCTTAATTTCTTTTCGTTAAAGAAATTTTTACAATCAATTAAACTGTTCAATATTTATCAATCTTCATTAAAATATATAACAAAAAAATCAGCGAACAGCTTTTATTTTCTTAAGGACTTGGCAAGGCCATTTAACATAACTATGTTATGAAGATTTAGTAGGCAGTTCACACTCCACAGGTAACCAATCAGAGATAGCTAGCACAACATGATCATTAATTATAAGCGGCAATGGATGAAGAAAACAAATGCTGCCATCTCTAGATACCTAATCCTAAAAAGATATGTTATTGTCTAAAATAGTGTGGGGTTTAAGGTCGCTTTTCTTGAGTTTACCTGACAAAAAACCAGAGTTTCCAGTGGGAAAAGTCCTCTTGCCCATTCCAGAGATTGACAACCTCGGGAACCATTCCGAGAAAGATTTAGAAAAAGTTACTCCAGTCGGCGAATAGGCTTCAACTTAAGTCTATCTTCGACAGCCTAGTGCAGAGAATGCGAGAGCCACTTCCACTGATCTATGCAAGCATAAAGTATATGGAACTAAATATCTATTTGAAATATATTGCATGAAAACAAATATTAACATGTAAAATCATGTATTACAAACAACAGTAAAAAAATCAGCTACTCGCTTTTACATACATATTTATTTAGACGAAACCATTTTAGGGAGTAGGCATGGCCATATTAGCCCTATATAAGTTTTTGGAGACTGAGCGAGAAGACCAGTCTCCACCAATAGCCAGTCAGCGATAACTGGACTGAGACTATTACTAATTATACCATGTAATGCAGTGATAAAAGACTGCACTTAACAGCCGCAATATCGTTGTTGCTATCCTAACACTATGTTTACTGTCTGAAGATAATGTGGATTCTATAATTGATTTTCTTTAGTTTACAGAATGAAAAACCCGAGTTTCGGGAAAAGAAAAACCTTGCCGGTTTCAGAAATTCACTGGCTCGGGAACCATCGAAAAAATGCTTAATAAAAGTTCCTGTAGTCGGAGACTAGAATTGGACTTACAATGCTCTTTCGTCTCGCGATCTAGCAGTTTAGACGGCACACTTTCACTAAGTAACACAGGTGCAAGGTTATGAAATGTGGATTTATTATAAAAAATTGGCTGACACATTTTATTCCCAGTAGAAAGTAGACGAAACCATTTTAGCTCTATGAACTTTTGGAGTTTCAGAGGGCAGCCCAAACTTCACCATTAGCCAATCAGACATTGCTGGCACAAGATGGTCATTAATACGCGGCATGCGGTGAAGAGAAACTCCGCCATGGAATCCTTAGTTCCAGTCCCAAGCCTGGATAAAGGAGGCGGATCGGTCAAATGAGTTTCGATGCTCTGACTATAAAGAAAAAACACGATTGTTATCTGATGCCTATAGGATCAACATCTAAAACATGCCAGCTCAGAAGTCGCCCGGATCAACAAGACGCGAGATACCAATCGAGCGATCGGGGTTGGATCGAAAAGTGGGATATAGAAAGGAAACAGAAACTGAAACTAACAGAACCATTCTCGGGAGGATCACGGAATGTGTGGACACAGTGGATGTTAGGAAAATTAGAACTGATTCATGAGGAAATGAAGATATATCGGTGTGATATACTCGGATTGGCAGATACGCAATGGACATCATCAGGAGAGATAAATGGGTGCGAAGTAATATGGTCAGGACATGACATCAAGAATGAAGCAGTAGTTGGCCTCCTTAACCACAGAGCAAGAGAGGAAATGTTAGGCTACGAACCAGTCAATTAATGAATTATTGTAGCAAGATTTCAGGCAAAAACATTTAACATATCAATAGTCCAGATATATGAACCCATATCTGACAGCAGAGATACAAAGATCTGACAGAGACAATAGAAACAATACCAAAGCAAGATGTGCTAATTATTGAAAAAAGTTGGAATGCCAAAGTTGGAATAGATAATGATGATTGAAAAAGAGTCATGAGGAAAATATGGTTTCGGAGAAAGAAATGAATCAGGTGAAAAACTGTTAGAATATGCTGTTAACCATGAGATGATTATCTGTAACACAAAATTCCAACAAAAGGAGTGCAGAAAATGCACGTGGCAATTAAATGATGGGAAAAACCAAGAACATGATTGATATGATTACAATTAAAAGAAGATGGATAACATCAGTACAGCAGTATCGAACTTTCCAAGGAGCAGATATAGACTCAGAGCATACTTTAGTGAAGTCAATTAACAAGTTGTAATTAAAAAAGAAATATAAACCCCAACATCAGAATAGATGAGATACAACACGAATAAGTGAAGCAGAAATAGGAAGAAAGTAGAGCAGTGTTAAAAGAGAAACTTAAAAGAAAGTGTGGAGAAAGAAAAAACTCGAATATAAGAGTGAAAAGAGTAATGACGACGACAGAAAATGCGGTTGATGAAACAGTACCAGAAGAATAGAAGATCAAGAAGAAATGGATTACACAAGAAACACTGAAGTTAGTACAGAAGAAAAGAATGCTGAAGATATAAAGGGATACATCACAACAAATAGAAGAGCAATATAGAAGAAAGTGTAATGTGGTGAAAAAAGCAGTCAGAATGGATAAAATGAAATGGTTCTTAGTTAATGCAACAATATAGGACAGTACTATGGAGAGCAAAAAACAAGGGAGGTATACAAAATGATCAGAACAATTAATAGATTAATAGAAAGTGGCAACTAAAACAGACCACAATTAAAGATGAAAAAGGCAAAGTATTGATGAATAAAGAAAAAATTGTACAGCGGTGGACAAGATACTGTAGTGAGTTATATGAAGAAAAACTAGATTTAGACAGCGAATCTAAATCTAATGGTGATATCTGCTGAAGAATTGAAGCAGACATCACCACCAGGTAATGGGCATGATATGGACATTTCAAGAGGAGAGGTAGAAAAAACAATATGATGGCTAAAACACAACAAGAGTCCTGGTAACGGTAACATCACTGGAGAAATGATTAAATATGGTGGTGAAAGTATGGTTACAGAAATGCACCAGTTATGTAATATGATATGAAAAGAAGGAAAATACCAGAGGAGTGGGTGAAATCAATATTAGTGACATTATATAAGAAAAAAAAATAAGCTAGAATGTAAAAATTATAGAACAATTGCCTTGACAAGTCACCTTGGTAAAGTAATAATGATATTGACGGAAATACTAAGAACACAATTGGAAGCATACCTTGCAGACGAACAAGCAGGATTTAGAAAGGATAGAACCACAATTCAACAGATTTTGACAATGAGGTTAATAGCAGAGAAAGCTAGGAGAAAAAACAAAAACATATATACTTGCTTTGTTGATTTTCAGAAAGCATTTGACAGTATTGACCAGAAAGTGGCATTAGCAGTTTTAGAATTCTATGCAATTCATAAAACACTAATAGCTATATTAAAAGATGTTTATCAGAATGCAATTGCAGCAGTTAGAATAGGTGATGATTTGAGGAAATGGTTTAAAACAAGCAGAGGTACTGACAGGGAGATCCAATATCACCAAGCAATTTCATCGCACATTTAGGAAGAGCAATGGATAAAATGAACGAAGATGCAAAAGGAATATCTGTACATGGAATGAGAATTAACAATCTGAGATTTGCAGATGACATTGTTATTATTGAAGAAGACGAAAGAGAACTACAAAAAAAAAAAACAGAAACTGCTAAATGAGGAAGGGAAGAGATTTGACTTGTTATGAACTTGGAAAAAACAAAGACAATGATATTTGATGAGAAGAACATGAAACAAAAGATACAAGTTGGTGGAACTGATATAGAAAATGTAGAATAATTCACATATTTGGGAAGTAAACTGAAATATGACTTCAGTTTACTTTCCTTAATCTGAAACGTGGGTAATAAATAAAGAATCAAGAAAAAGAATTTTGGCATTTGAAAGAACTTGTTACAGAAAGATTCTAGGAATAGGATGGGTACAGAAAATCACCAATGAAGAGCTCAATCAGAAGATACAAGCAAAACGAATCTAATGCATAAGATTATAAAACGGAAGCTGCAATGATTTGGGCACATCTGTAGAATGAGTGAGGACCGGAAGATAAAGACATTTATGTTTGGTATTTTGGATGGTTTAAACAGAAGAGGTAGACCATACAGAGAATGGATAGACGATATAAAAGACTGGTGTGGAATGGGTGTACAAAACTGCGACACTGTGCACTGGACAAAGAAAAGTGGAAGAAGATAGTGAAACAGGCATCAGAAATCAACGGGCAGGGAGCCCATGGTTCGTGATGATGATGATGATGATGATGATGAATGCAAGAAAATAATTATTACGTTTCAATAACCACTTCCATATGTTGTCTGTATCATGAGAAACGTTCCAGATTGTTACTGAACATTTTTAAACAATACTTTGCAAAAAAAATTACTTTTCGATGAATTATGAAAGAATTCATCGAAATATTTTCTGTGAATTGTTTTTTCGACGATTTGTCGTTCGATGATTGTCTTTTCGATGAATTGCTATTCGCTAAATTGTTGTTCGATGAATTGTTTATTCGGCGAATTGCTTTTTCGATGAATTGCTGTTTGATGAATTCTCTTTCGATTAACTGTTTTTCGATGAATTTGCCTGTAACCCAAATAGAAGCCGATGTACTTTGGATATATTATGTGAGCAGAAGAGTAATTCGTGAAGGCAGTTATGCTAGGAAAGAGGAGGACTGCAAAAGAGTTGGATACACTCTTTTGCCTTTGGTACACTGTTTTATTCAGAGAACATTTTTTTAAATAAAAAACAATCATATTCTTTTAGTTTTCAAATAGTTTCTTCTGGAATATTTGTATTCTAGAAACACGGAAATTCATCAATAGACATTGGTTTTTGAACCTTCCATAATTCAATGCTCTTTTAGTAGTGTTATATATGCTATTATAAATTATCATGAAGTGCTGCGGTTCAAATCATACAACACGTAAAAGGAATAGCCATTGATCTTGCCACTCTTTCAACATTCCTCCTGATATTCCATTAGACGTTCCTGTCTAATTCGTATTCAGATTATGCAACAATTTCGATTACATCTTCCAGAACAAACCCGTTATTTGATTCTAGTTGCTGAATAGAGTATGATTTTAGTCATTCACTAACTAGTCGATCTTCAGTACAAGCAGGGTTTTTCTACCCATTGAAAGTCTGGTTTTCAAAAACCCATAACTAAAATCTATAGAGGTCGTGGTAATTCTGTCAGTAATTATGGCATTGGGTTCACCTATCTGATACAGCTTAGGGAGCAATGATCAGCAGCTTCTCACAGTTCCTCCAAAAATGAATTATGATTAGAAAGCCAAACCTACTCTTTTCGGGGATAAAATGAAGTAAATGATTAATTTCAAATATTTTATTATTATTATTATTATTATTATTATCATTATTATTATTATTATTATTATTATTGCAATGCGAGATCTTGTTGGTGATTAGTTTACAAGTACGAGATTATATCGTTCCTTAAAATATAGATCTTAAAACTGAAGACAGTGAACACAGTGTGTGTGTGTGTGTGTGTGTGTGTGTGTGTGTGTGTGTGTGTGTGTGTGTGTGTGTGTGTGTGTGTGTGTGTGTGTGTGTGTGTGTGTGTGTGTGTGTGTGTGTGTGTGTGTGTGTGTGTGTGTGTGCGCCTCTCATGATAAGCCATTCTGATCGAGTAAGATTTGATATGACTCTAACACATGAAACCAGAAAATTAACCTCATTTCTAGTAGAGTAAAGGCTCATTCTATGGTATAAATTCCATTAGAGAAATTTATTGATTTATTCTCCTCATTCAAGAGGTAAGTTCAAAATACCAAATCAATACGAAGCATAAATTCTTGATAGATTTACAATAAAATTTAAGAAATAATTCATTTCGTATACACCAGTGTAACTCAGTGGAAGTGGCACGTGCCACCACGGCGCTAGACCATAAGAAGGTAGACCGTTGTAACTTTATTTCTAGTCGTCAACTCTAGAAACCACACTTTTTCAGGCAGCAAACAGGGTTCGGAGAACCATGAGTTTGTAGCACTTTCCAGCCCCTTTCTCCTCACCAGGTGCCATGTATTGACTACTGGTCGAGACTGAACTTCCCCTTCATGTTCCAAAAGTTAGATAGGCTAAAACTGTTTTGCCTAGTTCCTACTAGGGAATAAAAAGCATTCGCTGATTTTTTTTAATCTAACCTATACATATATATAAAATGATAAGCCTTTTTATGTCACGTTTTTTGAAACCTTTTGAAACTCAGGAGGCTACCCTGAGTGTCGAGTCTTCAAAATTCGAGTCATCAGAATTCAAGGAGAACCAGCCTACCAGTCCGGAACATGGGGAGTTGGGGGAGTACGCCAGGGGGAGTACCCCCCTTCATATATATATATATATATATATATATATATATATATATATATATATATATATATATATATATATATATATATATATATATATATATATATATATATATATATATATATATATATATATATATATATATATATATATATATATATATATATATATATATATATATATATATCGTATGAGTAAGAGTAACATATAGATCATTGTTAATCAGGAAAAAGGCATCGAATTAAAACCGGCATTTGTTCTTTCCCTTTCACATAATACCGATTGAGCTACCAAAGACTATTGAATAAGGGTGTGGGTTGGAATCCACTCTAGCGCTAATTTTTTTTTTTCTTTACTTGTTGAGGCATGTACATATTGGAAAAAAGTAGGCGAGGCCTTGTGACACTATGTAGCTTTTCAAGACTGAGTGGGCAGTTCGATTTCCAGCTGGTAGCTAATCACGGACAGCTGGCTCATGACTATCACTCATTATTAGCGGCCATCGATGAAGAGACAGGCAAACAAGTGCTGCCATCTCTTGGTACCTAACCCTAACAGGATATGTCACTGTCTGAAATAGTTTGGGTTCTACAGAAGATTTTCTAGAGTTTTACGAAAAATCCGAGTTACCATGAGAAAAAAAAAAATCGCTGCCCGAGATCGACTAACTCGGCCACCAGCAACTCTTTCATGTCTTCTAGTACAGCACTTGTCAACAGCTAGCATTAGTACTAGCTAAAATAATCACCTCCCTCACCTTTCAGTTCTGCATTTTTACAGCATCACTAACATCCTTAATCTTGACTTCAGGGAAATAAGATTTCATTAACTATCCTCAAGTCCTCTTATCGTGTATCGCCGTAAAAAAACCTGATTATTTTCCTCCTTCTGTTCTTTTGTACTCTTCTTTATTTTCCACTCCCTTCAGTAGCGCACCCAGGGGGGAAAGGTGCCCCTGTCCTCCCAAAAAGAAAAAAAAAACACTAAAACATTTTCAAAAAATCTTTTACTAATTAAAATTCCTTTCTTTATTTATGTTGTGTGGGGTCTTCTATTTCTATACTACTTATGAATTAGCAGTCACATAAGGCGGGAATACCCTACAGCTCTCGGGAATCTTGGCCGCTGTGAACGCAAGGCGAATGAGGTAGTAGACGGGCGGACCGAGCAGGCCAGAGGAGATCACGGGTATCATGTATTGGCGATTACTGCAGATGCTCAGTCATAGGTCGTATGCAATGTGTAGTGTGTATTTTCAAATCGTCTACTCAACTCCCCCACCCCCCAAGATTAAATCCTGAGTACACCACTGACTCCCTTTATTTAACTTCTGCATCATACTGCTGCAAGGCTTTTCCCACCATTCAATCTCATACTTTGTTCTGTAGCGATATCCACGTAAACGTGATCTCTATCATTTTCATCTGAGCCTTTGCTTCATTTTCCATCGTTTTATTTTGCTGTCACTCTTATTGCATGACTGCATTCTTGCCAGGGCAGACCCTACCGAAGATGCAATATGTGCATTTGCACTGGGCACAAAATTGTCCTGCACTATACGAAAAATAAATAATAAAAAAAGTCATTTATTCCTTCTCTGTTGAAACCAGACTTCAAGATGTTAGTTACATGTTTGTGATTTAGCAGTTCTTCATTCTACCTGACGTGATGAGCATGACTTATATGTAAGTTAATAGTAATCTACCTTATATATATAAAATGATAAGCATTTTTATACCACGTTTGTATGTCACGTTTTTTGAAACTTTTTGAAACTCAGGGGCTACCCTGAGTGTCGAGTCATCTGAATTCAAGGAGAACCGGCCTACCAGTCCGGAACACGGGGGGGTTGGGCGCCGTAGGCCCAGGGGGGCGTGGCCTCCCCGAGTACATTATAAAAACAATATTTTTTAGGTTGTGTTGATAGTATTTGTGATATTGATGAATTTTGGAGCAATAAAATTATTGATGTTTTAAACAAACTAACTTTTAATAACAATAGTAACAATAACAATAATAACTCTCCATAATAGAGCCTGTGTAGCTCAGTGGATGTGGCGTTTGCATACCACGGCGCTTGGCTGCACGAAGGAAGATTTGGTTTCGAGTTTAGTCGGCGACTAGAGGAAAATTTTCTAAGCCTTTTTTTCGACCGTTTCCCGAGTTAGTCGATCTCTAGCACGGGCAAGCAGGTTTTTCGTCCTGTAAACTCAAGAAAATTGACCGTAGAACCCACATTATTTCAGACATTAAATATATTGTGTTAGGGTTAGGGACCACTAGATGGCGGCACATTTGAGCCGTCTCTCTTCACTGCGTACAGCTTAATTAGTGATAGCCTTGGGCCATCTATCTCTGATTGGTACCAGTGGAGATTGAACTGCCCACTCAGTCTCCAAAGTTAGATAGGGCTAAATGGCCTCGCCTGCTCCCCGTATACGGGAATAAAAAGGCGTTAGCTGATTTATTTATTTATTTATTTGAATTTCACAGTTAAAGGGTTAATTGTCACTCTCTCTCTTTCTGTAAAAATTATACTTTTTTCATTATTTTTTATTAACTTATGAATTTTTATTAGCTAATGCTACTATTTAGAATTTATGATTAGACATGTTGTAGCCTAGCTTAACATCATGGCTTTTAAGACGTCATAAGAGGTTTTTTTTAGGGGAAAGGGGTGAAAAAACATGCTACTGCACTGGGGGAACAATATTTCTACGGCAGCCATGATGCTTGCCACCATCTCCTTTCTCGTGTTCTGTCGTTGGAATCACTACTTTGGTACGTCTTACTCTCCACACACTTATGGCATTTGCTCTCGAAGCATTTCCGATACATGCGCTCAGCACTTTCGTTCTATTTACACAAGTCTTTCATTCTACGAAGCAACTAAGTTTGCATACGCTGCAGCGAACAAAATCACGTATGTTGAAATCGCTCGCCATAGTTTTAGCGTCGGTGCTATGACGTACGTTACAGTATAGGTATAACAAATACAGTAGGCCCCTCCTTATCCGAGGGGGATACGTTCCCAGAAACCCCCGCGGATAGTACCGAATCCTATGTATACTATGCTTTTATTTCTTATACCTACATACATATGATAAAGTTTAATTAATAAATTAGGCACAGTAAGAAATTAACAACAATAATTAATAATAAAATAGAACAATTATAATAAAAGTTATCTGAATGTGAATGGAATCTTAGCAACCACAGCATACGTTTCTTATTATGAGTCGAGAACTTTCACCTTTTTTCACTTAAAAGGAAGCACTTTATGGCTTCTCTTCGGCTATCCGAATTGCCAGCATCACGACTCTTGTGCTTTGGGACCATTATTAACTAAAATAAGGGTTACTTGAACACAAGCACTGCGATACCGCAACAGTCGATCTCATAACCGAGAACTACTGTTACACCCTGATAACTGAAGAATGTGAAAATTTCTGTTATCATGATGTAACACGAGAAGAAAATAAAAATCCTGTATAAATAACTAAGTAAGCAA
The DNA here is from genome assembly GCF_054136105.1 of Typopeltis vanoorti. Lineage (NCBI taxonomy): Eukaryota > Metazoa > Arthropoda > Arachnida > Uropygi > Thelyphonidae > Typopeltis > Typopeltis vanoorti. The sequence continues at coordinate 65,660,862 of NC_143552.1, read as the reverse complement.
GCTTGTTCCTAAGCAAATATCGTTAAGAGCCTTTGAAAATAACAAATACATAAAATTAAAAGAAAGAAAAATATGCTTGCATCCAAGTGAAAAATATAGCTGAAATTGTTTGTTGAAGAAAGGAATTTTATTACAGTTGTGATATGATAAAATAAGGTTAAGTAAAGCAAAGAAGATTAGTCATAGGAGTTTGTATGTGAGAGGCTAGTTTTTACACTTGAAATAAGAGATTAAAGATTCGAGTTAATTCTCAGAAAATTTTGGAAGGGGGATTAATTTAGTATAGATGACATAGAGATTTGAAACTATCACAAAGTTTCAAGCTTAAACAAAAACTAAAGCTCAAGGTCATAATTCCCGAATTGAGACTTCGTCAACGTATAAAAATATTAGGACCCCACCCCCCCCACACACACGAGGTTTTTTTCCTCAGAGTTTTCTTCAGGAGTCTTCGTATAGGTCTCACGCGGTTTTCCTGAGTGACGGGTTAGGAGTTTTCTCCATATGACACAATAAGGAAACAAAGTGTACGGGATTTCGATTCCATCTTCCTATTGTAAGAAATGAGGGAAGCCGTTTAGTTAAAAGAAAGAAAGAAGATAATGTCAGTGTGTTTCATCATCCAGTGATAATAACGAGGTAAAGAAATCTATACAGAAATCAGTGCCCACGTGGTGAATTTCACAACCATAGAATAGATGATTCTATGTGTGTCCTTGATTGAAGCATGTAAAGTAAAGATCCTGAAAGCCCATCTTAATTCCAAAGGAACTTAGGAGTGATAAGTCACAGAAGAGTTCGTTCTAAGAAGGTACAATCGGAAAAGGGTAGAAACCAGTGTAGAAGACCCGAGGAAAAAGGTACTGTAAGAATCTCGCATCAATTCAAATCATATATAACTGTAATCATTGTTCAATACCAGAACAGGTTGAAGGGATTAATGAGAATTATACGAGGACTTTAGTACATGTCAGACTAGAATGAGAATAAGCTTGTTACTATTAATTAATAAGTATTTATGTGCCTAGAGATTTATGCATGTACATTGTATTTCATTTAAGAGAGTCTTAAAGGTCAAAGGTGTGTATTAGCTCAGAGAAAGGATAATTTTAATCCATATTGTCTTAGTAAGAGAATTAGAATAACTGAATATATATGTCCTAGAAAGTACAGAATTATAACGTGATCAGACTAGTAAGGGGTTAGATAAAGGGTCAACTAGTTCTAGGACTATATATGTTTGTTTGTATAGAATCTATCATGGCAGTATGATCACAATTCCCATATAGGATCTTAGCCTAATACTTGTGTTTAGGCTAAGTTAATGTGTTAACGTGTATTATATATTCTTAGTATTGAATTGAGTTTTATTTGATAAAGAATGAATTGTAACATGTTTAAGAGTTCAATAAACTTTTGTTCAATGAAAATACAGTTATCTGAGATTGCTGCTCAATGCACCACTTGTAACAACGTATGAACCTAATCATGCGTAATAGAAGTTTTAAATAAGCAATTTAAAACTCCTATTACGAAAAGAAAGAGCCAATATGACTTCATCTCGGTGATGTAAAATTCCATGGCAAAGTGGATATTAGATCAAACTTTATTTCAAAGGCGAATGTTTGTAAAAACTATGAAAGTTTCTTAAGTTGACCTGAGAGCTTATGAGAATATAATCCTCGGCATCCCCAAGTTGTCTTAGCTTCTTAAGCCAAGTAGTGCAAGCTAAGGCAACTCGGGAGTGATGATGAGAATTGAGAATTATGAGTTTTGGTTAGTCGGAAGGACTTTTGTAGGTGATACATGTTGCAGACGAGTTTCGAAGATCTCGCCAATTTTATGCTAGTGCTTTTATCCTAAAAATTCAGTTTTACGAAAATACCGGCCAAAGAACAACTGCACGGTAAGCATTTTTTTTTAAATTTTTTATTTTAAGCTTCTGACACTTCACATTGACAGACATGGAAAAACAAATATATGAGACGATATTTGAGGAAGTATATCGCGAATTCATCACACTAAGTGAGCTGCTTAATAATAACTGGCCAGGAAAGGCGAAACTTTACGATAAGTTTCCCAACGCAAGCGTCACAGGTGAGGACGCCGATAAAATGGAGGAACAGTCGCAGAACGCAGAACGTTACTGTCTATAAGGGTGAAGCAAAATGCTTTCAATCCTTGCCATCTGATAAGGTTACTGTGTAGGGAAAAATTTATGAGCTACGTGCTCAGCCCGAGTTGGGCAAGTTATAGATCTTGAAAGGGAACTAGAATGGCCTTAGGTCGTCATTATTTGCATAATTCCGATTCATCATAATTTGCTGCTTGTTGGACTAATTCGTTTGGATGTGAGGACGATTTTGAGAAGTACTTTACTGCGAGAGATTGCAGGAAAGAGTAGATATAAGGGAAATTTGTGTCTCGATGAAGTTGAACATTTCTGATGTGCCATATTGCATTTAAGATCATGCATAAGCATTTGTTTTACAGTTTAAGGATATTTGAGCTTGAAGTATGGCTCTAGGCGGGGGACGCATAAGTAATAATGGGACGAATCATCAACTAGTAGGGGAGCAAGTTGATTTTAATATCTAGTTTACTGTTCCTATTGATAATAGGCTGTGCTATGACTTTTGATGCCTTTGCACCAGTGGCATAGCTAGGGGGGTGCGGAGGGGGCGGCACTTTGAACCTTTTTGAACTTTTGCAGTTAATTCTAAAATATAGTCTCGAGAACGAGAACTCAGTTCCAAATATTGTAATACTACGGCGAATTTACCTCACAATTGCTATAGGTGTTGCTAGTTGTGAGAGGAGATTTTTTTAAATAAAATTTGATTAAGAATTACCTACATTACTATGAAATGGATTTCGCCAAAGTCATCGACGATTTTGCTAATAGAAAATCAAGAAAAATAACAATTTAGAATGTTGAAATTAACGTTTTACTTCAAAAAATAAACATAGTGTTTTAATTTATTTCCCTATACGTCATTTTGACTTTTTGTAGTATTTTTGGTGTGTATTGTCTTCTTTGAAAGATGTCTTCTTTATGAGATGTTGAATTTTTTGTGAACAGAAGAGCACTCTTTTGTTCACAAGAAGAGTGCTCTTCTTGTGAACAGAATGAACTTCTTGCAATCTCCAAATGGAGAACCAGTGTTCCAGTTTCAGCAGGTTATCTTGTAATTTCTTTGTAAGATGATGCGGTTTAAGAGATCTGACCAGTATTGCTGTATCGTCGGCATAGAGCAATGATAGATGACATCTGGCTATGTGAGATGTCCGGCATGTAAATCGAGAAAAGTAGCGGTGCCAGGAGGGATCCTTGAGGCACTCCAGCCAAGATCTGCAGCTGGGTAGATACCTCCCCATTTAATTTAACTTGCGTCTTCCAGAAAGAAATGACTTAATGAGATGGATCAGATCCAATGGAATGCCAGCTAAAATCAGCTTGTATAGGAGTCCAAAGTTCATTAATTTGTTGAAGGCCTTTTCTAGGCCAAGAAAGACTGCTCTGGTGTATTGATGCCAGTTGAAGCTGGTGGTAATGTATTCAACTAGTCTATCGATCTGTTGAGTAGTGCTGTGGAGTTTGCGAAAACCAAACTGCTCTAAAGGTACAATATTTAGCTTGTTTACAGAAACTTGAATTTTGTAGAGGATGATTTTTTCAGCAATTTTGCCCAAACTGGAAATCAGACTGATGGGGGCGATAACTTTGTGGCAGCAGTGGGTCCTTACCAGGCTTATAAATAGGGACCACATCTGCCAACTTCCAAGCATAGGGAAAGTATTTGAATCTCTTAGATTCAAATTATGGCATCTAAGCATTGCATTTATTATTGTTGTAAGATGTACGATGGCCTTTCGGGGTAGCAGTTTAATAACTTTATTAGGGATGTCGTCAGGTCCAGGAGCTTTTTTATTTTTTAAATTTTGTATGATTTCTTAGATTTCGTAGATTTCGGCTGGAGAAGTAGGTGTGAGTTGGCTGGTACAGGCATCACACTGTTTTAGTACGTATCTGACGTGGTGGTGGATTTTATATATATCATTGAAGTTCAGGTGATCATATAAAGGGCTGCACTGCTTTTCTAAATTTTTGACTAGTTTCGGCTTTTTCAGCATCTGAGTGAACTATGCCTAAATCCGATTTGAGAGGAGGAAGAGTTTTATTTTTATTTTTGATATTTCTTAACAGTTTCCAAACGGTTTGATCACCGGGTGAAATGGAAGCTAATTTATCTTCCCATAGTTTGTTTCTGTGGGCCTTCAGTGCATCTCTCACTGCACTATTCAACCGGTTGAGTGACTTTTTATCTTAGGGAGCCCTGGTATTAAAGTATCTTTTTCTTGCCTTATTTTTCTCCCTGATCAAGCTCATAATATCTTCTGGAGGTCTTTTAGGCTTAGAAGTAGGTGTATTTGAGACGACAGATGATAAGGCTGCATTGAATTGTTGAGTAAAATTATTGGCTGCAGAATCAATTTCTTCTTTAGAGTTAATATGAGGAACAGGACAAAGTAGTTTGGGAGCACATTGGATAATTTTTCCCGAGGTATGAAGGTGTTAGGCAGGAGGGAAGTCCCTTCTGATGGCCTATTTGGAGCAGAATAGGGTTGTGGTCAGAGGTTAATTCGTCAAGTGAATCAAAGTTGTACTGCAATTTGACATTTTGGAGGACAACTATATCTAGGACATCGGAGGAGCCAATTGGACTGAGATGAGTTGGTATTGAAGGACCAGCCACAGCTATGCAATTAACTTGAGTAGGTAAACAGTATGCAACCATTTTTGTTGGTAGATTTACTGTTCCAGGCAGGATGTTTTGCATTGAAGTCTCCAGCGATGATGACCGGTCCTTTTACGCCAAGGATGGCATCCAGATTGAGGTAAACAATGTTTTTGTTGGAGGGTTGTAAGCAGCAAACATTTTTAGGTTTCCAACTGTGTTTGTGAGGACATTAATGCCTATGATTCCGAGGTTGGTGGTTGGTTATTGAATGATGGTTTATATAGTTTTTGATAACGGTGGCTGTACCCCCCACCTCTATACCCAAGGCTGTCGTTTCTGTAAACCTGATACCCCTCTGATTTTTAGGTTGTCAGCAGGCCTCAGGTGAGTTTCATTGATTAGAAGTATATATGGATTATATCTATTATTGAATTCCTGGATTTCCAACACTTTGTTTTTTTGCTGTAAAAATCTTTTTTAACACTTAGTGATGGGTTTGTGTTGCTGAAATCCTGCAGCATATTTGCAAGAGAAGAAGTGATAATAGCAGATAGATTTGAATGTGGATTAGCCAGGTTCTGGTTTTGTACTATCTGTTTGGAGCGGGCCACATCGGCATATGTTCTCGTTTGATGTTGAAGATTCATTTTCTTAAGGGGCTATTAGCAATGACCGAGCATCTGTTGTCATGTGCTCACTTTTGGAGGACTGAGGAGCTTGAATTTCAGGAACTCTCGCACTAGATGACGATGTAGGTTGATTATTTGGATCGTTGCATCTGTTTTTGGAGTGATGAATACACCCTCTATAATTAGTGGGGTGAGGACCGCCACAATTAGCGCACTTAGCCGAGGTGGATTTTGGCTTGGTGCAAGTGCTTGTGGGGCGATCGCCACATTTTAAGCATCTGTACTGAGCTTTGCACAACTTTTGGGCATGGCCAAACTTCTGGCATCTGTGGCACTGCCCAGAAGATGCTCTTTTCCTCAATGGTGTTCACAATTGACTTTAGATTGTAAATATCCTTGTAAATGTTATGAATCTCTACTAAAACTAGAGGCATAGGTGCCTTATTTGATCTGAACATTCTACTGACCTTTTATGGGAGGTAGATCCTGTAAGTTGAGGTCAGTGACTATTTCATCCGTGTCAATATCCTCGGAGGATCACTTTCAGATTTTTTTCGGAGGTAAGTGAAAACGTTTTTTATTGTATTCCTCTTGTGTCCAGCTCCTTTGTAAGATTTCTATAATCAGCCACCGTGGTAGAACGGATTTTTATGCCCTCATCTACATTTTTGGCAAATCTATAATTTATTTGTAGGTTAGTCATGGTGGTTCTTAGGTTGTCCATCTCTGCTTCACCCTTACGATAATCGGTGGAACCTTCTCATTGGGAGAGGCGGAGGAGTCTGAACTGGGAGAGTCTTCGTCCATACCAGCTTCATTTGTTGGTTCAGAAACGAGAGTTTTTCGCTTCTTACGAGCGTGAGTTCCTTCTTGATCAGTGGGATTAGAGGCAGACTCCAGTCTGTGGTGCACCCAGGATTTAATCTTGGGAATATTTTTAATACAGTGAATTTGCATTAAAAATATTTTTGTCCGTTCAACTAAAATTCGTTAAATTTCATTCATTCAATAAAATTCATTAGTTAATTAAAAAATTTATTTAAAGAATAAAATCCAGTTTTCTTTTCTTTTTAGAAAGCTCTTGAATTATTTCAATCGTGGTTACATTAATCTCTCTCTCTCTGTATATATATATATATATATATAGCAAAGCCAGTCCGTTCAATCGTGATTGTGTCATGGTAGATCTTAAATAGGTTTTTAAAAGGCGTAATTTAGAAAATGACCTTTCACTGACGCATGTTGTTACCGGAAAGCACTGCAAATATTTTTAATAAGTTATAGATGTATATTAACTTATATAAGGTTATATCATTTTGTCACACTTTGAAACTGCATCAACAGCATTTTTGCATGGATGTATTGCAAACGGTTTTTCAAATTTCTTATACCACAACTTGAATTCGACGTTCAAAACTGCTGGAATTGTATAAGGCAAATCACCGGCATAAAATTCATACAATTGACGAATATCTTCCATTGCACTTGCTGTTGGAGCATCTTTTCTATTTGGTAGAAGAGAAAAAAAAATCAAAATGTTCTAGTGCCGAGTGAAACGTTCATGAAGTTGAGTCAATATTGGGTCAATAAATGGAATGAAATACTCTTCTACAGAATCGGCTGGAACATTGGACCTTAATGTTTGTTTTGATAAAGTCCTTGGCTTTTTAATGTCAATATTAAAATTATTGGCTTTTATACATGCTTCATCGTAAATATCTTTAAATGAAGAATCTGGTGTTTCACGAACGGTATTTAATTGAGCCACATCATCATCAACAAAATTTAGGGCAATTAAGAGGTCACTGTCAGATTTTTGCATTATTTTAGACAATGGTAAGGTTCACACAAATATTTTTTTGCAAGCTGAATAAATATATAAAAAAAATCAAAAAAATCAGCTAACGCCTTTTTCTTCCCGTATACGGGGAGTAGGCGAGGCCATTTAGCCCTATCTAACTTTTGGAGACTGAGTGGGCAGTTCAATCTCCACTGGTACCAATCAGAGATAGATGGCCCAAGGCTATCACTAATTAAGCGGTACTCAGTGAAGAGAGACGGCTCAAATGTGCCGCCATCTCGTGGTGCCTAACCCTAACACAATATATTTTTAATGTCTGAAAATAATGTGGGTTCTACGGTCGATTTTCTTGAGTTTACAGGACGAAAAACCCGAGTTTCCGGGAGGAAAAACCTGCTTGCCCGTGCCAGAGATCGACTAACTCGGGAACCGGTCGAAAAAAGGCTTAGAAAAATTTCCTCTAGTCGCCGACTAGACTCGAAACCAAGTCTTCCTTCGTGCGGCCAAGCGCCGTGGTTGGCAAACGCCACATCCACTGAGCTACACATATTATAAACATTAAAAGATATTAATATTATAAATAAATAACAAGGATGTCCTGTCTTTTAGGGGTTGAAGAAATTGTGTACTTTTCAATTATGCCAATGCAATTTCTTATTTGTCACAGATAAGCATTTCCAAAGTGCCAAATTCAAACTATGTGATGCACAATGAACTTATAAAGCTTGTCGATATTATTATTACATGGCATCTCCAGGTAGTCCGAAGACATATCGAGAAAGGGCACCTACTCTACAACTCTCCGTCTTCACAAACCACACTACAATAATCATCATCATCATCTACACCTGATGATAATGATGATTATTGTAGTGTGGTTGTCTACCGCCGACCACTGCCACTAGTATTTTCACAGACAATCACAAACACCCATGCCCACGGCGGGATTCGAACTCGCAGCCGTTTGGCTGGAGAGTCGGCCAACCAGGCCAGATATATAGATAAAAAATTAAACAAAGTTTTAATTTTTATTAAACAAATAAATAAAATGATATAATTATGTAACTATTTACTTTTAATGAGATGGATGAGCTTCTCGACCTTGCAGAGTTGCTGGATATCTGGCTCAATATTGGTCAACTTCAGTCGAAGATCGGCACACACACTGAGATGAATTCTGTATTTTGTTTTTATTTGAAGGAGCGATGAAAATCGTTTCTCGCAAAGATAGGTTGTAGAAAACTTCATGAGAAATTTCGACTTCTTCGAATAATTCGGGAACTTTACTTCTCACTGAAGGCGAGATCCAGAATCGAGCCAAACCACGATCACGGAATTGCATTTTAAGCCCACGGTCACTTGAAAGCTAAATTAGCTGCCCTTTTTTCGATAACGAAAGGTCGTTCTCGTGACTGCTAGCCTGAAGTGGATTGTGAAATCACAGAAATTTCTTATAAAAAGTTATTCGGAAAATATTTCCAAATTCTGTTTCAGAGTTTTGAGGTGGAAACCTTTTCCCAGTGGTTAAATTCTAAACTAATAAGTTTCGGGCTATACAAAATAACCAATTGTATTTACCTTTTGAATACTATCAGGGGAAGCTCCAAAGCCCCCCCCCGTCCCTTTCATCACGCGTTCGTAATCAGGCTACTGTTGATATTGATTTTATATACACATTCAAACATGTAGTGTAAACAATTGTTGAATAATAACACAAATAACGTAGGCATTATTACCGTAAAGGGAGAAAAGTCACAAAACAGAAAAATGTTCCTACAAATAACCAACTGTATTTACCTTTAAATGCGATCCACTGGTCGAGTGTCCAGCAAATCTTTCCTTTCGTTCAGCGCATTAATATCATCGCATTGCAACTCATGGGAATTCTGTGGGTTTGTTACAGACCTCTTTCTCTTCAGAAACTACACACAAACTGTCATTACAAACTCGTTTTGTATTATCACTGTCATCCGAGATATTTTTCCGATTAAAGAAGGTACCAATGTACTTATCCATAATTGAAATACCGTACTTACTCACATATAACTCTCACTCCTGATTTTACTTTTAAAAAAATAAATAGGCGTTAGCTAATTTTTTTTTTTTTTAGCTGAAGTTTCACATATACCTCGCAAATGAAAAAAAGCTGAAACATGTTCAGAGCAAGGCGATAGCAACTCGCTCCCGCGGTAAACAACACGCCCTCCCCCAATAGCCACTATATTGCAGAGGCAAGGAAAACAAGTACTTTTATTATGTCAGTGAATAAGGTATAAGCAGTCTGTGTAATATATTTCTCAACAAATAGTGCAATTAGAGACAACTGGGATAAAAACGACACTAACTGATAAATCACATGTCCCCTCATACAGAAACTATGCTGTATATATAGACTCAAGCAAAACCATATGTTGCACCGACACACACACAGTATCTAACTAAAATCTATTGTTATTAATTAGATTGTGTGAGTTCGCTCGGCAGCAATAAAATTCAACAGAAAGTGTTAAAACTAAGATATATATATATATATATATATATATATATATATATATATATATATATATATATATATATATATATATATATACCCCTATATATATATATATATATATATATATATATATATATATATATATATATATATATATATATATATATATATATAGTGAATGCTGTTACGGCAGTTTCACATATTATTGGAATTCGGTTGAAGAGACTTAGCATTTCAACTCAATTGTCAGCTTGCTTTTCGTACGCAGGACGCAGGACATATATTGCGCAGAGGGTGAAACTTGATGCTTTTCATATTCCCTGTTGTCTGTTTCGGGAACAGTGATGGGAGAGATTTGCGAGCTATTTTAGCTCGCCCTGAGTGGGCAGAAGTGGTTATTCGTCGTTGGATGTTAGGATGGCTTTCGGTCTTTTATGTTTCCAGTAGTCATTACCGTCATAGTTTCCAGCTTGTTGTATCAGTGTTTGGATGGATAGATGTCTTCATAAAGAATTTTTCTGCTAGGGAGCGTAGTAGTGGAGAGATGTAGGGGATATTTATGTCCCGGTGGATCTGGGCGTTCCTGATGAACCACGGGGCGTCCAGAATCATTCGCAGGCATTTGTTCTGTAGTCTTTGTAGCTTGAGGATGTTTGTCTTGGAGGTATGGCTCTAGGCTGGGGAGGCGTATATGACTGTAGGATGGATCACTGTCTTGTACAGTAGTATTTTATTTGTTGCGCTTAGTTTGCTGTGTCTGTTGATCAAGGGGTATAGCTGGGCGATAACTTTTGAAGCTTTGGTGCATATGCTCTTGATGTGGCTGTTGAAGCATAATCGCTTATCGAGAAGTATTCCTAGGTATTTTGCTTCAGTTTTCCAGGGAATTTTAGAGTTGAACAGGGTGATGTCTCCTTTGGGGGATGCTCACCTTCTTGTGAAGAGAATCATTGTACTTTTCTGGTGGTTTAATTGTAGTCGCCAGTCTTTAAACCATTTTTCTAGATTCAGGATGGTGTCTTGTAGTTTTTTGGTGACGAGAAGTGGTTGACGAGATCTGGCTAGAATAGCCGTGTCATCAGCATAAAGGGCGATGGTGGATGTGAGAGGATTTTGAGGGATGTCTGCCATATAGATGTTGAACAGGATTGGGGCTAGCAGTGATCCTTGAGGAACTCCAGCGAGGATTTTCCGTTGGGTTGAGACTGTTTCATTGATTTTGACTTGCATCCTCCTGTTGGAGAGGTATGATTTGATCAGGTGTATCATGTTTAGTGGAAGGTTAGCAATGATAAGTTTGTAGAGGAGGCCTTGGTGCCAGATCTTATCGGCCTTTGAGATGTCTAGGAAGACAGCTCCAGTGTGTTGATTCCAATTGAATCCTGTGGTGATGTATTCTACCAGTCTATGGATTTGATGGGTGGTGCTGTGATTTTGACGGAAGCCGAATTGTTCTTCTGGAATGATGTTTAATTGGTTGACATGATCTTGGAGTCTGATGAGGATGCTTTTCTCAGCTATTTTCCCTAAATTGGATAGCAGGCTGATGAGACGGTAATTTTCAGGTAGGTGTGGGTCTTTGCCTGGTTTGTGAATTGGGGTGATGTCAGCTATTTTCCATGACTGGGGGAAGTGCTGCCATTTGAGGATGGAGTTTATGATGTTTGCCAGATGTGCTATGGCTTTGCATGGTAGTGCCTTGATGACTTGGTTAGTGATACCGTCCGGACCTGGGGCTTTTTTGATCTTGAGATGGTTGATGATGCCGATTATTTCGGTAAGTGAGGTAGGCATTATAGGACTTGGATTGACATCGGGACGATTTACTGTGAACCTGACTTTACGATGGATCTTGTATACGTGGCTGATGTTTAGGTTATCATATGCAGGACTGCATTGTTTCTCTAGGTTTCTTGCTATGGCTTCGGCTTTATCAGCATCTGTGTATGCAAGGTGCTGTTCTGCTTGCAGAGGGGGGAGGGATTTGTGCTTGATCCTGAGGTTGTTTAGGAATTTCCATATAGAATGATCTGCTGTGGAGATGGAGTGAGCTTGTTGTCCCATTGTTGGCTCCTGTGGTTCTGAAGAGCTTCTCCTCAACAGATTTGTTTAATCTGTTGAGGGCTGTTTTGTCCTGGGGAGCACGAGTGTTGTGATATCTTTTTCTTTGTCTGTTTTTTTCCCTTATTAAGTCCATGATTTCTTCCGGGAGACGATTTTGTTTGTGGGTAATCGTGGATACTGTGGCTGCCTAATGGCTTTATTGATTTGATTGGTGAGGTTCTTTATTGCCGTGTCTATTTCTTCCTTGGCTTTTATATGGGGAACCGGACCAATGTGTTCTGGTAGCACTTTCTTGAGATTCTCCCAGTGATGGAGGTTTGGGGGGGGGGGTGACTGATCTTTGTTCCCTAAGTGAAGTAGGATTGGGTTGTGGTCTGATGATAATTCATTCAGTGCTTGAATGCTGTGCTGGTATTTGATGTTGTGTAGAATGGCGATGTCTAGGATGTCGGCTGTGCCAGTTGGGCTGTGGTGGGTTGGTTCACTGGGTCCTGTTACGACAGTGTTGTTTAATCCTGTGTAGCTGAAGAGGATACGGCCATTTTTATTTGTGGTTCTGCTGTTCCAGGAGGGATGTTTGGAGTTTAAGTCCCCAGCGACGATGATGGATTCATTTGTGCCTAGTACAGCATCCAAGTCAGAAAATAGCAGGGGAGTTGTAGGCAGCATAGATTTTAAGTCTTCCAGTTGAATTTGTGTGGACTTCGACACCGGTGAGTTCTAGGTTGGAGGTTGAGGGGGTGAGTATTCCATTGTGCCTGATGCAGTTCCTGATAAATATGGCTGTACCACCACCTCTGTAGTCCAGTCAGTCGTTTCTGTATAGTGTGTAGCCTCTCAGTTTTGGATTGTCTGCAGGTCTTAGATGAGTTTCATTAATTAGGATGACATCAGGGTTGTATCTGTGAGAGAATTCTTGAAGTTCCAGTCTTGTTTTTTAGGCCATTGGCGTTCCAAGCGGCGATCTGTAGTGAGTCTGGCATTAATCTAGTTTTATTCATTAACAAGCATTGATAATATGGTTTGAGTTTCTTTTAGAAATCTTTTTGTGGAGTTTGGTGAAGGGTTTGACTTACTGAAGTCTTGAAGCATGTTTGCCAATGAGGCTGTGATGACTGTTGTCATGTTTGGAAGAATTTGGTCCTGCTGGATATATTTGGATGAGCGGGCTACTTCGGCATATGTCCTGCTTCGACGGTGGCTTTCTAGACTGTTGGTATTTTCCACTTGTGAGAGCTGGTATTTTGTTGTCTTTTGTTGCGTGTCAGGCAACTGGGGAGCAGTCAACTCAGGTGCCTGTGGGCAGGGTTCAGAGATGTTTCCTTTTGTTGTCTGTTTTATTCTTAGGGTAGTGACTGCAGCCTCTGTAGTTTGCCGGGTGGGGGCCCTCGCAGTTCGCGCATTTGGCTGGTGAGGTCCTGGGTTTTGAGCTGGTTGCTGTGGGGTGGTTTTGCCCACACCTCAAATGCCACATTTGAGGCATTTGTAGTCTGCTCTGCAGAGCTTCTGTGCGTGTCCGTACTTCTGACATCTGTAGCACTGGCCTGACAAGGCTCTTTTTCTTAGTGGTTCTGTTGTGATTTTCAGGCCACAGATCGTTGTTAAGTTGTATATGTTCTTGTGTGTGTGTGTGTTAGGTATCTCAACGAGTACTAGGGGCATTGGACTCTTGTCAGCCCGTAGCATTCTGCTAACTTTGACAGGTGGGAGATCGTGGAGGCAGAGGTCTTCAGTAATTTCATCTGTGCAGATGTTTTCTGTTACTCCCTTGAGTACAACTTTTAGGTTTTTCTCCGACTTCAGTGAGTATGATATTTAATATTTGACTCGTCCATGGTTTTTGTGAGGAGTCTGTAGTCGCTTACTGTGGTAGGCTGGATTCTAACTCCGTTGTCTACGTTTTTTGCCCAAGAATAGGCAATTTGGTGGTTTTGCATAATAGGCCTAAGGGCCGTCCAACGTTCTTTTTCCCGTAGAACAATTGGGGGAACTTTTTCATTGTTGGGTGTGGGGAGGTCAGTGTTGGGGGCATCTTCTTCCATCCCCTCGTTTATCTGAGTCTCCGCTGTTTTACGTTTTTTCCATGCATGGGTTTCTGTATCATGTTTTGGAGTGGGAGCAGAGATTATCAGGTTCATCTTCCCTTCTTTCCCTAATGTTGAGTTGTCCCCTTCTGTGGAGTCGTCTGTCGCTGAATATAGGTTTAGAAACCCTGGCCACTCTACCTCAAATTTCTTCAACAGTTTTTTGAGGAGGTCAAGCGCTAGCTTCTTATCCAACGATTGGATAAAGTCATCGGGACTTAAACTGGTCATGTTTGAAATATTCAAATATATGCTTACCTGAGCTGGATCTCAAGGATTTCCGTATAGCGTATAAACACAAAATATAATACACTAAAGGACTATCGCGAGACCACAATCACTAATTAACAACACAATCATCAGCTACTTGATTACCTTCGCTTTCCGCTTATATCAAAAATCTGAATCAACACCTTGCTTTTCGTACGATTTCCGAAAAATATATAAATACTGGAGTTAACTCACAACACATTTTGTCTAAGTATTACTTAGCACTTCTGAGGATATATTGAGCCTTGGTTGAAGGAAGAAAATCTTCAACAATAAAAATCAATAACCAACAAGCAATTGGTTGAAATGTGGTCAACACATATTCACTTCAAATCTGACAAAACAGCAAGGGAAGGTAGAAGCAATAAAACCATATTGTTTTTCTCTTCATCCCTATTTTATTACTCGTCATTCTGCCGCTACAAATTAAAATAGTGGCAGAATGTTCATTCCATGAACATTTATTTGGTTAATTTAAGCCTATGGACTACCTGTCCCATTGTTGCGGACCATAGGTCGAGAAACATGCTATAGGGGTCTCTGACCCCTATAGCATGTTTCTTATGACCCCTAATTCATACTACTTATGAATTAGGGATCATAAGTAGTATAGAAATAGAAGGCATGATACAACATAAATAAAAAATGAATTTTAATTAGGAAAAGTATTTTGGAAATTTTTTTAGTGTTTTTTAACTTTTTTGGGGGGGCAGGCCCCCTTCCCTGGGTGCACCACTGACACCAGTAAATTGAGCTTTTCTCCATTTGAGGAGAGTCTTCATTTTCTTCATCATCAACTTCGGGTAAAGAATATAAGTTTAAGTAGCCGGGCCATTCTTGTTCAAATTTTTTAAGAAGCTTTTTAATGAAAGTGAGTGCTAGCCGTCAAGAGAATCGGCGATGATGTCGGGATCAATCAAGTTAGCAGGCCATTTCAGTTTGAACTTCTTTTGAAGTTTATTAATGAGTATGATAGCTGGCTCTTCATCAAGAAAGTCAGTGACAACGTCCAAGTCAGGCACGCTCATATCGATTTAATTGCATATGAGCGCAAATATAAATCCTGCTGGTCTAGAGACCGGCCAGCAAAATTTCTGTAGAGAATCCTGTAGCCGTAGAGAACTGCCAGCAATGCCAAGCGTTGGCTAATGCAATAGTCTACCAGCTAAAAAATATTAGTGCAAAAATAGTCACAAAACAAAGAAAGCTTGCCTCTAAAAATCATTTGGAATTCCCCCAAAAAATATCACATTAATCAAAACGCAAGATTAGTAACAAGTACACGTAAACTCTCTTCATTATAGCTGCCATTTTTCTTCCTTGGAGGAACAGTTGGACTTGGTGATCTCTACTCCCTCAGATTTCGAAGACGCCCGCACATGCAAGAAGTGCAAAAGAACTGTAGAACCACCCAAAGATAAAGAAATGGAACAAGATGGCCCAGTTTCGGACTCCACTGCCTCTCCCAAAGAAAAGGCGCCTCCGATCATATTAAGAGAAAAACATCAATGGTCAGCTCTAAGATCTACTATGTCCTGTTTCCTGTTTACAAATTGATTACACAAAGGCCAAATATGTGGATGAGGGTATCAAGATACAACCCACCACGGGGACAGATTATAGAAAATTAACAAAGGAAATGGATGTCATAGGTATTCAGTACCATACCTTCTCACTCAGTTCAGAAAAAAAATTAAAAGTGGTTCTCCATGGCATCTCTGAAGACATTGATCCAGAAGAGATAACTGTTGATCTTAACTTACAGGATCTGCCTCCTATAAAGGTCAGCAGAATGTATAGATCTGACAAGACTCCTATGGCGTTAGTTCTTGTAGAGATCTGCAACATATACAAAAATATTTACAACTTAAAATCAATCTGCAGACTCATCATCATCACACCAGAGCCACTCCGGAAAAGGGCATCTTCTGGGCAATGCAACAGGTGCCAAAACTTTGCCCATGCCTAGAAACTGTGTACAGTTGAGTTTAAATGTCTGAAATGTTGTGATAGCCACCCAACCAATATCTACAAAGCCGAAAACCACCCGGCTAAATGCCAACTGTGGTGGCCCTCATTCCAGCCAATTATAAGGGATGTACTTAACATCCAAAGAACAGACAGTTGAAGAGACAGCTAAACAGTCTTCCTCCTCTAGAACACGAATACCAGAGGTCCCTGCACCACAGCTTAGCTGCCACAATCAGAGGCCTTCATAAATAGAGTATACCAAAGGCAAACAAGAAGTTATGCAGATGTGGCCCATTCAAACATGTCAACACCAGAACAGAATCAGCAAATAGCACCTACAAACCTGACCGCTGTTATTACTGCCTCTCCAGCAAACATGCTACAAGACTTCAGCATGTCAACCCCTTCAGCAACCTCCACTAAAAGATTCCTATGTGAAACACAGGCCATTCTCACAGCACTTATAGATGAATAGAAACAAATTCCAGATCATTGCATGGAATGCAATGATCTGGAATTTGTTCTTTTTTAGAGCTCCTAGACTTTACTCATAGATATCAGCCAATGTTATTCTAATAAGCGAGACACATCTAAGACCCTCAGACAGCCCCAAAATAAGAGGATATCTCCTATACAGAACTGACAGGCTAAACTATAGAGGCGTTGGCACTGCCATCTTCATTAAAAAGGATATCAAACACCATTCTGTAAAAAACCTTCCAACCACTAACCTTGAGGTCACAGGCATGGAAGTATTCACTAGCTCAGCTAGTAGACTGAAAATCTACTCAACTTACAACCCACCCTTAAAAAAACTCTACTGCAATCTGATCTAAACGCCATCTTAGGCATCAAAGAGTACATCATTATTGCCAGAGACTTAAACTCCAAGCATCCTGCCTGGAATTGTAGAACCACCAACAAGAATGGCTACATCCTTCCCAACTACATAGGATCAAACTATGCTCTTGTAGTAGGCCCCACCGAACCGACTTATCTCAGTATGTTTGGCACTGCTGATATACTGTATATAGCTATCCTGCAAAATATTAAACTTCGGTACAGCCTAAAACCATTGAACGAGTTGTCATCTGATCATAACCCAATTCTACTACAGCTTGGGAAAAAAAAGAATACCTGTTTTCTTCCTCTCACTCATTTACAATTTTTCGTGGGAAAAATTGTCAAAAGTACTCTGGGATTACATTGGACCTGTTCCTCATATAAGTTCAAAAGAAGATGTTGAAATTGCAGTCACAAGCCTCACCCAACAAATTAACTCTGTTATAATTGTAGCCACCTCCTACAAATCTGTCCCCAAGCCTGGTCGTCTGCCTGAAGACATTAACTTGATAAGAGAAAAAATAGAGCAAGGAAAAGATTTCAGTGCACCACAAGACAAAACAGTTCTTAACAGACTAAATGGGGCAGTGAGAGATACACTCAAAGCTTACAGAGATCAATTATGGGAAGAAAAGTTAGCTTCTATCTCACCTACTGATCACTCTATTTGGGGACTGCTGAAGAATATCAGAAACAAAGGCAGATCCCTTCCCCTATACTTTCTGACCAGGGCCTTGTTCACGCAGACATAGAAAAGGCAGAAGCCATAGCAAAATATTTAGAAGAGCCGTGCAAACCTTCATATGAAAATTTGACTACAATCACTTATATAAAATTCACAGACAGGTCAGATACTCATTAAAACCTTCTGATACCGGTGCTGCCATATTGCATTCACATCACTGGCTGAAACATGTGATATCATAAAAAATTTAAAGAACAAACAAGTTCCTGGTCCAGATGGCATCACAAGTAAAGTGATCAAGCTGCTGCCCTGAAAAGCTGTAGTGCACCTGACCATAATCATAAATGCAATCTTAAGGTTTCACTATTTTTCTACCAAAAATAGTGGAAACTGGCTGATGTAATCCCTATACATAAGCCAGGCAAGGACCCACACCTGCCTCAAAATTATTGTCCAATCAGTCTCATCTCCAACCTGGGTAAGGTTGCAGAGAAAGTCATCCTCTCACAACTTCAAGCTTCAATAAATGAGCTAAACATCCTTCCTAACGAACAATTTGGTTTTCGGCAATACCATAGTACTATCCAACAAATCCTCAGAATAGTTGAATATATTACCACCAGCTACAACTGGCATCAATATACTGGAGCTGTTTTTCTTGATTTATCCAAAGCATTTGACAAAATTTGCACTTCGGATTGCTACATAAAACTTATCTCAGCTGGTATCTCACTGAAAATAGTACACCTAGTTAGATTATATCTACAGAATAGAAGCATGCAAGTCAAGATATATGGTACCACCTCATCCCAGTGCCATATCTTGGCCAGCATACCACAGGAAGCCCTACTGGCTCCATTACTGTTCTCTGTATACATGTCAGCAGGGTAGGTCCGAGAGTATCTGATGCCCCTAGGCAAAGAAAATTTAGGTACCCCTATACGTTGTCTCTCTCTATATATTTTGCCATACTCAAGCAAGCACATGTACACTGAAGTCTTAGTGCCCCTAGGCGATTACCCAGGTTTGCCTAATGATAAAACAGGCCCTGAATGTCAGACATTCCGCACAACCCATTGTCATCCATCATGGCCCTATATGCAGACAATACAGCATTATTAGTCAGATCTCTTCGGCCACACCTTGTTACTAAAAAGCTTCAAGAAAACCTTCTAAAGTTAGAGAAATGGTTCTCCATATGGAGACAAGTAATTCCCCAAAAGAGCTCAGCCATTCTCTTCACGAAAAGATCAATATCTCCTGCAGGAGACATCTTACTATTCAATACTAAAATCCCTTGCCAGGCAGAAACAAAATATCGTGGTGTCGTGCTCGACAAAAATTAACTTTTAAGCAGCACATCAAGACTACGTGTGCAAAGGCATCTAAAGCCATTGCCCTGATCTATCCCCTAATTAACAGGAACAGCAAGCTAAACATCAGAATCAAATTTTTATACTAGCTGCTGATTCGTCCCATAATCACTTATGCTTCTCCAGCCTGGAGCCATACCTCCAACACTAATATCCTCAAGCTGCAACGTGTGCAAAATAAGTGCTTATGAATGATTCTAAATGCGCCATGGTTCATCAGAACCAAGCAACTTCATCGAGATACAAATATTCCATATATTTTCTCTTTCTTACAATCTTTAGTAACAAAGTTTTTCCTAAAAGAATCCATACATCCCAACAATCTAGTTCAGCAAGCTGTAGCCTACGATGCAACGGATATATTTAAACATAAAAGACCAAAAGCCACTTTAATTTCCTGTAGCGATACATAATCTCCATGCCCGTTCAGGGCGAGCAAACTGCTCACAAAATTTTCCCCTTGCTGTAGCCATAACAGATAGAGGGGAATATGAAAAGCATCTTGCTTCACCCCTAAAGCAATTAATGTCAAATATCAAATAAGGCAACTTGAGGATGCCGAGGATTGTATTCTCATAAGCTCTCAGGTCAACTTACGAAACTTTCATAGTTTTTATAAACTATGAATTCTACAAACTATCAAAGACCTGCTGCCTTTGAAATGTTGGATCTAATATCCACTTTGCCTATGGAATTAAAAATTGTTTATTTCTGGAATTTTCCATTTAATATTTTTAGATGACGAAACTATGAAAGTTTAATAATGAAACTTTTCATATGAAAGTTTATGAAACTTTCATAGTTTCTATATGGTGGATGTTTGAGAATTGAGTAGAAAGCTGCAGTATCTGTAGCCTCATTTCCTTTAATCCCAACATGGCCTGTAATCTAACAGAAACATACACTGAAGTGTAGCTTCCATAACTGAAAGAGATGATGTTAGATGTGAGAGAGCATTGGATGTTTCTGGTGCTCTAGACTTCTTAGCCTGAAGGTGAGTCTGAATATATTATGCACCTTTAGTACAATTTAATGTATTTTAGTGCAAGCATATAGTTCAGCTGTAAAGTTGGGATTTGTGCAGCTATATAATGTTGTCTGAAAAGATAGCAGAGGATTCCAATAGGTCCTTTGATTTTGAATCATCCATGTAGATAGGCACAAAAATCAGAGTATTACATTCTGTGAACTTCAAAGACTTGCTGGTAGGTAGACAACAGAAAGGTGGAAAACTTCAGTAGCTTTCTGAAAGAGAAGCTGTATGCAGGTATGTATGCCCACAATGATAAAAGTGTGTTTATAATGTATGGTCTATGCTATGGACTGCAACCTTTCAAGCTTGATGGAGAGCTTTTATCCACAAACCAAAAGGTTTTATGGCAGTGTATCAAGTGTTTTAAATATTCTGATTGTGAATGAAATAGCCAGCTGGGGTGGTCTGGTAGGAATTTTATTTTTGTTGCATATTACAGAGACAAAGGTGTTGCTGTAGCTGTCTTTCTATAACCCTCATATTACATGAATGAACAGATGATGGTGAAGTCATCCACATAGAGGGCATTACTTACTGTTGGAGGAAGTTGTTCTGTTATTGAGTTGATCTTGATTGCAAAAAGTGTGACAGATAAGAGAACTCTGTGGGACTCCGTTGAAAGTTTATTTTTCATTTGGTTAGAGTATAATAAATTTACTTTAATCCTTTATCCAAGTGTGAGCAAACAAAGTTCGCACCTGAAAGTATCTTCAGGACTGAGGTAAGGTGGTACAACACCAGGGAACTCCTTGCAAAGATGGAGCAAGCTACCAACACTCCTATCTCAGTATCTCCCATAATGCAAAACACATC
Source organism: Typopeltis vanoorti (assembly GCF_054136105.1). Classification (NCBI taxonomy): domain Eukaryota; kingdom Metazoa; phylum Arthropoda; class Arachnida; order Uropygi; family Thelyphonidae; genus Typopeltis; species Typopeltis vanoorti. The sequence continues at coordinate 65,640,060 of NC_143552.1, read as the reverse complement.
TCCTTGCAGAAATGTCTAATGTTATGCATTAAGGGAAGGGCCACTACCAAGACTAGTCTCGACCTTTATTGAGGTCTCTTCAGTGGTAGCCAGGCCCGAGTGGAGATACCAGGCAGAAGCATTAGCAGGTCATCTCTACCTATAGGAGTGGTCCAATGGTGTGCCACCCTTTTTTAATAAATTACTCTGGATTTAGAGAAAGATGTTGAAAGTTATTTTTCACTTGGTTATAATAAATTATAGTATAATAAATTTAGTTTAATCCTTTATCCAAGTGTGAGCAAACAAAGTTTGCGCCTGAAAGTATCTTCAGGACTGGGGGTAAGGTGGTACAACACTGGGAAACTTGTTGCAAAGGTGGACCAAGCTATCATTACTCCTATCTCAGTATCTCCCATAATGCAAAACACATCTCCTTGCAGATATGTCTAATGTTATGCATTAAGGGAAGGGCCACAACCCAGGCTAGTTTCGACCTTTCTGAAGATACTTTCAGGTGCAAACTTTGTTTGCTCACACTAAATTTATTATACTGTGCGACTCCCTATTGTTTATATGGTCAGGAGAGGGCAGTTTCCACTCAGACTAGGAAGAATTGGTTAGATAAGGTTTTTGACAAAAAGAGAGAGAGAGATTTCCTTTAAGACTAAAATTATAAAAGTCCTTCAGTATTCCAAATTTACAAGCAATAGCATGGTCTTTTTCCATATAGAAGAGAACTGATACCAGATACTCGCATTCTAGGAAGGCATCTCTTGATGCCTCCAGACAGATTAGATGATCGATAGTAGGATGACATTTTTGCAAGCAAGATTAGATAGTTTTCTAGGGAAAAAAAAAAGTTCTCTCTATTAACTCTTGTCTTGTAAGACAAGTGTTAACCATTTTTTCCAGAATCTTGCACAAACAGCTAATCAGAGTGGGTGGTAGTATTTGGGAATTTTGGATCCTATCGTAGGAAAGGCAGCTATAATTGCTTTTTACCAGGTATCCAGAAATATGCTCCGACAGAAAAATATGTTGTTAAGCAGCAACAGTTGGACAATGCTGACAGATGTTTTATCATCTTCTAATGGATATTGTATGGTCCAACAGAAATTGAATGGCATTTAAGCAAAGCAGCTTTCATTTCTTGTTTTGTGAATGGGACCATAGTATTGTTCAATGAGGCTTGAAGAAAACTGGATTTGTTGTTTTACTGCTTTGCATTTTTGAGCAAGAAACTTGGAAAGAGAGATAGGAAGATGTTGCTGATATTTTTTGCAAAGATCTCCCCAAGTGTTCCAGCAATCACTGTTGGGTCAGCAACTGGGAAACCATTGTGTTGAAGGATAGAGGGCCAGTGGGTGGTATACCTACCCCTCAATTTCTGGATTTTTTCTCAGATATGATGAGCTATGGGACCTCCTAGATGAGTCTTTAACTCCATCGGGTCTTAGGATAATAATAATAATAATAATAATAATAAATATAAGGATGATGTTCCTGGTGTGAACTATGTGACCATCCCTACATATAAGAATTTTCTTTGTGGCAGTATCTTTCATTTTGGAGGAGATCTCTTTTTCTGATATGTCGAGGAGATCCCACTCCGATATTACATTTCTGGAAAAGTTTAAGTTTTGTGGGGGTAATGTAATTGGTATTCTCCTAATTGATGTTGCATGAAGTAGCTTTTCTGATTGTGTCTTCACTGATGCTTCAATAAGCATATCTTCTGAGTGCAGCTTTTTTACAGAATTTGGAGATCGTGCTAATCTTTCCAAACCCTTCTGGAAGAAAGGAAACATTTTTCCAAGAGGACGTTCCCCTGTTGAATGTACTATTAAGAAACATGGTATACTGATCACAGCTTTTTGATGTTTTCTGTTTCCTATTCTGATTTTCAGTTAGTGTTGTTATGGTTTTGTGATAAGGCTGGAGCTTGTTGAGGGGCCCTGATAAACAAGAGGATGAAGTATTCATTCTCAGGAGGATTCTGTTTCAGCACCAGAGCTTCACCCATCATGGAGCCACACATGGATGCCCACTCTCTGGGAAGCAGTGACTATGCTTGCGAGTGAATGCCAAGGCTACTCCAGACGCTATACGGGCACCACAGCAAGCCTAGTGATCTCCTTCCCCATGATTGGACCCTGTCCCCAATCATGGGGAAGGAGACCCACTGCAACATCCTTGACCCTTGCAGGCAAGCCCACCAGTTGATTGATGCTGGCCAGCCATCCAGGACTGCCAACCTTGCTGAAGCAAATGCCAAAGTATTGCGAGACTACCAGGATCCTCATTTCCAGATGTCCACAGGTGGTGCTGCATAGCAAACATGGCAGCAAGGCATTAGATCCCAGTGATGGTCTAGAAGACAGGATAGTAATAAAAACTCAGGAGAAGTAGATTGAAGCACAGCCCAAGAATAAAAATTAAAAGGGTCAGTCCCATCACTGGGAGGTCCCCATGACAACGAACAGCTGCCTCACATGGAGGAGACTGTTGATGTGCAACTAATTTTAATGCATAGGGTTCAGTTTATTCCTACACATCTTTGCTGTTCTTGCCTGATACAGGTTAGTTAAACATTCTGGAGAAGTAAGGAAAATGTAAAGTACAAAAAAATATTATACACCAGAATCATCATTTTTAGTATGTTCTGATTCATAAAAGACAAGTATTTTTATTTTAATTTTTTACTTACAACTGAAGTCCTTCCAAACACTGTACATTTGAGTTTCATGTGATGTGTATAAACCTGTATAGTTTTTTAAGTTTATAAGGTTATTTTATTTTATTTATTTGTTGAGCATTCCATTATGATTATCATTCAATATATCATTAATTAGTTCCATAATCACAACTTTCTAAATCTCATAGTACAGTATATACTTATATACTTGTTAAGGAAATATTAAGAGATTATTGTATTACATTTTTATTACTCACATACTTTTTTTATTATTCAGTCCAATTTAAAGTAGTAGCACAGCAATCTTAAAATTTTAATCTGAAGACATTTGTTTCAGTTAAAACTATTACTCCTATTTTTGACAAGCATATAGTGCATAACATCTCAGTATGAGTTACTTGCAATACATAAATTTTGACATATCATAAAGCTCAGAAGATTTCTGCTGAAGGGTAGAGTACGGAAAGGAGAGTTGTAACAATTCATCCAAAAACTATGTTATATAGCAATCTGAAAATACATTAAGGCTTGTTTTTGTTTGTTTTATATCATACCAAAACAGGTAACTTTAAATACATAATTATGGCAAATGTATAGAGGCTAATACCATGTTGGAGGCTTGAAGTTGCTTGAAAACGCTTCATGTTTGGTCTCTAGAGTAATGTTTTCAGGTTATGTAAAAATAATTGAAAAAAAAAATACTTTAAAAAATTTTAGAAATATAATAAAAAAATCCTTAGCCCACCCACAGTATTAATATGCTAATTTACAACTTTTTACAGGTGGGAATCACATAAAAATCTGGTGTAATTCACATTTAAGATAAATTAATATTCCATATTTCAACCTTTATCATTAATGTTGTCATCAGGAGTGCAGGAATATATACAAAAGGACACAAGCAGGCCCGGCTGGTGGCGTGTGCGAAGTGAAGTGTGCAATATACACAGGCGCCGCAGAAAAAAATGCGCCCTAAAAGATGTCAAAAAATATGAGATAAGAGTTTAAATGCACAACGAATGGTACATATAATTATGAATGTACATCGTCTTCCATTCGGGCCGCTTCAGATCTTCCCAGAAACGAACAAATAAATTTTGAAATTGTATCCTGGACCCAATTATATCACTGTAATTTCTGATTAAAATTTATGAAAATATACCCAAAATAGTTCTTTATTTTTTGATGTATCATAAATCAACTTATGATTAATTGTTGAATTCCATATCCTAATTATAATCGGATTGGATGCATGTGGTCCTGCCCTAAAAGTCAGCTTACTACTGATAACTCATTCTTCTCGACATTCGAGCCTGTTATATTAGCGGGCTGTTAGGGTGGCATTAGCGACACAAAATAATCGGCGAACTCTCGAGTCCAATGCAAAACATTCTTGTAAAATTCTCTTATCTTCGTTGAATCTTCAAAATTAATTTATTTGTTAATGCAAAATTAATGTAAAGAATATCTGAATAAATCTCTTAACTTTATATTACTATTTTATATTATTTTGAAAATTTATATAACTTGAAAAAATTTGTATAAGCAGGACTAATCCACAGGTAACATTATACTGTAAAGCAGTTTTCATTTCCTGTTTTTTTATTCATGCTTTATTCAAAAAAAACTATTTTGGAAAGGTGCTGAACATTAATTGCACACACAAGAAAAATACTATGTGCCGGTCCTGGACACAAGCTATGTTACATTTCACCAATTGCTGACCGTAGCCTGACTGCAATAAAGAAAAAAAATTATATATAGTTGACTCTCACTATAAAAAATCACATGAACCACAGGAATATTTGTAATGGTGGATAGTTTGATATAGCAATTTTTTTTTTTTTATCATAGCATTCTTCCAATGGGGCTTTGGCCTTTCCAGTAGTTTGTTATAGTTGTGTTTGCTGTAATGAAAGTTTGCTGTGATTATAGGATTAAATCAACTGCTATCGACTAGTTCATTGGGTTTAATTACCCAGAATCTTGTTATTTATTATTATTATTATTGTTATTATTAAAGGCTACTCCATGGAGTCCTTAGACTCATCGAGAGAGGCCCTAAACATCATGCTAAGCACTAACCAATGTTTGCACAGAATCGATCATACTTTGCTTTGACCTTATTCATATTCATGGCACCCACAACAGCCTCTGGCAACCTATACCACTCATTCACTATTCTCCAAGCAAAAAACTAGTTCAACACCCTTACTAACTACACTCTTACTCAGTTTCCAAGGATGGCCTCTAGTTCTCCCACTACCAGACCTGTTCTGAAAAATTTCCTCTGTATTATGTAAAAAAATATTCTGTAATTTGTATGTCTCATTCATATCACTCCGTTTGCACCTGTCAACCAATTTCTGTAAACCAAACATCTTCAACCTGTTGTTGTAAGGTTTTTCTTGTAATCAGGTTGCTGAAGAATAATTTCATTACATCACTGGAATCTTATTACCAGCATGCTCCAGTTTTGTAGGTTTTAGTACTTGAAGAATTCCTAGGTAGCAGTGATTTACAATCAAGTAACAGTACTAAAACAGTGCACCTCTAAACTGGAACTAGTAAAGGATAATAAACTTCTAATATTCTGGGTAAAAATGTCCTTCAGCCAACTAAAAATAACATGGTTTTAGTAATTAATCCTCATGAACTCCACCCAGTAACTATTGATGTAATTTTATGCATATAATAGGGTCAGTTAAAGTTGACCAAATTAGTAATGCTGTAGTGAGTTATAATGTAGCTTATGTACTTTTGTCAGTGCATGGGTGTGTACATGTGTACACACATGCACACACACACATGGATTCCAGATGATTACCTTAATATAAAAAGGTCAAAATGCTGAGTAATTAGTTTATTTTATTTTAAATATAAGTTATTACTCCAACATGGTAATAGGGTCCATAATTGTTGCATAATGAATACTGACTGCTGTGTAACAAGGAATGGATTTTGAAACATAAAATTTCTGATGACCAAAAATGAATACTTTTACTGAATAAATGCATTTATTGGATAATTTTTTTTAAATGTTCTTATTAAACACCTGATAAGTCACAATAACAATATTTACAATCATGGGTTTCATATTCTAGGACAAGAATTTAAGGTGATTTGTCCAAAAACTTTAGATTGAGACAAAGACTGGGGACGAGAATCAAGCTCAAGATAGCGCATGCATCCTATAAAATGTCCTGTTGTTTCAACTCCTTTGGTGTGACTAGGATCAGGTATTCCACCAATATATAAAGGATCATTAGTGTCTGTTGCTAATACTCCACCAATACCAATACCAGGATCAACAAAATTGCCATCAACACTTAAGGTCACAACATTGCCATTTTTGATAGCTGAAATTAAACAAAGGTTGCTCATTAAATAATAAGATTATTATTATAAACAAACCAGAGCATGAAATGATATCTTTTAATCTTAGCAATGTGGAACGAATGAACGAACACATGTACGCACGCACGCACACACACACAAGGAAATGTGCTATTTTGGTAGGCTGTGAGTTTTCATTCACTCCTGCCTCCCTATTCTCATTTAATAGAAACTCGCAGTCCATCAAAATATTACACTCCGTGTTACACAAAGGGCAAAAGACTGTAGTAGTAGTAGTAGTAGCACTCCTTGTTAGTAATGTCACATTCTGTTGGAAAAAGGGCAGGAGATTGTTAGTATTAGCAGCATAAGGAGAGAAAGTGTCAGTTTGAAAGAAAGCATGCAAATGATAATATAAAAGAGAGCGAAACAGATGGAATAAATTGCAAAAGAATAGAAGAGTAAACAGAAGACAGTATTTGAGAGTTGAGTTCATAAGGATGAAAATAAAGATGATGCATGTGCAGAATGAAATTAAAAGATTGGTAGAAAAAAACTCCAATATCATGGTATCTGTGAATCCCTACTCAGATACGGTATATATGCAAAAGAATCAAATGAACAAATAGATGCTTGATTATTAAAAGTATGGTGAATGAGAGTCACAAGATTTATTTTTCCAAGGGGAAGCAGGGTGATTGATGCTTCAGATAATAGGATTAAATAAGTAAGAGAGTTAATGGTAGTTTTAGGAACACAAGATATGGTTGAATAGTAGGAGAATTTGAGAATGGATATCGGCAGATTACTAAGGAGAATGAAAGACAACAGCATGGCAGGAAAGGTAGTGAGTATGTTATTATTATTATGTATTCAAAAATCTAGAAAAAAATAACACACACCAGACTACAAAAGTACAACATCATCTCACAAAACCAGTACGGCTTTCAGAAAACAAAAAGCACCAGCACTTTATTAGAAAATATCACCAATGCGATAAACAAAGCTCTAGACAAAAACAAGTTATGTTGCCTTATACTGCTTGACTTAACCAAAGCAATTGATACACTTGAACATGACATACTACTCATCAAACTATACTCAATAGGTATAAGAGGAACACTGCATACCTGGTTAAGGAACTATCTCTCAAACAGAACAAAAGTAAAAAATGGGTACGTGTCACAGCCGTGGTATACAAATAAAACACAGTGTCCCTCAAGGTGCCATATTATCACTTACTCTGTTCAACATATACATTAATGATGTTCATAACTTGGCCATAAGAAGTCAAATATTTCAGTACGCAGATGACACTGCACTACTAGCAATCCACACAGACATCAACATGGTTCTCTCCAAAGCACAACAAGACCTAAATGAAATCACAACATACTGCTACCAAAACGCAATTGTAATCAACAGCACCAAAACACAGATGTTAATAATACACAACCCGAGAATCATTTGCCTCGCACCACTATCAATACACTGTCACACACCACTGCATTAACAACAAAAAAAAACATGCCAATGTCCCGAAATCAAACCTGTAACACATGCAAAATACCTTGGTCTTTACATAGATTGTCACCTTAAATGGACAAAACATATAGAATATCTACATACCAAACTCTGCATCATCGCAGCGAAGTAAAATCTCTTCCAAGTAAAAGACATTATTCCATCTAACTTAAAAAAAACTCCAATATCATGGTATCTGCAAATCCCTACTCAGATACCGTATAATAGTCTATAATACGGTATAATATACTAACAAAGTTAATATACCATTAACACTAATATACACATCACAAATCACCAGCATCCAATGCCTACATCCCATGAGCCTGAAGTATCTTCAGGCTCAGGTGCAAACTTTGTTTGCTTACACTTGGATAAAGGATTACACTAAATATATAATTTATAATCTAACCAAGTGAAAAATCTTCCAATATCATGAAAAGCTGTAGTGTAGAAAGTAAGGCAGAGTAGGACTGATAGTGAATGAGCAGGAAGTATATGAAGAATTAAATAAACTTGATATTAATAAAGTAAGTAGGACTTGACATTATATATTGGCGTGTGTCTTGAAGAAATGTTCTTTGCAGGTGATGGCACCTACGGTACATCTGGTTAACATGAGTCTTGCAGCAGAGCGAGTCCCAAAAAAAGAAAAAAAAGACTGAAGCTACAAATTACAGGCTGATCTGCCTGGAATTGTTGTTAAGGTGTTAGAGAAGTTGGTGAGGACTAGGATTCAGAAATGGGTTTATAATAACAGTATTCTTTATGATGGTCAACATGGATTTGTTGGGGGAGGGGAGGGAAGATCATGCATTAGCAATCTGCTTATGTACTGCAACAAGATGATGAATTCACTGGATAAAGGAGATGCATAATATACAGTGATATACTTTGATTTTACACAGGCCTTTGATACACTTCCACATGACAAGCTGGTAGCTAAATTGCAACAGGTAGGATTAGATAACAGACTAGTGAGATAGCCGACTGGCTGTCAGATAGGTATCAGCAGGTTGTGTATGCAGGGGCAGTATTGAAAAAGAGGAGAGTCACTAGTAGAGTGCCTCTAGGATCTGTTTTGGGATCATTACTGTTTAACTTGCATGTTAATAATTTTGGAACCTGCATAGCCGGAGCTATTCAGCTGTTTGCTGATGATGAAAATTTGGGAAGAACTAGGAGATGCAAAGCAGATGTTGTGAACTTGCAGGAGGATCTCAACAGACTGCCAGTGGACAAGTGAGGAGATTTCAGTTTAACATTGCAAAGTGTAAGGTCTAGAAATTTGGTAAGCATGATTGGAATGCAGAATATAAAATTAATATGGAATTTAGAAGGAGGTGGAAGAAATGAGAGATTTAGGAGTGATGGTGGACAGAGATCTGAAGTACGGGTGTCACATTGCGAAAATTGTAAGAACATCACAACAGATTATGGTAATAATGAGGAGGACATTGACATTATACAGAGATTTTTCACAAAGTAAAGGGAGACAAAGATAGAACAAGAGCTCATCCCTGGGAGCTGTATTAGGAAGGCATGAGCAGGGGGAGTGAGAAGCAAAATCTTTCCAGAGAGAGAGAGAGAGAGAGAGAGAGAAAGAGAGAGAGAGAGAGAGAGAGAGAGAGGGAGGGAGAGAGAGTGACTGGTGAGTGGAATGCATTGCCTGAAAGTGTGGTGAGTACAGAAACTGTGAATAGGTTTAAGGCCCAGTTCTATGATCTTTTCTTTCGCATGAGAAAGTATGGTCCTCATACAATGAGCCCTTTGAATCCATGGAAGTCAGATGTTAATAATAATAATAATAATTAATTGAATCTGAATAGAATATATTAAAGATACGAAGAAATTATATACTTGGTTTAATCCTTTATCCAAGTTTAAACAAAAAAAGTTTGCGTCTGAAATATAATCAGCACTAGGGCAACTCGTATATGAAAGCTAATGACTTCACATCACTTGCCTTAGTATCCGATAATGCAAAGTACATATCTTTATTGGTATGTATAATGCCATGCATTATGGGAAGGTTCACTACCCAGACCAGTTTCAACCTTTATTGAGGTCTCTTCAGTGGGAGCCAGGCCCAGAAGTGGAGATACCAAGCAGAAGCAATGGCGAGGTCATCTTTACCTATAGGAGCCAAAAGGTGTGCCACCTTTTTATTAAATTACTCTGGATTTAGAGAAAGATGTTGAAAGTTTATTTTTCACTTGGTTAGACTATAATAAATTTAGTTTAATCCTTTATCCAAGTGTGAGCAAACAAAGTTTGCGCCTGAAAGTATCTTCAGGACTGGGGTAAGGTGGTACAACACCGGGAAACTCGTTGCAAAGGTGGAGCAAGTTAACATCACTCCTATCTCAGTATCTCCCATAATGCAAAACACATCTCCTTGCGGATAATGTACAATGTTATGCATTAAGGGAAGAGCCACTACCCAGACTAGTTTTGACCTTTATTGAGGTCTCTTCAGTGGCAGCCAGGCCCAGTAGTCTAGGTAGTGGCTCTTCCCTTAATGCATAACATTATACATATCCGCAAGGAGATGTGTTTTGCATTATGGAAGATACTGAGATAAGAGTGATGTTAGCTTGGTCCACCTTTGCTACAAGTTGCCCGGATGTATTACCTTACCCCAGTCCTGAAGATATTTTCAGGTGCAAACTTTGTTTGCTCACACTTGGATAAAGGATTAAACTAAATTTATCATAGTCTAACCAAGTGAAAAATAAACTCATCTTTCTCTAAATCCAGAGTAATCTAATAAACAGCAACTTTTGGCAACTCCTATAGGTAAATTTTTACCTATAGGTAAAAAAATAAGCACATTTCTTCAAAACACATGGTGTTTTGAAGAAATGTGCCATGGAGTTGACATCTCCCTTGGCATACTTATTTAGTATGAGGCTTACATTGTGTCAAGTTCCAAAGGATTGGAAGGAAGGTAAGACTGTACTGCTTCATAAGGGAGATAGGGAGATGACAGAACTGAAGTTTCAAATTATATGCCAGTCTGTGTGTCAGGTGTTCTGGATAAAGTGCTGGAGAGATTAGAGAAGACCAGGATCCAGAATTCCATTGACAACAGTGGTATTCTGTTTAGGACAACAAGATTACATGATCACCACAGTAATAAAATTTAATGAAAGTACAAATATTTCGTACTAAAAATAATAGTACATCATCAGTGTGTGGAAACAACAAGCAAATCAAAGAACAAGAATACACAGTACATAAAATAATAGGTTTACCACTTAAAAACAGTTGCCATGTGCTGGAACTTAATACTAATAAATAATGTTAAAACATTTTTGGACATTTACATAAAATGAGAATCTCCCAAATTTTTGAGAGAGAGAGAGAGAGAATCTTTTCAATTCAGATTAGTCAAAATTTCAGGTAAAAGTGCTTCACAACTTTCTTTGAAAAAGCCTATATATTTAAAACTGTTTCTATGGAGTAGATGAGCTTCATCCCATAGGATGCTGTGTTTAGTACCATGCTGTGCCAGACTACACTTTTGAGGTTTCATGTATTCAATGTAGTAATGTGCACTAATTCTTCTTTCCACAGAACGCCTGTCTTCCTAAAGTATATCAAATTACATTTGCAAGGGAGCTGGTAATCATCAACTAATGATAGAGGCAACAGTTTGTCTTTTGAAGATGGTAACAGATGAGAAATTCTGTTGATAGAAATATATGTAAGATTAAGGTCAAATGTCTTCAAAATTCTACCAATAGATTGAGAGATACTAGAAATATAAGGGATTGGAATCCTGCAGTCTGTTGAAAAATCCTTAGTTGTTGGAATTTAGATGTCAGTTATCTGTTGGATTTGATGAGGGTTTTAATCATTTAATTTCATGAAAGTTTTGACAGTGAGAAGTTCTTGTGTAAGCTTGAGGGAGAGGACACATTATTGCATAGAAATATATTTAAATATGAATACTTTTTCAAAGAAAGTTGTGAAACCCTTTTACATTGGCCTAATCTGAATCAGAATGATTGTTTCTCTTCCCCAGAAGTTTGGGAGATTCTAATTTTATGCAAACACCAAAAATAGTTTTAATAAACAAGTGTAGGTCAGGGTAGAACCAGAGGGCATCCCTGGAAACTGTATAAAGAGGGTGTGAGTAGGGGAGTGAGAGGCAGGTTTTTTTCGTGCAGATTTGTGAATGATAAGAATGCCTTGCCTGAGAGTATGGTGTCTGCAAGGAGTTTGAGTGTGTTTAAGACACGGTATGATGAGATGTGTGTGTGTGTGTGTGTGTGTGTGTGTGTGTGTGTGTGTGTGTGTGTGTGTGTGTGTGTGTGTGTGTGTGTGTGATAAAAGGACCTCCCAGATGAGTCTTTGACTCAATGAAGTCTTGGGGTAATAATAATAATAATAATATTTATCAATATTAAAATTAATTTAATTCGTAAACAGATTGTTGTATGTACCTTGCATTCCGGTCTTTGCTTGCTGTTTCCACATACTGATGATGTATTGTTATTTTTAGTATGAAAAAATTTGTACATCAATTAAAGTTTATTATTGTGGTTATCATGACATTTTGTGGTTTTATAGTTATGCCACGGGTATCCTTAAAGATTAATGGTATTCTCTTTGATGGACAGCACCAATTTGCTAAAGGAGGATCATGTTTTACTTATTACAATAAGTGTACAAGTGAATTTCATAGAAACAATGGAGATGGACACACAGTAGTATACTTAGATTTTACAAACACTTTTGATAGATTGCTATGTGATGATAATAACTGCCAGTTGATAGTGAAACTAGAAGATATGGGGTTGGATATTAGATTAGTGCAGTAGATTGGAAATTTGCTGTCTGATAAGTATCAGCAGATTGTGTATGGGGGAACAATATTCCAGAAGAGAAAGTCACTAGTGGTGTGCCTCAAAGGTCTGTTTTAGGAGTCACTGCTGTTTATCCTGTTTGTTAATGATATTGGGAAAGGTTTGAATGGGGATATTCAGCTGTTTGCAGAAAATGCAATGTTGGGAAGAACTGTGAGGAGTAGATCAGATGTTGTGGCTAGGGATATATAGTGGAGGAGACTGGAGCCTTGATTTCTGGGTAAGACAAATTTGAAGAAAGAGGTTTAGACTTGAAAAGTATTTGTTCGATTAGGAACAGAAGCTGGTTAGTGATATGTGAAGAAATATCACGTAGCACTTTGAAAACAACCAGAAAAAAGCCCATCACTGGAATGACTTTTGGTACTAACATAAAATCTTTAGAAAGCACATTTAATTCCTCAGTAGAAAGAGGCCATACTGAAATATTAATAGCTGTCTTTTGAGCATCTTCAGTGGATGAAAAAAAGGTTAGCAACATCTGAAGAATCTTTTCCTTCTGAAGACTAAACTGAACTTTTGTATAAGCTTTTCCTGCATAGTGGCAAATATTCTGTCTGCAGAAACAGCAGAAATATGCTCAACTATTTCAAATGAATCTGGGGACAGAGGCACAACTAGTTCATCATGAGTATATTTAATTTTGTTATTTAATAAGGCTAAGCAATTTATGGCCTTGGACAGCTGTAGGATAAGTAGAATGAGTAACACAGGCAATAGAGCTTGAGGCTATCTGGTGTGAGATAATGGCTAATTAGACAGGTAAAGGAAAACATTACTGGAAGATGAATAAGGGTGTGGTCAGTAAGCATGAGATCCAGGTTCTTCTAACAAAATGTATGGAATGGACTACCAGTAGATGTGTATTTGAAGGATATGATAGTGATCTAAATGTGGCCCTTTCCTCGATGAGTCCTTGAATTCCCTCTGAAGAAGACCACTTGATAATAATTTTAGGCACTCATTCAGCCAAAGTTTGGTCTATAAACTATTCCCTCTATGGATATACATATTTGTTCTTCAGTAGTGATTGGAGGAATGGTGAGGAGATTTCTTTTCATGGCAGCATATCTCACAGTCTTAACTAAAAATATGACCACCAATGTCATATCAGTTTGAAAGCCATTTGGTTATAAGTAACATTTATATCATCGCAAAGTCAGATAAGAAAGTTTATACCAAAATGTTTAAATGTGAAATAAAATGTACATAGTTATTCTAAATTATTCTATTGGACATATTTTGTATTCAAGACAAGCTTATTTGAAACAATGGAAAAAAAAACATATTCCAATATTTATTATTTTAGGAAACTTTAGAATAGAACAAATATATATTTCAAGACTTAAATTTAAAAATAAATATTATTATTTACCACTGCTATACAATATTAGCAAGTTTTAATAAATAGAAGTATTTTTACCTTGAATGGTATGCCAATTGCCATCACAGAGGTAGTGATCAATTTGAGGGGTATATGAAGCGGTTATATTGCCAGCACCATTATCTACAGTAAAGATTACTCTTCCTTGTACCATTTGTAACACAAGATAGTCTTTGAATTCCTTTCTTGCTCTACTTTTATGGTGTACTGCCATTAGGACACCTGATAAATTACGAGGCTTTACATCAAGTGTAATGGATACTCTTTCTCCTACTCTGTAATGATCATCTAGAAGTGAAACAGATTTTTTAAATAAAAATTTTACTTAGCAGTAAGAAAGTACCTGTAAAAAGCAGAATAATATCTATCAAATCTGGCCTTTTTAATTTATGAATAATAAAGTACTCTTGTGAAACTTATGAAGAGAACTCAGGTTGGAAGGCATTGAAATGGCAACTAGGGAAGAGCAGAGGAACTTCCAATTATTATTATTATTATTATTATGGGTATCTCCATGGAGTCAGTAGTCTCATGATGGGAGACCCAAACTATCAAAACAATATCTATCATACCTCTTCTTGAATTCATTTAGACGAAGAACTCGCAACTGAGTCAGGCAATGCATTCCACTCATTCACCACCCTCCAGGCAAAAAATCTAGTTCTCACATCCTTGTTAAACACACTCTTCCTTACTTTCCAGGGATGACCTCTTGTTCTTCCATCACTATCAAACAGCTGAAATATTTCCCCTGCATCAATCTTATAAAAACCCTTTAGTAATTTAAATGTTTCTACTGTGTTTCCCCAAAAATAAGACTGGGTCTTATATTAATTTTTGCTCCAAGAGAAGCATTAGGGCTTATTTTCAGGGGATGTCTTATTTTTTCATGTACAACATGTACATTAAATATGTCTGTTACAACACACGACATATTGAATTATGAAGATTCATATTAGATGCAACCACGTCCGTTCGTTTTCAAGTGCGCACATTATTCATGCGTTATGTTTGTACTCTGATTGGTCATTCGGCAATAAGTCTCGAGTTCATCTGTTTACATAGGCATTTACCTCTCGTCCAAAGGCTTGGGTATTTACAAATACTTAATTATAATTTATATTATCGTTGAAAGTTTATTTAAGTTAAGGGATATTACATCCCATATTGTTTCATAGCTGAATAAGAAACTCAAAGAGTTTCATGTCGAATACAGAAACTATATAAAGTTCGGCGAGTCCAAGCGTAAGCAAATACCTGGATAATGTTACAACTGACCCTTTAGGGAGCGCAACACTGAGGCAATTCATGGTAAGGGTGGAGCAAGCTCCGATCACTATTCTTGATATTTCCCCATAATGTGAAACCCAGCTCCTAGGAGCTGTATTACTGTTTTACATTATGAGTGAGAGAAGGTCACTACCCAGACAGGTTTCAACCTTTATTGAGGTCTCATCAGTGAGTAGGTAGACCTAGAAATACCAAGTTTGTAGCAAACAGAACTTACATATACCCTACTAAGAGAATTGCCAAGAAGGTGTCCTAATAAATTATTAATTATATGAAGAGCCAAAGGCTTCAATTCAGCGACATATAAACTTATTTCAGTTAAGGGATATTGCATCCCATATTGTTTCATAGCCGAATATAGAAACTATATAAAGTTCGGCGAGTCCAAGCATAAGCAAATACCTGGATAGTGTTACAACTGACCCTTTAGAGAGAGTTGAAAGTTTATTTTTCACTTGGTTAGACTATAATAAATTTAGTTTAATCCTTTATCCAAGTGTTAGCAAACAAAGTTTGCGCCTGAAAGTATCTTCAGGACTGGGGTAAACAACACCCTGGGTAGTGGTCCTTCCCTTAATGCATAACATTATACATATCTGCAAGGAGATGTGTTTTGCATTATGGGAGATACTGAGATAGAAGTGACGTTAGCTTGCTCCACCTTTGCAACGAGTTTCCCGGTGTTGTACCACCTTACCCTAGTCCTGAAGATACTTTCAGGTGCAAACTTTGTTTGCTCACAACATCTTTCTCTAAATCCAGAGTAATTTAATAAAAAGGTGGCACACCGTTTGGCAACTCCTATAGGTGGAGATGACCTTGCTAATGCTTCTGCCTGGTATCTCCACTTGAGCCTCGCTCCCACTGAAGAGTCCTCAATAAAGGTCGAAACTAGTCTGGGTAGTGGCCCTTCCCTTAATGCATAACATTATACATATCCGTAAGGAGATGTGTTTTGCATAATGGGAGATACTGAAATAGGAGTGCTGTTAGCTTGCTCCACCTTTGCAACGAGTTTCCCGGTGTTGTACCACCTTACCCCAGTCCTGAAGATACTTTCAGGCGCAAACTTTGTTTGCTCACACTTGGATAAAGGATTAAACTAAATTTATTATAATTTTATGATTCAATACGTCCATCATGTGTTGCAATGGACGTACTAAATGCATCCGTCTGGCTGACAATCTTAACTGGGGCTTATTTTAGGGGTACAGCTTATATTACGAGCATCCTGAAAAATCATGCCAGGGCTTATTTTCGGGGAAATATGTTATCGTATCCCTTCTTCTCTACCTATCAACCAACTACTGCAATCTTCAAACTCTCAATTTATCAATGTAGGGAGCATTTTTTACATCACTTACCAACTTAGTCACTCTCCTCTGAACCCTCTCCACAACCTCCTCATCCAATCCAGGTGACCAGACTTGAGCACAGTAATCCAAATGTGGAAGTATCAATGCCTTATAAAGTGGAATAATAACCTCTTTATCTCTGGATGTTAGTGTGTTCTTCAATAACCAAGTAATCCTATGTGCAATCTTGGGCACTTTAGCAATGTGCCCTCTGAACTTCATCTCCCTATCCACCAAACACCCCCAAGTCCCTAGCCCCATCAATCTCTTGGAGTACTGTTCCATCAATGTAGTACACAGCTGGTAATCTTTTAATCACTAAATGCATAAGTTTATACTTTTCCACATTGAACTGACATCCATTTCCTTTTGCTCATTTTGCCAGCTTATTTAAATCATCCTGCAAACACTCAACATCAGCTTGATTTTTTATTGCGCTACCCAACTTTGTATCATCAACAAACAACTGAATATCTCCATTCAAGCCATTTCCTATATCATTTATGTACAAATTAAACAATAACGGCCCAAGCACAGAACCCTTAGGCACACCCTGGTCACCTGCCTCATCTTGGACTCTGCTCCTCCATACACCGCTTTCTGGTATCTCTCAGCCATTCTCTTATCCATATCACCAGTTTGATATCCGTCCTCATCTGCTCTAATTTGTGCAGCAGTATTCCATGGGGGGTGTCCTGTCAAAAGCCTTAGCAAAATTTAGGAGTATCACTGTGTACCCATTTCCCTTGTCCAACTCAGATGTCATTCTATTATAAAAAAGTTAATAAATTGCTAAGGCAGGATCGACCTTTAACAAAAGTATGTTGGCCCCTATAGAGTATCATATTCTGATCGACCCGTCCTTGAATTCTGTCTTTAACCAACTTTTCCAATACTTTTACCACCACTCCCGAGATGGTGATTGGTCTGTAATTAACTACCGCAATTTTAGAGCCACCTTTATGCAAAGGAACTACTTTGCCTTCCTTCCACTCTGTAGGACCATACCGGAGTTCAAATTTAAGTTAAATAATCAAGTAAGAGGAGTTGACAATTCCTTTGCACATTCATGCAACATGAGCTGATATTCCATCTAAACCTACAGCAGTATTTACATTTAAATTTTGCAATATACTAAGTACCTCTGATTTCTTAACTTCAATTCTCACATTAGTCATTGCTACAGGTACAGAGATGTCCTCACTTGGGTGACAGACCTTTGAAAAGTGATCACTCAGTAACTCTACTATTACATCAGAATTGGTCACCTCAATATCACCAGCACCCACTAAGGTTATCCTTCCAAAGTCATTCTTGCTTTTATTTGTCACATAGCAGAAGAACTCTTTGGGATCACCCTTGATCTCCTTGGCTAAGGTCTTCTCATAATCTGATCTAACGCCTACCTTGTTTGTCTTCCTTACCATGGGAATACATTCGGATATTGCCTTAATCAGATATCCGCTGATTATATCCCATGTGTGGCTAACATCTTTTCTCTGCAATATGTTCTGCCATGGAACGGCTGTAAGCTCACTCAGAAGCTTGTTATAATTACCTAACCTGTAATTCGATATATACCCCTTTTGCAACCTCCCAAGTCAATATCACATGTATTGACTTGCGAGGTTGCATCGCTCTCACATCGCTCTCACCAATTGGAGGTAACGAGGACACCTTACTTATGCATATGTCCTCTGAGCCAATGACCAGGTCCAACACTCTCACACCACGAGTCCCTTCAGTTATGTGCTGTTTCAAGTAATTATCTCTTAGGAAGTTCAACTTCTGATAGAGTTGATTGCATAAGAAAACCTTCTGCTTTATTGATTTACATAAAATAGGAACATGGAATGTAAGAAGCATGTATCAAGGAAAACTAGTACTAATAAAGAAAGAAATGAGAAGAACTCGAGTTAAGATTTTAGGAAACAGTTCACTGCTTCCTAAAATATGATGGATAGGAATGGGTCACTTTGATACTGATGATTTCGTGATGTATTACTGTGGACATGAAACCTTCAAGAAAATGGAGTAGCATTCATAATTAGAAGAGAATACAGAAAATACATTTTGGATTACAACCCCCTGTCCAATAGAATAATTCTAATCAGAATAAAGGCATATTCGGTGAATTTCACAATCATACAGGTGTATGCATCCACTACAGATTCAAGTGAGGTTGAAGAATTTTACAGCAGTATGCAAAAAATAGTATACAGTACTGATAAAACAGGTTTTCTCTTGATATTAGGTGACTGAAATGCAAAAGTGGGAGAAAAAGAAGAATGAGGCATCACTGGAAAATTTGGTTTAGGACTGAAGAATTAAGCAGGAGAAAGGGATGTTGGAGTTTTGTGTTGAGAACAATTGCTTTATTGCCACCACTTGCTTTTAACAACATAAAAGAAGACTGTACACCTGGACTTCACCTAATGGTGAATACAGAAATCAGATGGATTATATTGTTGCCAGCAGGAGGTGGATAAGTGCTATCCAAGCAAGCAAATCCTACCTGGTTAAATTGAAATTAAGGGCTAAGAAGAAACAAAAGGACAGTATCAGATTTTATTTAAATTATATGAAACATTTAAAATAGAAGTTGGAAAGAAATTAAAAAGTTTGGAGAAGACAGGAAGAGAATTAGAAGAACTGTGGGAAGAAACAAAATGTACAATCATAGAAGCAGCAAAGACTCTTAAGTAAAGCAACAAGAAAGAAAGATTGTAAATGGTTGTCAGAAGAAGCTATTCAAATAACAGAGGAAAGAAGAAAAATGAAACTTCAGAGAAAGAAAGAAAGGGTTAAACAAAGGGTTAAGTGCAGATTTCCAGAGACAGGCTAGGAAAGATAAGAAAAAAACATCTAAACAAAAGGAGCAAGGAAATTGAAGAAAGTATTACAGGTAGATCAAGAGATCTGTTTAGAAAAATAAATGATGTTACGGGGAAGTTTATCCCTAGATTAGGAGTTGTAAAAATTAATTTGGGAAAATGTCTGATGGAAGAAGAAGCAGTGAAAAAAAAAAGATGGAAAGAGTATGTAGAGGATTTGTACAAGAAAGATAACTGAAAATGAATGTGAAGGAGAATTTGTTGAGGAACCCATGATAATGAAAAGCAAAGTGATATCAGCAATGGAACAGCTGCCAAAAGGAAAAGCTCCTGGAGCTGATGGAGTGTCAGTGGAATTATTGAGAGCAGCTGGGAATGAAGTAGTGAATATTTTGACTGAAATTTGTCAACAGGTTTGGAAGAAATTATATTGGCCTAGAGATTGGAAAACACCAGTATTCATCCCAATTCCAAAGAAAGAATAAATAAATAAAATAATAATAAAATCAAATCCCAGAGATTGTGAGAATTATGAAATCATAGTTTTAATTTCCCATACAAGTAAAGTTATGCTGAAAGTGACCCAAAAAAGGCTGGAGCCATATGTGAATAGAGAAATGCTACAAAAACAGGTACACTTTAGGAGAAGTAGAGGAATAGCAAATAGCAAACACGAGATGGATTATAGAAAGAACAAGAGAATTTCAGAAGGAAGTATTCATGTGTTTTATTGATTATAAGAAAGCTTTTGATTGTGTAGATCACAACAGACTGTGGATTATAATGAGATCAACAGGAATACCATAGCATTTAATTCTCTTGATAAGAGAGCTATATGACAACCAAGAAGCTTCAGTAAAAACAGCCTTTGGAGAAACAGTTAGTGTTCAAGTGATAAAAGGATGCGACAGGGTTGTATATTATCACATTATCTTTTTAATATTTATAGTGAATATATTATGAGAATTGTTAACTTAGACAAAGATCCAGATGGAATTAAGATTGGTGGCAGAAAAAAAATAATTTAAAATATGCAGATGATACAATCCTCATAGCAAAAGGAAGATCTGGAGCAGTTGATTCTATTGGTTAAGAGGGAAATGAACAAAGTCGGGCTTAATTTAAACATCAGCAAAACAAAAGTGATGGCTTTTGGCAATTTGAATGAACTTAGAATAGAGGAAGATAAAATAAAATTGTTGAAACTGGGGTTGAAATCATTGATTTACTGGGGTCCAGAATCAGAAATGATGGTAAATGTGAAGATGAAATTAAAAGAAGGATAATCATGGGAAAAAAAGATATGTTAAACCTAACAAAATTTATGAAAGGTAGAGGTGTGAGTAAAAAAAATAAAATAAAAAAATAGAGGTGTGAGTAAAAAAAAAAAAAAAATAGAGGTGAAAGATCACAAAAGTTAAAGCTGTCAAAGCAATGGTATTTCTAGTAGTGAAGTAGTGTGAAAGCTGGAATATTAAGAACAAAGACAGAAAGTGAAATGATTCATTTGAATTATGGGTGTGTAAGAGACTATTAAGAATCCCATGGACTGCAAGAATAACCAATAAGAAGTTTTAAAGGAGCATAAAGACAGAATGCTCCTTGAAGGTGATAATCACTAAACAGAAGTTGATGAACTTTGGGCATATTATGTGAGCTGATGAATCATTGGAAAAGGCAGTTATGTTGGGGAATTTAAGGGAATGAGAAGAAGAGGAAGACCACAAGAGTTGGATGGACAACATAAAAGAACTTATCAACTTGAACTTACAATTGATGAAAGAAAGAACAAGAGGTTAGTACAGTGTGGGCCCACCCTTTGCTTCTATGACAGCTCTAACTCTTCTGGGGAGACTGTTATTATTATTATTATTATTATTATTATTATTATTTCGGGAAACTCCAAGGAGTCCTTAGACTCATCGAGGGAGGCCCTAAACATCATATCAAGAACAACTATTCGGCATTTCCACAGTATTTATCATGCTTTGCTTTGAACTCATTTACAGTCATGGCACCCACAACAAACTCTGGCAGCTTATTCCACTCATTTGCCACTCTCCAAGTAAAAAACCAGTTCTAATATCCTTGATGACTACACTCTTGCTCAGTTTATATGGATGGCTCCTAGTTTTCCCATCACCAGACCTGTTCTGAAAAATTTCCTCTGAATTAATCTTGTAAACCCTTCAGTAATTTGAATGTCTCAATCATATCATCCCTTTTCCGCCTATCAACCAATTTCTGTAATCCACAGATCTTCAACCTGCTCTCGTAAGGTTCATTCCATAGACCAGCTTTCATCTTGGTCACTCGCCTCTTGATCCTCTCTACCTCCTAACCATCAAGAAGAAACCCAGGGGTCCAGATCTGGACACAGTAGTCAAGATGGGGGTCTTATCAAGACATGATAAAGAGAAACAATAAATTGCTTATCTCTGCTCATGAAAGTATTCTTCAGTAACCGGGTAATCTGATGAGCTGATTTAGCCACTTTTGCTATATGCCCCTAAACTCCAACTCCCTATCCATCAACACTCCCAAATCTCTGGCTTCATCAATCTCCTGGAGTACAGTTCCACCAATGTGGCACACTGCTGCTAAATTTTTCACCCAAAAAATGCATAATTTTGCACTTTGCTACATTAAACTGATATCCATTCTGCTTAGCCCAGTCTTCTGTTCTATCCAGATCATCCTGCAAAATTTTGATATCATCTGCATTTACTATTGCTCTATCTAACTTTGCATCATCAGCAAATAAATGAACAGTTCCTCTCAGATTCTTTCCTATATCGTTAATGAACAAATGGACCAAGAAAAGAACCCTGCAGCACACCACTAGTAAGAGGCCTTCTTTTGAACTCAACTCCTGAATAAACTAATCTCTGATATCTTTCCATCAACCACCCTCCTATCCATCTCACCAACCCTATATCCATCCCCATGTGCTGCAGTCAACTGATTAGAATTCCATGTAGTAACCTGTCAAAGGCCTTAGCAAAGTCGAGCAGTATCACTGTAAATCCATTACCCTTATCCAGTTCAGCAGTCACTGTATTATAAAACATGAGCAAGTTACTGAGGCATGATCTATCCTTCACAAAACCATGCTGTCCTCTATAAAGTATTCCATTTTCATCTATCCATTCCTGTATTTTGCTATTGACGAATATCTCCAAAACCTTGACAATGATTCCTGATTTGCTGATCGGTTGGTAATTTGCAACAGCAGTCTTGGACCCTCCTTTATGCAATGGAATAATTTTCCCTTCGGGACTAACCCAGAGCTGAGACTTAAATCAAAAAATATGGAGGGAACTGACAATTCCTTGAGCTAGTATATTTGAGCTAGTATACCATCCAACTCCATAGATGTATTTACATTAAGGTTCTGCAATATATTATTCACCTGATTTCATTAACTTCAATTCCTGTATCAGCCATTCTTTCTCTCATTCCTGCAATATCACAGCCTCGGTGATATACTCTTGCAAAGTGTTTGCTTAGTAATTCTACTATTTCAGCAGATTCAGTTACCTCCCTGCCATTAGCATTCCTTAGAATCATTTTGCCATGTACATTTTTCCTTTTTACTTGCAGCATATCGAAAGAACTGTTTGAGATTCACTTTAATTTACTTTCATAATCTGCTTTAGCATTTCATACCATACTAGTTACCCTTCTGGCCTGTGCTTTGTACTGTTTGTGTGCCTGCAAGTCACCTTTCTCCTTAAGTTTCATCCACAATTGTTTCTTTTTTTGCAACGCAAGCTTAATGGTGTTATTATTATTATTATTATTATTATTATTAAACAAGACCTCATGGAGTCAAAGATTCATTTAGGAGGTCCTTTTATCTCACACACATCTCATCATACCGGGTCTTAAACACATTCAAACTCCTTGCAGACACCACACTCTCAGGCAAGGCATTCCAATCATTCACAACTCTGCACGAAAAAAACCTGCCTCTCACTCCCCTACTCACACCCTCTTTATACAGTTTCCAGGGATGACCTCTGGTTCTTCCCTGATCTCCCACTATTCGCTGTAGAACTTCTCCACCATTGATCCTATAACAACCCCTTACCAACTTGTAGGTCTCTATCATATCTCCCCTCTTCCTTCTCTCCACTAGTCTCTGCAAATTACATCTTTTCAATCTTTCCTCATACTCGACATTCCAGAGGTCAGAAACTACCTTAGTCAGTCGCCTTTGGACCCTTTCCAACATCTCTTCATCCTTCTGAAAACCAGGTGACCAAATCTGGGCACAATAGTCTGTGTGGCCTAATCAAAGCCTTATACAATGGAACAAGAATCTCCCTACTTCTACACGTCAGTGTCCTCCTCATCATTCCCAGAAGTCTTTGTGTTGTCTTCACAATTTTGGTGATGTGTCCCCTAAATTTTAGATCCTTATCCACTATCACTCCCAGATCTCTTATTTCCTCTACTTCCAACAATATATTCTCACCAAGCATAAATTCTGCATCCCATCTTTGTTTTCCAAATTTTAAAACCTTACATTTTGCAACATTGAACTCACATCCCCATTTGCTTGCCCAATCACTCAATTTATTCAAGTCTTCTTGCAAGGCCACAACATCTTCACTACTCTTTATGGTTCGTCCCAACTTTGCATCATCTGCAAACAACTGAATATCTCCATCCAAATCTTCGCCAATATCATTAATATACAAGTTAAATAGTAATGGCCCTAAAACAGATCCCTGAGGCACTCCACTAGTGACTTTCCTTTTCCTGGATATTGCACCCCCATACACAACTTGTTGATACCTATCAGATAGCCAGTCTCCAATCCAATGCGCTAATCTAATATCCAACCCCATCTGCTCTAGTTTGACTGTCAACTTATCATGAGGTAATCTATCAAAAGCTTTTGCGAAATCCAAGTATATTACTGTGTATCCTTCTCCTCTGTCCAAGGAAGCAGTCACTTTATTGTAATAAGTAAGTAGATTACTAAAACACGACCTCCCTTTAGCAAATCCATGCTGTCTATCAAAGATTATACCATTGTTTTCAACCCAACTCTGGATCCTAGTTCTCACAAGCTTCTCCAACAACTTAACCACAACACCTGACACACAGATAGGCCTATAGTTTGATGCTTGAGTTCGATCACCTCCTTTATGAAGTGGCACAATCTTGCCCTCCTTCCACTCTTTAGGGACTTGACCAAGTGCAAGACTCGTATTAAAAAAATATGTCAAGGCAGGTGTCAACTCTCTGGCACATTCCTTCAGAATACGCGGTGATATATTATCAAGTCCCACAGCCTTATTTACATCTAGTTTACTCAACTCCCCAAACATCCATTTAACTCCCACTTGATTTACTCTCCGGATGAAGTCAGCCATCACCTCCCTCAAACCTCCTTAACCACTTCCTATGCACTATCAACATCCAGCCCTTGCAGTTTAACATGCCATGGTACTGATCCAAGCAATCTCTTAAGCTCGTCATACTTACCAGCCCGGTAATTTCACACATACCCCGTCTTAATTGAAAATTCCACACATTTAGCCACTTCCTAGGTCAAGACTTTATGATCTATCTCACCAGTTGGTGGCAATATGGTCATATTCATAGTAGTCAATTTCTCAGATGCAAGTACTAGGTCAAGCACTCTCTAACCTCTAGTATATTCTGTTACATGCTGTCTCAGGTAGTTATCCCTTAGTAACTGCATAAAATTCATTTCTTTCTTCCCATTTGTCCTCTCCTCTCTCCAATCAATGTTATCATAGTTGATCATCCCCCATAATAATTACCTGTCCTCCACTCATTGAGTCTATTTGCCTATATATATACTGTCTCCATCATTTATTCCATCGCCTAGTCTATCGCAGCACTCACCTGTAAATTTTGTTCTGCTGACCTCAATCTCACACCAGATAGCTTCAAATGTGCTATTTTCACTATCCTGAAATTGAACTTCTATTCTCTTTGGCTGCAGTTCATCAGCTATCATCAATAACACTCCTCCCTATTCTTTTCTCTCTGTCTTTCCTGAGCACACTATAGCCCTCACATTCTATTCCGCTAACTATATCATCTTCTGTTAGCCATGTCTCACTAATAACTAACCAAGGCCAAAAAATTCCTCCTTATTCCGAATACTGCTGGTATTAGTGTACATAAAGTGTAGAAGTCCCCTAGCCTCACCCCTATTTTGATGCCTTATGCTAACTATCCCATTTTGGTTTATAATCCTTCGTCCTAACTCAGGCATATTATACACATTCTTACACTCAACTGCCTCACCGATGTTTGCATGTCCACTTATCAGCATCTCCATCCTCCCTCTAGTTTGCCTGATTCTGCACATCCACTTTCACTTCATTCAGTAACAATTTTTTCAGTCACCAAACACCAAATCCATTCAGATGCAAACCATCCTTCTTGTATAAGTCCTTTTGCCCATCAAACTCACTTCACACATCCACAAACTCCACAGCACTCCTCCTGCATAACCTACACACAGAGTCATTTGCAATTATGGCCCTCCTTCTCAACTCTAATCTGTCATACCACAGCAACAGACTTAACTATCTTAACTCTCCCACTCTTTTCTTTTGCTACCACTAGTAATTCTTTCAAGTCCTTTCTCATAGCAAATTTTTCACCATTTAAATCATTCGTTCTGGGCACTATCATCTCTTTTTATCATTTCTTTCACTATCATTTCTTTCACTTTATGATTCTGTGCTCTAATAGCCTCACTTACATTATTAATTTTCGCTCCCGGAAAGCACGATTTTGTCAAACTCTCATCTATTGCACCTTTTATTACTGAATCATCCTATAACACTCGTTCATTAATTTTTCTTTCACTCCTGATCATGTTCTCATTTATCTTATCATGCACTTGCTTCTTTTTGTTAGACATTTTTGTAATCGCTCCAGCTGCTGCTTCGCCCTATGTATCACTCCGCACGACTGAGCTATTTCAATCATTGTTTACCAGGTCTCTGGAGGAATGGCAGCCCATTCTTCCTGAAGAGCTGTAGCCAGAGCTGTTTGTGATGTGGGTCGTTGGGATCTGGAACAAAGTCACATTCTAATTCATCCTAAAGATGTTCTACAGGATTCAGGTCAGGGCTCTGGGCCAGCCAGTCCATTTCTGGAACATTATTGTCCACAAACCATTCCCTCACAGACCTTGCTTTATGGCAGGTAGCAGTGTCATGCTGATATAGACAATAGCCATCACTGAATCGATCTTCTATCATAGACAGTATGCAATAGGTCAAAATGTCCTTGTACCCTTCCGCATTTAGATTTCCATGTAGTGTTACGAGAGGGCCAAATCATTCCATAAAAAACACCCCACACTGTAATGCCACCTCCTTCAAATTTCACTGTTGGCACTACATACGCTTGCGGGAATCATTCTCCAGGCATTCGCCACACAGACCCTCCCATCGGACTGCCACATGGTAAAGCATTGTAAACTGTGTTGCTATTATTTTTTGCTATTTATAAAGCCTGCTTGGTTACTGCACCTTTGAAATACCATTCTTCTAATTAGCAGTGCGCGCTATCTCTCTCTTGTAACCTTTCTTGCTTATACTATTGCGTACTATGTCTATCTACCTTTTGCACTACGAGTCTTATGCCTACAGATACCAGAAAATTTATTTATTGAGACTTTGCCACTAATATCTTTTAGCTGGCAAAAAACTCAGTAATACGGCCGGTTGATTTCTCTCTCTGTTTCTCTAACACAAATTCCTTCAGTAAAACTTTACACAAACAGCTGTGGTCTATCTGCACTTAACTATACACTTCGGCTATCTCACTTGGTTTCCCGCTCACAAGTCCGATATTTCTTTTTTAGGAACAGTGCATTGTCAAATAAACAATCAGGCGGCACTTTATAGACATATAATTAAAACACATTTATTTACATTTAAAAATAAAGTACATTAAATAATGTACTTTATTTTGCTTATGCTTTTGGTATAAAGAAACAAACTTTCTCTTTTCAATATTAAATGACTAAACACTATATTTACTCTGTTACTTCTCTGCTTAAGAAAACCAAATTGCTGAGACTAATTTACTCATAAAGAGATTAACTAGCTATGGCAAGTTATCTTACAATTAATATTCCAGTTAACAACTCAGAGGACTCTAGAGATTAGCTAGTTATGGCAAGTTATCTTACAATTTATTCCAGTTAACAACAACAAATCAGAGGATTCTCTTATAGATATTTCTTATTACCAGTTCTTGTCAGTCCATCTATGACATATCTCCTAGATTACAAAAAGAATGTACATTAAAGGGTTGGACACACAGAGGCTCTTTGTCACGACACCTTCCAAAGGTCCATCATCAAAATCACTATGGTTCCTCTTTCATCTTAGGCCTTGCTTCAGGGGGTTGCTTCATCGGAGTATTAGCGGCTCTTGGACTGCATTTCCCCAGTAATCAAAAGCTCAGGCAAGAAGTTTCAGCATACAGGCTTGAAGATGGTTCTGCAGCTTTTGGCTTTGGTTGACTTCCCAATTTTTTTCCTCTGGCGTGGGTTTGCCGTAAAGTCCATTTCTCTGGGTCAGTATGCTTCTGGTTCTCCGTCGACTGCCTCTGGCTCTCTTTGATAACAGCACTTCGCCTTTCCTTCTGTGAACAACTGCACCTCGCCTCCTCTCAAATGCCTCTGGTTCTCTGCCGAAAATTGCCCTAGTTCTCTGCCGCAAACTGCTCCTGATGTTCGGCTCAGTCCTCTTTTATTTTTGCATTCTCAGGACCTTGCACCAAGGGTTGTAAACCCCAAAGAAATTGTCAGTTCTCCTTGATCCTTTTGTTAAGGGCGGCCTTAACTGGCCTTCTTTCTTCTCCTCAGTGCGCTCTTTTTTCCTTGTCTTGTTGGGCAGCAGAAGCTCCTCTGAAACTATTGGACCTCTTTAATACTAGCTTTGAAGGTGTTCATGTGCAGAGCTTACAAACAACTTTCTCACACACTTAATCGTAAACAACCTTTCTTGTGCTCTTATACATAGCTATTATACATTATACAAAGTTACGATGGCAAAGCATTGCCTTTGTTTTTGACATTCTAGAAACTTTAGTTAAAACAGTAAATACAGTCAATTCCCATAGGGTTATTTACATTAATATTTAACATAAAATTCATAGAGACAAACAAGGTTATTTTTGTAACAGTTCTCATGAGACTTGACCTCTGTAACAATCAATGTAAAGTGCTTGGTATTTTTAAGCTACATTGAGTTTTACAGTGTGATTCATCACTCAAATCACACATTTCCAGTTGTCCACTGTCTAGTGGCATCACTCTTTACACCATTACAGGCGCCGCTTAGCATTCACAGGAGAAATGTTTGGTTTATGGGCAGCTGCTCGACCATGGAACCCCATTCCTCTTAACTCTCGACACACAGTCATGGTGCTGGCTGGACAGTTAGAAACACTGCGGAACTCCCAGGTGATTATTTCACTCTATGTCTGGTGATTTCCATGAACCACCTTCTTCAATGCTTGATGGTCTCTGTCTGTCATTAAACGCAGCCTACCTGACCGTGGTTTTGTTGTGCCTTCATGTTTCCACTTCACAATTACATCACCAACTGTTGACTTGGGTAACTTGTGGAGGATTAAAATGTCTCTGACAGATTTCTTACTGATGTGGCAACCAATAACTAGTCGACATTTGAAGTCACTGAGCTCCTTTGACCTACCCTTCTGCTTATACTTCTTATCACTGAACAACATACAGCTCTGTGCTTCTTTTTATACCAGTAAGTGAGGTTGTAGTGACATCTAGACGTCAGTTTACAAATTACAGAGGGGTGTCTGGATACTTTTGATCAGACAGTGTGTGTGTGTGTGTGTGTGTGTGTGTGTGTGTGTGTGTGTGTGTGTGTGTGTGTGTGTGTGTGTGTGTGTGTGTGTGTGTGTGTGTGTGTGTGTGTAAAACCCACCTATGTACTAATGTACTATCAGTTTACAACCTTTCTCTGACAGGAGCAATACTTTAAAAAAAAAAAAAAATGAATTCATCACTCTTATGAAATAGCAAGACTCCATGTTAATAACTTTCATTGATGAAACCTAGCACCAGTCTCCACTAAATGTCAGGTTAGCTGCTTCATTAGTTTATTCTTATATGTTACTGGCTTCCTGTATTTATTTATAAGCTTGTGCACCTGTTCCTGATGTGGAAATATCATATCAAATCACATATTAAGTATAGGAAAAAAATGCTGAGTGGTAACTTTAGTTTTACTAAAGTTATTCTATTTTAAAAGTGCTCCCCCCATTAAATCTCTGAACATGCAAACTGTTTGCCATTTCCAGTTAACATAAAGTCCTTATGTTAACTGCAAATGGGTGAACATAAATTTATCCACCAATGAAAGGTTGTAAACCTACAGCGTAGTGTATTGAAACCATGGGCAAGCTAAGAATTCTTTATCATATGTTTTTATTTATTTTTTGTATTTTTATATTTTTACATGGACAAAAAATCTTTCTCTAAAGACCAAACATGGAACTTTTTCAAGCCACTTCAGATCTCCAATAAGCAGGACAGTGGTCTTATCCCAGGCGATGAAATTCATCTGCCATGTAGAGATAATCACAAACACCCATGGACTCAGTGGGATTCAAACCCATAGCCTCTTGGTTGGAGAGTGGATACATTAGCCACTCAGCCAGTCACGCTAACAAAATTGTCCTTGTCATTTCATTTTATTTAAACCTGTAATAAAATTATTTTTAATTATTTTCATTCAGATAATGAAAAAAAAAGTACTTTATTTGAAAATGTAGAGTAATTTATTGTTATTTTCCATTCACTCAGTTTTGACTCTTGGTGATCTCATGAACAAAAACTCTTCATTCCATTCAGCCTCTTGTTCTTTCTTTTCAGCAATTGTAAATTCAAGTTGGTAAGTTCTTTTATGTTGTCCATCCAACTCTTGTGGTCTTCCTTTTCTTCACATTCTTTGTCATAAAGAAGGGAACGAGCCGATGTCCAAGTGTAGAAATGATTACAAACTTTTGTGGGGGATAATAGTGGGATTGAGCATGGAGATATCTGTTTGTGTGGGTAGGTTTTCTTTAAATCAAAATTTTCAATTTCTCTGCTGAATGGGTCAACTTAACATCCCAAAAAATACGTAACAAAGATATCATTATTCCGGCAGATAAAGACAATGCTACAGCTGTGCTCAACTCTGAAGATTATCACAACAGAATGCTAGACTCGATACAAACTGACACTCACTCGATCCTCGAAAGAGATCCTACCTGCGAACTTCATAATCGCCAACAACCTTCTGTGAATAACAAGAGAATTCCCCAGGAACATAACTTCTCTTTGTTCTTTCCATTCGCTGATTTCTCACTTATATGGATTACCTAAAATCCATAACGAGAACATTCCTCTATGACCAATTGTAGAGGGAATTGATTCTCAACCTATAACCTTTCCAAATTTCTTCCTAAATCTCTAAAATGTTTCTATGGCAAGTCATCATCTTTTATTAAAAACTCCATGGATTTTGTCTCTAGCCTTAAAGATATTAGTATTAAAGAAGAAGAAATAATGGCCATTTGCAACATAGTCTCCTTATTTACCAATGTTACTACAGAAGAAGTTCTCTTACTTCTAAAAAACAAATTATCTAAGAAGATCATGGCCCTATTAACTCACTATGATCATTCAGGATATTTCAAGTATGGAGATACTATCTACATACAAAATTCTGGATTAGCTATGGGAAACTCTATGGGAGGAGTTATACTGGAGGAAGTAGGGGGAGACAAGAGATCTGGGGTTGATGATTGATAGAAACCTGAAATTTAGGAGACATATTGCAAAGGTGGTGAAGGTAACACAGAGGATTGCTGCAATAATGAGAAGGATACTGACCTGCAGAGATAAAACAGAAACAGTTATCATTCCGTTGTATAAGACCCTGATCAGACCACACTTGGACTATTGTTCTCAGATTTGGTCCCCAGGATTTGAAGGGAATAAATTAACTGTGGAAAGGGTACAAAGGCGGATAACAAAGATAGTTTCAGGACTGTACAATGATAGTTATGAGGATCGGCTGAGGGAATGTGGACTGCAGAGTTTGGTGGATAGAAGAAGGAGAGGTGATATGATTGAGACTTTTAAACTGTTGAGAGGTGGTTACAGAGTTGACACTGGGGAGTTCTTTTGCTTGGTTGAACAGCGGAAAGGAGTGACGACAAGAGGCCATTCCTGGAAGTCACGAAAGGAAACTGTGAGCAAGAGGGTGAGGAGTGGTTTCTTTGCATGGAGGGTTGAGCCATGGAATGCATTGCCTGATGGAATGGTGAGAGCGAGAACGGTCAATGAGTTCAAGAAGTGGTATGATAGACTTTGTGTTTCTTAGGGGGGGGGGCCTCCCCTCAATGAGTCTTGATAGACTTTGTGTTTCTTAGGAAGGACCTCCCACGATGAGTCTTTTGACTCCATGGAAGCCTGAATAATAATAATAATAAAATCCCATTGTTACCGGTACTTGCTAACATCTACCTCAAAGATTTTGAAGAGAAAGCTATCTCGTATTTCCCTTTAAAACCTAGAATTTGGAAAAGATACATAGATGAATTTATTTTAATTTGGGGTCACGGCCATGAATCTCTTCAAATTTCCTAGACCACCTGAATAATCAACATCCAAACATAAAATTTACAGCTGAATTAGAAGTTAATGGTTCTCTTCCCTTTTTGGATGTTAAATTGACCCATTCAGTGGAGAAACTGAAAATTTCGATTTACGGAAAACCTACCCACACAAACAGAGATCTCCATGCTCAAACCCACCATTATCCCCAAACAAAGTTTGGAATCATTTCTACACTTGGACATTGGGCTCGTTCCCTTCTTTATGATGAAGAACTTAATAAAGAACTCGGTTTCCTCTGGACTACCTTTCGAATGAATGGCTATTCCCAGAAAACTATTAACAAATTCCTGTTTTACTCCCTCACTATAATGAGGATACCACAAGTGTTAAAGGTAATGTTTCTCTGCCCTACATCAGCTCTGTCTCTCCCAAATCGACCAAGGTTCTTAAGAAATACGACATACCAAAACTCCGCTCCTTACTAAGCCGACCTAAACCTAGACATGACAATCTAAAATATCCCGGCATCTACCAAATTTGGTGCAACTGTGATAAACCATACTTTGGCCTGACAGAGAAATCCATTCAATTATGTATTGAAGAACATCAGAGAGAGAGACATAAGTTATGGGAGAACGCGAACCAGTGCTCTGTCTAGCCATGTTCTGTTTTCTGCAAATTATAATGAAGAGAATTGCACCCATCCAGTACTATGGGACAAGTCTAATTATATTTTTTGTTGTTATGATAAACTTGAAAGAAAGATAGTAGAATCTAAAGAAATCATCCTTAATCCTATACATCTCAACAGCAACCTGAGTTACAATCTATCAGACTGTCATTGTGCTGCTATCCAATATTGATGTACATGAGATTTTGAGCGCATGCATACACCCAAGAATGAAGTCAGAGAGAGAGAATGTTTTTAGATACACAAGTGGGGGGGGAGAGTGAAAATGACAGGAAATGAAGTGAGAAATGTACAGGGATACATGGTATAAGAAGAATGGACACTGGCAGCTGCAGTGAATGTTCATGAGAGAGAGAGTTGATAGAGAGGGGGATGACTGAGAATGCATGGGAAGTAGTTCACTCTGTGGAAAAGAGGATAAGTTATAAAGAGAAACAATAAAGAATATGTGTGAAGGAGTTGCAGTTGAGAGGTGACATGAGCAGGACTCTAGTTATTAAGCCAAAAACAGTTACATTCTATTTACAATGCCAGGAATGATGTAAATAAAATTGTTATATTGATTGATTTACCAGAGAATTGTTGGTATACCTGAAACAAAGTAGAATGAAAACAATATAAGGAGGGAGAGATATGGTAGGTATTTATTGTGTGGATAGTCTGGGCATCCCACGCTGAGTCTTTGGACTTCATGAAGATTACTATACAACAACAACAATGATAATAATAATAACATATGCAGAGAGAACAGAGATGGAGAAGTTTGTTTTCTTTGAGTATAGAAAAGACATGTAAAAAAAGAACCAATGTTTGTGATAGTAGAGAAATTGTGCATATTCGAGGTAAAGAAAATGCAAGCAGGAAACACTGTCACTTGTATGAGTAGATAACATATTTAACAGGACATTGTATTATTGTTATTATTTATTTATTCACATAATTGATATACACTCAAAAACAAGATATTTAAACAATAATTTGACTGGTGATACAGAACAATTCAGATTCTACCCAGGAATCTAAGAATAGTTTATCAGGTAGTGTAAAACATGGACTGTTCCAAGTAATGCTGTTTTTTGTAGATCATATGAGGTCACTTCACTGATGTTTAACTGCTGTAAATAGTTGGATAGCTTCTTTTAAATTGCACCAATAACTATTGTGATAACTTTGGTGTGCTAAATTAAACCACAGCTGGCCAACTTCGATTGCCAGATCTCAATATTTAGTAATTTTTTCCAGTTCTTTATTGTTGAAGCTGTTATCACTGGGTACTGCGATATCAATAATCCAAACCTGTTGATGTTCGATAGTTGTGATGTCAAGTCTATTGTGTTCCAAATGTCAATCAGTTTGTATTCTAAAGTCACAGAGAATTTTTGCTGTTTCGTTTTCCAGTACTGTCTCTATTTTATGCTGCCACCAGTTATCAGAAGTAGGAAAGCCATATTTTTTGCATAGATGCCAATGAATTATTTTGGCCACTTGGTCATGGCAGTATTTATAGTCAGTTTGAGCTATCTTGCTGCAGGCACTGATTAGATGTTCTACATTCTCATCTTTCTGATCACATAATCTGCATTTGCTGTTATTATTGATGTTCAAAATTTTTGCTTTCATTGCATTGGTTCATAATGCTTGTTCTTGAGCTACTAGAATAAATCCTTCTGTTTATTTTTTAATATATCTATATTGTAGCCATTGCCATGTTTTGTTCACATCAATTTTGTCCTCAGTATCTCGAAGAAACTGGCCATGCAAAGGTTTATTTTTCCAGCGCACATATCGATTATTTTGCTGTTCTTTTTTGCAATCGGATTTGTTTCCTGTTGCTTTTAGAAGGTGCTCTTGTGTAACTGCTTGAAGCATTTGCTCAGAGCTATTGTTGATGTAACTTTTTAAGCTAATTTTGTCTTCTTCCACAGTCTGTCTCACTTGCAGCAGACCCCCGTCTACCTATTCTCCTTGATAGTTACAACTGCTCAACATCACTTCGTGGGTGTAATGCATGATGCATAGTCATTAATTTTCTAGTTTTGCAGTCCAATTTGTCCAGGTCTTCTTTTGTCCAATCTATTATGCCAGCTGTGTATCAGATCACTGGTATATAAGAATCATTGCTCTAATTGTGTTTAATCCATTTATTTTTGTTTTCAGCATATTTTTAACTCTTTTGGTGTATTCCAGCTGCTGCCTGTTGTTTAACTTTCAAGTGGAGAATATCATTGACTTCTAATATTCCTAGATATTTATAGTGGTCGTCAGCTGAAATTGCTTTTACGTATTTCTCTTGATTAAATTAAAATTGCTAGTGTCATTAATTTGTCCTCATTTAATAGATAAAATTGCCCATTTATCTAAACAAAATTCCATTTTGATGTCCTGACTGAAAATACGAACTGTGTTCAGTAAAGAGTCTATTTGGTGGGAAGATTTTCCATATAACTTCAAGTCATCCATATACAACAAATGGGAAATTTTAATATTATATTTAGGAATTTCACATCCAAGTTTTGTTTTCTTCAGAATCATAGACAAAAGTATCAAATAATTGTTAAAGAGCAATGGTGACAAAGAATTACCTTTGAAAATTCAACGTTTAATGCTAATATCTCCAAATCGTTCATTATTGACTGTTAAAGTTATTTTCCATGATTTCATAGCAGCAGCCAGAAACAAACACGTTTTTGCTAATTCCAAATATTTATAGTGATTTTAGGATCCAGGAGTGTGGGAGGGAATCAAATGCTTTCTTATAGTCTATCCATGCCACGTTTAAGTTAGTTTTTTTGCCTTTTTGAATTTCTGAGAATCATTTTATTAATAAGGATTTGGTCTTTTGTTCCTCTAGATTTTTGAAAATTGCCTTTTTGTTGAATTAGACAATTCTGATTATCTGATAAGTAGTGGTATGTGGAATCTGCTATGATTGCAGTGAACAGCTTAAGCATAGTTGGTAGGTATGTTAATGGACGATAGTTACTTGGGTTTGCACTCTTATTCTTATCTTTCATTAAGAGAAAAGTACGTCCAGATATCATCCAGTCTTCCACTGGGCCTGACTGCAACAAATAATTAAATTGTTCTGCCATTCAATCATGTAGACTGGTTAGATGCTTTAACCAAAATCCATGTAGTTCATCTTTGCCAGGTGCACTCCAGTTTTTTAATTTTCTAGGTTGTGCACTGACCATTTCTTTAGTGATAATGACATTTTGCATTTGTTTTTGTTTCATTTCCGATTCTATTTCCTTAATCCACGAGGCATCTTTATTATGTTCAATAGGATTATCCCAGATTGACTTCCAAAATTTGAGTGTTTCTTTTTTCTGGTGAATAATTGTTGCATTTGTATTTCTCTGGAGAGACTGAAAGAATTGACGTTGGTTCTGTCAAAATTGCATATTTTGTACATATTGCTTTATTTATTTTAGAAATTATGGACTTTACAATTGTGTTATAAATAACTATTTTAATTTCCCAACGTTTCGATCTTCATATTAAGACCATCATCCAGAGTATATACAAATATACAAGGACAAGCTGAGTTACATTACACACAATAAGCTAAAGAAACAATGATTTGATCACGAGTTATTCTACTGGCATGACCTCTAGTGAAAAAATAACCCATGATCAAATCATTGTTTCTTTAGCTTATTGTGTGTAATGTAACTCAGCTTGTCCTTGTATATACTCCAGATGATGATCTTAATATGAAGATCTAAACATCAGGAAATTAAAATAGTTATTTATAGCACGGTTGTAAAGTCCATAATTTCTAAAATGAATGCTGATCACCGTGCAACATTAAAAGAAAGGATAATGGTTTATTCTTGTGTCATATCTTTTAATTTTCTGTGAGTTAAAAGAAAGGATAATGGTTTATTCTTGTGTCATATCTTTTAATTTTCTGTGCAGTCACTATAATTCTTTGGTTTAGCTGTTTGGAAACTTCAGCAATTGTTTGCCAAATTATATCTGTTAATCAGTTTGTTTTTTGATGTTTATTATTATTATATTATGATATTATTATTATTGTTGTTGTTGTTCTTGTAAGAAAACGTCCATGGTGTCCAAAAGCTCACAATGGGAGACCCAATTTATGCACACAATCTATCATACCTCTCTTTGAACTTATTAACAGACAATCATCATCGTCATCATCAACTTCCTGATATGCACCCTCAAGGGATGTTCAGGCTACTATGACAGCACTACATGAATAAGTATACATTATTATTAATCTCCTATCCACAATTTTCATCCAAATTAGTCTATTACTTGTGAGCACTCCAATAATGGCATATCCAACGTTTCGTGCTTCTAAGTCACTTCTGACTGAATCAATCTGCCCAGACCTTGGTTCCGGTGCATCTTTTTCCTGTAATCTTGGCACCAAATGCTGTTTTGATAATCTTTCCTCACCCATTCTATTCAAGTGGCCATACCACCATAGATTAGCACTGCTTATATATTCTTGAATGATAATAATGTCAAGTTCCTTTCTAGTATCTTCATTTTTAATATGATTCTGCCATTGATGCCCTAATTTTTCTCAGAACTCTCATATCCATAACTTAAACCTAGTTTGAACACTGTCTTGTATATTGCTAGATTGATGCTTTTGCTAATTTCCCTCTCTTGTTCTATTTAAATTTATTCAGCTGGCTATCCACAAAACCAGCTTTGCTTATTCTGTTGTCAATTCCCAGATTTGACTTCTCATCTTCACTAAAAACTATGCCTAAAAACGCTGAAATATTTTACTTGTTCTATAGGTTCTCCATTTAGAATGCAGTTCACGTGTTAAGTGTTTATGCCTATTTTCATAGTTTTGGTCTTTTTATTGATTTTCATGCCAAATTTGTTACAGCTGTTATTCAATTTAGTTAAAGAATCCTGGAGACCTGCACCAGATGTGTTTAACATTATCTGCATAAAGCAAAGAGCTAAGTTTGACATCTGCAATTCTAATACTAGGCTTAATGCCATCCTTATATGTGATGAATAAGAATGGAGATAATGTGCATCCTTGTCTTACCCTTGATTTTACATCAAACCATCTTCCTGTATTTCCTTCAATTCTAACTGCAGATTGACAACTTAAATATAAATGATGTATTGCTCTATATAATGTTCCTTTATTCCCTTTACTTCCTGTGAGGATTGAGAGCTCTAGATGTAATCATTTCATCAGAGGATGTGATTGTGAGAGGGGTTTTACACTTTCCTCCAGTTGCTGAAAGTAATCATGAATTTATTTGCCCCAAAATCATTGGAATAAGTGAAACATGGTTGAATAAAGATGATATTATAACAGGAATGGAAATGGAAGGATACAGCATTTTTCGAGAGGATAGAAAGAGCAAGAAGGGAGGGGTGGCATGCTGCTGATAATAGCAGAGGAATTAAGTCCACATAAGGTAGACGTGAAAGGGGGAAATAGTGGCAGTGGTTATGGGACAGTGTGGTGTACTGTGGAGGTTGAGAGGAAGACATATTTAGTTGGATGTTGTTATAGGCCTGGGAATGTGGAGGATGGTGATGAAGAAATGCATAAACAACTTGGATTAGTGAACAAAGGAAGGGTAATTATTACGGGGGATTTTAATTATGGCAGTATAGAAATGAAAAAAGAGCATTTGGGAATAAGGAAAATTAATTTCTCAAGCTCTTGTGAGATAACTATCTCAGACAGCACATAAAGGTGGGCACGCAAAGATCAAGAGTTCTAGATCTAATAATTTCATCACAGGATGTGATTATGAGAGGGGTTTCACACTTTCTTTTAGTTGCTGAAAGTGATCGTGACGTAATCACCTGTGTTCTGGCTGGTCATAAGCAGACTTTTGTAAGGAAAGGACATATGTGGAATTATAGGGCTGGTGATTATGGCAAACTTAGAAGACAGCTTGGAGCTATAACATGGAATGAGGAGTTGAGTGGTAAGGAAATAAATGCTGCATGGGAACTGACAAAGAAATACATAACAGCATCAAATCCTATTCTGAAGGCCAAAAAGTTAAATAAGATAGGTGTAAAATGAATGAATGTGGAGCTTAAGCATGAAATTTGGAAAAAAAAGTACTTTGAAAGAAGTACAAGATGAATAATGTGAACAAGATGATGAGAAAAAGGGCATTGTGGAGGCAGCATAAGAGAAGTGGAAGTAACCAATTTCATGAGGTCTACAAAGACCAGGCAAGGAGGGTGACTTGGTTGGTGAGAGTAGCTAAAGAGAGGTATGAACAGCAGTTAGCTAATGAAGCCAAAAAGAATCCTAGGGAGTTCTTTCGATATGTAGCCAGCAAAAGAAAGAATGATTGTGGAAGTATGATATTGATTGGAGGAAATGGTATAAAGACAGCTGTTACAGAATGTGTGGTGGAGATACTTAATGAGCAATTCATAAAGATCTTTCAATCTTGTGAATGTGACTTCATGGAGAGATTAAGAGCAGTTGATGATGGGGAGGAGAGACTGACTGTA
This sequence comes from Typopeltis vanoorti, assembly GCF_054136105.1. Taxonomy (NCBI): domain Eukaryota; kingdom Metazoa; phylum Arthropoda; class Arachnida; order Uropygi; family Thelyphonidae; genus Typopeltis; species Typopeltis vanoorti. The sequence goes on along the minus strand of NC_143552.1, from coordinate 65,600,942 downwards.
AGTGAGCAAGAGGTGTACGGGGAGTTAAGTAAACTAGATGTAAATAAGGCTGTGGGACTTGATAATATATCACCGCGGATTCTGAAGGAATGTGCCAGAGAGTTGACACCTGCCTTGACATATTTTTTTAATACGAGTCTTGCACTTGGTCAAATTCCTAAAGAGTGGAAGGAGGGCAAGATTGTGCCACTTCATAAAGGAGGTGATTGAACTCAAGCATCAAACTATAGGCCTATCTGTGTGTCAGGTGTTGTGGTTAAGTTGTTGGATAAGCTTGTGAGAACTAGGATCCAGAGTTGGGTTGACAACAATGGTATAATCTTTGATGGACAGCATGGATTTGCTAAAGGGAGGTCATGTTTTAGTAATCTACTTACTTATTACAATAAAGTGACTGCTTCCTTGGACAGAGGAGAAGGATACACAGTAATATACTTGGATTTCGCAAAAGCTTTTGATAGAGTACCTCATGATAAGTTGACAGTCAAACGAGAGCAGATGGGGTTGGATATTAGATTAGTGCATTGGATTGGAGACTGGCTATCTGATAGGTATCAACAAGTTGTATATGGGGGTGCAATATCCAGGAAAAGGAAAGTCACTAGTGGAGTGCCTCAGGGATCTGTTTTAGGGCCATTACTATTTAACTTGTATATTAATGATATTGGCGAAGATTTGGATGGAGATATTCAGTTGTTTGCAGATGATGCAAAGTTGGGATGAACCATAAAGAGTAGTGAAAATGTTGTGGCCTTGCAAGAAGACTTGAATAAATTGAGTGATTGGGCAAGCAAATGGGAATGTGAGTTCAATATTGCAAAATGTAAGGTTTCAAAATTTGGAAATCAAAGATGGGATGCAGAATTTATGCTTGGTTGATAAGGTTGATATAGTTGATAAGGATCTAAAATTTAGGGGACACAACGCCAGAATTGTGAAGACAACACAAAGGCTTTTGGGAATGATGCGGAGGACTCTGACTTGTAGAAGTAGGGGGATTATTGTTCTGTTGTATAAGGCTTTGATTAGGCCACACATGGACTATTGTGCCCAGATTTGGTCACCTGGTTTTCAGAAGGATGAAGAGATGTTGGAAAGGGTCCAAAGGCGACTGACTAAGGTAGTTTCTGACCTATGGAATGTCAAGTATGAGGAAAGATTGAAAAGATGTAATTTGCAGAGTCTAGTGGAGAGAAGGAAGAGGGGAGATATGATAGCAACCTACAAGTTGGTAAGGGGTTGTTATAGGATCAATGGTGGAGAAGTTCTACAGAGAATAGTGGGAGATCAGGGGAGAACCAGAGGTCATCCCTGGAAACTGTATAAAGAAGGTGTGAGTAGGGGAGTGAGAGGCAGGTTTTTTTCGTGCAGAGTTGTGAGTGATTGGAATGCCTTGCCTGAGAGTGTGGTGTCTGCAAGGAGTTTGAATGTGTTTAAGACACAGTATGATGAGATATGTGTGAGATAAAAGGACCTCATAGATGAGTCTTTGACTCCATGAGGTCTTGTTTAATAATAATAATAATAATAATAATAATAATAATAATAGTACTAATCAGGCACATGAAGAGTATAAAGAACAAGCCAGAAGAGTGACTCGTTTAGTAAGGAAAACAAAAGTAGAGTATGAACAGAAATTGGCAAATCAGGCAAAGAAAAAACCCTAGATTTTTTTAGATATGTGGCAAGCAGAAGGAAGAATGATAATGGTAAGATGAAGTTAAGGGATGAAAGTGGTAGAATGGTAACTGCTGCAGAAGACATTCTTGAGGTATTCACTGATCAATTTAAAAGTGTGTTCCATCCTGATCAGGGTGGATTCATGAGGAACTTAAGTGTAGAGGACATAGGGGGATGGCTTAATTGTGAGTGAGCAGGAGGTATTTGAGGAAATAAATAAGATTGATGTCAATAAGACAGTAGGATTCAATGACATATCACCATGCATCTTATGGGAATGTTCCAGGGAAATGACAGTAGCATTGGCATGCCTGTTTAATAAGTCTTGCAACAACACAGGTTCCAAAGAGGAGTGGAAGGAGGGTAAAATTGTTCCACTGCATAAAGGTGGTGATAAGGCTGTAGCTTCAAATTATAGGCTGGTCTGTATATCTCAAGTGAAGGTACTTGAGAGATTGGTGAAAAGTAGGATACAGAAATGGGTTGATAATAACAGCATTCTCTGTGGTTTATCAGCATGGGTTTGTTAAAGGGAGATCATGTTTCACTAACTTACTCATGTACTATAATAAGGTGACAAATACCTTGGACAGAGGAGATGCATATACAGTGGTGTACTTAGATTTTGCAAAGGCTTTTGATAGACATCCACACAACAAGCTCGTAAATAAATTGAAACAGATGGGATTGGATAACAGACTTCTGAGTTGAATCAATGACTGGCTGTTGGATAGGTATCAGAATGTTATGCATGCAAGTGCAGTAAACTGAAAGAGGAAGTTCACTAGTGATGTGCTGCAATGGGGTCAGTTTTGGGGCCATTGTTGTTCAATTTGTATGTTAAAATATTGGAATTGGTTTAACTACTGATATGCAGCTATCTGTAGATGATGCAAAACTGCAGCAGATGTTATGGCCTTACAAGAGGACTTGAATAGATTACATGTATGGGTAGGTAAGTGGAACTATCAGTTCAATGTTGCAAAGTGTAAAGTTTTGAGATTTTGCAATGATGGGATGCAAAGTATACACTTGGTGGGGAAACTTTAAAGGAAGTAGAGGAGATGAGAGATCTAGGAGTGATGGTAGACAAGGACCTGAAATTTAGGGGCCCACAATGAACAAGTTGTTAAGATGTCACATCAGATAATGGCAATGATGCGGAGAACCCCTGACATGCAGAAATAGAGAGGTTATGATGCCATTGTATATGGTCTTGTTCAGTCATCATATGTAGATGATGTGTCCTCCATTTGGCCTCATGGCCCAGACACGTTAGACTCCTTCCTCGGTCATCTCAATAGCCTACATCCAAGAATCCAGTTTACTATGGAAAAGGAAAAGAACAAGTTTACCCTTCCTAGACACCTTAGTCATGCGCTGCCTAATGATACACTTGCCTTCACTGTATACAGAAAACCCACACACACAGGCAGATACATTCAAAAATTCTCCCACCACCACCACCCCTCACAACAATATGGCATCATTAAAACCCTTACCAAGAGAGCCCACAATCTTTGTTCCAGTGGAACCGCCCTCACTACTGAGCTTAACCACATACACAGAACTTTCCTCTCCAATGGCTACAGCGAACACAGTATCAAAAAAATAATCAATTCCTCCCCATTCCCCATCCCTCTCGTCAACAAGATTTTAAAAATGCCATCACCATACCCTACATCCGAGGCACTTCGGAAAAAATAGCCAAGATTCTAAAAAAGTATAACCTACACACAGCATATAAGTCCTACTGCAAACTTGCTACCCTTATCCGTTCTACAAAAGATCAGCTCCCTCCTCTCTCTCTGCCTGGAGTTTACAAAGTACCCTGTTCCTGTAAGCTTGTGTACTTTGGACAGACAGGCAGATCAGCATCCATCCATCTAGAGGAACACAAGTCTTACATCTTCAAACACAACTATGGCCATTCAGGCTTGGCTGACCATGTTTTGGACACCACCCACAGAGTATCATGGAAGAAAACCACCATGCTCCACCACAGCAAATTCAAGAAAGAGAGACTTTTCTTAGAAGCAGCAGCAGCTCTCAGAAACCAACCAAAATCTTAATAAATACGGTTGCATTAAGCTTCCGAAGATTTGGGAAACGCTCATCACCAGAGGTCCCACCTTACATTCCAGGCCACCTACTACCACCCCCTTAGAGGGCTCTCCACCTAGATAGGACTTTAGTGTTGGGTTGGGCTTAGTGTTGTAAGTTTTTGTGTGCATGTTACATTAATTGTTCCTTTCTTTTAGGCACAGAAAAAGCAATGCTTAGGGAACAGATCCAAACAGCCCGCCGAAACCTAGCTACAACACAAAATCTAGTTTCTGAATTACAATTAGAACTATCGAACTATGTTAACCAAGACATTCTACAAACACTTGAAAGAATTACTGACAATTCGGCCAAGCATACCCTGGAAAAGAACAAAGAAAAACTCGAGAAAAAATTCCACAGGTTGAAACAACGGCAAAATATGGCGGCCAATCAGAGGACTTCCTCCCCGAGAAACAACAATGAACAACAAACAAGGGAGGCAAGGAGCGACCAACCAGCGACAAGCAAGAACCATGTGATCAACTTATCAAGCCACACCCTGAACAACGGCGAACTCACGCTGCTGAATAAAGGACTGAACTACGCAATAGCGCCTAAAAAGGTAAACAAATTAGATTTTATCTACCACATTGAAAGAGGCATCAGATCCCTACCTAGCAGACAAAATACGACTAGAAACCAGTAATGTCCTAAATACCAAGAAAACCATACAGAATAACCTGACTAAAACAGAATTAGCAGCAATTAAATCGTTAAAAGCCAAACAAAACATAATAATAACGAAAGCTGATAAAGGCAGTGCCACTGTTGTCCTTGACAGGTCAACATACATACTGCAAATGAACCAACTAGTAGCCGATAACAACACATATAAAATGGTAAATTATAACCCAACAAAGAGGATAAAGGACAAAACAGAAAAACTGTTAAAGTCCGTCACTTCTTGGCCACCAGACACAGTTAAAAAACTCAAACTCCCACTACGCCCGCCCCCCCCCCAGAATATATGGGGTTCCGAAAATACACAAACAAAATGTGCCCCTTCGACCAATAGTGGAAGGAATAGACAGTCCCAATTACCACCTAGCCAAGAAATTAGCGGCAACACTCAAGGAGTTGGTAGGTCATTCCCCCTCCTACGTAAAAAACACACAACACTTTATAAACATAATCAAAAACATAACACTCGACAAAGACGACTTATTAGTCAGTTTTGACGTTTCTGCCCTTTTCACTAATGTCCCCATCAATGACACAATTCTCCTACTACAGAACAAATTTCCACCCGACATTACGGCCCTCTTTGCCCACGTACTAAAGTCCGGTTACTTCATGTGGCAAAACAAATTCTACCTACAAAAGGAAGGTACGGCCATGGGCTCACCATTATCTCCCCCAATCGCGAACTTCTACATGGAAACCTTTGAGCAAAGGGCTCTTGATTCCGCCACGCTTCGACCGACAATCTGGCTCAGATACGTTGACGACGTGTTCGCGATCTGGCCGCACGGTCGACAAACGCTAAACACATTCCTCAGCCACCTAAACAAACAACACGAACGCATACAATTTACCATCGAAATCGAAAACCAAAATTCGCTCCCGACACACTAGTTACACGTCTTCCTTCAGGCAATCTATCCTTCACGGTCTACTGAAAACCGACACACACGGGCCAATACATACATGCGAATTCATATCACCACCCAGCACAAAAATATGGAGTCATAAACACCCTTAAAAACAGAGCCACAACTATTTGCTCTAACCAGCAGGCCCTGAAACAAGAACTAAAAATCATTAGTGACACATTCATAAACAATGGCTATAACAAAAATACTGTCAATAAAATACTCTATAAAACCACAACAAAAACGAATCTAGACTACAGTAAAACCATAGCCATCCCATACATTAAAGGGTTATCAGAAAAAATCAACAGAATCCTACAACATTATAACCTTAATGCCACCTTTAAACCACCCACTAAACTTAAAACCATATTAAGCTCCTCTAAGGACCCTCTCCTCCCATTAGCACATCCTGGAGTCTATTGCATCCGCTGCACCTGTAACTTACCGTACATTGGTGAAACAGGACGGACAATCCCTATACGCAAAAAAGAACACATTAGACACATTAAATACAACCATTATGGTGAAGCAGGCCTCTCAGACCACGCACTCAACACCTTACACCAAATCAACTGGAAAAGCACCTGCTCCTTACACCGTACAAAAACATGGTACAAAAGAAAATTTAAAGAATCCTGTGAAATCCTGATAAACCACCCAAATATCAACAATAAAGATGGTATGAAAATTCCAAGGATCTGGATGGCACACATTCAGCCAACCTAATTTGAAAGATTCAACACAAGTCAGGACTCTAGCCAATCTGCTATTATTAGAAACCATTCCACTCCAACTGGCTGGAATGATGTTAATATAATGTTAATATATGTATATAGTGGACAACACAAATAATAGGACTTTAGCGTTGATGTATAATTTTTTTTTTTTTTTTTTTTTTCACCAGAGGTCAGGCCAACAATTGTGGTAGCGGTTAGTCAGTGTCTTTAACGAACCAGTATGATTGTAGTATAGCTTGTTTCCTGTGTATATTTGTACGCTCCAGAAGATGACCTTAACATAAAGGTCGAAACGTTGAATTGTAAAATTTTAGTAATAGTAAACTAAAGTTTTTATTCAAACACGGTAGTTGTCTCCATAATTTCCAAAAATGCATTACATTAATTGTTTTTGTAATCCCCGTAGATGTCCTAGTGACTAGGACGAAATATAGGAAGTATTAAATTCTAATTTAATTCTTTTTGAGTGTTGTAAAAAATCCATTAAACCTCCAACATAATGTCCTCACAGCACTTAAGCCTCTACACAAGAGCTCTCAAAATTAGCTGAACAGCCTGACACAGTGGACAGCTTAGTGAACATCAGTAGGACTGCACTGGAAGTATTTGAAGACAAATGATATATATGAGTGATGGAAGATTTAATGTTCAGGAGATATATACTGTAAAGTAGTGTAGACAGCATGCACAGATTAACTGTGCAACTTTGCTGCATAACATATTTGAATCAGACTTGTACGTTGTGACTTGACCTTCATTTTACAGATGGAGAAAATGATGAAATTGAAAAAATTTAAATTCCAGAAGATAGTCAAAACACATTATGCTAATTTAGGTGAGCTATGGATTTGTGACTTCAATTATTTAAGTATGAATTAAAATATGAATAATAATTTAATGAATAGTGCTTATTTAAGATTTACAATCACATTTTTTCCAAACATATAAGTAACTTACACAGAATCAGATGTCCTCCATCTTCACCAAAGAAAGTGCCTTCTTCAACCTTATTAGAACAAGCGGTAACATTGGCAGACAGAGAAAGATCTGTTAACAGTTCATTTTTAACTCTAATGTTCCGCATACATCCAGGAAATGAGTGAATAACCCCCTAAAAAAAACAAAAAAAAACGTGTATGTATATTTCATACATATAAAGATATTTATATGTATATTTTATTAGATAATACAGATTTTTCTGAATGCTTGGATTAGAGAAATGATAATCAGTTTTTTCACATACATATTTTTTACCATTAGAATACTTAATACATTCTGTATAAAAGCTGTGGTATTTGCTTTTTTTTTTTTAAATGATTAACCTCTAAGTAATCTACAAATTATTTTTAAGTCACACTTTTTATAGAAAAGAAAAGAAAAAAAAATCATTCTTTCAGACTAGAGAGAGAAGTTTGGGCATGATATAAGCAGTAGGAGAGAGGGAATGAGAGAGAGGTTTGGGAATGATAAAAGAGGAGAGCACAGAAGTAGTAGGAGAGAGGGAATGAGAGAGAGAGGTTTGGGAATGATAGAGGAGAGGAGAATGGAAACAGTCAGAGAGAGGAAATGTGAAGGAGTGCTGGAACCAGGGATAGAGTGATGCCAGGACTGCAGGTAAGTAGGGTAACACAGAGAGAAAGGGTTAGAGGAGGGAGAGAGAGAGAGAGAGAGAGAGAGAGAGAGAGAGAGAGAGAGAGAGAGAGAAAGTGAGGGATGCAGGGGAGCGATGTGTGGAGACTCAATGATCTCAGGTGTGCAAGATAGGATACCAGAGGTGTGTTTGCCTGGAGGGATGATAGAAAATGTCACTATGACAATTAAGAGGGGTGAAAGGATGGATGAAATGAATGTAATGGTGAGCACGAATGACTTGAGAGGCAATGTAAATCGGGCAGCAAGAGATCTGAGATTCTTGCTTGAGGTTGTTCAAAAAAAACACAGAGAGGAAAGATTGTGTGTGTTGCCTAGGTATGATAGTGAGGAGTTGAGCAGAAGAGCAATAATACTGAATAGCATAACAGCCAGAATGTGTCAGAAGAGAGGATTGGAATATGTGGATGCTTGGAGGGTACTGGAGGACAGAGGGGAACTGTATGCGAGAGACTGCTTGCATCTGAATGAGGAAGGACGAAGGCATCTGGAGAGACTGCTGTTTTCTGAATGAGTCAGTGCGTCAATGCAGGGAAACTAGAATTCCCAGGGTGGATGGTAGTAGGGGTGGCCTCTTGTGGGAATGGGTGCTTGGGGGAAGGGGGACGACATCAGGTAACACTGAGTCCAGTGGGGTTGAAAGAGGACAATGATAGGTATAGAAGCAGTGACATTTTTATGCTCTATGCCAGTGGCTCTTAACTTTTTCGAAGTTGCGGAATGCTTTTGATTATAAGAAAAATTTGGGGAACACCAAAAAGCATTAGAGTCATAAAACTAACAATAAAAATATTCATGGACTTGCCTTTTATAAAAATGGAACTTAATTTTAATGTGATACTTGAGCTTGTTGGCTTTTGAAGATTTCAACAATATCAGGTCTAAGATGTGTCTATCTCTTGGTCTATATTAGTAAGTCTTTCATGCTTTTTAGTTTCTATATGGGTTAATATTAAGAAACCGAGCTCACACAAATATGATGTTGAAAACTTTGACAACATTTCAGTGCCCTTGTTGAGAGAGCTGGGTATTCAGCTTGGACAAAAATCCAAAATTCCTCAAGAGTTACTTCAGGGAATTTTATTTTTAGAGTAAGATCTGTTGACAATAACTAATTGTTCTTCTTCTTCTAACGAAAATTCACAACTCAATGTATTAACTGTGGCAAATGGATTTCGTATCCAATCATAATTATATGTATTTAAGGAAGGAAAGTAACTTGAAATCTTTTCTTCCAATAAATTTAAAATATAACGGAAACAATTCGACATTTTTCTTATGGAGCGAAGGAAACATATCTACTGTATTTTTTTCTGATATGATGTTTTTCCAAAGAGATACGTTTTACTGAAAAGCTGACAATTTGTCAGTGGATGTCAAAATATTTTCATTTTTCCCTTGGATACTTGTATTAACGCTATTTAAGTAATTAAAAATATCGGCTAAATATGACATTTTAGCACACCAAATATCATTTTGAAGACATTTTACAAGAGCATCTGTACCTTCATTTTTTTAAAAAAAAGGCCAATAATTCATTCTTAGTTCTAAAATTCGGGATAGCACTTTACCCCTGGATAACAACATTATTTCAGTGTGCAAAAGCAAATATTCATACTTGGCTTCCATAGATATGCAAAGTTTTAAAAAGGCGTGCTTTTAAAGGTCTTGACTTGATGTAATTTATCATAATTACAACTTGGTCTAGTACAGGTTTTAATATTGGCGGTAATGTTTTTGAAACTAGGGATTCTCTGTGCAAAAAAACAGTGCATAAATACAATATTTGGGTTTATTTTCTTTGCAAGGATAACAAATCCTTTAATAGAGCCTACCGGTAACCTATAAATGATAGAATGAGTATCTGAAATAGGTTACCTACCGGTAACCTATTTCAGATACTCCTGGCATTAGTATAGAGCAGTGGTTCTTAACCAGTGTTCTGCAAACTGGTTATTCTGTTGGTTTAGAAGTCAATGAGCATAACAATCTTCAGTTGTTAGGATCAGAGCAGCTAATTACACTCAGAACTGTGCATCTGACATCTTTCACCAGAGGAACACTAATAACCAGTTTGCGGAACACTGGTTAAGAACCACTGCTCTATACTAATGCCAGGAGTATCTGAAATAAAGGAGATGAATTGGTGGCACTGATAGCATCAGCCTGGCCAAAGATTATTGGGATCTCTGAGATGTGGTTGAGGGAGGATGATATAATAATAGGAATTGAAGTGGCAGGGTATAGCATTTTTCGGCAGGATAGGAAAGGAAAACGTGGTGGTGGAGTACTGCTTATGATAAGTGATGACTATGAAGAGTGGAGGCTTTGAAAGGCAGTGACACTAATGGTTTTAAAAGCATATGGTGTGAGGTAGAAGTGGCTAAGACAGGATATTTAGTGGGGTGTTGTTATAAACCAGGAAGCACAGTGGGTGGGGAGCAGGAGATGTTTAGGCACTTGAGCTTGGCAAGTGCCTGAATAATAATAATAATAATTTATTTATTTATTTTATTATTTTTAAATTTAATTATTTAGTTATTTAATTATTAAATAATAATTATTTAATTATTCAATTATATGTAGGAAAGATTTGCTGCTTTATAAAGTACTATTCTCCCACAAGGGGGAAAGACGTAGACCATCGGATCTGTTTAGGTTAGGGGAGTGAAGTAATGTTTCACATGTTTCTTTGTATAGCTGTTCCATTAGGAACCGACTTTTGTGAATGACTCTTGTCTTGTTCCGCTTAACTCTATGTCTGGTGTTGATGGCATGTTCTGTAATTCCAGACTGTTTGGGTTCAAGGTACTGGACGTACGACTGGTGTTCTTCTAACTGGACATGAGCAGATCTTCCTGTTTGTGCGAAATACGATAATCCACACAAGCAGGGAATCTGGTAGACACCTGGATAGCTGAGATGTGGGAGACATTAGGAATGTCTCCCTTTGGAGACATTAGGAATGTGAAGATTTTTCTAATAGGTCAAAAAGCCACACAGATATTTAGTGGTTTTAGCACCTTAGCTATGCATTCACTAACCCCGTGTACATAGGGGATAGGTATACGTGCAGGTTCTTCTGTACTTGAAGAGGATGCTGGAGCATGACTACTTAAGGCTCTTTTTATGAAGGACTTCTTATATCCATTGGATATGAAGGAAGCATTAATATACTGTAATTCTTTTTTGTAAAAGTTCTGAAGAACAAAAGGAGTTAGCTCTATGAACTAGTGTTTTTATAGTACCTGCCTTTTGGCTGGAATGGTGATGTGATTCAGAGTGGATGTACCTGAATGAGTCTCTTTCCTATAGACTGTGAATTGTAGATAACCATCTGGTTGGCAAAGAATCAAGAGGTCTAGAAAGGCTAACTGCTTATTTACTTCTACTTCTCGGGTGAACTGGATCCTTGGATGAAGTTCCTCCTTCATATCCAATGGCTATAAGAAGTCCTTCATAAAAAGAGCTTTAAGTAGTCATGCTCCAGCATCCTCTTCAAGTACAGAACTTTATAAAGTACTTTATAAAGCAGCAAATCTTTCCTAACATATAATTGTATACACATATATATATATATTTATAAAATAAAAAAAAATGTTTTTTTTAAATTATTATAATTGAATAATTAAATAATTATTATTTAATAATTAAATAACTAAATAATTAAATTTAAAAAAAATAAAAATAAATAAAAAAATTAAAATTTTAGGAAATTTAACCTTAGCTACTTAGGTGGTGGTTTGTGAATATAACAGTTATTGTTTAATTAGCCTTATAAGAGGGTGCACAAGGTCTATTTTTCAGAGGGAGGATAAACTGTAATAGATGCTTTGAATATGAAAAGTAAGCATGTCAGGGAGTAAGTCGTGGTGGTAGTATGAACTAATGATTTGGCTGCCTAGAGACAATGTGAGGATGGATATCAGCAAATTACTGAGTAGAGCAAAAGATAACAGCATGATAGGAAGCATGGTTTGTATGTTATCTAGGTATGATAATGAAGAGTTCAGATGAAAACTGCGAATGGCATACTAGAGGCTGATGATATGAAAGGGGTGGGCAGTTTGTTGTTGTGTAAAATGGAACTGCATAGAAGAGATGGACTGCATTTAAGTGGGTTTGGTGTGATTCCACTAGAGAGAGAGAGAGAGAGAGAGAGAGAGAGAGAGAGAGACTGTTGCTAGAAGGGAGTGTAATTGAATGATGTGAACAAGGAATAAGAGGAAGCCTAAAGTGATGTGAATGAGCAGGACAGTGGATCAGGTTAGACTGAAGTGTCTGTCAGTGGGTGAAGTGTAGTGTGAGAGATAAAAATGTGAGAATAGGAATTCAAGCTGAACAAGAAAGCAGGGTGTGAGGGGAGTGAATTCTGGAAGTGGTAAAGAATGCATGTATGGAAATGGTCAGCATAGGGATGGGATGAATTGAGATACATGGGGGGAGTTGAATCTGTGGGGAGATACATGAGGGTAAAGGGTTACACGGTGATCAGTTTACACAAATTATGGACTCTACAACTGTGTTATGTATAATTATTTTAATTTCCCCACATTTCTACCTTCATATTAAGGTCAGCATCTGGAGTATACACATATATATGTTACGGTTAAAGTGATAAATCCGGTTATTATTAATAATTACCGGTTAAAGTGAATAATTCCTAGAGGAGTCTGGTAAATGTAATAAAAACATGTTAATATGTTTTAATATAGGTTTTCATTCTCAATAAAAATTATAACAGCTTAGGTTAGGTTAGGTTAGTTTATGATGAAAAAAGTAAGGAAAGTACTTCTTTTGCACTCAATGAAATCAGCAATCATTATAACCTAACCTAAAACCTGGATGTCGTATGTCGAACCAGAGTGTAGTCGTAGTTTGTCGTGGGCAGATTAATGGATATGGATGAAAGATAAACGTTGTTGTGGGCCGAGCTTAATGATTGCTGGCAGATAAATGGGGATAACAAATAAAAGTTGTTGTCGGCAGATGAATGAGGACGATAGATAAATCAGAGAGGAACTGATCAATGTTTTTCTCCATTGATGAGGAAAGAGGTAGAGCAATGACGTTTATCTATCATCCCCATTCATCTGCCCACAACAACTTTTATTTGTTATCCCCATTTATCTGCTAGCAATCATTGAGTTCGGCCCACAACAACGTTTATCTTTAATCCCATTAATCTGCCTACACCAAACTACCGACATGCGCTATCCAGGTTAGTTTAGGTTAAGTTAGGTTAGTTTATAATGATTTCTGATTTCATTGAGTGCAAAAGAAGTACTTTCCTTACTTTTTTCATTATAAACTAACCTAACCTAAGCTGTTATAATTTCTATTGAGAATGAAAGCCTATATATAAAACCTATAAACATGTTTTTATTACATTTACCAGACTCCTCTAGGAATTATTCACTTTAACCACTTAAAGTGATTAATTGTCGTAAATTATTCACTTTAACTGGTAATTATTAATAATAACCGGATTGATCACTTTAACCATAGCATATATACAGAGACAAGCTAAATTACATTTCACATAGAATACTGAAGAGACAATGATTTGATCAATGGTTATTCTAATGGCCTAACCTCTAGTGAAAATAAAATAAAATTACAATAAATAAATGAAATAAAATAAATTAACTACATCAAAGCTATATTCTATTTAAGACAACATCAGAAAAACATTCTTTCATATAGATAGTTTTGTTACAGTAAAAATGATGTCCTAATTTAACATGGGAATTGTTATATTAGATTTAGGATCCTGGATTACCTATGGTCCTATTTATAATTAATTCTTAGGGAGAAAGGTTAAGTGGGTAGAATATGTGCCTTCCATATGCTTGGGATTTTTAGACCATCATTATTGTTAAGATTAGGGTGATCTCACAGACCTCCTTAAATTTAAGTTCATACCATGTTTTGGTGTGATGTAAACAACAGGTGCTTTTCCAGTCAGTTCTATGTAAAGTGTTCAGGGCATGATCCAAAAGACCAGCTTGACCATAGTTATTATATTTAATGTGTCGTTTATGTTCCTTTTTTTCTGATAAGAATTGTGCATCCTGTTTCCCCTATATAGGACAAATTACAGGAACAATGAATATAGTATACTCCAGGGTGAGGCCAATGGAGGGAGTGGATCCTTTGACGAGTTGAGTAAGTGTTTTAATTTGCTATCTGGCTCCATGGCTGCCAGACACTTTCCTCAGCCACCTAAACAAATAACACAAATGCATACAATTCACAACTGAGATTGAAAAGCAGAACACACTTCCATTTCTAGATATACTTGTCACACGTCTTCCTTCTGGCAGTTTTTCCTCCACTGTTTACCAGAAACCAACACATATGGGCCAATATATACACAAAAACTCCTACCACACCCAACATAAAAACTAGGGGTCATTAATACACTAAAAACAGGACTTTGATGATTTGCTCCAATGAACAAGCACTGAAAGATGAATTAAAAGTTATCAGTGATACCTTTCTAAAAATGTTACAGCCAAAATACTATCAAAAATGATGTACAAGACCTCACTTAAAAACAAAAATAAACAAGAATACAATAAAACTGTAACCATTCCATACATTAAAGAGATATCAGACAAAATAAACAGAATACTACAAAAATACAACCTTAAAGCCGCCTTTAAACCTCTTGCAAAGTTAAAGAACTTACTCAACACATCCAAGGATCCACTCCCTCTGTTGGCCCACCCTGGAGTATACCGTATTCATTGCTCCTGTAATTTGCCCTATATAGGGGAAACAGGACGCACAATTCAAAAAAAGGAACATTAACGACACATTAAATATAGTAACTATGGTCAAGCTGGTCTTTCTGATCATGTTCTGAACACTTTACAGGAGCAATAACAAGACTGGAAAATCACCTGTTGTTAACATCACACCAAAACATGGTATGAACTTAAATTTAAGGAGGTCTGTGAGATTCTTATCAATCACCCTAATCTTAACAATTATGATGGTCTAAAAATCCCAAGCATATGGAAGGCACATATTCTACCCACTTAATCTTTCTCCCTAAGAGTTAATTATAAATAGGACCATAGGTAATCCAGGATCCTAAATCTAATATAACAATTCCCATGTTAAATTAGGACATCATTTTTACTGTAACAAAACTATCTATATGAAAGAATGTTTTTCTGATGTTGTCTTAAATAGAATATAGCTTTGATGTAGTTAATTTATTTTATTTCATTTTATTTTCACTAGAGGTCAGGCTAGTAGAATAACTGTTGATCAAATCATTGTCTCTTCAGCATATGTGAAATGTATATATGTGTTTACTCCAGATGATGACATTAATATGAAGGTCGAAATGTTGGGAAATTATTATTATTATTTGTCACCTCCAGGGAGTCCAAAGACTCATCAAGGGAGGGCATCCACTCTACAACTCTGCTTCCACCACTCACAACCCACCAACTGACCACAACTACACCAATGCCATCTACCGCTGACCACCACTAGTATTTCCACAGGCAATCACAAACATCCATGCCCACGGCAGGATTCGAACCTGCAGCCTATTGACTGGAGAGCAGACACGCTAACCACTAGGCCAGCTAAGCTTATGCACCAATATATTAACTGAATAGTCAAAATCTTCACCTGAGCTTCTATTTTGCATATGTTATATGCTTCATTTGAAATAAATATATCACCTTCAATTCTCACTATTCTTAAATTGGCCTGAGATAAGTGCACACTGTAAAGAAGGAAATAAAAATCATCACAATAATTCCATAGTTAATGAAACGGAGTAAGAAAACCAATTTTACTGTCAGCCGTAATGAAGACATTTATCTTAAGTTCATAATCATTTATTCACTTATTTTTTGAAGCACACAACTATGACAAAGTTCTTTCATTAAAACAAATACACGTCATCTTCGTTTTCAACGTGATTTTATTTTATTTTCACTAGAGGTCAGGCTAGTAGAATAACCGTTGATCAAATCATTGTTTCTTCAGCATACGTGAAATGTAATTTAGCTTGTCTCTGTATATATATATATATATATATATGTGTATACTCCAGATGATGACCTTAATATGAAGGTCGAAATGTTAGGAAATTAAAATAATTATTTATAACACGGTTGTATAGTCCATAGTTTGTGTAAAATGAAAGGAGGTGAGCAGGTGTGGATAAGTTGCAGATACAGGATGACATGGGTAGGACTGGTTATAGACCAAGTAATAAATTGCTGTGCTTATTTATGAATGCCAGGGTTATCAGAAATAAGAGAGATGAAATTATTGCACTGACTGAGATGGAATAAGTGAAATATAATTGGATGTGAATAATCCTAAGGGTATGATGTTTTTCATGAGGATAGGAATGGAAAAAAGGAAGGAGAATGCTGCTGATGGTGGCAGGGGGTATATGTCGATATAAGGTTAAGATAAGAGGCATAAATAGTGGCAGTAGTTTTGAAGCAGTATGGTGTGGGAGACGTCAGAAAATTAAAATAATTATTTATAACACGGTTGTAGAGTCCATAGTTTGTGTAAAATTAAAGAAGGTGAGCAGATATGAGCAGGTGTGGATAAGCTGCAGATACAGGGTGACATGGGTAGGACTGGTTATAGAAATAGGATAATATTTAGTTGGGTGTTAGGCCAAGGAATGTGGAGAGAGGAGGTAAAGAAATGTATAGGCAAATTTGCTAAGCAAATAAGAGAAGGGTGATTTTAATTATAGTAATAATGATTGGAATGAAAACATGGAATTAGGGAATATGGAGAATGAATTTCTTGAGTTCTTATGAAACACTGTCTTAGGCAATATGTAACAAAGGGCACAAGAGAGTTGAGAGTCTTATATTAGATCATATCATCAGAAAATAAGATTATGAATGTGGTGTCTAATTTTCTTCCGGCTGGCATGAGTAACCATTAGGTTTTTCTTGGCAGCCTACATATATTAGGAAGGCACTTGACATTGTTAGAATTCAGGAATGTGGGAAGAGAATTAATCTCAGGTGGTATGGTCACTTAAATGAAAGGAAAAGTTAGCCAAACAAGTATTTGATACCACAATGTGAGAAAAAGACCCCAGAGAAAGATTAAAATCTAGATTGATTGACATTTAGAACAGACTAATTTGGAGGAAAATTATTAATAGGAAGTTTATGTTCTTGCATGCCCACTGAAGGTAAATATCAGGAATTTGATGAAGATGTTCTGCATAGATGATTTTCTTTGCCCATTGTGAAACTACCATCCTGCTTATCAAGGCTTTAGAAACAAAGTAGCGTAATCTGTGAAGTAGAGTTCATCTGTGAACTCTACTTCACAGATTATGTAATCCTTTGCCTAGTCATGCTAATGTACTATAAGTTTGGGTTTCTTTCATCAAAAAAAAAAAATTAACAATAGACAAAGTAAACAAATCCAACAATACTTTTTGTTGTGTATACTAGGGATTGTTCTGAGGTGGTTATAAAATATTATGCCATATATTCTCTTTAACTGGCTTTTAATTTTATGACTAATTTTTTACCTAACCATCTGTTTTATAGTATACTTGATCTGATAACCATATTTCTAACTGGTATATTTCTTTAAAGTTTATTACATAATTGTTTTTATAAGTGATAATTACAATTAAGAAATAATGTAATTAATTATATATTATAATTAATATAATTAATAATTTAACAAAAACACCAACTTACAGAAATAAGTAAATCACATTGTAAAATGAAAGCACCAAAGAGCAAGCGTGACATATAGGCTGCATTCAACAACTAATTAGTAGTTGCTAATCAGTTGGTTGCTACTCTCTGAGTGTTGGATAGATACTTCACACATATGCATGCACGCTCGTGCACACACACACACACACACACACACACACACACACACACACACACACACACACACACACACACACACACACACACACACACACACACAAAGTAGAGTGAGCTCATTCAAACTTCATGCATCAAATATATCTGAAATTTAAATATCATTACCAACCTTCAAGTTATTCTTAGCATTTCGATCAATTGCTTCAGGTAAACCCCCTACATAAAATACTGGGTGGACATTCATTGAATTTGCTGAACCTCCGGATGTGCCTTGTATGGTTTCATCATCATCAATAATTAGAGTACCTGCCTGACCAACAAGTGAGAAATCAATCCTATGCCAATCACCATCATTATAGTTATTTTCTGAAGAGACTATGGCTGGTCCACTCCCACAGTTAAACACATAGAACACCTATCAATCAATGAAAATGAATCAGAAAACTTCATATAAAAATACTGAAAATAAGTTAGATATTTTTATAAAAAGATATACTATTAAATAATGACTAATAAAATAAAATGCACAGTTTACACTGTGTAAATTGTTACTTCTATCTGTGTAAAAGGAAATATATACATTTAACCAAGTTTTCCTGATATAAATCTAAGATATATATTAGTATAACCATCTGTGATAATGAGTACTATATCTTGCAAGTAGGGGAAAAAAGTTAAGAAATCATTTATACTGTAAAAACAATTCATTATTATTATTATGTAGTTATCTTCAGCAACACCAAGGTCTCACTGAGAGAAATCTACTCTGTCATATGACACAGGGAATTATTTAATTGTAGTTAAATTATGTTAAAGTTAAATAAAGTTAAAGATGTGGAAACAAGAGATAAACTATTATAGGGTTTTATTATTATTATTATTATTATTATTATTCAGGCCTCCATGGAGTCAAAAGACTCATCGTGGGAGGTCTTTGTTCCTAAGAAACACAAAGTCTATCAAGACTTATCGAGGGGAGGCCCCCCCCCTAAGAAACACAAAGTCTATCATACCACTCCTTGAACTCATTGACCGTTTACTTGCTCTCACCACTTCATCAGGCAATGCATTCCATGGTTCAACCACCCTCCATGCAAAAGAAACCACTCCTCACCCTCTTACTCACAGTTTCCTTTCGTAACTTCCAGGGATGGACTCTTGTCATCACTCCTTCCCGCTGTTCAACCAAACAAAAGAACTCCACGGTGTCAACCCTGTAACCACCTCTCAACAGTTGAAAAGTCTCAATCATATCACCTCTCCTTCTTCTATCCACCAAACTCTGCAATCCACATTCCCTCAGCCGATCCTCATAACTATCATTGTACAGTCCTGAAACCATCTTTGTTATCTGCCTTTGTACCCTTCCCACAGTTAATTTATTCCCTTCAAATCCTGGGGACCAAATCTGAGAACAATAATCCAAGTGTGGTCTGATCAGGGTCTTATACAACGGAATGATAACTCTTTAATCTATACAGGTCAGTGTCCTTCTCATTATTGCAGCAATCCTCTGTGTTACCTTCACCACCTTTGCAATATGTCCCCTAAATTTCAGGTTTCTATCAATCATCAATCCCAGATCTCTTGTCTCCTCTACTTCCTCCAGTATAACTCCTCTCATAGAGTATGCAGTGTCCCATCGATGTTTCCCAAACCTCAAGACCTTACATTTTGCTGCATTAAACCAAAACCCCCATTCATTTGCCCATCTATCTAGCTTATTCAAATCCTCTTGCAGGGCTGCCGCATCTGCACTATTACCAATAATCCTTCCCAGCTTCGCATCATCTGCAAACAACTGAACATCCTCCTGCAATCCACTGACAATGTCATTGATATAAAGGTTAAACAATATAGGTCCCAGCACTGAGCCCTGTGGGACCCCCACTTGTAACTCTCTGCTTCCTTGAAACTGCCCCACCATACACAACTCTCTGATACCTATCGGACAGCCAATCCTGAATCCAGTTGACCCATCTGACATCCAGACCCATGCGCTGCAACTTAAATATCAGCTTTCATGTGGCACTCTGTCAAATGCCTTCACTAAGTCTAAGAAAATGGCAGTATATGCCTTTCCCTCATCTAATGCTCTTGTAACTTTATCATAAAAGGCTAGCATATTGCAAAACAAGAGCGCCCCTTCACAAATCCATGCCGACTCTCACAGATAACATTACCCTCATCTGCTCAATGCTGTAAAACGGTCCTTCACTACTTTCTCCAAGATCTTACTAACTATTGATGACACACAAACTGGCCTATAATTACACTTCCAGTCTGCTACCGCCCTTATGTAATGGCACTATCTTATTTTCGTTCCATTCCATGGGCACCTTTCCCGCTGCTAGATTTTCATTGAAAAGAAAGGTCAAAGGCACTGTCAGTTTCCTAGCACATTCTCACAAAACTCATGGTGAAATACCATCCAGTCCCACAGCTTTACTGACATCCAGAGTACTCAGCATTTGAAACACACTCTCCTCCTGTACCTCTAAAACCTTGAACCTGCCCTATCCCTCTAGCTTTAAAACTGACTCCTTCAGGATGAAATATATCAATAAAGTGGTCACTGAACAATTCTACTATGTCCTCTGCATCAGTCACTCTATTCCCATATTTACCCCAGAATATCATTCTTCCACAGTCATTTCTCCTCCTACTGGCCACATATCTAAAAAATTCCCTAGGATTTTCTTTGGATCTTAGGGCTAATCTCCTCTCATATTCCAGTTTCGTCTTCCTTACCATACTAGTCACTCTTCTGGCCTGTGTCTTATACTCTTCATGCATCTTCTCTTCTGCTGTCTCGTTATATCTCTTCCACAGCCTCTTTTTTGCATGCAATTCCTGTTTAATATTGTTTGTCATCCACTTTACTCCAAATTGTGTCCTCTTGTTCACTCATGGTATACAACTTACCATTGCTGCTAACAAATATTCTTTCATAATTTCCCACAGAGTAATGATATCCCAGCCTTCCAATTCTTCCCTCCATGAAACTTCCCCAAGTTGACGTCTTAGACTATTATAATCACCTGCCTTATAATTCCACATACGTTCCTGTCTCTTTGAGACTCCTGCATGTCTATTCATTTTCCAAGTCAAAACCATATGGTCACTCTCTCCAACTGGTGGGAGAGATGTCATCTCAGTTATTATCAACTCTTCTGATGCTATAACCAAATCGAAAACTATTGAACCTCTTGTTCCCTCTATTACATGTTGCCTAAGACAATTGTCCCTCAAGAATTCTAGAAATTCCATTCCCTTATTGCTACTGCATCTTCCTCTTCCCAGTTTATACTACTGTAGTTAAAATCTCCCATAACAATCATTCTTCTTGCACTTGCCAAACTCAACAGTTTAAACATTTCCTGGTCTCGCCCTCTGTACTCCTGTGTCTGTAGCAACACTCCACTAAATATCCTGTCTTGCCCACCTCTACCTCACAAACCATATGCTTTCAAAATCATTAGTGTCACTGCCTTCCAAAGTCTCCATTCTTAGAGGACATAAGTCGTCACTTATCATAAGCAGTACTCCACCACCACGCTTTCCCTTCCTATCCTGCCAAAAAATGCTGTACCCAGCGACTTCTATTCCTGTTATTATATACTCTTCTATCAACCACGTCTCAGTGATCACAATAATTTTTGGCCAGGGTGATGCTATCTGCACCACCAATTCCTCTCCCTTATTCTGGATATTCCTGGCATTAGTATATAGCATATAAATGCCATTGTTTCTATACCCTGCATTATCCCTTCTAGACTTTCAAAGGTAGCACAGTAATTCCTGTATTGGTGGGAAGCCAGGTTAAAACATTAAAATGAAAAGATTTCTAATGGAATATATACAGAACAGTAATGAAAATGACTTTTTTTTTTTTTTTGCATAATTTGCATTTTTTCCCACTTAAAACATCTCATTTACTGTCAAGTTATTTGACCATGGGTAGCTGTGAACAAATTCATTACAGAAGTTTTATTTCCATTAGAGTTGGCACTTCCTCTAACTAAGCTGTATAATTTAAGCCTTAGTTCTGGGAATTTATCTGGGTAGTAGAAAGAGGTCATTTAGGTCAATCAGCATCTCAAAAGAGGTAGTTAAAATAATATTGGAGAAGTTCGTAACAGAAAATTCAAGAGTGAGTGCTGAATTATATAAAGGACATTCACATGATTCTGTGCAGAACAGATCTTCTTCTAGTAAGATGCTTACTTTTATAATAAAGTGACAATAGAGTTATATAAAGGAAATTGCTACTCATTGATACTGCTGGACTTTGCAAAGGCATATGACAGTACACTGCATGAAATCTGTCATAAATATTGGAGCAGATGTAGATATGAAGCTAGTGATTTGGGTAAGAAGGTAGCTGATGAACAAATATCAAAGACTGGTGTTTGGGTGGAGGAAGTTGAGTCTAGGAGAAGGTGAGTAATTAGTAGTGTAAAATATTCAGTTGTTTGCTGATGATGCAATGCTAGGAAGGCAATAGTCAATGAAAATAATACAGAGATCCTGCAGAGATGAAAAATATACTGGTAGTATGGGCAAAGAGGATAACATTTTCCAGTTTAACGTGGTCAAGTATAGGTTATGCACTTTGAGATGAAGCGACTGCAAGCAGTATACTACACTGCTAGAGGTGATTGCAGAGAGGGGCTTGAAGTTTAGATGTCATATTGCAAGGGTGGCCAAAACAGCACATCAGATTACATGGTTGTTGAAAAACACACTGACAAGCAGGAACAGGGAGATTATTTGAAGAAAGTGAAAACGCTTATATTTTTAAGTCTTTTCACTTATATTTTTATATCACTTATATTATGAGGTAAGGTGTTATCCTACCTTACCTCAGTCCTGAAGATATTTTTAGGCGCAAACTTTGTGTGCTCACACTTGAATAAACTAAATTTATTATATGAAAACACTTAGTTATACTATTATTATTATTATTATTATTATTATTATTATTATTATTACGGGTATCTCCATGGAGTCAGTAGACTCATCGCGGGAGACCCAAACTAGCAAAACAATATCTGTCATATCTCTTCTTGAATTCATTTACAGACGAAGAGCTCACAACTAAGTCAGGCAATGAATTCCACTCATTCACCACCCTCCAGGCAAAAAACCTTGTTCTGACACCTTTGTTAACCACACTCTTCTTTAATTTCCAGAGATGACCTCTTGTTCTTCCATCACTATCACACAGCTGAAACATTTCCCCTGCATCAATCCTATAAAAACCTTTTAGTAATTTGAATGTTTCTATCATATCACCTCTTCTTCGCCTATCAACCAATCTCTGCAATCCACAAGCTCTCAATCTATCAATGTAGGGAGTATTTTTTATATCACTCACCAACTTGGTCACTCTTCTCTGAACCCTCTCCACAGCCTCCTGATCTCCAAGGAATCCAGGTGACCAGACCTGAGCACAGTAATCCAAATGTGGAAGTATCAATGCTTTATAAAGGGGAATAATAACCTCTTTATCTCTGGATGTCAGTGTGTTCCTCAACAACCAAGTAATCCTATGTGCAATCTTGGACACCTTAGCAATGTGTCCTCTGAACTTCATCTCCCTATCTACCAATACCCCTAAGTCCCTAGCCTCATCAATCTCTTGGAGTACCTTTCCATCGATGTAGTACACAGCTGGTAATCTTTTAATCCCAAAATGCAAGACTTTACACTTTTCCACATTGAACTGACATCCATTTTCTTTTGCCCATTTTACCAGCTTATTTAAATCCTCCTGCAAACTTTCAACATCAGCTTGATTTTTTATTGCACTACACAACTTTGCATCATCAGCAAACAACTGAATATCTCCCTTTAAGCCGTTTCCTATATCATTTATATACAAATTAAACAACATTGGCCCAAGCACAGAGCCCTGAGGTACACCACTGGTCACCTGCCTCATTCTGGACTCGGCTCCTCCATACACCACCTTATGGTATCTCTCCCTGAGCCATTCTCCTATCCATATCACCAATTTAATATCCATTCCCATCTGCTCCAATTTGCGTAACAGTGTTCTATGGGGTATCCTGTCAAAAGCCTTAGCAAAATCCAGAAGTACCACTGTGTAGCCAGTTCCTTTGTCCAACTTGGATGTTATTCTATTATGAATAGTTAATAGATTGCTAAGGCAGGATCTACCTTTAACAAAACCATGTTGGCCTCTATAGAGTATCATATCCTGATCCACCCATTCTTGAATTTTGTCTTTAACCAACTTTTCCAATACTTTCACCACTACTCCTGAGATGGTGATTGGTCTGTAATTGGTCTGTACTATAAATTAATGATGACAAGAAATTACATTTTTGGTTTAATCCTCAATAAAGGTCAAAACTAGTTTGGGTAGTGCCCCTTCTCATAATGAATATCATTATACATGATCAGAAGGAGGTGTGTTTTGCATTATTGGATACTAAGGCAATTGATATGAAGTCATTAGCCTCAATATACAAGTAGCCCAGTCATGAAGATACTTTGCATGCAAGCTTTCTTTGCTGATATTAGGATTAAGAATAAAAAAAAAGAATGTAATTTCTTGGCATCTTTAATTTAGGAATATTATTATTATTACGTAACACCTTCAGGGAATCCAAAGACTCATCGAGGGAGGGCACCTACTCTACAACTCTCTGTCTCAACTACCATCATCATCATCTACACCAACGCCATCTACTGCCGACCACCACTACTAGTATTTTTCACAGACAATCACAAACATCCATGCCCATGGCAGGATTCACCCGCAGTCATTTGGCTAGAGAGCAAATATACTAACCACTCGGCCAACCAGGACAGCAAAAAAAAAAAAAAATTCCTCTATTCAGAAAGTAGACTTGAACTTATGTTCTATCTTTGGGCGGTTTAGAGCCGAGGAGTGCAAACACCACTTCTCCTGAGCTACACAGTCTCCAAATTATTTCCCATTATAATGCCAGACCCGGACTACTATATGCAGTTTGGGTCACCTTGGTTTCATGAGGATGAGAAAATGATGGAGAGAATCTAGGGATGAGTAACCAAGGTTGTGGCATGTCTATAGAATGCTCCCTGTGAGGACAGATTGATGGTCTGTGGTCTTTAAAGACTAGTTGACAGGTGAAAAAGAAGTATGACAAAAATGTATGTGTTATTAAAGGGGTTTTATAGGACTCACACCAAAGAATATTTTTGATATGTGGAGGGATAGATGACAACAAGGCGTAGGTAGGTAGGTAGCTAGTCAGAAAATTCTGACAAACAATTTTCCCATGAACCTACACTTCCACCATGGTTATGATACAACTAGAAATTAGTATCTACCCAAATGTATGGAAATAAGACTATATGTAACCATCTCTAGAAACAGAGATGAAACTTAGGCATCAAACCATTGTCCTTGCTTCACTCCTCTCAGAAAAATGGAGAAGGCCATCAACAAACAAATTCTTCATTACCTGGAGGCACACAAATCAATTAGTAATCACCAAAATGAGTTCCACCATTATTGTTCAACAGCAGATATAATAGTGAATGTTACTCACCTTTGGACACAAGTCATGGAAAGGTTTCAAGAAACTCATGTGGTTGCGCTTGTCACTTCCAGGCCACTTGATTAGGTTTAACATGAAGGGCTCCTTACCAGATAGCATACTTATTGTGCACTTATACATTCAAAGCTGGATTATGGATCCCAAGTCTATGGTTCGGCAAGACAGAGTAACCTACAATGGTTGGATTCCATCCATCATCAGGGTATACGGATAGCTACTGGTGCCCTTCACACCTCACCCACTCAAAGTCTCTATGTAGAAGCAAATGAACCGGCTCTATCACTTTGACAGAAACAGTTGTCTCTTAATTATGCCCTAAATATAAAATCTTTCCCAGATCACCCTACATGGAATAGTATCTTCTCTCTGCATTGGGAAGCTCAATATCACACACATTGAACTGCTATACATCCTTTTGGTATGCATATTAAAGAAACTGTGCAAGCTGTTAGTATAAATGTTGACAACATTAGCTACACTAAACATAACAGCATTCCTCCATGGCAAGTTTGTACACCATCCTGCAACCTCTTACTTTGTCGGCTACAGAAATCTTATACCCCATCATCCATTTACCTGCAATTGTTTAATGCACACAGAGCAGCACACGCTGATTTCTTACCCATCTATACTGATGGTTCAAGAACTAACATCTCTGCTGTGTTTCCTGACATTATTATCTCAAATCAGATCCACCAGACTGCAGTAATTATACAACAGAGTTACATGCCATTCAGCTTGCATTTGTGCATATAAAAGAAAACTGCTACTAAAAGTGTATAATTTATATAGACTCATTGAGCTCTTTACAGGCTATCTCCTCTCCTATGTATAATCCACATTCAGTACTTTATGAGGTGTTACACCTGCTTCACAAAATGAAAATCCTTAATTTCGATGTTCAGTTCTGCTGGATTCCCAGCCACATCAGAATCAAAGGAAAGGAAATGAGGCTGCAGATGCAGCTGCTAAATCAGCTCATACCTTCTCCACATACTGTTTGACAGTTCTATATACCCAGACTACAGACAACTTATAAGATCAAAGCTAATTGCTCAGTGGGAGTTAACATGGAAAGAAGCATCAACAAACAAATTATATAACATTAAACTTGAAATTAAACACTGGCATTCTAGTCAGCATACAAAGAGAAGGGAGGAGGTTGTCCTTGCTAGGCTCTGCATAAGTCACAGTCCCCTTACGCATTCTCATTTACTGAGAGCTGATGACTCTCCCATATGTGAAAAATGCAACATCTCACTATTCATCATATTCTGATAGATTGTCAAAAATTTACACAAGAGAGGAATGAAATTTGCACCTATCTAACCAAGCCATATACACTCAGGCAAATTGCATGATATTTTTAATTTTTTAGAAAGAATTAATTTGTACAAATACATTTGACCATAAATTTGTTTATATGTAAATACTTTTTTGCTTAACTTGACTTTTATACATATATATTATTCATTAAGTTAAATCTGACCAATTATGTATTACCATAGGCCTTGATCTTTTTTTTTTGTATCACCCTGCTGTAATTTTGTTAATATGTAAATACCATAATGTTAAACTTAAATTTTATGTATCAATGCTGAATAATAATTCCTTTCTGACTCTTTAAGTATTAGTATAATAATGTTTGTTGTAATCTTACTAGTTGTAGACACTGCTTTCCTTAACTGTTTTGTATATACATACATTAACCTATAGTTATCTATTTATGTACTGCTGAAATCTCTGCAGTAATTTTGCTTATATGTAGATACGGCATCACTTAACATACATTTTGGGTATGCATCTTATTATTATTATTACGGACAACTCCAGGGAGTCCTTAGACTCATCGAGGGAGGCCCCAAATAATATTCATCACAACTATTCGACATTCATACAGTATCTATCATACCTCGCCTTAAACTCATTCACTGTCACAGCATCCACCACAAACTCTGGCAGCCCATTCACCACTCTAAAAGTAAAGAACCCAGCTCTAATACCCTTATTAACCACACTTTTGCCCAGTTTCCATGGATATCCCCTAGTCCTCCCACAACCAGCCCTGTTCTCAAAAATATCTTCTGAATTAATTTTATAGAAACCCTTCAGTAATTTGAATGTCTCAATCATATCTCCCCTCCACCTATCAACCAATTTTTGCAACCCACAAATCCTCAACCTGTTCTCATAAGGTTCATTCCACAGACCTGCTATCATCTTGGTCACTTGCCTCTGGATCCTCTCAACCTCCTCCCGATCAAGAAGAAACCTAGGTGACCAAATCTGGGCACAGTAGTCGAGATGGGGTCTTATCAAGGTTCGATACAGAGGGAGGAACAATAACCTGCTTGTCAACATATTCTTCAGCAACCAAGTGATTTGATGAGCTGATTTGGCCACTTTTGCAATGTGCCCCCTAAACTTCAACTCCTTATCCACTAACACTCCTAAATCTCGTGCCTCATCAATTTCCTGGAGTACAGTTCCAGCAATGTATAAACTGCTGCTAATCTTTTCACCCCAAAATGTATAACCTTACATTTTGCCACATTATGCATCAATGCTGTATAATAATTCCTTTCTGACTCTTTAAGTATTAGTATAATAATGTTTGTTGTAATCGTACTAGATGTAGACACTGCTTTCCTTAACTGTTTTGTATATACATATGTTAACCTATAGTTATCTATTTATTTACTACTTTATTTTTCGAATAATCATGTGGTGCTGTAGGACATCTTACCTATTTGTGTACTTTGTACTAATTCTGTTTATACTGCATTGCTAAATATATTTTCATCCATGTGTTGTATAATAATCCCTTTTTGCCTATTTTTGTACTGCTATAAAGGCATCTATTATAATTTTACATATATGTAGATACTGCATTCCTTGGCTTAGTGTTTCATATATTATGTATTAACTTATATTATTACGAGTATCTCCATGGAGTCAGTAGACTCATCGCGGGAGACCCAAACTAGTAAAACAATATCTGTCATATCTCTTCTTGAATTCATTTACAGACAAAGAGCTCACAACTAAATCAGGCAATGAATTCCACTCATTCACCACCCTCCAGGCAAAAAACCTTGTTCTGACACCCTTGTTAACCACACTCTTCGCACCAGACCACCTCAAATGAACTCTCATTCACATGTCTATCATATTGATATACTACTTTCTTTGGCTGCAACATATCAGCTATCATCAACAGTACTCCTCCCCCCATTCTATCTTCTCTATCCTCCCTGAAAATACTGTCCCAATCACATTCAATTCCAGTGACCACATCTTCTACTGACAGCCAAGTTTCCCTAATGCCTACAACTTTTGGTGAGATTGCACTGACTAATGCCAAAAATTCTTCTCTCTTATTTCGAATGCTTCTTGCATTGGTATACAAAAATTGCAGATTCCCTCTAGATCTTGTACCAGCTTTAGCACTGATATATAAGTCACTCATTTCAGTAGTCCCATGCCGATTTTTATACCCTCTCTTCTGCAATTTATTCTGCGAATAAGGATCAATAAATATACAATCAGTGCTAAAGTTTCTCTCTCTTACACTCAATCTTTTCAATATTAGTTTCCCTGCCCAATTACTTCAACTTGTTCAAAAAACAGTAACTTCTCCAATCACTTATGACCTTCCATGTTCAGATGCAACCCATCTTTTGCATACAGCTGTCTTTTGCCTTCAAACACACTCGACATAAAAAAATTCCAGGCCTCTTTTTTTGCACATTCTTCCAATCATATCATTCATTATCATCGTTTTGACAATTACTACTTAACTCATAATTGTCAAAATGAGGCAGCACACACACACACACACACACACACTATCCTCCCATTGACACTTTTCCTCTTTACATCTAACAATGTTCTTAAGTCTTTTCCTACCCGATTTATACCACCATTCAGGTCATTTGTACCCACCATAACTATCATCTTGTCTGCTTCATGCCCTCTCTTTATTGCTAAAGCCACTCTTTCTATTGTCCCACCAGCCAAGCACTCCTCATGCATACCACTCTCCATACCCTTAATCATAGAATCACCATATATCTTACCACTCTTAACTTCATTCAAGTCCACAGAAGCATCACTCATGGACTAATTTTCTACGCTATTCAGCATGACTCTCCCAGTTTCATTTTCATTACTCAACGCTCTTTTACTTATGCCCCCCCTACTCTCATGACATTTTGTTTCTTCTAGGCCTCTTGTGGTTTTATTTTGTTGACTCCCAATCACTCCCATATTATTTATTACTGCATCATTCACCAAAGACTCACCCGTACGTAATCCTGTTCTAGTTACTTCAGCTAAAGTAATCTCTACAGTTCTAATTTCTCTGTTTAACATATTAAACTCAGTTTTAACTTCCAGTATCTCCTTACTGAGCACTTCCAATTCCTCATGCAGAAGATGAAGGTCATTTTTCATTTTCATGAACTCCCGCTGAAGTTCTTCCATTACAGTCCCAATGTCAGCTTCCCCATTCCTAAACGCTCCAGCCTATCCCAACACTTCTCACATGCGTCGACATTTTCGTTCTCATTTAGCCAGCCCGACCACAGATCCTTCACATTCTTCAGCGCATACATGTAGCAGTTTCTGCAACACATCCATTGCAAAAAATCTAACGATGAGCCAGCCTTCCGTGTAGAAGTAGAAGTCCTGCACGCCGCTGATGTACATTTCTTGTTGGACGCCATCTTTACACGTTGAAGTAGTGAAACAAACAGCAGTGAAAACACAATATATACAACACAGTTCCAAACAATAACACCACCGAAGGACACTTGTATCTAACTGATGCACAACTGCAGCACAATTTGAGACAAAAAAAAAAAGTCACACTATCTTTAAATTTAAAAACACGTTTCTAGCCTAACTAAACACGACTGCCACATTCACCAAGGACACTAGCACCCTCTCCAAAAATTTCCTCTAGTCGCCGACTAGACTTGAAACCAAGTCTTCCTTCGTGCGGCCAAGCACCATGGTGTGCAAATGCCACATCCATTGAGGTATACAGGCTCTCTTATTGTTAACTATTTTTGCACTACTGTAATAACCTCTGACCTTGTGTGTTGCTGTGCCCTCTGCAGCAGTTCTGTTTACCTAGAGATGCTGCTTTGTGAAACTAGATTCTTGTAGAGACATATTGTTTACAATTTTCTGTAAATGCTAATGTTGTAACCTTTAGTATGGCACAGTATGACCTTTGTAGTTTTTGTGCCAAATAAACTATAAACCAACCAACCAACCAAGCAGGCAGAGCCCGAGGCACTACAGTGGTCTGGGACCTCTCGCTCATTATTTGGGACCCTTAAATTAGCCATAATTTTTCAGAGCTCCAGGTAGAGCCTTGTGTCCATGAGTGTTGGATTCTGAATATATAGAGATTAGAGTAATTATTATTTGCTTCAGAATCCAACATGATCTTCCATCACAAAGACTAGACTCGTAAATATTATTTAATGTAAACAACTTATTTTACAATCTAATATTCATATACCTACCTTTAATTTTATCTAATATTTAATTATTTAATCAAGAATATATGTATTAATAGTAGAAAAACTCTGTGTTAAAATATTATCAAGCTATTTAGCTTATTTCTATGTTAATATAGAATTTATATTTGATAATTTAACTGCGCATTAATTGAAATGTAAATATTCTTATTTTGTTCCTGTTTGTAGAAGTTTAGCGTTATGCAATACCTCAATTTTATTATATTTTGTTTGGTTGTCATGGAAACGTATGTAAGTGAGCGAGCACGTTTTTGGAACACCACGTGAGAAGGTTTATTGAAAAGAGTTTTAGAAAGAAATCACGTGAACAATTTAGGCGGGAAGAACGGATATAAAAAGCGAGGAACGCTGGAAAAGGGAGAGCATTAGAGAGATTTATAAGAGAGAGAGAGAGAGAGAGATTAGATTATTAAGAGAGAGAGAAAGGAGAGGATTGGTATTAGGTTGGAATCGGAGCATTCGGGAATCACAGTGCGATAATAGCGAGTCAGCAAGTCACTCAAGCAGCTAATAAAGTCTACTAGTCGAGAGGCGGTTAGCTAATAAATTGTAGAATAACAATTACAGCTACGGAAGACAGCTGAGTGACTACTAAATAGATTAGCAATATTTGAGTTGAGATTTAATTTCAGGGCCAACCTGTCAAGGACACACAGAATTTTGAAATAAAGCATGGAGTTACTAGAATAGTAGAGGCTGTAAAATTGAAGTTTACCGTTAGCTGTGCTTAGAATTATAGTGCCTAAAGAATTAATCGAATGCTGGAGGAATGAACAACTGTGCATATAAAACCTAAAGTTAAGGAATTATTGTGTATTGCCTTATTTCATGAGTGACCAGTAGTACTTTATGCAACAACGTTTGTTTATGTGTATTGTGACGGATGATTAATTCAGTTATTGCTTAGAAGAATTTATTTAATGAGTGCCATTTACTGTTTAAAGTGTTTACAGTTGTAAAAAGTGTAAATGTATAAGTAGATGAAGATAGAAGATTATTGGTAAGCTTATTCCAACCATTAATATTCCTATACAGAGAAGTGTGAGAGTTTCATCCTAGAATTTCCTTATACTAACAATAACTATTGAGGAAGTTAGCTAAAGTGTAAATTTAAAAGTGTTTGTTTGTGAAGAGGTATTACTGTAAATTTTGTTGTATTTGGAACTTATGGAACTGTGAGAAGACTGCATTATAGAGATAACAGATTTACCATTGTATGAGTTGAATGAATGAATTTACCTGAGGAGCTAAAATGTATGTGATATCTTAATTACTGATTTGAACTTAATTGTAAAATTTGTGATTCTAAAATTAAATGTTTGTTTTTGTTAATCAAAAGTTGTGTTTTGCCTGAATCTCTTTTACTGCACCATTCATAAAATATTCGAACCAAAGCGGGTAAATTGAGTAAGTTAAATATACTCGGCCTGTATATGTAATAACAACATATAAAGGAAGGGTAGTTGGGAGTTGGTTTATCTTCAATTCTTGAACTAATTCAGATATAAAGTGGCGCAGTCTTTAAATATAAATTTTCTTTATATTTGAATTAGAAATCAACTTACAACTTATCAATTAGTTAAGAACATCGTAATAGTAACCATGTCTGATCCAAAATATAGATTAAGAAGAAGTAGGATCCAACAATGAGCATAAGTATGGCCTTGTTACCACTACCGACTCCTTTGCTCACTTTGTCCTCATAACCAATGCTTCAATTACTCTATTTATTTTACCTCCAGGGCAACAAACCTTATGCATCTTCTAATCTTGTGCATTATCTTTACATATCAATATGAAAGTTCTTTCAGCATTGCAATTATCCTCTGGGTTGCATTTGTAATCATTGCTATATGGTCCTTGAACTTCAACTGCTTAACTACTAAAACTCCAAGGTACCTAGCCTGATCAGTTTTTCCCAGCAGAATCCCACCAATACAATATGACATTGGATATTTAATCTCACCTACTGTAAGTGCACGACTAACACTGAGCTAACATTAGTAACATTTACTAACATTGAACTAACATTAGTAACATTTACTAACATTGAACTAACATTAGTAACATTTACTAACATTGAACTGAAACTGACAGCCATTTTCTAATGCCTACAATTTCAGCCTATTTAAATCATTCTGTGAGCATACTGCATATCAGCCATATTTCTGATAACATTGCCTATATATGCATAATCAGCATGCCTATATATGCATAATTGTATGTTGCCTGTCAAATCCTTCTCAATGACAATACATGGCAAATATAAATGTCTGAAAGTCAGTGTGCTGTATTATGGGATACTATATATGTATTATGGGATACTAGGGAAATTTGATGTGAAGTTATCTGCCTCCATATATAAGTAACCAAGAATATGTGCAAAGTTTTGTTTGCTTGCACTTGGGTTCAAGCAACAATATTATAATTTACTTTGTAACTAAGTAAAAAACTTTTAACAGTAAGTCAAGTATGAAATTGCCACTGGCTTGTCCTCAATTAAGACAGGGTACATGAGGAATTACCGGGCTGGTAAGTATGACAAGCTTAGGAGATTGCTTTGGATCAATGCCATGCCATGCCATGTTAAACTACAAGCGCTGGATGTTGATAGTGCATGGGAAGTGGTTAAGGAGTGTTTGAGGGAGGTAATGGCTGACTGCATACCTAGAGTCTGTGCAGAGTAAATCAAGTGGAATTAAATGGATGAATAACACCATTAAGCTTGAGCTGCAAAAAACTAAACAATTGTGGATGAAATTTAAGGAGAAAGGTGACCTGCAGGCACACGAACAGTACAAAGCACAGTCCAGAAGGATAACTAGTGTGGTAAGAAAAGCAAAAGCAGATTATGAAAGTAAATTAGCAATGCAAGCTAAAGTGAACCCCAAACAGTTCTTTCGATATGCTGCAAGTAAAAAGAAAAAATGTATACGGCAAAATGATTCTAAGGAATGCTAATGGCAGAGAGGTAACTGAATCAGCTGAAATAGTAGAATTACTAGGCGAACACTTTTCAAGAGTATATCATCCAGGCTGTGATATTGCAGGAATGAGAGAACGAATGACTGATACAGGAATTGAAGTGAATGAAACGGAGGTGAATAGTAGATTACAGAACCTTAATGTAAATACATCTGTGGAATTGGATGGTATACCAGCTCGAGTCAGTTCCCTTGATCATATTGTTTAATTTAAGTCTCAGCTCTGGGTTAGTCTGAAGGGGTGGAAAGAGGGGAAGATAGTTCCATTGCATAAAGGAGGTTCCAAGACTGCTGTTGCACATTACCATCTGATCAGCATATCAAGAATCGTTGTCAAGGTTTTAGAGATATTAGTCAAGAACAAAATACAGGAATGGATAGATGAAAATGGGATACTGTATGGAGGACAGCATGGTTTTGTAAAGGGTAGATCATGTCTCAGTAACTTGCTCATGTTTTATAATACAGTGACGACTGAGCTGGATAAGGGTAATGGATTTACAATGATACTGCCGGACTTTGCTAAGGCCTTTGATAGGATACATGGAATTCTAATCAGTAAACTGCAGCACATAGGGATGGTTGGTGAGATAGATAGGAGGGTGGTTGATGGAAAGATATCAGAGAGTAGTTTATTCAGGAATGGAGTCCAAAAGAAGGCCTGTTACTAGTGATGTGCCACAGGGTTCTGTTCTTGGACCACTGCTATTTAATTTGTTCATTAATGATATAGGAAAGAATCTGAGAGGAACTGTTCATTTATTTGCTAATGATGCAAAGTTGGGTAGAGCAATAGTGAATGCACACTATGTCAAAATTTTGCAGGATGAATCGGATAGATTGGAGTCTGGGGCTAATGAGAATGGATATTAATTTAATGTAGCAAAGTGCAAGATTATGTATTTTGGGATGAAAAGATTAGCAGCAGTATGCCACATTGGTGGAACTGTACTCCAGGAGATTGATGAAGAGAGAGATTTGGGAGTGTTGGTGGATAGGGAGTTGAAGTTTAGGGGGCACATAGCAAAAGTGGCTAAATCAGCTCATCAGATTACCCGGTTACTGAAGAATACTTTCATGAGCAGAGATAAGCAAGTTATTGTTTCTCTTTATCATGTCTTGATAAGACCCCCCATCTTGACTACTGTGTCCAGATCTGGGCCCCTGGATTTCTTCTTGATGGTTAAGAGGTAGAGAGGATCAAGAGGTGAGTGACCAAGATGATAGCTGACCTATGGAATGAACCTTACGCGAACAGGTTGAAGATCTGTGGATTACAGAAAAAGGTTGATAGGCAGAAAAGGGATGATATGATTGAGACATTCAAATTACTGAAGGGCTTACAAGATTAATTCAGAGGAAATTTTTCAGAACAGGTCTGGTGATGGGAGAACTAGGAGCATCGATGAACTGAGCAAGAGTGTAGTTAGCAAGGATATTAGAACTAGGTTTTTTACTTGGAGAGTGGCGAATGAGTGGAATAAGCTGCCAGAGTTTGTTGTGGGTGCTATAACTGTAAATGAGTTCAAAGCAAAGTATGATAGATACTGTGCAAATGCCGAATAGTTGTTTTTGATAAGATGTTTAGGGCCTCCCTCGATGAGTCTAAGGACTCCTTGAAGTTGCCTGCAATAATAATATAGTACATGCTATCATTTTAAAGCCATTAAAGGTAAAATAATTATGAAACCAACAGAAATATAGGATAAAGAAACATGGACTATTATGATCAAACATTCAAAAACGAACCGAATGAGACTAGTAAAAAAAGAATTCAACAATAGTGGAATAGTTACATAAGAATCTCGCATGAGCATCCCAGTGGTCTACTACTGGGATTGCTCATGTGAGATTTATCAGAGTGAATTCGAACTAAGATAGTTAAAATTCACTCTGAGAAACTTCAGCATATAACTGTACGTAGAAGAAACGATGATAAGAGGGAAGAATCAGATAGACTAAAAACAAAATGGATCACTACTAATACACTGAA
This sequence comes from Typopeltis vanoorti, assembly GCF_054136105.1. Taxonomy (NCBI): domain Eukaryota; kingdom Metazoa; phylum Arthropoda; class Arachnida; order Uropygi; family Thelyphonidae; genus Typopeltis; species Typopeltis vanoorti. The sequence goes on along the minus strand of NC_143552.1, from coordinate 65,565,205 downwards.
GCACCACTGAATTAGGGACAGAAGACTCTATGCATATTCTGTACTGCAACTCTTGCATTTGTGTGCCAAATCTGTCAGCATTGGCTTCCCCCAGCATTTGTTGTGAGAAATATTATTATTATTATTATGCGACACCTCCAGGGAGTCCAAAGACTCATCGAGGGAGAGTGTGCCAACAGCATCGAATGATTTACCCCTTCCAACTTTTTTTTTGTGAGCAATTAGTAGCAGAGACTCTACCAATCAAACAACCTTTGCTGGCATAATGGGAAAGGCACAGGATTTAGATGCATTTGACAGAAGGGCAGATCATAGGTTGCCTGATGGATTTATCACTCAATCTCTGAAATTGTCAACAAACCTAGATTTTCTCATATGACAGTTTCAAGAGTGTTCTGGGAATATGAAAACAAGCACCCAGACAAACTGAAAAGGGCAACCAGTCTTGAATGATCGTGGGCTTTGCCATCTGGCTATCATCATATGGAATAATAGGGCCCAGACATTATCTCAAATCGCCTCCCATCTTAATGAGGATTCCAGTCAGAAAGTCAGTGCGAGGACCAGCAATGTTCACTTCACCATCTCAGCTTTGGAAGCTGCCAACATATGAGAGTGTCACTTCTAATGGCATAACACAGGGGCTGAATGCCTTTACTGGGCTAAAGAACATTGAAATTGGATTATTGAAAATTGGCAAGAGGGTAGCCTGGAATGATGAATTGCGATTTAAACTTCATAGCACTGATGGGAGACAGGATATGGTGCCCCATGAAGCCATGGATCCTGCATATCAAGATGGAACTGTACAAGCTGCTGGTGGTGGCCTGGGGGGGGTCTCTTCAGCTGGATGTCTTTGAGACCTTTGTACGTGTATCAATGACTCTCATGGCTGACCATTTACACCCATTTATGTCCATCATGCATTGCAATGAAGATGGCATCTACAAGCAAGCAAGGTCATCTCACGGGTCTAGGAAGACTACTGCTTGGTTCCTGGAGCATTCTGTTGACTTTGAAATAATGAAATGGCTACCTATAAGCCCTGATTTAAATCCCATTGAAAATCTTTAAGTATACTGTTAAGCAGAGTGTTTGGGCCTGTGCCCCATCATTGCCAAATGTGAGCGAATTGTGGAAAGCTCTGGAGAATGCATGGGTCTCCATACCTGTGAAATGTTTTTGCAAGCTTGTGAAATGTATGCTTCATTGGTGGCAGGTTCAACATGTTACTAGGTGGCTATCCCTAATTCAATGGCACTTCAGTGTAGAGCCATAGATTGATTCAGCACATATTTTCAATTGCAAAGAGACCCCAGGTCATAGAGAGACAGAGAACTCTCAGCAGCCTTTGTCAAAGGATGACTCAACCTATCAATGATAGAGGAGGATGTCTAAGTAAAACTATTTTTATCACTCCATCAATTTAAGACTTGAATCTGAGTCATCCTGATTAAGAGACATGTTATTCTTGTTAAAAAACGTTTAATTTTCTTGACCAAAAAGCTCTGGAAATTTTTAAGGAGGCCACAACAGTTGCCCACTGTATACAAAACCTTAACAGGAACCAAGGACTAATCTTGCCTGTGATCTGGAAGACCCTTATCAGATCCTTCAACTCGTCAGAACTGAATTATAGTGCCAACTATAGAACATTCCTAAATAACAACAAGTGATATCATCCACGCTCTATGAATGTATTGTACGTGCTCTGTTCTTTGTTTAATATAATTGGAATTGGTTGATTGTAGTTTGTAACAGTTTTTTACTTTTTAGTGCCTTACTTCAGTTATGTACCCTGAAGATGCCAACAGACTTAGTTGGTGAAACTAGTTGGTATAACTTAGTTTTTTATTATATGCACTTGATCAATATAATCCCATTATAAGTCTTTCCAGACATGTTATTCTATTCTATTCTGCAGATCATGTGAGAGCTTGATGATTAATGAGAGTCATAATTTAGAGGAATTTAAATTTATTCCTCTCACAATGGACAAAAGAAGGTTTTTTCTGTCAAGAAAGTGGTCACTAAACAGAACAGATTCATGTAATCAACAGAAAGCTAGAGAAATTAATAGTAAAGAAAAAAAAAGAAAAAAAAAAACAGATTGAGTGAGAGAGAGGAGGCCATTTTCAGGTGAGGTGAATAACAGACATCAGCCTAGCAGCAAGTTGCATTTATTTATCAACCCCAGAAATATTAGAAATAAGGTAGAAAACTATGAAATTAATTAAACTAAGACTATAACTTAAGAAGGGTTGATTAAGGATGAAATATTAAGAGACACAGAACATAAGAAAATACTATTGTCTAAGATGAGAATCTAATAATATCAGTGAATTATACCTTTTTGAATGTGTGTGTGTGTGTGTGTGTGTGTGTGTGTGTGTGTGTGTGTGTGTGTGTGTGTGTGTGTGTGTGTGTGTTAAGCATTGGGGAATAGAGAGACAAGAGTAAAATGGCAACAATGGCTTTGAAGCTGATTACTAAAAAGTTGAGTGAAACAGCAGAAATATTTTTAGTATTGATAAATGTCTGAGGAGTGCAGAGAAAGATAATCACAAAGCATATTAAAATGTGTTAATATTTTTAATCCATCTTGTGTTAATGTAATAATTCATGTTTAGAATTACGTAAACATAATCCTAAAGAAAAATTTTGTGAATATGTTGGAGAGGATGGAAAGAAAGATGTGCTTCTTTCATCAGTAATCAGATTTGCAATATTCATGATTTCATGAGAGGTGGTTAAATAACAAAGACAGGAGGGTGATGAATAAAATGGAAATTATGAAAAATTACAAAAAATAAAAATATATGTAAGATGAAAAATTTTGTGAATATGTTGGAGGGGATGGAAAGAAAGATGTGCTTCAAGCACATCTTTCTTTCTCTTCAAGAGAAGAAAAAGAAATTTGAAAATAATTATACTGTGAGAGTAGCAGGCACTGTGGATAATGAGACGCTAGAGAAAGTAAAACTGTGTGATAGAAAAGTGAAAGTAAAGACAGTGATTACAACTACAAGGCAATAATCAGATTTGCAATATTCATGATTTCATGATAGGTGGTTAAATAGCAAAGACAGTGGAGTGATGAATAAAATGGAAATTATGAAAAATTACAAAAAATAAAAATATATGTAAGAACAAGATATGAAAGAGGAAAATCAGTGAAGATTATTAGTGAAACAGTAATCAAAAATAGAAAAAAATGAAAGAAATCAAGGAAAGGATGGGAGAGGAGAATTGAAGAACCTCGTAAGGCTGAGATTGCAGAAAAACAAACAGGAAGTTTGAATTTAGAAGATGCATACATCAGAAGAACAGCAAATGTGATAAATAAAATATAATTTGCAAATAATTACAGAAAAAATAATGATAGTTCTTGATCATTTTTATGTGCAGGTTGAATGTAAAAAATTGTTGAATTTAGATATTACTGCAGAGTAATATGTAATATTCTTTCAGATGTAAAATGACAAAAATGTTAATAACATATTTAATCTATATAATGATCTGAGTTTAAAGTATTCGTTTAAAAAAGAATATATTAAAAGTAGTTTCAATACCTTTCCTTCTTGCATGAACAAGCCAATAAAATCAATATGACTTTGACCTGCTACATAAAACAGAACACCATCTTGAAGAGATGTCTGGAATTCAAGAGAGAAATGGCTTTCATCAATTAAAGATGATCTAACTCCTGGAAGATAAAATTCTTGCCGACTATGCAGAGTATTTCCAAATCTTATACCATTTTCTGGTCTAATGTCTGGATCAGAACGAGGTTGCACTGGCAAAGCACACTGACCAACAGGAGTTGGTTCAGGCCTTGTAGGAAGAAAAGGTGTGATTGGCTCTGTTGTTTCAATTTCTTCTTTTTCTTCCGTATCTTCTTCTGCTATATGTAGTTTAAATAAAATAATTATAAAAATTTTCAATATACAAAACACACAGAAACACAAATATTATCAAGATCACACAATATTTATATTAAAATTTTGTATACCTAATCTAATTTAGGAATGATATCTTGTTTATTTGTCCCAATATGCATATCTTTTTTCCAGTATTAACTACAGAATATTGGATATTCTGTGATATGAGAAGAAAGGGAATTTCAAGTGAAGTAATATTAATGCCTGGCCTCCATGGCAAACAACTCACTGCAAGAGGTCAAACTCTACTTCTCATACTTCACCTCAAACATATTCAGAGTGTTGGTGTATAACTTCCGAACACTCTGCAAAAACACCACACTCATTCACCAATCTCCATGTAAACAATCTACTTTTCATATATCTTTACTTACATGAGCCTTATAAACTTCCTGAAATGATATCTTATTTCCCACAGCAATTATTAACCAATGCAGTTTTCTCTTTTCATTTATATCATAGGCTTCTCATACCAACTTGTAATTGTAATCCTATCACATCTCTTCCTTCATGAAGAAGAGATTTTGAAATTATCAATAATAATATTATTATTCTGATTATCAAGTGAGAGCTCACTGAAGTCAAAAGACTCACTATGGGAGAGCCACCTCACAAAAAGAACATTAAACCATGCCTTAAACCCATTCATAGTTTTGGCACTCATCACACTCACAGGCAATGCATTCTACTCAACACCTGCTCCTCACATTCATGCCCTCCTTATGTAGCTTCAAGGAATGACCTCTTATTATATCATTGTCTCCTCCTAATCTATGAAAAATCTCCTCCATCTTAATCTGGTAACAATCCCTCATGAAATTATGTTTCAATCACATCCATTCTCTTTCTTCTATTCACAACTGTATTCTCTAAATCTGTCTTCATTTCCTGCATTCAGAGACCTGATACTGACTTAGTGAAGCTACACTGGACGCTCTGTAAGATATCCTCATTCCCTTGAAAACCAGATGACAAGATCTTCACACAGTAGTCAATATATGGCCTAATCAAGGCCTTATATAAGGGAATATAATCCCTTTGCTTTTAACCACTGTCATAATCCATTGTGATGTTCTCACAGTTGTAGTAGAGCCTCCTAAACTTCAAGTCTCTGTTTATGATCACTTCTAGAGCTCTAATCTCTTCCATCTCCTTCAAAATGTCAATTAATTTAACAAAATTTCAATTTCAATTAATTTGATATTGAGCATACAGCTCAATATCAAATTCTTGCCTATCATATTTCATGACGTTACACTTTGCGATATCACACTAGAGTTCCACTCACTATCTGCTCACCACGAATCCCAACTCAACATCACAGTGTTAAAAAAATGGAACTAGCAGAAGAACTGGATAAGTACCAAAACAAAGAAGACAAAAACAGGTAAGATCTTTCTAAGAAACATATAAAAGATGTTATATCAGACAATAATAATCAGGGAAAAGAAGGAATAACTATAGTATTAAACACTATGTGGGTGGTCTGAAAAGATCTCGGCCCCTAACAATGAAAAAACGAATTTATCATTTCAAAATTATTTTTATTTTTCAACATAATCTCCCTCAAGGCTAATACATTTATTCCAGCAATGCTCCGGCGCCATTATCCTGTTCCTGTAGTGGTTCTCAGTAAGATCTGCAAAATACCCCTCTACAGCTGCAATCATCTCTTGATTCGAAGAAAAACACTAACCAGCAAGGAACAGTTTTAGTTTTGGGAAGAGAGAGAAGTCAGAGAGAGCCAAATCTGGGGAATAGGATGGATGTTCCAACAATTCATAGTGCAGATCCCTTAATTTTCCCATTGCCAAAACACCTTTGTGGGGCAGGTGCATTGTCCTGATGAAAGATGATTTTTTTTTCTTCTGCAACACTGGGTCATTTCTCACAAATTTTTTGTCTAGTCTGGTTAAAAGATCGGAATAATATTCCCCGGATATTGTTTTATCCTTTTCAAGATAATTAATAAACAAAATGCCTTTAGCGTCCCAAAACACAGATGCCATGACCTTTTCTACTGATGGAACCCACTTTGTCTTCTTTTGCACTGAACAACCGGCTTCTGTCCACAGTTTTGACTGCTGTTTGGATTCTGGTGTGTAACGGTGAATCCAAGTCTCATCCATAGTAATAAATTGACACACAAAATCAGCTTCATTCTTGTTAAAACGCTCCAAGCACTGTTCAGAGATGTTCAGGCGAGTGTATTTTTGATCTGCTGTGAGAGTGTGGCATCCATCTTGCACAAGCTTTTTAATTTGCAATTCTTCATGCAAAATGTATCCTACATGTTCTTTTGAAATGCCTATAGTCTCAGCAATTTCATGCACTTTGACTCGCCAGTCATCCAATACCATATCGTGCGTTGATCAATGATTTCTGGTGTTACACTTTTTGGACGTCCTTCACATGGATCATCCTCAAAGCTGGTACGGCCGCGTTTAAACTCGGCAACCCATTTCTTAATTGTCGAAAACGAAGGAGAAGAGAGCCCATAAACGTTTATGAAATTCAAATGAATTTCTTTTGGTGTTAAAACTTCTTTTACAAAGAATTTCATAACCACATGATACTCAATTTTATCTGTTTCAAGGAATACAGACAACACTTTTGTTTCAGATAGCTGTATATAAAAAAAAAACTACTCGATAGAATGAATTGCAATTTCACATGGATGTTTATGACAGATGTACCAACTTAGAAAAAAAATCTTCCCAATAGTGTTGCCATTTATGGTCTAGTCCAAGAACTTTTCAGACTACCCACATATATATGAGGATAATGTTCTTGAATAGCAGGCAATATCAAGTAGAGTGATGTAGACAAATATCAGAATGGGGACTGGGCACTGAGTCTTATTTGTGCCTATGGTCCTACAGAAGGTACTGCTAAGGGGAAAAAAAGGGGGGGGTTAGAGGTTAGAGAAAGCAGCTGGCACAACTGCTTTCTCTAACCTCTAGAAAATGATTACCAGACATCTAGAAATGTTTTGGGAAAATTTGGAGTAAACAGCAAAGCTAATAATAGTCGTATATGCTGGATTTCTGTTTGGGACATGGATTACTTATTACTAAAAATGTCCACCATAAAAATTAGAAACACCTTCACATCGAGAGAAGTTGAAAGGAATAAGAAAAGTCTCATTGACAGTGCTATTGTAGATAGCAATTTCCCCACTGGTTCAGGACACAAGAGTACAGAAAAAGAGAATTTGAATCTGAAGTGATCACCATTTAGTTTTGAGCTGGATAAAATTAAATTTCATATTAAAAAGAATAGTTATGAGTAAGTTTCAAATGAATCAAAGTTGTGCAACTTTCAGTCTAAAGGTAAACTTTAGACTCAAATACACAATTATTATTCAAGAAAAAAAGGAAATGGTTTGAAGACAAAAAACAAACTATGAAGATTCAGTAGCTACATTACCTGCATTCTATTCTACCAAAAAATGGCTACAACAGAACATTAATGAAAATAAAAAAAATCCTACTTCAACCTCCAAAACATTCATATGAACAAGAGGATCAAGACTTTAGAGGAGCAGTGATTTTCTCCTATATACAATCAGTTACAAACAAAAATAGCAAGTTGCTTTTGCCAAGAAAATATAAAGGCTGCCTTCTACCCAATCAACAAGATCTCCAATCACCTGAAACCTCTTAAACCTCCACATACACTGCCTAATAAACTAGGTGTCTACAACTGTGAAATTCCATCAAATGAGGGTTTCCTATGATGTAGTTAACAGTACTTACAAACAGAGCTGGCGCTAGGGTCTTTGTTACCCGCATGCAATGTCAATCTAAGCGCCCCTGTAACAATCCGGGCATGTGTGGTTCTTTTACGATAATAAAAATTTAAATTATTTGAAATTTCTTAAATAAATTTTGACAAAACAGCCACACGTTGGATCACTAAATGTAACGAACCAGGGGGTGTTGACTAGGCAGGATAATCATTAAAAACCCGGATATTCAAAAAAATTCTCAAAAGTTAAAGCAAATTTTGATAAAGCCACTTCACTTTAATCGTTGAATATAATGATACAGGGATTATAGCCTTCTCACCAACCTGAATCGCTAACAAAATTAAAATTTATTTGAACTAAAGTTTAAAATATTCTTGCATTTTACAAGTTACTTAATTCTTAGTAACTTGTAAAAAATGTTTAATAATTTTTATAAGTGGAACTATCTTTTAGGAAAATAAAAGAAACTCAAGATAGATGAGAAAATAAGAAAATAATTCAGAAATAATTAGAACATTTAATATAAGTATTCAAAAAATAACATCCTTACAGAAAAACAGAAAATAAATTAAATGACGTAAATATACTTGAAATTTTTTTAAATTAAAATTTTAGGGTTTTTGATTTCATATTCACAAAATTAGAAATAATGGTCTTAACATCTAATTCCGCACATATATCATTTTCAATAGCTATTAACGCCAAACTAACAAGCCTTTTTTTGTGACATACTTGTTCTTAAGTAGGTTTTAATCAATTTCAACTTGGAAAAGGAATGTTCACCGCTCGCTACACTAACAGGTAAGGTTAATAGTATTCTTAAAGCAATTGAAAAGTTAGGGAAAGATAAATTATTGGACACCATAAAATTAAGAATATTGAAAGGGTTTTGAATATTTAATTATCTTTCCGAAAAATATCCTGGAAAGCACATAACTCGTCATATAGTTCTATTGCATTTACATCTTTAATTGTCGCCGTCCTCAAGAGAATCTCTAAATCGTCACAATTTTTTCGTAAATCTTCGTTATTAATTTGTAGTAATCTATACAAGAAATTGAAATTATCATACTATGTTTTTAGTTGTTCAAACTGTTCTATTAACGTTGCAACGTCTAGAAGAGTATAAAACACGTTCACTCTAAATTTATTTTCTGGTGATTGTGGCGTTTAGTCATGATGCTCGTAGTCAAATTGTCGGACTTCCATACCAGTTTTAAATTCTTGTTCTCCGTCCACCTCTTTACTCATTTCTTTTGCCGTTTTAGAACCTCTTTAAAATTTCTATCTAATCGATACTCTTGTAAGAATATTTTTAAGTTTTCGATAGATTCTAAAGCAAGTGTATGTTCATATTTTTGTCTTGAAGCATTTTACTCACAGCGTTTATTCTGTTAAGTAAATCCAGTTATAAGAGAGCTAATAAATTTATAGTCCTTTATTTTAGCACATAATGTTTGTGCTTCATGCTGAGTTTCTTTATTAAAATTTTCATTATTTAAAATTTCAAAAAGTGCATCGTAAATTTCTCCTAACTGATATCATAGAGGGCGGATTACATTAATTTTACTTTCCCATTGCGTTTCTGATGGCTGTTTCAATGTTAATTTTTTTACGACCTTTAAAAGGTTGCCCAACGTTTGTAAGAGAATGAAAAGAAATTGTATATTTCTTGAATAATTGCAAAGAAACTAATTGTATCTGCATTCACTTTGGCTGCATCGTTAATGATTAAATTTAGAGTATGAGCAGCACATGGCACGTAAAAAGCTTGAGGATTTTTGTTTAAAAGCAAATTTTGGAGCCCACATTTTTTCCCTTTCATATTTGCCCCATTGTCATACCCTTGACCTCGCATGTCTTCAATGGAAATGTTCCATTTTCCAGTTGTTATTATTATTATTATTATTATTATTAAACAAGACCTCATGGAGTCAAAGACTCATCTAGGAGGTCCTTTTATCTCACACACATCTCATCATACCGGGTCTTAAACACATTCAAACTCCTTGCAGACACCACACTCTCAGGCATGGCATTCCAATCATTCACAACTCTGCACGAAAAAAACCTGCCTCTCACTCCCCTACTCACACCCTCTTATTGTTCCATTATTGTTGCACATAAACCACGTCCTGTGGAATCTGATATATCAGGGAAAACCTAAAAAGTTTTCCCTGATCTTGACAATTCCATTGTCACAGGAAACAAAGCGAATAATAATGATAATGGTCATTTGTTCTGTTTTACTTACATCAGGTGTGCAGTCTAAAATTATGAAATAATATTTAGATTTTCGAATTGATAATAAAATTTTATCCCTGATTGCGTTACTCAAAGTTTCCAATATTTCATTTTGACTGTATTTACTCAAATAGTGTACTGTATTGTTTCATTATAGGGTACGTTCTACATGATTTTCCATAACGGGATCAAACTTCACAAACAGTTCGACTAATTTTAAAAAACTGCCGTTATTCCTTTCATATAATTTATCAGATGATCCGCGAAAAGTTAAATTTTGGCTACCAAGGAATTTTATAATTTCAATCAAGCGTTCTAAAACACTCATTCAATGTTTCTTTTCCATTGAGTCTGGCAATCAATAGTAGTTTTGTTTTTTTAATTTTTATTAACTTAACTTCCTTCCATTTTAAGAAATTTTTCATGTGAGTTAAACTAGTCTCATGTCTATGCAAAGTTGTACTTACATTTCTCCAATCGTTATAACCCTCTACAAGACTACTTGATTTGGCAGGTGTGGAAGGTTTGCAACAAAAACAAAAAACAGAATTTAAAGCTTTGGAATAAATGAGGCATGTTCTTGGCATGAGCTCACCATTTTCCATTTTTCTATTATAATACATGTCGCCAAATTTATGACCATATGTATCTCTGGGATATATTATATTTTTCTTTTGAACAGGCCCCATTTCAATTAAAACAACACGTAATTTTTCATCAATATTTCCCCATTCACCCGGATCTTCTAAATTTACAGAGACTAACAATGTGTTAGTTTTGTGGTCAACCACAACTAAATCTTCTATTTTTCACTTAAATCATGCATCTTGTTATCTTGCTCAGTAGTTGCAATAGTACTTTCATGCAAACTGGATGATGTGCACGGTTCTTCAACTCTGTTTTCTGATGTATCGAGTTGGTTACAATCTGCATCAGAATATTTTAATATTTTAACAAATTTATTAAGCGCCCCAGTTTGTTTCTTAACATCTGCTTCTTTCGCAGCATGACACTTATGATTTTGTGCACCAGATAACTTTTTTTAAATTTTAGATTCCATTTCTATTTTATACCCACAAAAAATTATTACACAACACAACACAGAGATGAAATAATAGTCCGCACTGCGCTACTGTCAGTAGCCTACTGAGATGTGTACCATATGACTGGTTAACTAGCAACAAATGTTTTGTACGAAAATTCGTTTCAACACATAAAAACCGTTCACCATTTCCCTTTAGATAGACTGCAGCAGACACAACATTCTGTAGGCAAGCATTTAGCCTACAGCTATCGCTACAAAATTGTAAACAGCTGGATGATCAAAGAGGTGGCAATATACAATTTTTTTTAATTTTTATTCGGTGTATCTGGCCTTATTTATTTTAATATTGATCATTCTAAGAATTTTTTGTTTTCATGATAAAAATTTTGTTTCTTAAAAATGAACTTATGAACGATACCCCGCCGGCGTGCCTCCTCCTTCGTAGCGGTGCCCGCATGCACTGCATTCTCTGTGTGCCCGCTTCCGCTGGCCCTGCTTACAAATATACCACTTCAAGAAACTCTACACAAGTAGATTTCCTTGATTACATCATTAGATTATTCAAGTTTGTCATCAATGCTGGATTTTTATTTGGCATAATAAACTGTTTCAACAGATCGAGGATACTGTGATGAGTAGTCCTATATCTACATCTGCTTTGGCTGATTTATTTTATGGAGAATTTAGAGGATCAGATTTCTAACACCATTTCTCCTCGAACTACTTCAATTTCTGGATAAAATTAACTCCTTATCCTTAAGTTCACTATTGAAAATGAATTTAACAGCAGTGTTCTCTTTTTCGATTCAGTGTTACCAGCAGATCATAAATCTGCTGGTAATATTGAATTTTCCGTTTATAAGAAACCATCTTTACAGAGAGATATATATATCCAATACATTCATAACTTTGTTATAGTACATAAGCAAGTTTGCAAAACACAACTGAAATTTAACAAACTCATGCTAACAAGCACAAAGAATATCACTGTTATCAAACCATTTTTGTATCCTATTTCTCACCAAATTCTCCAATATCTTATCTACAACCCCCAGATATACAGATCAACCTATAATTTATTGTCCTAGCCTTATCACCTAGCCTTTGTGGAGTAGAACAATTTTGCTTTCCTCCCACTCCTTTGTGACTTGCATGACTCTTGTTAAACAGGTAGGCCAAGGCTGATGCTAACTCCTTGAAACATTCCCTTAAGTCACTTGATGACATGTGGTGATATGTCATCGAGTGCTATTGCCTTATTGACATCTAGCTTGCTTACTTAACTCCTCATATACCTCTTGCTTGCTCATCATTAAGTTTTCTCTTATTCATTCTTGACACTTGAGCTTCTAATTTCACACTGAGGATGAAACACCCTGATGAACTGCTCACTGAATACCTCAACTATGTCCTCTGCAACAGACACCAATCATCCACTTTCATCCATTAACAACATCTTACCATAATCATTCTGCCCCATATTGAAAAAGCTCATGCAGGCTTTTCTTGGCCTGATTTGCTAATTTCTGCTTGTACTGCACTTTTATTGTCTTTACCAACTGAGTCACTCTCCTGGATTGCTCTTCATAAGCTTCATGAAGAGCAATTCTTCATCAACCGATTATTACCAATATTCATCTTGTGCTGCCTTGTTCTTCTTCTAGAGTTTCATGCTTAATTCCCTCATTCATTCATTGTACACCTACTTTATTCAGCTTTTTGACCTTTGGAATACATTCACACATTGATGCTGTTATGTATTTCTTTGTAAGTTCCCAAGCAGCATTTATTTCCTTACCACTCAACTCCTCATTCCATGGTATAGCTCCAAGCTGTCTCCTGTGCTTGACATAATCACCGGCCCTGTAGTTCCACATATATCCTTTCCTCACAGAAGTCTTCATAATGGTTAGCCAAAACCCATGTGATCACTTTATGATCCCTCTTACCAACTGGATGGAAGTGCAAAACTCCACTCACAATTACATCCTTTGATGAAATAATCAGATGTAAAACTATCAATCCTTGTGCACTCTTCTATGCATACTGCCTGAGTTAGTTGTCCCTCAAGAGCTCGAGAAATTAATTTTCCTTATTCCCAAATACTATCTCTTAATTCCACTCTATACCACAATAATTAACTCCCAAACCGGCCATGATACCTATAGACGTCCAGCTAAATCTGGATAAAATTCTATAACACCTGTTGAATAACATGGATAAGATGTGCAATTTGGTCTCACTATTTCATCCACCTCACCGGCAGGGAAGTTAAAATCACCCTTTCCTTGTTCACTAACTGAAGTTGTTTATACATTTCATCTTGGATGTTGCTATAAGCCAAGCCAACATCCAACTAAATATCTCTTCCTCTCAACCTCCACCTCACTGTACCCTGTGCCCCAAAATAATGTACCCTTCCATTCTATTCTCTTTAGGATATCATATTCAATCAACCATGTTTCACTTATTCCAATGATTTTGTAGTGAATAAACTCAATAAGTGAAACCATTTAATTTCTCTTATTTCTAATCCTGGCATTCTAAATAAACACAGCAGTAGTTAAGTCTATAACCAGTCCTACCCAAGCTACTTGTTGATTGTGATTTCCTTGCACCTTCGCTTGCCCAATCACTTTATCACTGTTTACCACATATGTCTGCTCAGTGTCAAACTACCCCACTCACATCCCAATCTATTCCACTTCTATGCTGATCATTCCCATACATACATTTGCTACAACTTCCATGTCTCCCTGTCCACCAGAGCTCTCCCTGTTCCTCTTGCATTCCCATTCTCTCTTCATCTCACACTACTACTGTTTCCATTACCAAGCACTTAAATCTCTTCCATACCATTCTCCCGATCATTCACTTGTATTACTTCTGATCTTTCACTTGCATCTTCATAAGATGCATTGTTTTCTGCAACTGATGCAACTGATTATTACCGTTTTTCATCTTATGCTGCCTTCTATGTGCTGATTTTAATTTATTTTTATTTTAAGAATGACAATTGCATATGTTGATTTCCTGAATGTGATTCATTTCTAGTTTTCAAAAATTTCTATCATAAAAGTTTTGAGGGGCAACTGTGAATATGGTGAGTAAAACAGAATATCCATCCTGATTTATGCTCAGGCATAGACCCATACTTTACTGTGTAGGCATTTGAAACCAAAATCCCTATGGAATAGGTTGTTACTCCTTATTCCAGAAGTGTGTGTGTTGACAGGGCTGGTTTGCCTGTTCTGAGGATGAAAAACCCAAGTTTCTGGGTGCAAAAAACCTCTACCTCCATATGAGACCGGCTAACTCACCTTTAGTCAAAAGAGACCAGATTAAGGTTCCTCATGTCATGGACGGGAATCGAACCCAGGTCTTTCTGACCAAAGGGCTTCGTCTATACCGACTGAGCTAGGAGGCTCAAAACAGAATATAAGTGATGGTAAAGAAAAGAGTACGGGTATCAGTATACAAGAAAGTGCCAGTGAATGGTGAAAAAATGTGAGGGTAAAGAAAAAAGTGCATGAATTGTATGGTATGCAAGAGAATGATGAAATGATATGCAATTTAATCAGATGCCAGAATCAAAAAGCAGAGCTGGCAAAGTTGAGAAATGAATTGAAACATATATACAGTATAAGATGATTGTTATTCTTGTAGGTAAACTTATATGTTGGTTACAGGACTTTAAATTTTCAGGAAATGACAACATATACTATATTAGTATACGTTATCATTTCCTGAAAAATTTAAAGTCAAGCATAAGATGAGAAGGTTGGTATAGAAAAGCACAAAAAATGGAAAATCAAATCGGAAATTGCTGAAAGAATAAGACAATCCAATGTTGAGAGCCACTACATGGAATTCTGTTATTAGATGTGATGAATAAACTATGCACTGTTTTTTTTTTTTTTTTTTTTCAGGAAGGAAAATAAGCAGAGTGACTGAGGTTTTGGATATGAAGCTTCCCATCTTTTACCAGTACTGGTAAAAGATGGGAAGCAGAGAGAATATGAAGACAGACATCAGAAGTCTGAAGAAAGTGAAAGATAACAGTATAGTGTGAAGTCAGTGTGTTGTGCAAGCATGCTAGTGATGAGTAGAGATGGTAAGCAGAGATGAAGAATGGTATGTTGTCAATGTGTGAGGAGATGAGATTGCAGTTTGTGAATATGTAGGAATAAACTGAGGGATAAAGGAAACTATCTTAAAGTGATGGATTACATGAATGAAATAGTGTAAGTCACTTTGAGAGGTCGTTAGGAGAAAAAACAAAAATATATTTTGAGCATCTCTTAAAATCCAAGAATGAGTCTTTTGACTCCATGGAGGTCTGGTGATAATAATAAGAAAAATCTTGTGGTCTAGGTCTGAACAACTATAAGTCTATAAACTGATGATATAAGGGAATTGAATTTTGTAAAAAAAATTAACCAACAGTTTTGTTCACTTGATCACCTATCTACATTGCTTTTGTTAACAAAAGTGATGTAGAAATCCTAAAAGATGATTTAAGTAGACTGATAATGAGGGTAAAGAAGAGAAAATTATGAGAAGAAATTAGTCTGGTAGGCCAAAGGAATCCCAAGGAATTCCTTCATTATTTTAAGTAAAGGAAAGAAAAATTATAGAAGGATAACTTCAATAAATGCAGACAGTAGAGTCATAATAGGTAAAGAAGAAATAGTTGAATTAATGAGAGATCCCCTTTAGGAGGGTCATATCATCTATGTGGAGATAATGAACAAATGAACTGAAGAAGTTCAGGATGACAAGCTAAGGAGGGAGGTAGCTCAAAAACATTGCAAGGGAAGGATGGTTGTAGTACATGGGCATCTAGAGGAACAAATATTAAATGTCATACCTAAGTTAAGGAGGGTTAATCAGGTAGGAGTTAGATGGATGAGTAATATCATTAATGCTCAGGCAAGAAACATGACCAGCATGGTAAGGAAGGCAAAATCAGATTGCAAGAAGAATCTAGCAGGCCAAAGGAAATCTCAAAGAGTTCTTTGGTTACATGGCAAGTAAGAGGAAGAATGACTATGGAAGAATAACCTTAATGAGTGCTGATGGTCATGAAGTTACAGAAGCATGTAAACTAGTTGATTTCCTAAGTGACCAGTTCGCAAGGGTATGTCATCCAAGTGAGGTTACTGCTGTAACATATGTGACAGAGACTGATGTAGGAACAGAGATGGATGAATTGGAGGTTCTTAGGATACTGCAGAATCTCATTGTAATTACAGCTGTGGGATTAGATGGCATCTGCTCGGGTTTTGCAAGAATGTGCAAGGGAACTGACAATGCCTCTGACTAGGCTCTTTAATTTAAGTCTCAGCTCTTGAAGAGTTCCAAGGGAATGGAAAGAGGGTAAAATAATTCCCTTCCATAAGGGGAGGTCTTAAGACTGAAGCAGCAAATTATAGACCAATCAGTATCTCAGACATAGTGGGAAAAGTACTGGAAAAATTGATGAAAAAGAGAATTCAAGAATGGGTGGATATAAATATGATACTCTATGAGAGGCAACATGGCTGGCCATGCCTTAGTAATTTACTAACTTTTTTATAATAGAGTAACAACTGAGTTGGATAAAGGAAAAGGAACTCTGTTATATAAATTAGAACAAATGTGAATGGATATGATACTGGCTATGGATAAGAGGGTGTCTGGACAGATATCAAAAAGTAGTATATGGAGGGAAAGAATCAAGGCAAAAACAGGTGAACAGTGGTGTGCCACAAGATTCAGTGCTGGGACCACTACTGTTTAATATGTACATAAATGATATAGGAAATAACCTGAAAGGAAATATTCAGTTGTATGCTGATGATGAAAAATCATCATTAACTTTTGGTTAATAGTTAAAAAGTTAAATAGTTAATCAAGGTGATGTGGAGAGCTTGCAGGATGCTTTAAATTGGCTGTCAGTATGGGCAAAAGACAATAGGTTATCAGTTTAATGTTGAGAAATATAAAATTATACATTTTGGGATAAAGAGATTACAAGCTGTGTACCACTGATGAAACTGTACTCCAGGAAATAGATGAAACTGTACTCCAGGAAATAGACGAAACTGGAGATTTAGGGAAAGTAGTAGATAGAATTAAACTTTAGGGGACATGTTGCTAAGGTTGCTAAAGCAGCTCATAAGATTACTTGGCTATTAAAGAATACACTAACAAATAGCGATAAAGAAGTTGTCATACCTCTTTATAAGGCCTTGATACATCCATGTTTGGATTACTGTGCTCAGGTCTGGTCTCCTAGGTATCGTGGGGATGAGGAAGTGGTGGAGGAGATTAAGAGACAAGCAACAAAGTTGGTGAGTGGTCTATGGAATGTACCCTTTGAGGATAGATTAAGGGTGTGTGGATTGCAGAAATTGGTTGACAGGAGAAAAAAGAGGGGATATGATAGAAACATTTAAGTTATGTAAAGAGTTTTATTGGATTGATGCAGAGGGAAATGTTACAGCACTTGGCTAGAGGGGAAAGAACAAGAAGTCATCCCTGGAAGATAAATAAAGGTGTGGTTAGTAGGGGTGTGAGTAAAAGATTTTTTGCTTACAGAGTTGTGAATGAGTGGAATGGGTTGCCAGAGTCAGTTTTGAATGCTTTGTCTGTTAATGATTTGAAGCAGAGGTATGGTTTGTGTGGATAGCTTGGGTCTCCGGTGATGAGTCTTCAGACCATATTGAGATGCCCGCACAATAATAATAACAATAATAATATTACAAAATCTAAATGCAGCTACAATATATTAACCTGTAGGTTAAAAGAAATGGCAAGACAATGTCTTTGATCAGACTATTGAATTTCACTCTTACCACTGGCAGGTCTCAAGGAAGTGGAGAGTGATCAGAATAGTTCCATTATATAAAAGAAGCTCTAAGATAAACATAGTAAATTAAAGAGTGATCAATATCAACAGCATTTTTATACAGGATAGGAAGGAAAAATGCTGTGGTGGAGAAATGCTCACTCATGATAAGTGATGACTTATGTCCTCTCAGAGTGGAGGATTTGGATGGCAGTGGCACTAATGTTTTGAAAGCATATGGTGTGAAGCAGAGGTGGCTAGGACAGGATATTTAGTTGGGTGTTGCTCCAAGCCAGTAAGCATAGAGGATGAAGAGCAGTGGTGCACCTAGAGGGAGGGGGGAGCAGGGTACCCCAACCCCAAAGAAAAAGGGAAAACATTTTTCAAAATTTTCCAAAAAATCTTTTCCTAATTAAAATTTTTTAAAAAATTTTAATTTTCATTTTTTAAAAAATGTATGTTGTGTCATGTCTTCTATTTCTATACTAATTATGAATTAATGATCACTGCAGATGCTCAGTCATAGGTCATATGTGATGCGTAGTGTATTCTCAAATCGTTCCCTCCCCCAAGATTAAATCCTGAGTGCGCTACTGGTGAGGAGCAGGTGATGTTTAGGCAGCTGAGCTTCAAAAGTGCAAGAAGAATGATTATTATGGGAGATTTTAACCAAAGCAGTATAAATTGGGAAGGGAAACTGGATGTAGTAATAAGGGAATAGAATTTCTAGCATTCTTGAAGGACAAATATCTTGGACAAATAGCAGAAGGAACACAATGTTCAAGAGTTTTAGATTTGGTTATAGCATCAGAAGAGCTGATTATGACTGAGATGGCAACTCTGCCACCATTTGGAGAGCTTGACCATGTGCTTTTGACTTGGAAGATGAATAGACATGCAGGAGTATCAAAGAGAAAGGAATATATGTGGAATTATAAGGCAGGTGATTATAACAGTCTTAGATATCCACTTGGGGGAGTTCCATGGAGGGAGGAATTGGAAGGTGGGTATATATCACTAGCGCTTAGGAAATTGTGAAGGAATATTTCTTAGCAGCAATAGCAAGCTGTATACCATGAGTGAAGAGGAGAACACAATCTGGTTCAAAATGAATGACACACAATAATCAAACAATAACTGCAGGTTATGGAAGAGATGTAAAGAGAAAGGGTGGAGAGCAAATGCATGAAGAATATAAGACTCAGGGGAAGAGTGTGACTAGTATGGTAAGGAAGGCAAAACTGGAATATGAGAAGAGATTGGCCCTGATATTCAAAGAAAATCTCAGGGAATTTTTCAGCTATGTGGCCAGTAGGAGGAGAAATGATTATGGAAGAATGACATTGTGGGATAAAAATGGGAATAGAGTGACTGATGCAAAGGACATAGTGAAGTTGTTCAATGAACATGTTATTGGGGGTATTTCATCCTGGAGGAGTAGGTTTTACTACTAGAGGAATAGAACAGGTTCGAGGTTTAGAAGTGCAAGAGGAGAGTGTTTTTCAAATAGTGAGTACTATGGATGTCAACAAAGCAGTGGGTTTTGAGAGAATATGCTAAAGAACTGACAGCTCCATTGACTTGGCTTTTCAATGTAAAGTCTGGCCAAGGAATTGAAGGAGGGTAAGACAGTGCCACTGCATAAGGGTGGTAGCAGACTGGAAGTGTCAAATTATAGAGCAGTTTGTGTTTTATCAGTTGTTATTAAGATCTTGGAGAAATTAGTGAGGGACCATATACAGCATTGGGCAGATGAGGGGGTAATGTTATCTGTGAGAATCAACATGGATTTGTTAAGAGGTGCTTTTGCTTTAGTAATATGATTGCCTTTTTTTAAAAAGCTACCAAGAGCAGTTGATGAGGGAAAGGCATATTCTGCAATTTTTTAGAATTTTACAAAGGCATTTGACAAGGTACCACATGATAAGCTGATATTTAAGTTGCAGCACATGGGTTTGGATGTCAGGTTAGTGAACTGGATTCAGGATTGGCTATCTGATATGTATCAGAGTTGTGTATAGGGAGGAATATCAAGGAGGCAGAAGGTTTCAAGTGTGGTCCCACAGGGCTCAGTACTGGAATGTGTATTATTTAACCTTTATATTAATGACATTGTCAGTGGATTGCAGGGAGGGGGGGATATTCAGTTGTTTGCAGATGATGTGAAGCTGGGAAGGGGTTTTAGTAATAGTGCAAATGTGGCAGTATTGCTAACTAGCATATACATTTCAATCACATATTCTCCTCCTATTCACTGGACTCTGCAAATAGTAATCCTTCAATCTTTCTTCATACTTAACATGCTCAAGACCTGCAAGAGGATTTGAATAAATTGAACAGATTGACAAATTAATGGGGATGTTAGTTTAAGGCAGCTAAATGTAAAGTCTTGAAGTTTGGGATACATTGGTGAAAGGTTGCATACTTTGTTGGAAGAACTGGACTGGAGGAAGTAGGGAAGGCAAGTGATTTTGGAGTGATGATTGATAGAAACCTGATTTCCAGGGAACGTATTACAAAGGTGATGAAGAAAATCCAGAGGATTGCTGTAATACTGAGGAGGTTGACTTGCAGAGATAAAAGTGTTATCATTCCATTGTATAAATCACTGATCAGATCACATTTGGACTATTGTTCTGAAATTTGGTTCCCAGAATTTGAACGGAATAAGTTAACTGTGAAAAGGTGCAGAGAGGGATAACAAAGATAGTATCTGGACCATGCAATGTTGGTTATGAAGACAGGAATGAGGGAATCTGGCCTGCAGAGTTTGACAGATAGAAGAAGGAGAGGTGATATGATTGAGACTTTTAAACTGTTGAGAAGTAGTTACAGGACTGACACTGGGGGGGGGGGGGTTCTTTTGCTTGGTGGAATGGGGGAAGGAGCGAGGACAAGGCACCATCCCTGGAAGTTATGAAAGGATGATGTGTGATGTGAGCAAGAAGGTGAGGAGTGGTTTCTTTGTGTGGAGGGTGGAATGTGGAATAGGGTTGACATTTGGGAGTTCTTTTGCTTGGTGGAATAGGGGAAGTTACGAGGACAAGGTGCCATCCCTGGAAGCTACAAAAGGAAGTTGTGAGCAAGAGAGTGAGGAGTGGTTTATTTGCATGGAGGGTGGTTAACCTGTGGAATGCATTGCCTGATAGAGTGGTGAGAGCATGAACAATCAATGAGTTCAAGGAGTGATATAATAGACTTTGTGTTTTTTAGGATGTGCCTCTCACAATGAGTCTTTTGACTCATTGTGGGAGGCACATCATCATAATAATAATCTCAAAAATGATAGTTAAGGTATTGGAAAAGTTGATTAAGAGTAGAATTCTGTAATGTATGGAAAGGAACGTGATGCTCAATGGTAGATGATAAAGCTTCAGTGGCAGTTGAGTTAGAGAGCCTCCGTAGCTCAGTCAATATAGTTTGGTCAGAAAGACCTGGGTTCAATTCCCGTCAGTGATGTGAAGAACCTTTATCTGGTCTCTCTCGACTAAAGGTGAGTTAGCCGGTCTCATACAGAGGTGTTTTTTTTTTTTTTTTTTTTCACCTGGAAACTTGGGTTTTTAGTCCTCTCAAGAACAGGCAAACTGGCCCAGTGAACACACATGGATTACAGTCATGAATACGTCCCAGCCATACGACGGTCCCAAGCCCAGATAAAATTGGGGGGTTGGGGAAAACAATGGTGAACCACCCTGTAAAAATCTCACCAGGAATACTTTGTGGGCAATGCCTACAAAGTCACCTATGGTCGGAAACGACTGAAGGGGAAAATCCATCAGTTTGAGTTAGATAAAGGATATAGCTACAGCATGATACTGCTGGACTTTGCAAAGACATTTGACAGTATCCAATTATGTAAGCTGGAGAAAATGGATTGGGTATAAAGTTGGTGATGTTGATAGATGAAAGACATGCATCAAAGAGTATTGTATAGTAGAATACATTCAAGAAGGCAGATGATGTACTATAGATTTCTGTACTTGGGCTGCTTCTGCTGCTGTTTCATTTCTATACTAATAGAATACAAATGATAAATAACAGGAAGGAGGACATGCATTTGTTTGCTGATAGCACTAAAGTGGGAAAGTTAATAAAGGTAGTGTTAATAAAACAATTAATAAAGGTAGTGTAAAAATCCTGCAGAGTGAATTAAATTTTCATCCTGAAGGTTAATCACTATGGGATGAAAAGATTACAAAGTGTGTATTACATAAATGGAAATAGACAGTAATTGATGAGGCTAGGGATTTGGGGATAATAGTGGATAAGGACATCGATTTGAAATTCCCCAGACATACTGCAAAAGTGGGTAAAACAGAATAAAGGATCAATTCAATATTAAAAAACATACTGTCAAGATAGAGTTAAGAAGTTAATACTCTTCTTTATAAGCGCTTGAAATGAGCACAGCAGAACTACTATGCACAGATTTGGTCCAGGGGTTTTTGGAGATGAGGAAGTGGTGAAGAGGAGAATGACCAAATGGTGACTGGTTTATGAAATATTCCTACAAGGACAGATTGAAGGTTTGTTGGTTATTATTATTGTTATAATCATCAGACCTCCATGAAATCCAAAGACTCATCATGGAGGGATCCACAGGTACACACACACACACATGGTTCATCATACTATGCCTTAAATGTATTCACTGTCTCTACATGCATCACACTCTCAGGCAAAGCATTCCAATCATCCACCACTTTCCATGCAAAAAAAAAAAAAAAATCCTACTCCTCACCTCCCCTTATACAGCTTTTCCAGGGATAGCCATTTGTCCTCTACCTGTCTTTGCCCCCTTTCCATTCTATGAAAAACTTCATCCACACATATATGATAATAACTACTAACCAGCATATACATTTCAATCACATATTCTCCTCCTATCCACAGGACTCTGCAAATTGCAATCCTTCAGTCTGTTTTCATAATTAACATGCCCAAGACCAGCAACCGCCTTAGTCAATCATCCCCTAGACCCTTTTAACTATCTCTTCATCCTCTTCAAAACCAGGTGACCAGATTTATGCACAATAATCCATATGCGACTGATCACAGCTTCATACAATGGAACCATAACATCTCTACTTCTACATGTCAGTGTGCTTCACATCATTGCCTTAATGTGCTGTGCTGTCCTCACAATTTTAGTGATGTGTCCCTGAAATCTCAGGTCTTTGTTTATCATCACCAAACTTATCTCTACCGTTTCCTCTAAGACCTCCCCACTCTGCATTCCATCTGTGCTTTCCAAAATTCAAAACCTTACAGTTTGCAACATTCAACTTTTAATCGTATGCACCTGTCCCTCCTTCCACCCAGTGAATTCAAGTTCTCTTGCAAATCAGCATCTAATCTACTCCTAATAGTCCTCATTTTTCATCATCTACATATAACTGCATATCTCCATTCAAATCTTTAACAGCATCATTAACATACAAGTTAAACAGCAATGGCTCAAAGCAGATGCTTCAGCATATTATAGTGACTTTCCTTTTCTGGGATCTTGCTGACCCTTCCCCACCCCCCCATACACAACTTGTTGATACCTATCAGACAACTAATCCCCTATGCAGCAGTCTATTTACTATCCCACCCCATTCTTTTCAATTTATTTACCAGCTTGTCATGTGGTAATTTATCAAAGGCCTTTGCAAAATCTAAATATATAGTACTACTGTGTATACATCTTCCTTGTCCAATGCATTTGCTGCTGTGTTATAATAAGTAAGTAGAATGCTAAAACATGATCTTTCTTTAGCAAATTCATGCTGTCCATTAAAGAGAATGTTACTGTTATCAATCCAATTCTGAACCTTCATTGTAACTAACCCTAACAATTCAACTACATTTCCAGACATACAGATTGACCCCATAATTTGAAACCTTAGTCTTATCACCTCCCTTACGAAGGGAAACAATTTTGTCCTTTTCCCACTCCTTTGGAACTTGGCCCAAAACATGAGCCTGCTGACTCCATGGAGGTTGGTGTGATAATAATAATAAGAAGAAGAAGAAGAAAAAGAAGAATCTAAGAATAGTCTATCTACCTGACAGACTTTTCTTAGATTCTCGGGTAGAATCTGAATTGCTCTGTATCACCAGTCAACTTGTTGTATGAATGATATCTTGTTTTGATTGTGTTTCAATTATGTGAATAAAGTAATAATATATCATCAGGCCTTACAGCTTTATTCCCACCAAGTTTACTCAAATCCTTATATACTTCTTGTTCACTCACCAACAGTACATCCTCTACTGTTCCCAGCATACACAGGAAATAAGGTCTGTGTAGAATTTACTGGCAAATAAGATATGGGAGATGGGTCATGCATGTTTGGTAGCAGAAAATGACTAATCAACTAGTGGTTGATCATTTTACTTTTGTTCCACTATCATTTGTTATCTTCTACAAATAATTCATAATGAGTGTTGTGATAAAAATTCCTGCCAGTTGCGAAGTTCATGGTGTGATGCGTTTTGGTGGGTGGAAAACAATGGTGCTGGAGAAATTCATCAACCACTGTGTAAGGTTTATAGGCTAACGTAATGAGTCACCAAAGGGTTAGGCAATGGCGTCATTTGTTTAATGAAGGATCAAGAACGTTCACAATGAAGAGCCCAGTTCCCAGAAAAGTGTGGTGACAGACAATTTGGAAACATTGAACATGAAAATTTATGAGAATCACCCTTTCATAATTATGGAACTTTATTTTGAATTCCAGAAGATTCACAATTATGTGAATCATTCACAATTATTCACCGTTTCATAATTATGGAACTTTATTTTGAATTCCAGAAGATACATGCTTGGACATTCATGAAACTGTGACATAAAAGCAGGGACATAAGAAATTGTATGCCAGATGGGGCTCAAAAATGCTGACCGATGTGCATAAACTGCAATGAGTGGAATCAGCTCAAAAATTTTTGGAGCATCATGAAAATTAATGAGATAAACTTTTTTCTTGTATTGTGACTAGTGACCAAAGAATTTCATACACAAACATCAAAACAACAATCAATGGTGGTGCCATTTATCATCTCCAAAAGCAAAAAATTTCAAACAGGTACTGTTGGTCAAAAAAATTATGACCAGTGTCTTCTGGGATTGACAAGGGATCTTGCTCATAGATTTTTTCAGGTAGGAACCACAATTAATTTTTGTGTTCACTGTTTCCACCAAATGGTCTGTCAGGACTCCATGAAGGAGGTTTAATGGAATATTATCAGCACTGACAGGATATTTAGTGGGGTGTTGTTACAGACCCAGGAGCACAGAGGATGGGGACCAGGAGATGTTTAGACAGCTAAGTTTGGCAAGGGCAAGAAGAATGATTGTTATGGGAAATTTTAACTACAGTAGTATAAATTGGAGAGAGGAAGATGCATGTAGCAATAGGGGAATGGAATTTCTAGAATTCTTGAGGGACAAATGTCTTATGCAACATGTAACAGAAGGAACAAGAGGTTCAAAAGTTTTGGATTTGGTTACAGCATCAGAAGAATTGATAATAACTGAGTTGACATATCTCCCACCAGTTGGAGAGTGTGACCATATGGTTTTGACTTGGAAAATGAATAGACATGCAGGAGTATCAAAGAGACGGGGACTTATGTGGAATTATAATGCAGGTGATTATAATAGTCTTAGACTTCAACTTGGGGAAGTTTCATGGAGGGAGGAATTGGAAGGCCGGGATATCATTACTGTGTGGGAAATTATGAAAGAATATTTGTTAGCAGCAATGGTAAGTTATATACCACAAGTGAAGAAGAGGACACAATTTAGAGTAAAGTGGATGACAAACAATCTTAAACAGGAATTGCATGCGAAAAAGAGGCTATGGAAGAGATATAAGGAGACAAGTGAAGAGAAGATGCATGAAGAATATAAGACATAGGCCAGAAGAGTGACTAGTGTGGTAAGGAAAGCGAAACTGGAATGTGAGAGGAGATTGGCTCTAAGATCCAAAGAAAATCCTAGGGAATTTTTTAGCTATGTGGCCAGTAGGAGGAGAAATGACTGTGGAAGAATGATATTGTGGGATAAAAATGGGAATAGAGTGACTGATGCAGAGGACATAGTAGAATTGTTCAATGAACACTTTATTGGAATATTTCATCCTAGAGGAGTCAGTTTAATGCTAGAGGGATAGGGCTGGTTCGAGGTTTAGAGGTACAGGAGGAGAGTGTGTTTCAGATACTGAGTACTCAGGATGTCAGTAAAGCTGTGGGACTGGATGGTATTTCACCACGAGTTTTGAGAGAATGTGCTAGGGAACTGACAGTGCCTTTAACCTGGCTTTTCAATGAAAGTCTGGCTTCAGCAAAAGTGCCCAGGGAATGGAAGGAAGGTAAGATAGTGCCATTGCATAATGGTGGTAACAGACGGGATGTGTCTAATTATAGGCCAGTCTGTGTGTCATCAGTAGTTGTTAAGATCTTGGAGAAAGTAGTGAGGGACCGTATACAACATTGGGCAGATGAGGATAATGTTATCTGTGAGAGTCAATATGGATTTGTGAAAGGGTGCTCTTGTTTTAGCAATATGCTAGCCTTTTATAATAAAGTTACAAGAACATTAGATGAGGGAAAGGCATATACTGCAATTTTCTTAGACTTAGCGAAGGCATTTGACAGGGTGCCACATGATAAGCTGATATTTAAGTTGCAGCACATGGGTCTGGATGTCAGATTGGTCAACTGGATTCAGGATTGGCTGTCTGATAGGTATCAGAGAGTTGTGTATGGTGGAGCAGTTTCAAGGAGGCAAAGAGTTACAAGTGGGGTCCCACAGGGCTCGGTACTAGGACCTATATTGTTTAATCTTTATATCAATGACATTGCCAGCAGATTTTAAGGGGATATTCAGTTGTTTCCGGATGATGCGAAGCTGGGAAGGATTATTAGTAATAGTGCAGATGTGGTAGCCCTGCAAGAGGATTTGAATAAGCTAGAAAGATGGGCAAATGAATGGGGGTAATTGTCAGTTTAATGGAGCAAAATGTAAGGTCTTGAGGTTTGGGAAACATCGATGGGACACTGCATACTCTATGAGAGGAGTTATACTGGAGGAAGTAGAGGAGACAAGAGATCTGGGATTGATGATTGATAGAAACCTGAAATTTAGGGGGCATATTGCAAAGGTGGTGAAGGTAACACAGAGGATTGCTGCAATTATGAGAAGGACACTGACCTGCAGAGATAAGAGGGTTATCATTCCATTGTATAAGTCTCTGATCAGACCACACTTGGACTATTGTTCTCAGATTTAATCCCCAGGATTTGAAGGGGATAAATTAACTGTGGAAAGGATACAAAGACGGATGACAAAAATGGTTTCAGGACTGTACAAGCATAGTTATGAGGATTGGCTGAGGGAATGTGGACTGCAGAGTTTGGTGGATAGAAGAAGGAGAGGTGATATGATTGAGACTTTTAAACTGTTGAGAGGTGGTTACAGGGTTGACACTGGGGAGTTCTTTCGCTTGGTTGAACAGCGGGAAGGAGTGATGACAAGAGGCCATCCCTGGAAGTTACGAAAGGAAACTGTGAGCAAGAGGGTAAGGAGTGGTTTCTTTGCGTGGAGGGTGGTTGAACCGTGGAATGCATTGCCTGGAGTGGTGGGAGCGAGAACGGTCAATGAGTTTAAAGAGTGGTATGATAGACTTTGTGTTTCTTCGGGGGGGGGGGGGGGGTGGACCTCCCACAATGAGTCTTTTGACTCCATGGAGGCCTGAATAATAATAATAATACTTCCAATATTTTATCTCCATCACAGAGACATTCTCAGGGATTGCAAAAAACGTTTTGTAACAACACACACAAATACAATACAATACAATAGTGAGTGAAACTAAAGTCCTATCTAGGTGGTGCACCCTCTATTGGCATTAACAAGTGGCCTAGAATGTAAAGAAGGATCTGATAATTAATCTTCCCAAATTTTGGGAAGTTTAATGCAACTATATTTGTTTAAATTAGGTTGATTCCCGAGTGCAGATGCAGATTCAAAGAACAGACTTTCTTTTTTTGAATTTACTATTGTGGAGCATGGTGGTTTTTTCCAGCAGATCCTGTGGGTTGTATCCTAAACATGGTCTGCAAGGCCAGATTGATTGCAAACCATGTTTTGACAGACTATGTTTTTGCAGATCAGACATCTGCAATCACAATTGATAATCGTGACTGCCGTTATATGACTTCTGTTCTCCCAGATGGTTGCTGATCTGCCCTGTCTGTCCAAAGTAAGCCAGTTTACAGGCACAAGGTACTCTATATACTCCAGGCACTGAGAGAGGAGGGAGCTGATCTTTGTGGAACGGATAAAGGCAGCAAGTTTACGGTGGGGCTTAAAAGCTGTATGGAGGTTGTACTTTTTTAATGATCTGGGTATTTTTTCTGATGTGCCACTGATGTAAGGTATGGTGATGGCATTTCTGAAGTCCTGAAGAGATAGATGGGGAATGGAGAAGGACTTGATTATTTTTTTAATTCTGTAGTCACTGTAGCCATTGGAAAGGAAGGTGTTGTGTATGTGTTTGAGTTCGGTTGAAAGGGCAGTTTCACTAGAACAAAGATTGTGGGCTCTATTGGTTAGAGTTTTAATAATGCCATATTCCTGGGAGGGGTGGTGGTGGGAGAGTTTGTGAATGTATCTGCCTGTATGAGTAGGTTTTCTATATACAGAGAAAGAAAGGTTGCCATTAGGAAGGCATGTTACTAAGGTGTCTAGGAAGGGTAGACTATTGTTATTTTCCTTTTCCACTGTAAACTGGATTCTTGGATGTAGACTACTGAGGTGACTGAGGAAGGAATCTAATGTGTCTGGACCATGAGGCCAAATAGAGAACACATCATCTACATATCTTAGCCAGATAGAAGGTTTTAGAGAGGAAGAGTCTATGGCTTGTTTTTCAAAATTTTCCACGTAAAAATTGGCAAGAGGGAGTTGACTCTGTGATGGAGACAAAATATTGGAAGTATTAAAATTAGTTTTAATCTTTTCTCAGTGCTGATAATATTTCATTAAACCTCCAACATGAATTCTTCACAGCACTTCACAGCTTCAACACACGTCTGTCATGACACTTGGCCAGCCACTGAACTCTACATCATGAACACTGTTATGCCTTATTTAAACAAATGATACCATTGTCTAATCTTACCATCACTCATTAGTGACATTGAGGACATCTAATGTCGTGTGATTCAGACACTGAAGGAGGGTCCCATTCAGGACTTTCACCATGCTTTCAAACACCTGTTATGACAGATGTAAACACTGTATTGAGTTGGAGGGAGATTTTTTTGAATGTGTGTAACTGTGATGATTCCAATAGTTCTTTGCTAGAGTTCTTTGCTTTGATACAATAATTGTTGTCTCATTACTTAACAGGCCCACTGTGTATATATAAAAAAATGCATAAAATTTGTGTGTGTGTGTGTGTATATATATATATATATATATATATGAATTAAATCTCACCTTCAATAGAAGTTGTTGCCAAGTGAATATCACCATCAAATGGCAATATCGTCGGCACATCAAAATCTCCTAGTGGACAACTAGCAAGGGATGCAGCTTTCTTAATCTGAGTACTTGCAAAATTTTGAAATCTTCCATTTGCAGTTGTGTCACCAATGCAACCTACAAAGTTATTTATGACTGGTATAGCATCAGGATTAACAATATAATGGTCTGGTATACCGCCAAAGTAGAGAGGTGTAGTAATGTTAATAAAAGCATCAACTGGTAGCTGAACTTCCACAGAATCTATATCATCAATATCAAGTCTCATTTGCCGAAGTGTTTTAGTGGCAGTTACATAATGCCATTCTTTATCATTATATTTAACATCTAGGCTTGTGCTAACCTCACCACCAGGCTGACTATACATGACAAGCGATCCTTCAGATAAAGCAATAGAGAGGTAACTGCTGTGATCATCATTAGCAGCATAAAATATTAAGCCATCTGCTTTCAGAGTTTTAAATTTGAAGGTAAGCTGTGCATATTTCTCTAAGTTTGTAGAAGGCATCCCAACATAGCCTGATTCATCTTCTGAAAATGACACCATACGTGCAATCTGAAAGAATAAAATAAAAAATAAGTACATAAAAATGAAATCACAGTAGTGTTTTAATTTCCTTTTAAAAGACTATTAAAGCCTTCACAATTTAAAGGAACAACTTTATTTTACTGAATTTTTTAATAATAAGTACTGAATAGCACTAAGTAGGGCAAGTCCAAATGATGTCATTGATTAGAAATATTTATTGAACAAAACCTATTGAACACAACAATACAAAACTATCAGTAGTTGAAATAGTAATTGAAACAGTTTTTGTACTTGATTTATAAAAGTTCAATGTGCACACCACTTGTCACACAGCACATGTCAGAATGATACGTGAGGTCTTGCCACACAGAAACCAATATCTGACAATCAATTGTTTCTAAAGCTGCATATGCAATCCTTCAGATCAACCAAGTTTAGCACATAAACTTTGTCCTTTATGTATCCCCAGAGGGGAAAGTCTAGAAGCATAAGGTCCGGTGACCATGCAGGCTAGGCTGTAGGATCCATTTGGCCAATTTATCTGCCAGAAAGTTGGATGTTCAAAAGGGACAAGACTTTGTGATTGATGTGCTGTGGTGCTCCATTTTGATGAAAGACAGTATTGGGTCTGTCATTCAGAAGTTGTGGCAATAGCCATATCTCCAACATGTCACAGTACACAATTTCGGTTGCATTTTATTTCAACAAACATTAAAGGTTCATAAACTTTATCTTCTGTCAGGGCACAAAATACATTTACCTTTGGACTGTCCATTGAATGTTCAACAGCTTGTGGGTTTCAGAACCCCATACACAGATGTGTCAGTTCATTTTCCTGACAAATAAAATGTGGCTTTGCTGCTAAAACACATTCTTGACATGAACGTTTCATCCTCTTTGATGTCAGCCATAATCCTATCCTTCTCGTTCGTCCTAGGACAGGTTGAGACCCCCCCCTCCTAATGAGGGGTTACTGGCATATTAATACAGCCGGGTTGCCACTCCTCTGCTGCATTCCCTAAGGGCAATATTCATGACTGTATCCGTGTGTGTGTGTGTGTGTGTGTGTGTGTGTGTGTGTGTGTGTGTGTGTGTGTGTGTGTGTGTTCATGGGGTTGGTTTGCCTGCTTGCAGGATGAAAAACCCCAGATAAACTGGGGGGAAACCCTGCTGTCCATGTCCAAGACCAGCTAACTTGGCTATGGGTGAGGAAGATCCTTGAGATCCTCATGTCGTCAACGGGAATCGAACCTAGGATACTCCTTCCCCAGGCATATTGTTGCAATGTGCATAACCACTAGGCTAGCTGTATGGACTGGGCCATAATGTCTGAGCAAAAAGAGAAGTGGACAAGCTTATCATTTGGTGTAATAGCCGGCAGAGTGTAAACAACATGGACAGAGAGCAAGGCATTTCCACAGAATTTTCCACACTATTTTCTGTGGTAAGTTTTGCTCATGGTTACATTGTCATGACAACTTTATCAGACTTCAAAGAAATGACTGTCAAACATAATGAAATGTTCTGTCACTCATATGCGGTCAAACGGGACTCTTCCCTTTACAGATGCAGCCAGTCTCTTGAAATTTGTTGTACCACTTACAAATGGGATTTGTAGCAGGAGGCGCCTTTATGTACTTTCTGCTAAATGCTCACTGTATGGTAATAACAGACTTTGCGCTATGAAGCTCCAAAATGCAAAAAGTACATTCCGGTCCACTTGCCATCTTGTCTTTTTTACAATGGTCGAATGCTCTGGTAGTAGCTATTGAAATGTGTTCTTGTGCATGCATAATCTGAAGCTCTCTGAGTTTCTTTTTCAATTACTGTATGTTGCATTTTCCAATCGCGAATCGTTTCTTCATAAAAATAGACAGAAAAATCTCACATCATTTTCACTCACCCTGTGTGTGTATGTGTAAACCCTGGTTACACACACAAGAGGTTTAAAGACATACCTATAAAATGTGGACAAGTGATTAGAGTTAAGATAGTAAGGTGGTAATGTGTTTCTTGAAGAGTTGAAGTTATATTCATTGGGGAATTATCAGGACGACTTCCAAAGAACAAAGGTATATCGAATGAGAAGTTGGTGTGGTGAGTTTGAATCTGAACCATATGTTGAAGAGAATCTTGACATGTAAGGATAAGGAAGTAATTTTTCCTCTTTATAAGGCTTTGATAAGACCACACCTGGATTATTGTGTGCAGATTTGGTCTCCTCCATTCCAAGGGGATCAAGAAGCTGTAGAAAGGGTGCAAAGAAGCATTACAAACATTATATCCGGATTATGGGATTTAGATTATGAGGACAGATTGTGAGTATGATAGATTGGAACAAACCCTAAAACACTGCCCAACTCAACATCACCAGAGTTCAAGATCGGTACTATCAACATAAGAAGCCTGAGTGGCAAAGAAATGGAGATAGCTGAGAAATTAGATAAGTACCAGATTGACATAATAGGGGTGACTGAAACAAAAAAGACAAAAACTTGTGACATTTTTCTGAGCAATAAATACAAAATGTTATATTCAGGCAATGGCAATCAAGGAAACGAAGGAGTAGCCATAGTATTCAACACTAAATACGAGGCCAATCTTCTTGAATGGCAGTCAGTCTCAATTAGAGTGATGTGGGCATATCAGAATGGGGTAGTGGACAATGAGACTTATTTGTGCCTATGGTCCCACAGAAGGTTCTACTAAGGTAGAAGTGGAGGAATTTTTTGAAGATTTAGAGAAAGCAACAGACACAATGAAAAAGGAAAACTTCGTCCTTGTTGGGAATGTAAATAGCAGAGTAGAAAATTATTGTTAGACATACAAAAATATTTTGGGAAAATTTGGAGAAAAGAGCAAAGCTAATAATAATGGCAATACCTGTTGGATTTCTTCTCAGGACATGGACTGGTTATTACTAACACAATGTTCCAACATAAAAATGTGCACAAATTCACATGGAGAGAAGAGGCAGGGAATAAGAACAGTCTCGCTGGCTACGTTATTGCTGATAGTAATGTTTTCACCCTTGTGCAGGACACCAGAGTGTACAGAGGATTTGAAATTGGAAGTGATCACTATTTAGTCTTGAGCAGAATAAAATTGAATTTCATATTGAAAAGAATAACATGTAAGAAAGTTTTAAAGCGAATAAAAGTTGAGCAGCTCTCAGATGTGAACTGTAGACTAAAATACAGAAATAGTATTGAAAAGAAAATGAAAGAGTTTGAGAACAGGAATCAAACCTTGGAGATTCAGTGGCAAGCTCTGAAGAAAGCACTGATTGATTCGGCCAGAGAGTCATGTAGTGAAGTTTTCTGCAAGGATACAAAAATCAGAACTCCATGGTGGACACAGGAAGTTAAAGAGGCAGTGAAGGAAAAGAAAAAGCATATCAAAAGTTCCTGGCAAATAAGTCAGCTTCTGCTCTTAGAGAATACAGAGACAAATGTAAGAAAGCTAAACACCGTGTAAAACTAGCTAAACAAAAGTCATGGGAAGACATAGAAAATAAATATCAAGAAGGTGGCAACATATTCTGGCGGTTGTTGAAGAAGCTCAGAAATGAAGGAAAGAGTGCTGTAAAAGGAATGAGAGATGATAAAGGTGACATGAAAACTGGAGAAAAAGATTTCCTTGAAATATAGTAATTACTTCGAAAAATTGCTAAATGAAACAAGAAGTGATAGCTTCTTCTTCTTCTTCCTTTCCAGGCTTATAGGTCAAGTGGCCTGTTCTGGACTCAATTCCATCTTTTTACAGGTCTTCCTCTGCATTGGGTACCTATTGGGTGGTAATTTAGAATTTGTTTATGTATTCTGTTTCTATTCATTCTGAATACGTGTTCTTTCCATTTTTCTCTGTAGCAAATAACTGTTTCATTTAGGGAGTTTGTAATTTTGAGTTTATTTCTGATTTTGTTACTTTTCATTTTATCCATTATTGTGACTCCTTCAATTCTGCACAGAAATTTCATTTCAGTTGATTCAATTCTTTTTTCATATGCTTTTGTTATTGTCCATATCTCACTGCCATAAAGTAAGGTTGGTTTAACTATTGTATTTGAGATTCTGATTCATATGTATTTCTCTACATAATTAGGTTTAAAAATTTTATTTATAATGCATGTACTTTTAAAAAGTTTGATAATAATAATAATAATCGTATGATGGTACAATGGCCATGAGTCCCTTTTAAGGCACCATCCCAGTCACCCCCCAAATTTTATCCGGGCTCCGGAACTGGCATAGCTGACGAATCAGGCCTATGGCTGGGTCAGTATTCCTGACTGTAAACCATGTGTGTTGACGGGTCCAGTTTGCCTGCTTGCAGGATGAAAAACACCAGATAAACTGGTAGAAAAAACCCTGCTGTCCACAGTCAAGACCGGCTAACTTGGCTATAGCTGAGGAAGATTCTTAAGCTCCTCGCATCATCGACGGGAATCGAACCTAGGACACTCCTTCCCCAGGCATATGGTTGTCAAGCACAAAGCCACTAGGATAACTGCACGGACAAAAAGTTTGATAGTTATAGTTCTATATCTGCTTCATTTTCATATGACATTGTGCATCCTAAATATATGAATGCATTTACCTGCTCTATTATTTTGTTGTTTATTACTGGTTTGCTTCTTATTGGGTTAGTACCTTTCAAGGCCATGACTTTTGTATTATCTGTTGATATTTCCATACCTTATGGTTTTATAAAAGGCTGCTTAGAAGGATAAAAGAGAATAGTGTGACAGAAAGGGTGGTCATCGTGTTGCCTAGGTATGGCTGTGGTGAGATGAGGCAGAGAGCAAGGATTATGAATGATATGCTGGCTGAAATGTGTGAGGAGATGCGAGTACAGTTTGTTAATGTATGGAATGAGTTTGAAGGAAGAAGTGAACTGTATGGGAGCGATGGACTGCATTTGAGTCGTTATGGTGTGAGTCACTTGGAGAGACTGCTGCTGGAAGGTTAGAGAAGTGAACAGAGTGAGAGAGAATGAATCAGATCAGGCGGAAAGTGATGCGGAAGAGCAGGAGAATAAGACAAAAGAGATTAAAGAGGTGGCTATGAATGAGGAAGTGAGTGGTATGAGTATAGAAAATGAGAGAATGGGTATGCAATAGGAGCAGGGAAACAGGGAGGCTCAGGGTGGACATGGGTACACAGCACGAGAAAGGTGGATGCTCCAAGAAGAGGTGAGAGCATGTGTAGGTAGGAAAGGAATGGGATGACCAGGGATCAAGAGGAAACAGTTGGAATTGAAAAGGGTTCTAAAATGAAGAAGCAGAAAGGGAAATGGCCCCAGTCTAGCATGGAAAGATCACATCGAGTGAGTGGTATCAGTGGAACTAGCTGTAGATCCAGAAATGAGCTGTTGTGTTTGTATACAAATACTAGAAGTATAAGAAACAAGGCAGATGAAATGGTTGCATTAATTGCATCTGTTCACCCAAAGATTGCCAGAATAAGTGAGACATGGTTGGAAGAGGACGACATCCTGACAGGAATAGAGATGGAAAGGTATGATGTGTTTCGTGAGAATAGAAAGCATAAAAAGGGAGGGGGGGTATTATTGATGATAGAGAAAGAGAAAGTGTCCATACAAAGTAGAGATGCAATAGGGAAATAGTGCCAGTGGTTTTGAGGCAGTATGGTGTGAGATAGAGGTGAATGGAATCAAATACTTGGTTGGATGTTGTTATAGACCGGATATGGATGGTGGCGATAATGAAATGTATAATCAAATTAGTCAAGCAAATAAGAAAAGGGTATTATTATTGGCGATTTTAATTATGGCAATATAGACTGGAATGATGAGATAGCAACTGCTAAAGAAAATGAGTTTCTTGAGTTTTTGATGGATAACTACCTCAGACCGTATGTAACATAGGGCACGTGAGGATTGAGGGTCTTGGATTTGTTCATCTCATCGAGGATTTAATTATAAATGAGGTGTCCAATCATCCACCAATTGGTGAGAGTGACCATGAGGTGATTACCTGGATGGTTGCCAACAGTATGAGGACCTCTGTGAGAAAACTGTATATGTGGAACTACAAGGGGGGGGAGGGTGATTATGAAGAGCTCAGGAGACAGCGTGTGAGTGTAACATGGAATGAAGAGTTAGCTTGAAAAGAGATCAATGCAGCTTGGAGGATTTTCAAAAACTATCTAGTATGCGCAATGTCTAAGTGTATTCCAAGGGTGAGGAGGTTAAATAAGGTAGGTGTGAGATGGATGAATAAAGAGATTAAGCATGCAATACAGAGAAAGAGGGGCATTGTGGAGGCAGCATAAGAGAAGTGGGAGTAACCAATTTCATGAGGTCTACAAAGACCAGGCAAGGAGAGTGACTTGGTTGGTGAGAGTAGCTAAAGAGAGGTATGAACAGCAGTTAGCTAATGAAGCCAAAAAGAATCCTAAGGAGTTCTTTTGATATGTAGCCAGCAAAAGAAAGAATGATTATGGAAGTATGACATTGATTGGAGGAAATGGTATAAAGACAGCTGTTACAGAATGTGTGGTGGAGATACTTAATGAGCAATTCATAAAGATCTTTCAATCTTGTGAATGTGACTTCATGGAGAGATTAAGAGCAGTTGATGATGATGGAGAGGAGAGACTGACTGTAAGTGAGCAAGAGGTGTACGGGGAGTTGAGTAAACTAGATGTAAATAAGGCTGTGGGACTTGATAATATATCACCGCGGATTCTGAAGGAATGTGCCAGAGAGTTGACACCTGCCTTGACATATTTTTTTAATACGAGCCTTGCACTTGGTCAAGTTCCTAAAGAGTGGAAGGAGGGCAAGATTGTGCCACTTCATAAAGGAGGTGATCGAACTCAAGCATCAAACTATAGGCCTATCTGTGTGTCAGGTGTTGTGGTTAAGTTGTTGGAGAAGCTTGTGAGAACTAGGATCCAGAGTTGGGTTGACAACAATGGTATTATCTTTGATGGACAGCATGGATTTACTAAAGGGAGGTCATGTTTTAGTAATCTACATACTTATTACAATAGAGTGACTGCTTCCTTGGACAGAGGAGAAGGATACACAGTAATATAATTAGATTTCACAAAAGCTTTTGATAGAGTACCTCATGATAAATTGACAGTCAAACTAGAGCAGATGGGGTTGGATATTAGATTAGTGCATTGGATTGGAGACTGGCTATCTGATAGGCATCAACAAGTTGTGTATGGGGGAGCGATATCCAGGAAAAGGAAAGTCAGTGGAGTGTCCTGGGGGTCTGTTTTGGGGCCATTACTGTTTAACTTGTATATTAATGATATAGGTGAAGATTTGGATGGAGATATTCAGTTGTTTGCAGATGATGCAAAGTTCGGATTAACCATGAATAGTAATGAAGATGTTGTGGCCTTACAAGAAGATGAATAAGTTGTGTGATTGGCCACGGAAACGGGGATGCGAGTTCAATGTTGCAAAATGCAAGGTTTTAAAATTTGGAAAACAAAGATGGGATGCAGAATTTATGCTTGGTGAGGATATACTGTTGGAGGTGGAAGAAATAAGAGATCTGGAGGTGATAGTGGATAAGGATCTGAAATTTAGGGGACGCATCTCCAAAATTGTGAAGACAACACAAAGGCTTTTGGGAATGATGCGGAGGACACTGACTTGTAGAAGTAGGGGGATTATTGTTCTGTTGTATAAGGCTTTGATTAGGCCACACATGGACTACTGTGCCCAGATTTGGTCACCTGGTTTTCAGAAGGATGAAGAGATGTTGGAAATGGTCCAAAGGCAATTGAATAAGGTAATTTCTGACCTCTGGAATGTCGAGTATGAGGAAAGATTGAGAAGATGTAATTTACAGAGTCTGGTGGACAGGAGGAAGAGGGGAGAAATGATAGAGACCTACAAGTGGGTAAGAGGTTGTTATAGGATCAATGCTGGAGAAGTTCTACATAAAATAGTGGGAGATCGGGGGAGAACCAGAGGTCGTCCCTGGAAACTGTATAAAGAAAGTTTGAGTAGGAGAGTGAGGGGGGGTAGGTTTTTTCGTGCAGAGTTGTGAATGATTGTAATGCCTTGCCTGAGAGTGTGGTGGCTGCAAGGACTTTGAATGTGTTCAAGGCATGGTATGATGAGCCGTGAGTGTGATAAAAGGACCTCCCAAATAAGTCTTTGACTCCATGAGGTCTTGGGATAATAATAATAATAATAATAATAATAATAATGTTATTTAGACTTCATAATGATTTTTGTATTTCATCTTCATTGCTTCTAAAGAATATTTGGTCATCAGCAAAGAGTAGAGTAGCTAATCTGTTGTTACGGTTTATCTTGAATCCTCCTTAATTAGTTATCTTCTATTCTTTTATGATTTTATCTATGTAAAGGGTGTCCCAAAATTCACGCAAGAAGTAATGTTGATAGAAAACACAGGTTTTTAATTAAAAATTGTAATTTCTTATTGATTCATAAAGTATACAGTATAGGGTTATGCATGGAATAGAATATCTGGTAAATGGCCAACACGGCTTTGCTGGCACATACGCACTCTTTTGTCGAAATTTGCCATGACCGTTTTGCATAAATGTGGCTGAATTTCGTTGATACAGTGCTCAATTTCCTCCTTCAAAGCATGGGTGGTCATGGGCTTGTTGGTACAAACCTTAGACTTCAAAAAACCCGAAAGAAAAAAGTTCGACGGCGTTAAGTCACATGATCTGGGCGGCCAATTCTGATCACCAAAACGGGAAATTACACAAGGAAGCTCATGCAGTAATTGAATTGTTTCTCAGGCTGTATGGCATGCGGCACTGTCTTGTTGAAACCACATGTTGTCCACATCCATATCTTGCAATTTAGGCACAAAAAACTGGATTATCATGTCGCGATAGCAAGCACCATTAACTGTTATTGCATTGCCAGCCGCATTTTCGAAGAAGAATGGACCGATGATGCCTCCAGCCTAAAATCCGCACCAAACATTGACACGTTGTGGATGCATTTGTTTCTCAACAATCACTCATGGATTTTCTGAACCCCAAATGCGACAATTTTGTCAATTAACGAAGCCATCAAGATGAAAATGAGCCTCATCGCTGAAGATGATTTTGTTCGAAAAATAAGCATCCACTTGTTGTTGTTCCATAATCCATTCAACAAACTCTCTTCGCTGTGTGGTCAGTAGGCTTCAGTTCTTGAGTCAATTGAACTTTGTAAGCATAAAGATGCAAATCTTTCATGAGAATACACTGTACAGAGCTTCTCGAAATGCCCAATTCCAGACCACAATGCCGAATTGATGTTCCTGGACTCTCAGCAACACTCATGAACTGCTTCGATGTTTTCTGTTAAACAACTTGTTGAAGGACGGCCAGAGCGTATAAGATCACTAATTGATCCAGTTTTCTTGAATTTTTTAATTAATCTTTTCACAGTTGATGAAGTTAAATCACTATTCTGACCATATTTTGTATGAAAATTGCGAACTGTAGCTGCCAAACTTTCATTATTTTTAAAATATTGCCCAACAATGAAAATGCGTTGCTCTGTCGTGTAGCGCTCCATTTTGAATAACCCTGAACTGTCAGTTGTCACGCTGTCTTTTTTTTTCTCGTTGGCAACACTTTACCGCACAAATGGCACTACATTTAAATCTTGCGCGAATTTTGGGACACCCTGTATATATTAAATAAAATAGGTGAGAGAGAGGGCAACTCTGCAGTACTCCTCTATTTATTGGTTTCCAGCTTGATGTTAAATTCTTGTACTTCACAGATATTTTATTATCTTGATATATATTAAATAAGACTAAAGAGTTGGTTTGGTATTTCACATTCTTCTAGAGTTTCCCATAGATTTTCTCTGATAATTTTATCAAATGCCTTGGTGGCATTAAAGTTCAAAAACTTTAATGTGAGGGAGTTTGTCCAGTGTGATATGTGTGGGATGTATGCTTCCCGAAAGAGGCTGGAGTTTGGATGAAAAATGATAGTGGTGGGAGACTGTGCTGAAAGTGTAAGGAAAGTGAGGAATTGAAGTATGTGTCAGGTCGTGAGATTGTTGTGGTAGAAGAAAGCCAGAATGCGAGTGAAAA
The DNA here is from genome assembly GCF_054136105.1 of Typopeltis vanoorti. NCBI lineage: Eukaryota > Metazoa > Arthropoda > Arachnida > Uropygi > Thelyphonidae > Typopeltis > Typopeltis vanoorti. The sequence continues at coordinate 65,525,258 of NC_143552.1, read as the reverse complement.
TATCAGCTTGATAGGGAATTGCAATGTTGTACAAGATGGCAATGAGAGCGGTGATCAAAGAGAGAGCGAAAGCAATTATACAGAGAGAGAAAATGGTTTAAATGATGAAAGAAATGAGGAATTATTTGTAAGGAGTGAGATCGCATGGTTACGCGGAGTGATACACAGTGCAAAGCAGCAGTTGAAGCACCAGCTAAACTCTGTCCAGAGTGCCTCGGCTAACAGAAATAACAAAGTGTTTTAAGGAAAATAAGTGTAAGAGTGGGAGAGTTTCAGAAATGAAGGAAAGAGTGTTGTATGGTGACTCGTTATTAAGAGGTGTGATAGATTAGAGTTTAACTAAATCATACTTACTGGGGGCAAAATTTAAGGATGTAAGTGAGAGTATTAGAGCGAAAAAACAGAGGTTGAAAGAATTGATAGTTGTGGCAGGAATTGAAAGGAGATAAATTTTTTATGAGAGAGGACATGAAAGTGTTGTTAAAGGTAGCAAAAGAAAAGAGGGACAGAGTTAGGATGGTGAGTCTGTTGCCATAGTATGACAGAGAGGAGTTTAGAAGGAGGGCCATAATCGCGAATGACTCTATGCGCAGGTTATGCAGACGGTGTGATGTGGAATTTGTGGACGTGTGGAATGAGTCTGATGGGCAAAAGGATTTATACAAGATGGATGGCCTGCATTTGAATGGATTTGGTGTGCGGAGACTGGAAAAAGTGTTGCTGAATGAAGTGAAAATGGATGTGCAGAACCAGGGAAACTAGAACTACCAAGGAGGCGGGGTAAGTGGATATGCAGACATCAGTGAGACAGTTGAGTGTAAGAATGTATATAATCTACCCGAGCCAGTACTAAAGACAAATAATCAGAATGGGATAGTTAGAATAATGTATCAAGATAGGGGTAGAACAAAGGGACCTCTGCATTTCATGTATACTAATGCCAGAAGTATTAGGAACAAGAAGGAAGAATTTTTGGCCTTGATTGGCTTTTCCTGGCCACAGGTTATTGGCATTAGTGAAAAATGGCTGACAGAAGAGGATATAGTTAGTGGGATAGAATGTGTAGGTTATAGTGTGTTTAGGAGGGACAGAGAGAATAAAATGGGGGAGGAGTGTTATTGATGATAGCTGATGAACTGCAGCCAAGGAGAATTGAAGTTGTATTGCAGGATAGTGAAAAGAGTTCATTTGAGGCTATTTGGTGTGAGATTGTGACTAGCAGAACAAAATATACAGTTGGGGTGCTGCTATAGACCAGGTGATGGAATAGATGGTGGTGATAGTATGCATAAACAAATTGATGAAATGAGGAAGGAGGGTAATTATTATAGGGGATTTCAACTATGGTAACATTGATTGGAAGGAGGAGAGGACACATGTGAGGAAGGAACTGGATTTTATTCAATTATTAAGAGATAACTATCTGAGACAGCATGTAATTGAAAATACTAGGGGGGTTGAGAGTGCTTGACCTGGTAATAGCATCTGAGAATTTGACTGTAATGAATATGGCCATGTTGCCACCTGTTGGTGAGAGTGATCATACGGACCTGGGAGGTGGCTGAAGGTGTGGAATTTTCGATTAAGACAGGGTATATGTGGAATTACCATGCTGGCAAGTCTGACAAGCTTAGGAGATTGCTTGGTTCAGTGCCATGGCGTGTAAAACTGCAAGAGCTGGATGTCAATAGAGAATGTAAAGTGGTCAAGGAGCATTTACAGGAGGTTATGGCTGAATGTATACTTAGGATCCGAATAGTAAAAAAGGAAGGGATTAAATGAATGAATAACACCATTAAGCTTGAGCTGCAAAAAAAGAAACAACTGTGGAGGGAATTTAAAGAGAAAGGTGACATGAATGGTATAAAGCGCAGGCCAGAAGGGTAACGAGCGAAAGCAGATTTTGAAAGGAAACTAGCTATGCAAGCTAAAGAGAATTCCAAACAGTTCTTTAAATATGCTACAAGCAAAAAAAAAAAAAACTGTACATGGCAGAATGATTTTAAGGAAGTCACTGAATCAGTCGATATAGTGGAATTACTGAGTGAGCACTTTGCAAGAGTATATCATCCAGGTGGTGACACTGAAAGAATAAAGGAACCATTAGTTTATTCAGGAATTGTGATGAATGAAGTGGAGGTGAATAGTCTATTACAGAACCTTAATGTGAATACATCTGTGGGATTGGATGGTATACCAGCACGGGTCTTACGTGAAGCGGCTAAAAAATTATCAGTGCCCTTGACCATGCTGTTTAATCTGAGTCTCGAGTCTGGTTTAGTCCCGAAGGTGTGGAAAGAGCGGAAAATAGTTCCACTGCATAAAGGAGAATCCAAGACTACTGTTGCAAATTACCGACCGATCAGCATATCAGGAGTCGTTGTCAATGTCTTGGAGAAAGTAGTCAAGGAAAAAATACAGGAATGGATTGATGAAAATGAGATACTGTATGGGGGACAGCATGGCTTTGTGAAGAGTAGATCATGCCTCAGTAACTTGCTCAAGTTTTATAACATGGTGATGGCTGAACTGGATAAGGGTAATAGGTTTACAGTGATACTGCTGGACCTGGCTAAGGCCTTTGACAGGATACCACATGGAATTCTAATCCGTAAACTGCAACATATGGGAATGGATATAGGGTTGGTGAGATGGATAGGTGGGTGGTTGATGGAGAGAAATCAGAGAGTAGTTTATTCAGGAGTAGAATCCAAAAGACGGACTGTGACTAGTGGTGTGCCGCCGGGTTCTGTTCTTGGACCACTGCTGTTTAATTTGTTCATTAACGATATAGGAAAGGATGTAAGAGGAATGGTTCCTTTGTTTGCTGATGATGCGAAGTTGCGTAGGGCAATAGTGAATGCAGAAGATGTCAAAATCTTGCAGGATGATTTGGATAGATTGGAGTTCTGAGCTAAGGAGAATGGATGTCAATTTAATGTGACAAAATGTAAGGTTATGCATTTTGGGGTGAAAAGATTAGCAGCAGTATACTGCATTGGTGGAACTGTACTCCAGGAGATTGATGAGGCCAGGGACTTGGGTGTGTTGGTGGATAAGGAAATGAAGTTTCGGGACACATTGCAAAAGTGGCTAAATCAGTTCATCAAATCACCGGGTTGCTGAAAAATACTTTGACGAGCAGAGACAAGCAAGTTATTGTTCCTCTGTCCCGAGCCTTGATAAGACCTCATCTCGACTACTGTACCCAGATTTGGTCACCTAGGTTTCTTCTTGATGTGGAGGAAGTGGAGAGGATCCAGAGGCGAGTGACCAAGATGAAAGCAGGTCTATGGAATGAACCTTATGAGAACAGGTTGAAGATTTGTGGGTTGCACAAATTAGTTGATAGGCGGAAAAGGGGAGATATGATTGAGACATTCAAATTGCTGAAGGGTTTCTATAGGATGAATTCAGAGGATATTTTTGAGATCAGGACTGGTGGTGGGAGAACTAGGGGACATCTATGGAAGCTGGGCAAGGGTATGGTTAGCAAGAGTATTAAAGCTGGGTGCTTTACTTTTAGAGTGGTAAATGAGTGGAATAAGCTGCCAGAGTCTGTTGTATCTGCTAGTCAGTGAATGAGTTCAAGGCAAGGTATGATAGATACTGTGAGAATGTTGAATACTTGTGTGGACATGATGTTTAGGGCCTTCCTCGATGAGTCTAAGTACTCCTGGAGTCACCTGTAATAATAGTAATAGCACAGTGGTAAAAAACATTCAACAGGCAGTCAGGAATACATATCCATACTTGATGTAGAAAAAGCCATCAAAGGTGATGGCTTTTTCTACTTCTACTGAAATGTGGAAAGGCAGCAGAAATAGATGATATTCGACCAAAAATGCTCAAGTATGGAGGTATAAAAGTCTTATAGTGGCTGTACTTTAGAAGGCCTGGACAGAGGGATGAATTCCAGATGTTTAGAGTAGAGTGGAGCTCTTGTAGTACCCATATATAAAAAAAGGGAAATAAAACTTAATGTGAGAATTACAGAGGTATTTCTGAACTGAGTGTTTCTGGTAAAATTTACAAGAAGTATACTTGAGAAATGGTTGAGAAGAATTGTGGAAGAAAAGCTTGGTGAAGGACAAGCTGGATTCAGGCCAAACAGAGGCTGTCAGGATCAGATTTTCACTTTACGACAAATAGTTGAGAAATCATTGGAATATAACAAAGATCTGTATTTAAGTTTTGTAGATCTAGAAAAGGCATATGACAAGGTGCCAAGAAAGAAGCTATTCAAAATGCTACAGTTATATGGTGTCAATGGGGCATTATATCAAGCAATAATTAGTCTTTATTTGAGTTGTAAGCCAGCAGTTAGAATTGAAGGAAATAAAGGAAGATGGTTTAATGATAAATCTGGTGTCAGACAAAGATGTACATTATCCCCTCTGTTATTCATTATTTATATGGATCACATTATGAAGGAAAGTGGTATTAAAACTGGTATCAAAATTGGAGATGAGATGTTAATGTCAGCTCCTTGCTTTATGAGGAAGATGTTATACTTCTAAATAAATCTGCTACAAGTCTGCAAGATTCTCTGACAAAATTGAATAACTGTTGTAACAGATATGGTATGAAGGTCAGCAATAACAAGACAATGAAAATATCAACTGCATTGTGAATGGAGAGCCCATCGAACAAGTAAAACATTTCAGCTACTTAGGTACGATTTTTAGTGAAGATGGTAAATTAAATATGGAAATAGACAACAGAATCAACAAAGCTGGTATGGTAGGAAGTCAACTGAATAAATTTATATGGAATATGAGAGAAATTAGTCAAAACGCTAAATTAGTTGCATACAAGACAGTGTTCAAACCAATTTTAACTTATGGATCTGAGAGCTGGGTCAGAAGTAAAACACTTGACCAAGTAAAACACAGTAAAACACTTGAACTAGAGATTGCATATTCAGAATCCTGAGAAAGATTAAGGACATGAACAGATTATTATTACTATTATTACGGGCAACTCCAGGGAGTCATTAGACTCATCGAGGGAGGCCCCAAATCATATTCATCACAACTATCTGACATTCATACAGTATCTATCATACCTCGCCTTAAACTCATTCACTGTCACAGCATCCACTACAGACTCAGGGAGCGCATTCCACTCATTCACTACTCTAAAAGTAAAGAACCCAGCTCTAACACCTTTACTAACCACACTTTTGCCCAGTTTCCATGGATGTCCCCTAGTCCTCCCACAACCAGCCCTGTTCTCAAAAATATCTTCTGAATTAATTTTATAGAAACCCTTCAGTAATTTGAATGTCTCAATCATATCTCCCCTCCTCCGCCTATCAACCAATTTTTGCAACCCACAAATCCTCAACCTGTTCTCATACGGTTCATTCCACAGACCTGCTATCATCTTGGTCACTCGCCTCTGGATCCTCTCCACCTCCTCCCCATCAAGAAGAAACCTAGGTGACCAAATCTGAGCACAGTAGTCTAGATGGGGTCTTATCAAGGCTCGATAGAGAGGAACAATAACCTGCTTGTCTCTGCTCGTCAACGTATTCTTCAGCAACCAAGTGATTTGATGAGCTGTTTTGGTCACTTTTGCAATGTGTCCCCTAAATTTCAATTCCTTATCCACCAACACTCCTAAATCTCGTGCCTCATCAATTTCCTGGAGCAGGGTTCCACCAATGCAGTAAACTGCCGCCAATCTTTTCACCCCAAAATGCATAACCTTACATTTTGCCACATTAAACTGACATCCATTCTCCTTAGCCCAGACCTCCAATCTATCCAAATCATCCTGCAAAATTTTGACGTCATCTGCATTCACTATTGCCCTACCCAACTTCGCATCATCCGCAAACAAATGAACTGTTCCTCTCAGATCATTTCCTATATCATTTATGAACAAATTAAACAGCAGTGGTCCAAGAACAGATCCTTGTGGCACACCACTAGTCACAGGCCGTCTTGTGGACTCTACTCCCGAGTAAACCACTCTCTGATATCTCTCCGTCAACCACCCTCCTATCCATCTCACCAACCCTATGTCCATTCCCATATGCTGCAATTTACTGATTAGAATTCCATGTGGAATCCTGTCAATGGCCTTGGCAAGGTCCAGTAGAATCACCGTAAACTCATTACCCTTATCCAGTTCAGCCGTCACTGTGTTATAATACGTGAGCAAGTTACTGAGGCATGACCTACCCTTCACAAAACCATGCTGTCCCCGATACAGTATCCCATTTTCTTCTATCCAATCTTGTATTTTCCTCTTGACTATTTTTTCTAAGACCTTGACAATGATTCCTGATATGCTAATCGGTCGGTAATTTACAACAGCAGTCTTGGAACCACCTTTATGCAGTGGAACTATTTTCCCCTCTTTCCACCCGCTCGGGACTAACTCAGACCCGAGACTCAAATTAAACAAAATGGTCAAGGGTACTGACAATTCTTTAGCTGTTTCTCGTACAACACGAGCTGGTATACCATCCAATCCCACAGATGTATTGACATTGAGGTTATGCAATAGACTACTCACCTCCACTTCATTAACCACAATTCCCGTATAATCTACTGGTTTATTCGTTTCTGCAATGTCACAACCTGGATGATATACTTTTGCAAAGTGCTCACTCAGTAACTCAACTAACTCAACTGATTCAGTTACCTCCCTACCATCGGCATTCTTTAAAATCAATCTGCCATGTACATTTTTCCTTTTACTTGCTACATATCTAAAAAACTGTTTAGGATTCTCTTTAGCCTGCATGGCCAATGTTCTTTCGTAATCCTTTTTTGCTTTTCTTACCACACTCGTCACCCTTCTGGCCTGCGCTTTATACTGTTCATGTGCCTGCCGGTCACCCTTCTCCTTAAATTCCCTCCATAGTTGTTTCTTTTTTTGCAACTCAAGCTTAATGGTGTTATTCATCCATTTAACCCCTACTTGATTTATTATTTGGACTCTAGGTATACAGTCAGCCATTGCTTCATGCAAGCACTTCTTAACTACCTCCCATGCACTATCAACTTCTAGTCCTTGCAGTTGTACATGCCATGGCACTGAACCAATCAAACTCCTAAGCTTGTCATACTTACCAGCCCAATAATTCCACATGTACTCTGTCTTAATTGTAAATTCCACACCTTTAGCCACCTCCCAAGTTAAGACCCTATGATCACTCTCACCGATTGGTGGCAATGTGGTCATATTTGTTACAGCCAAATCCTCAGATGTAATTACTAGGTCAAGCACTCTCTGACCCCTAGTATTTTCCATTACATGCTGTCGCAGATAGTTATCCCTTAATAACCGCATAAAATCCAGTTCCTTCCTCCCGTGTGTCCTCTCCTCACTCCAATCAATGCGACCATAGTTGAAATCTCCCATAATAATCACCCTCCTTCCACCCATTTCTTCTATTTGCTTGTGCATACTGTCACCACCATCTTTTCCAACACCTGGTCTATAGCAGCACCCAATTGTATATTTAGTTCTGCTAGTCACAATCTCACACCAAATGGCCTCAAATGTGCTCTTTTCTCTATCCTGCAATTCAACTTCTATTCTCCTTGGCTGGAGCTCATCAGCTATCATCAACAATACTCCTCCCCCCATTTTGTTCTCTTTGTCATTCCTGAACACACTATACCCATCACATTCAATCCCACTAGTTATATCATCTACAGTCAGCCATGTTTCACTAATACCTATAACCTGTAGTCTGGAAGTGCCAACCATGGCCAAAAACTCTTCCTTCTTGTTCCTAATACTCCTAGTATTAGTGTACATGAATTTAAGACCCCCATTAGCCTCAACCCTACCTTGATGCCTTATATTAACTATCCCACTCTGATTTGTTGTCCTTATTTGCCAGAGCAAATAAGGAAAGAACTTGACATTGTCAGCATCCAGGAATGCGTTAGTAGAGCTAATCTCAGATGGTATGGTCACTTAAACAGAATGGTTGAGGAAAGATTAGCAAAACAAGTGTTCCCTGCCATGTCAGCAAGAAAAAGACCCAGAGGAAGATCAAGATATAGGTAGATTGATATGGTAAAAAGTGCTTTAGAAGATAGAAATATAAGATCTCATAATGTTGGAGTCTTGACAGGTAACATTTGGAGGAAAGTTGTAGATAGGAAGTTAGTAATGATGTAAATTTTTCATTTGTACTATCATATCCTGTACACCCCTGAGGGTACATGGCAGTAATTTGATGATGATAATGATAATTGGAAGTATGTGGATTGCTGACTGTGGTTTACAGGAGAAAGATGGGGAAGGGTAATATGATAGAGGTCTATAAACTTTTGAATGGTTGTTATAGGATATCATCGTCATATGGAAGGTGGGGAGAGAACGTGCAGGCATCCATGGAAGTTAAATTTATTTGCAGTCAAGAAAAGGGTAAGAGCTAGGTTTTTCTTGAAGAGAGCAGTGGGTGAGTGATTGAGTAGTTTAGTTTGCCTTTTGGGGTAGTGAGTGCATCTAGCATGAATGAATTTAAGGGAAGGTATGACAGTTGGTTTGGGTGATTTATAGCCTTCCTCGATGAGTCCTTGACTCTCTGGAGATCTCAAATATAATAATAATAATATATGTATGCTGCCTGTGTTAATAAATGTTTAGAAGTAACTGGAGGAATGGTGGTGGCCAGTTTGTTTTGCATTTTAACCGTATTCATTTGTCAATGTACAGGAGATGCCTTAGATACCAAGGCAAAAGATTTGCATCTATTAAAATTATTCCACGTAAGTTTTTAGTTTCCATCTTTAACATCTACAAACATGACAGCTTACAAACTTATTTTGAAACAAATAAACCAGATGTGAAAGTCAAGAAGAGAAAACTGATCTTGGTTGATGAGTGGAATGGTATCAGATGTCAGGAAACATAGGCATGGTCTTTCTTCTGGGAAATAAGAGAGAATGCATTTTGGTTAGCATGAAAATTCACTAAATTCTTCACTCCACTTGAGAATCATTAGAAGATTGGTGTTTAAGGCACTGACCATAAAAGATTTTGAAACTTTATGAAGCTTTAGATATCTGAGCACTACAAGGTTTTCTAAATGAAGATGAATGGGAACATACTGTCATCAGTAAAGTTGTGAATAGGACTAGACATTAGTGAGAGAAGATCAATGGATCAATGCACAGGAGAAAGAATATAGGTAATGACACAGAGCCTTGATGTACTCTGGTATTGATGGAAATATTTAGATGAGAGAGAACTATCCACAATAACATGCAAGGAACAACCAGATAAGAAGATAGCAATCCACCAAAGCATATGAGGGAGACAGTAATATGACAGCTTGGTAAAATTGACCTGATTCCAGACTTGATCAAATGCCATGGAAATATCAAGAGTGCTTACATGTTTGAATATTGAAGACAATGCTAACCTGCATTGAAAAAAAGAAAGTTATTCTCCAACTTTGTGAGGCTATGATAAAATAGTGCAATGTGTGCTTGGGTTCTGAGGAGATGGATGGACAGAGAGATGAATGATCCAGGGTTGGATAACCAAGATAATAAATGGTAAATGGAATTGCATATATGAAAAGAGATTGATGGAATCTGTTTTTCAAAATTCAAGGAATAGATGGAGGAGAGAGGAGATATGATAGATATCTGAGCTGGTGAGAGAGGGGGGGGGGGGATCTTATAGTATGTGTGTGTGTGTGAGGGAAATTCTGCAGCTCTTCACATGGGGAGGAGGAACTCAGGATCATCTCTGAAAGCTTAGTAAAGGCAGGAAGCATGTGAGGTTCTTGTTCTTCTCATGGCGTGTGTCGAGTGAATGGAATAAACTGCAAGTAGATGAATGAAACTTCAGTTGATGTTTTCAAAAAGAAGTGTGATTACTATTTAGACATTATATAAAGTCTAAAGATTCTTCTTTCAGTGAATTTCATCTCTGCATACACGTATATAATAATAATAATTACTAAATGAAACCACATATTTAACTAAGTGCAATTTAAATTAGTTATGCACACACACACACACACACACACACACACACACACACACACACACACACACACACACACACACACACACACACACACACGTAGATGCATTAGACTGTTTTTATGCTTTTTTTTGTGTGTGTGTGTGTGTGTGTGTGTGTGTGTGTGTGTGTGTGTGTGTGTGTGTGTGTGTGTGTGTGGTATGGACTATACACATATGCATTTATATAGAGAAAAAAAATAATCTTACAGTAGTAGGACACCCAGATACCACTCCTAAGGCTTCAATGTTTTTATTGAGATCTTTTATTTCTGTATCAATTTGTACATCTTTGATGCAACCTTCAAAATCAACATTGGTCACTTCTCTGGAAAGTAACATATATAATATACATAAACACACAAGTACATCATCGTAACAAAGAATATCAAAATCATATATACCACCAGAGTAGCTTCAATATAAAACAGTATTGTTAACTATGGATAAGTGTTGGACCTGGTTATTGGTTCAGAGGTTATATGCATAAGTAAGGTGGCCTCGTTACCTCCAGTTGGTGAAAGCGATCATGTGGTATTGACTTGGGAGGTTGCAAAATCTGTGGATTTTTCTATTAAGAAAGGGTATGTACGAAACTACAGGTTAGGCAATTATAACAAGCTTCGGAGTGAGCTTGCAGCCATCCCATGGCAGAACATATTGCAAGGGAAAGATGTTAGCAGTGCTTGGGATAAAATCAGCGGGTATCTGAGGAAAGCAATATCAGATTGTGTCCCCATGGTCAGGAGGTCAAACAAGGCATGCATTAGATGGATGAGCAGTAGTATCAAGCTCGAACTACAAAAAAAGAAAATGTTATGGAGAATTTACAAGGAGAAGGGCGATCAGGACACCCATGAGCAGTACAAGGCTCAAGCTAGGAAGGTTACCAGCATAGTTAGAAAAGCTAAATCAGATTATGAGAAGACCTTAGCCAAAGAGATCAAGGGTAATCCCAAAGAGTTCTTCCGCTATGTGGCAAGTAAGAGGAAGAATGACTTCGGAAGGATAACCTTAGTGGGTGCTGATGGTATTGAGGTGACAAAATCAGATGTAATAGTCGAGTTACTGAGTGATCACTTCTCAAAAGTCTATCACCCAAGTGAGGATATCTCTATACCTATAGCAATACCTAATGTGAGAATTGAAGCTAAAGAATCAGAGGTATTAAATATATTGCGAAACTTAAATGCAAACACTGCGGTAGGCTTAGATGGAATATCAGCTCGGGTGTTGCGTGAATGTGCAAATGAATTGTCAACCCCTCTTACCTGGATATTTAATTTAAGTTTGAACTCTGGTATGGTCCCTAGGGAGTGGAAGTTAGGCAAAGTGGTTCCTTTGCATAAAGGTGGCTCTAAAACTGCAGTATTGAATTACAGACCAATCACCATCTCAGGAGTAGTGGTAAAAGTATTGGAAAAGTTGGTTAAAGACAAAATTCAAGAATGGGTGGATCAGGATATGATACTCTATAGAGGCCAACATGGTTTTGTTAAAGGTAGATCCTGCCTTAGCAATCTATTAACTATCCATAATAGAATAACATCAGAGTTGGACAAAGGAACTGGCTACACAGTGGTACTTCTGGATTTTGCTAAGGCTTTTGACAGGATACCCCATAGAACACTGTTACGCAAATTGGAGCAGATGGGAATGGATATTAAATTGGTGATATGGATAGGAGAATGGCTCAGGGAGAGATACCATAAGGTGGTGTATGGAGGAGCCGAGTCCAGAATGAGGCAGGTGACCAGTGGTGTGCCTCAGGGCTCTGTGCTTGGGCCAATGTTGTTTAATTTGTATATAAATGATATAGGAAACGGCTTAAAGGGAGATATTCAGTTGTTTGCTGATGATGCAAAGTTGTGTAGTGCAATAAAAAATCAAGCTGATGTTGAAAGTTTGCAGGAGGATTTAAATAAGCTGGTAAAATGGGCAAAAGAAAATGGATGTCAGTTCAATGTGGAAAAGTGTAAAGTCTTGCATTTTGGGATTAAAAGATTACCAGCTGTGTACTACATCGATGGAAAGGTACTCCAAGAGATTGATGAGGCTAGGGACTTAGGGGTATTGGTAGATAAGGAGATGAAGTTCAGAGGACACATTGCTAAGGTGTCCAAGATTGCACATAGGATTACTTGGTTGTTGAGGAACACACTGACATCCAGAGATAAAGAGGTTATTATTCCCCTTTATAAAGCATTGATACTTCCACATTTGGATTACTGTGCTCAGGTCTGGTCACCTGGATTCCTTGGAGATGAGGAGGCTGTGGAGAGGGTTCAGAGAAGAGTGACCAAGTTGGTGAGTGATATAAAAAATGCTCCCTACATTGATAGATTGAGAGCTTGTGGATTGCAGAGATTGGTTGATAGGCGAAGAAGAGGGGATATGATAGAAACATTCAAATTACTAAAAGGTTTTTATAGGATTGATGCAGGGGAAATGTTTCAGCTGTGTGATAGTGATGGAAGAACAAGAGGTCATCTCTGGAAATTAAAGAAGAGTGTGGTTAACAAAGGTGTCAGAACAAGGTTTTTTGCCTGGAGGGTGGTAAATGAGTGGAATTCATTGCCTGACTTTGTTGTGAGCTCTTCATCTGTAAATGAATTCAAGAAGAGATATGACAGATATTGTTTTGCTAGTTTGGGTCTCCCGCGATGAGTCTACTGACTCCATGGAGATACCCGTAATAATAATAATAATAATAATAATAATAATAAAAACTTCTGCATCTGCACCCCCCCCCCCCTCCTGCATTGCCTACAGAGTTATGTGAGCCCTGGTCAGTTAGTGGCACTGTGAACAGCAAGCCAACATTCATATGTTTATCAGTAGAGAGAGATTTGTCTAGCTGTATGGGTTAACATGTAGTGGGGAGATTATAAAACTGTATAGCACTTCACACTACATGTCAGACTATTAACCATTATAATAATACAGAAGATGCATCTGACTACCAAAGAACAGGTTGATCATGCTACGTTTGAATGCAACAGCTTGTGAAAACATGCTTTAGCCATAATCCTATGAGAATGCAGAAAGAAATGTTGAGAGAGATGAATGTTTTGCAGTGAACAATGTTATGTGTACTAACTGATGACCTGGCGTGGAGGTGAAAGCCTATCATCGTTCTACTGGACACTGTCTAACACCACAATTGATGTGGCAGAGGGAAATAAAAAGTGAAAATGACGTGAAAGTGAAAACAAAAAGCGAAATGAAACATCTAAAGGAGAGATTGATTGATGATAATGAGAAGGAGAAAGTTATATTATGAAGAAAGAGTAAAAGGATAGTCGTATATCATTGTATGGGGACTCAATCATTAAAGGTGGGATTACTAATAAAGTGCACAAAAACATGCTTTCCTGGATTGTTCCTGGTGGAATAATGAAGCAAATAGCTGATCTGTTGCAGGAAAGGAAATATGGGCATCAAAATTAGTGGTAATTGTGGGCACAAATGATAGTTGGGGAGAATAACATGGTTGATAGAGACTTGAGGAAGTTGTTACAGCAGGTAAAGAAGAATAATGTTGTTGGGAAAGTCGTAGGCATGTTGCCCAGATATGACAACAGTGAATTGAGAAGGAGAGCAGAGATAATGAATAGTAAGATGACTGAGTTGTACAAGGCAAGGGAGGAGGGATTCAATCTGTGAATTTGAAGGGAAGTTGGGATGGTTTAAAGTTGATGGATTATATTTCAATGGAATTGGAGTTGGCCATTTAGAAAGTCTATTGTTTTCTGAGAAGGCACAGAGTCAAGAAGTTAATGTAGTAAATGATCAGAGTCCACTTGTGAAGCAGGATAGCACAAATCAACAGATTGTACAGTAGGAGGAACATGAATATGAGGTTGAAGATGTGGTTGCAGCAGCAGAAGATAATGGAATGCATAAAAATGAGACAGGTAGAAATGGATATCAGAGTCAGGATCAGGGAAATGGGAGTAGTCAGACTGAAGAGATAGGTGTGGTATAACACCTAGAGTAAAGAATGTCGGTGCTGGTAGAATGGCCTCAAACACACAGGGATTGTTATGTTTATACACAAATGTAAGAAGTATTCTAAACAAGAGAGAGCTGAGTTTGTCGCATTGGTTGAGTCGGTATGTCCAAAGATAATTGGAATAAGTGAAACTTAGTCGACTGAGGAGGATGTGATGTCGGGAATAGAATAAGAAGGATATATAATTTTCTAGAAGGATAGTAATGTGAAAAGAGGAAGAGGATTGCTATTAAGAATTTCAGAGGAATTGTGTCTGCAAAGAGTGGAAGTTGATAGTGCATGCACAGATTTCGGATCTGTACGGTGTGAAGTTGAAATAAACAGGTTAGTATATCTGATAGGATGCTGTTATAGGCCAGGGAATGCAGAGAATACCAATACGCAAATTAGTTAGGTATGTAAAAAGAAGGTGTCCTGATGGGAGACTTTAATTACAGGAATATAGAATGCAAGGAGAAGATATTATATGGGAACAAAAAGAGTGAGTTTGTGGACTTTCTGACATAAGTATCTTAAGCAGCATGTGATTGAATTGAAGTTTTGGATTTGGTGATAATTTCACAAGATGTAGTTGTTAATGGAGTGTTGACACTGCCACCAGTTGGTGAGAGTGATCATGAGATACTTTTATGGGAAGTGATGAAACAGGAAAAGGTTACAACCAAAAATGGATACATGTGGAAGTATAAAACAGGTGATTATAGAAGCTCTGTAGTCAGTTAGCATCAGTATGTTGGGTAGGAGCTGAGTGAAAATGATGTTGACAATGCATGAAAACTTACAAGGCAGTATCTGACAAAAGCAATGTATGACTGCATACCAAGGGTTAAGTGAGTAAATAGAGCAGGAATGAAACAGATAAACAGTGAAATCAAGCAAGCTGTGATGGAAAAGAAAATATACAAGCAAGATAGTTGGTGGTGATCAGATCCATGTAATATAAAGTACAGGGTGGCCATAAAATAACTTTCCCTCTTTAGAGGCATCTGTACCAATAAACAGAATGAGACCAAATTTTATACTGAGACTTTTAAAGGCATGAGGAGATGAAGTCTGCAAAAAAAAGATTTAGCACCAAAAGTCGCTGATAGGGGAGATTTTGGTGCTGGTGGAGCCGAAAACAAGCAGATAATTACATTAAAGGCAGATAAAATGGAATAATAACATTTCGATGGTGTAAGCAACAGCCGCACACCGCAGTAGCAACATCTGTTACTGTCTCTTCTTGCACTGCTTTCTGTCCTCTGCCAGGTCTAACTCCTAGTGATCCAGTTTCTTCAAACTTCTTAATCATAGCTCTCAGTGTTACAGCTGCCATGGGACCTGTACACAGGATATGATGCCTTCTAAATTCCCAAAGGGCCACTACAGCATTGAATTGTTTAAGGTAAAACAACTTAACAAGTAAAGCATGCTGAGGCAAGGTAGGACGCATATTGAGCACAATTCGTCAGTCATTCGAATAACTGCCTGAACGTTCCCGATCCCTTTTTTAAGTGGAATTGGTACAGTAAAATTTGCATAATCCTTTTTACCTGCATTTACTGGAAATATTTGACTGCTTTTGACTCCACCAGCACCAAAATTTCCCCTATCGGCGACTTTTGGTCCTAAATCTTTTTTTCGCAGAATTCATCTCCTCGTGCCTTCAAAAGTCTCAATATAAAATGTGGTCTCATTCCATGTATTAGTTTTAGCTACAGATACCTCCAAAGAGGGAAAATTAATTTATGGCCACCCTGTACATATTACATATAAAGTACAAGCTAGAAAGGTGACGAGCATTGTAAAGAAAGAAAAGGGTGCAGTATGAGAGGAGATTGGCTGGTCAGGTCAAAGTTAACTCAAGGGAATTTTTCTGCTATATGGCAAGCAAGAGGAAGAATAATTATGGCAGATTAACACTCGTGGATAGTCATCAGCAGATAACAGCTGCAAAGGATATAGTGGAATTATTGAACGAGCACTCTTTCAGCATATATCATACTGGTGCAAATGATGCGATGCAATATATAGAAGAGAGAGAGAGAGGCAAGTATTAGGAGAACTGGAAGTGAAAAAAGAAGAGATGTATCAGATGTTTGTTGGGTTAGATGTTAATATTATGATTCATATGCCTCCAGTTTAACAAAACTTAAATACAGTTCATGTTATATTCCTATAATTTCTCAACTATATATATATATATATATATATATATCTACTCTATATTATAAAATGATAAGCTGAAATTGGAAATGGATGTAGGCTGTAACGTTTTTGTGTAACGTTTTTTGTAACGTTTTTGTGTAACGTTTTTTGTAACATTTTTTGTAACGTTTTTATGTAACATTTTTGTCAAGTTATTTGAAACGTTTTGAAACTCAGGGGCTATCCTGAGTATTGAGTCTTCAAAATTCGAGTCATCAGAATTCAAGGAGAACCGGCCCACCAGTCCGGAACACTGTGGGGGGGGGGAGGCATCGGGGGGGGGCAGAGAAATACACTAACATGTAGGGATAAGGAGGTATTATGCCACTGTATACAGTATATACATCAGACCATAATTGGAATATTATGCTCAAATTTGTTCATCTGGTTTGCATTCTGATGTCGCTACATTGGAGACAAGTAACTAATACAACATAAGTGCTCTAGAATATTGGCTTAAAAGAGGTTAAAGGAATGCAGATTACAGAGTTTGGTAGATAGGAGGAAAAGAGGTGATAGAGACATTTAAGTTAGTAAGGAGATTTTATTGGATTAATACAGGCCAGTCAAGTGTGGTGATGTTCGTGTCCACAAACCACGCAGTTACATCAGCAGCCTTATGTTGTATCTTGCTGAAAGAGACAATGGTCAGTTCCGTAGAAATGCCACAAAGTAAGAAGCACTGCATTATTCAGAATGTTAAGATACCTCTTGGAGGTCAATGTTTGTGGCACCATAAACATAGGTCTGAAGCCAAACCAGGAAAAACAGGACCATTCAATCACACCACCACCTCCACATTTCACAGTTTATGTTACGCATGCTGGTAAAAGAAATTCACTGGGCATCTGCCACATTTTCACACCTATCCATCTGCTGGATTAGAAAGTGTAGTGTGATTTGTTGCTTCATAGCACAGTTTTCTACACTTCCACATCTCACTGTACATGCGCCTTGCACCACTGAAGACAACGTTGCATGTAATTTGGGTAATGTAGGACTTGCATTTTGCAGTCCTACCCCAAAACCCATGTTGTGAGCCTTGGTTCTGAATATTTTTATGCAGATTCTTGTTCCAGTCGATGCCCAGAACTCTGCATTCATCTGTTGGATGACAAATGGTGGTTTCACATATTATCCTTCGTAAAACTCTATAGTAACATTTGGTGAGTGTGCTGGACCATCCACTGTGGGTAGCACTTTCAGTTCACTTTCTGCACTTTCCTCTCAGTATGGTATCACTGATTGTTGACCTGGGATGGTTGAATTTGTCAACAATTCGCCTGCAACATGGCTCATAATTCTAAAAGGTAATTACTCCAAACATCCAGAAAATCTTCGGTTTTTGCATCATCTTTATCATCTTTAATTCCTTTTACTATACTCTTCCATTAGTAAGCTTTCACAATAGCAGACAGAATTTTTCTCTTCTAAGAATATTTATCTTTAGTAAAGTTTCAACTTTTTCATAACTACTTTTACACACAGTATAGTTTTTTATATATTTTTTCTATATTCTCTCAGAACACCTCTTGACTTGATAAGAATTTTGATGTGCTTCTTTATCAAGACTGCATTCTTAACTTCTTGAGTCCATTATGAAGTTCAGATTTTTTATCCTTGCAAACATCCACATTATTATTATTATTATTATTATTATTATTAACTGACCTCCACTGAGTCAGAGACTCATCGTGGGAGGTACACACTCTTGCACACAATGCTCACCCAACCATGCCTTAAACTGATTCAAGGTACATTATGAAAATTATGGAAACAACTACCGTGTTAGAGTAAAACTTTAGTTTAATATAAACCAAAATAAACAGTCAACATTTTGACCTTCACATTAAGGTCATCTGGAGTATACACATATATATGCAAAGAAACAAGATGCACTACAACCTACATGGTATGCTAAACTTACTGACCAACCATTACAACTATTGGCCTGACCTCTGGTAGAAAAAAAATAAAAAACCTGGTTTGAATGGAAATTTAAAGAAGCCTGTGAAATTTTGATTAACCACCCTAATCTTAACAATAATGGTGGCATAAAAATCTCAAAAATTTGGATGCACACATTCAGCCCACCTTGTTTCCAGTTGGTTGTAATTTATATGTATAATTATATAAGTAATCCTTTATTTTTATTTATTATTTTTTCCTTTTTGTAAACCTGTTGCTCTCCACCTTAATTTAATTTTGTAATCATAACTACCTAATAGATAATAATAAGAGGACTAGCTAGCTTTGATGTAGTAATTTTTTTCTCCACCAGAGGTCAGGCCAATAGTTGTAACGGTTGGTCAATAACTTTAGCATGCCATGTAGATTGTAGTGCAGCTTGTTTCTTTGTGTATATATATGTATATTCCATTTGATTACCTTAATGTGAAGGTTGAAATGTCGAGTGTTTATTTTGGTTTATATTAAACTAAAGTTTTACTCTAATACATTAGTCGTTTCCATAATTTTCATAATGTATGAGGATTGTTTGAAAAGTTTGATAAATATCCAATAGATGGTGACACAATTCATTCATTCATACCAGTGTCGGCATTTATTCTTTTTCATGACCCCTGGCAAAATTTTAGCCACGTGTGACGCATACCTCTCATTTGGCAAACATTTAAAATGACTGTGTTCACATTTTTCATAAAAATGAAGAAAAACAAGTTTCATGCAGTGACAAAACATTTTTATTTGAAGAAGTGGAAGGCTGTGCAGATCAAAGCCGAGTTAGATGCAATTCATGGGGACTCTGCACCAGCATTAAAGACTATTTATTTTTGGATAAATGAGTTTAAACATGGTTGCAAGTCCATCGAAGGTGAAGCACGCTCCAGATGCCCGAATGAGGTCACTACAAAGGAAATGATTGACAAAATCCATGTAATTGTTATGGAAGCCCACCGAGTAAAAGTGCATGAGATTGTAGGCATCGTGACTGAATGAGTTTATAATATCCTGCACGAAGATACTTTTCTGTGCCCCCCCCCCACACACAAAGACAGCCTGAAGATATACATTATAATTCCACTATCGTAATTCCATATACGTTTCCAATTCTGTATTCAGTTTCCAATAAAATTTCCAGACTCCTCAAGCCACATGGAATACGAGTGGCTTTTAAACCTCCAATAAAGACCATCCGCCAATTGTTAAGATCTCCAAAAGACAGTCATCCTTTTTACACATATGCCGGAGTCTACAACATCCCCTGCTCGTGCAGCTTGAACTATATTGGCCAGACTTCTAGAAGTTTTGAAATCAGGAAAAAAGAACACATAGGAGACGTAAACAATAATAGGGAAGACAAATCGGGGTTAGCTTTTCATTTCTCGATGACAAACCATACCATAGAATGGGACAAAAGCTTCATGCCCTACTTAGAGGAGGATTTCTGCTTCCAAATGATAAAAGAAGCCACAACAGTTATTCGTTCAGAACAAAACCTAAATAGAAACCAAAGATTAATTCTGTCTGAGATCTGGAAGATCCTCATTAAATCTTTAAACTTGCTAGAATTAAATTTTGCTACAAATTATAGAATGTTCCTATGTAACAACAAGTGAGATCATACATGCTCTATGCATGTGATGTACGCGATCTTCTGTTTTTTGTAAAAATACAACTGTATTCGGTTCATTTACAGTTTTAGTGCAACAGTTTTAACATTTAAGTGGTCTTACATCTATATATCTTTTACCCTGATGAAGCCAACAGCTATAGTTGGCGAAACTAGTTGGTATAACTTAGTTTGAAATAAATCTGACCTATAAACCCAAATAGAAGTCAATCTTTCCTTGAAGAAGTTATTGTTTTCTGAACAAATTAAAGTAATTGGATAGGGAAACTAAAATTGAAAAGGTTGCGTGTAAGAGAGAGAAACTTAAGTAGTGATTATATAATTGTTGATCCTTATTTGCAGAAAAAATTGCAGAATAGAGAGGATATAAATCGGCAAGGGACTACTGAAATTAGTGACGTGTACCAGTTCTAAAGCTGGTACAACAACTAAAGGGAATCTGCAATTTTTGTATACAAATGCAAGAAGCATTCGAAATAAGAGGGAAGAATTTTTGGCATTAGACGGTGCAATCTCACCAAAAGTTGTAAGCATTAGAGAAACTTTGCTGTCAGCAGAAGATGTGGTCACTGGAAATGAATGTGACGGGTACAGTATTTTTAGGGAGGATAGAGAAGACAGAACGGGGGAAGGAGTACTGTTGATGATAGCTGATGAGTTCCAGACAAAGAAAGTAGTATATATCAAGATGATAGACATGTGAATGATAGTACATTTGAGGTGGTCTGGTGTGAAATAGTGACCAACGCAACCAAATATGCAGTTGGTTGCTGCTATAGGCCAGGGGGTTAGGGGGTGATATTGAATTCATGCATCAGCAAATTAGTGCAATGAGTGCAGGTTAGTGATTATTATGGGGGATTTTAATTATGGTGATATCAACTGGAAGGAGGAAATATCACGTGGCAAAAAGGAAATGGAATTCATACATCTTCTACGAGATAATTACTTGAAACAGCACATAACTGAAGGGACATGTGGTGTGAGAGTGTTGGACCTGGTCATTGGTTCAGAGGATATATACATAAGTAAGGTGTCCTTGTTATTACCACCAATTGGTGAGAGCGATCATGTGGTATTGACTCGGGAGGTTGCAAAATTTGTGGATTTCTCTCTTAAGAAGGGGGATATATAGGGAACTACAGGTTAGGCAATTATAACAAGCTTTAGAGTGAGCTTGCAGCAGTCACATGGCAGAACATATTGCAGGGGAAAGATGTTAGCAGTGCATGGGATAAAATCAGTGGGTATCTGAGGGAGGCAATATCAGATTGTGTCCCCATGGTCAGGAAGACAAACAAGGTGGGCATTAGATGGATGAGTAGTAGTAGTAGTATCAAGCTTGATCTGCAAAAAAAGAAAATGTTATGGAGAATTTACAAAGAGAAAGGCAATCAGTACACCCATGAGAAGTACAAGGCTCAAGCTAGGAAGGTTACCAGCATAGTAAGAAAAGCTAAATCAGATTATGAGAATACCTTAGCCAAGGAGATCAAGAGTAATCTCGAAGAGTTCTTCTGCTATGTGGCAAGTAAAAGGAAGAATGACTATGGAAGGATAACGTTAGTGGGTGCTGATGGTATCGAGGTGACCAATTCAGATGTAATAGTAGAGTTACTCAGTGATCACTTTTCAAAAGTCTATCACCCAAATGAGAATATCTCTGTACCTGTAGCAATATCAGTTGCTAGACAAACTAGCTTTTTTTAACAGTAAATTGTATTCGTTCAAAACTTCCATAAGGGCATCAAAAATATCAACTCCAGTGGTTGTATCGTGCATAGGAATAATTTCTAGAAGTTCTTCATTTACTTTTAAGTTCATATCACATCCACGAATAAAAACAGCCAGCTGAATGATATCCTACATCTGTACTTTCATCAATTGCAAGAGGAATAAGTCTCAAATGTTGGAATTTGAGACTCAAGTTTCCGGCTATATCATCAATTCTATAAGCAATGGTATTTCGAGATAAGCTTATATTTTTAAATTTCTTTAATTGATCAGGACATAACACTTCAACTGCTTTAATAATACATTTGCAAATAAATTCCCCTTCAGTGAATGGTTTCGACTTGCTTGCAATTAAATGTGATAACAAATAGCTGGTTTTTACCATAGCTCTGTTATCTTCAATAGGTTTGGTAAATCACTTTGATTTTTAAGTGTCAACTTTAATTCTGACAATTTATCTTCACGAAGTTTCGCAACATATTTGTCATAGTTTTCTTTATGATTTGTATTGAAATGCCTTTTAATATTATATTCTTTGCAAACTGCGATAGAGTTTCTACATATCAGGCATTTTTTTTTCCCCTTGAAAACAAAAATATTGTAACTCTCATTTTTCTTGAAAACTATAATGTTTTTCAATTGATCGTTTTTTACTCATACTGGTTGAAGGTTTTGAAATTATTTTTATAAATTCTTTATTAATTATAAAGAAAACACTACACTTTCTTACAACCAGAAAATTGCTAATGGCTAGACTCCGATTGCTGTGGTCAGCAGATGTAGCCGCATACGTAGCTTTGCTTGTTAAAATTCGGTAAAATTCAATATTTATGCAGTCGTGTAACAAGCTTTTTTGAAATGAAAAATAGAGCTTTATTTCCTTTAGAAAGTGCAGAGTAGTTTGGCATATAAAATAATCTTAAGTGGAAATGTTAATTTTTTAAATATGTTTATTTAAATCAGTGTTGTCAAAAGTTAAATAAGATTACTGGTTACAAAGTTTGGCAGGCCTCATGTGGCTCGCATGTTTGACATGCCTGGTCTAAGACTTTGATTAGGCCACATATGGGCTACTGTGCACAGATTTGGTCACCTGGTTTTCAAAAGGATGAAGAGATGTTGGAAAGAGTCCAGAGAAAATTGGCTAAGGTAGTTTCTGATCTCTGGCAGTCTAGTGTGTAGTGGATAAGATGAAGAGAGGTGATATTACAGAGACGTCCAAGTTGGTAAGGAGTTGCTATTGGATTAACATTGAAGAGGTTTTTCATAAAATGATAGGGTAGCAGATAGGGGAAGAACATGAGGTCATTCCTGGAAGGCTGTATAAGGAGGGTGTGAGTACGGGAGCAAAAAGCAGGGTTTTTGCACGGAGAGCTGTTGAAAAAAACAGTTGGTTAAATATAACAATTGTTGACAATAACAATAGTCCCAAAACAGATCTCCGTGAAGATCCACAGTGAGCTATTTCGGGACCACTATTTAACTTGTATGTTAATGATATCAGGACTTGTTTAACTGGAGATATGCACCTGTTCACCAGGTATACAGAAATTGTGTTTGCTTCTTCTGATTACATTACGGTTTGGTTAGGCCCAAATCGAGTCTTGGCCTCCTGGATGTGTTGCATCAATTTTATTATTATTATTATTCAAGCCTCCATGGAGTCAAAAGACTTATCGTGGGAGATCCTTCCTAAGAAACACGAAGTCTATCAAGACTCATCGAGGGGAGGTCCCCCCCTACCCGCCTAAGAAACACAAAGTTTATCATACCACTCCTTGAACTTATTGACTGTTCTCGCTCTCACCACTCCACACCAGGCAATGCATTCCATGGTTCAACCATCCTCCATGCAAAGAAACCACTCCTCACCCTCTTGCTCACAGTCTCCTTTCGTAACTTCCAGGGATGGCCTCTTGTCATCACTCCTTCCCGCTGTTCAACCAAGCGAAAGAACTCCCCAGTGTCAACCCTGTAACCACCTCTCAACAGTTTAAAAGTCTCAATCATATCATCTCTCCTTCTTCTATCCACCAAACTTTGTAGTCCACGTTCCCTCAGCCGATCCTCATAACTATCATTGTACAGTCCTGAAACCATCTTTGTTATCTGCCTTTGTACCCTTTCCACGGTTAATTTATCCCCTTCAAATCCTGGGGACCAAATCTGAGAACAATAGTCCAAGTGTGGTCTCATCAGGGTCTTATACAACGGAATGATAACTGTTTTATCTCTGCAGGTCAGTGTCCTTCTCATTATTGCAGCAATCCTCTGTGTTACCTATACCACCTTTGCAATATGTCCCCTAAATTTAAGGTTTCTATCAATCATCAACCCCCAGATCTCTTGTCTCCCCTACTTCCTCCAGTATAACTCCTCTCATAGAGTATGCACTGTCCCATCGATGTTTCCCAAACCTCAAGACCTTACATTTTGCTGTGTTAAACTGATCCTTCCCCATTCATTTGCCCATCTATCAAGCTTATTCAAATCCTCTTGTGGGGCTGCCATATCTGCACTATTACTAATAATCCTTCCCAGCTTTGCATCATCTGCAAACAACTGAACATCCTCCTGCAATCCACTGACAATGTCATTGATATAAAGGTTAAATAATATAGGTCCCAGCACTGAGCCCTGTGGGACCCCACTTGTAACTCTCTGCTTCCTTGAAACTGCCCCACCATACACAACTCTCTGATACCTATCGGACAGCCAATCCTGAATCCAGTTGAAAAATCTGACATCCAGACCCATGTGCTGCAACTTAAATATCAGCTTTCATGTGGCACTCTGTCAAATTCCTTCGCTGTCTAAGAAAATGTCCCCACCCTCTTTGATATAGTTATATCAAAGAGGGTGGGGACCAGGAAATGTTTAGAGAGTTGAGGTTGGCAAGTGCAAGAAGAATGATTCTTATGGGAGATTTTAACTACAGTAGTATAAACTGAGGGAGAGGAAGATGCATGTAGCAATAAGGGAATAGAATTTCTAGAATTCTTGAGGGACAAATGTCTTAGACAACATGTAATAGAGGGAACAAGAGGTTCAAGAGTTTTGGATTTGGTTATAGCATCAGAAGAGTTGATAATAATTGAGATGACATCTCTCCCACCAGTTGGAGAGAGCGACCATATGGTTTTGACTTGGAAAATTAATAGACATGCAGGAGTATAAAAGAGAAAGGAACATATGTGAAATTATAAGACAGGTGATTATAATAGTCTAAGACGTCAACTTGGGGAAGTTTCATGGAGGGAGGAATTGGAAGGCCGGGATACCATCCAGTCCCACAGCTTTACTGACATCCAGAGTACTCAGTATTTGAAACACACTCTCCTCCTGTACCTCTAAACCTTGAACCTGCCCTATCACTCTAGCATTAAAACTGATTCCTCACAAACCGGCCTATAATTACACTTCCACAGTCATTTCTCCTCCTCCTGGTCACATATCTAAAAAATTCCCTAGCATTTTCTTTGGATCTTAGGGCTAATCTCCTCCCATATTGCAGTTTCGTCTTCCTTACCATACTGGTCACTCTTCTGGCCTGTGTCTTATACCCTTCATGCATCTTCTCTTCACCTGTCTCCTTATATCTCTTCCACAGCCTCTTTTTCGCATGCAATTCCTGTTTAATATTGTTTGTCATCCACTTTACTCCAAATTGTGTCCTCTTCTTCACTCGTGGCATACAACTTACCGTTGCTGCTAACAAACATTCTTTCATAATTTCCCACACAATAATGATATCTCGGCCTTCCAATTCCTCCCTCCATGAAACTTCCCCAAGTTGACGTCTTAGACTATTATAATCACCTGTCTTATAATTCCACATATGTTTCTGTCTCTTTTATACTCCTGCATGTCTATTCATTTTCCAAGTCAAAACCATATGGTCGCTCTCTCCAACTGGTGGGAGAGATGTCATCTCAATTATTATCAACTCTTCTGATGCTATAACCAAATCCAAAACTCTTGAACCTCTTGTTCCCTCTATTACATGTTGTCTAAGACATTTGTCCCTCAAGATTTCTAGAAATTCTATTCCCTTATTGCTATATGCATCTTCCTCTCCCCAATTTATACTACTGTAGTTAAAATCTCCCATAACAATCATTCTTCTTGCACTTGCCAACCTCAACTCTCTAAACATTTCCTGGTCCCCACCCTCTTTTTCCAAAACTTTACGTTACCAGTTTGGACATTGTAGTATGATGTTGCTATTTTGACTAATGGTGGCTACAATATTGTTCTAGGTTTTCCTTTTGATGTTTTATCAATAATTTAATATTGATTTTCTTCATAAGAATACTGTCATTTTCCATATAAAAAAACATGTCCTGCCCACTGCAACTTTTTGAACTTGATATTGTGGGGTCTTTATAAAGTTGATATAACTCATGGATGTATCTGATTCTCCAGAGACCATTATCATTCACTGGTCCAAACATTTTTCGAAGGATTTTTCTTTCAAAAGTTGAAATCAAATTTTCTGCTCTTGCCATAAATATCAGGTTTCATGGGTAACAACTGGATGAATTATTGATTTATATATCTTTACTTTAGTCTTCCAATGAATATCTTTTGAACTGAGTACACAAGAGAGAGAGAGAGAATAGAAAGCTTGATTACCTCTCTTTATTCAATTCTGCACTTCCAAGCAAATGATTCCACTTTTTCATTTTATGGTTCCCAATTTTCACACTTGTATCAGTTAACTGATTCTGCCTGGTATTAATCATTATTTTGGTTTTTAATTATTAATTTTTAGTCTTAACTCTTGTGCTGATTTTTCTAGTTACAAATATGTTTATTGAGATTTCTGTTTGGTTCTTCACATGATGTTAAATTCATCTGCATATATGCTACAATCAGCATGGAGTTGTTTATTGTTTTATTATTATTATTATTACCCAAGACCCCATGGAGTCAAATACTCATTATTATTATTATTATTATTATTATTATTATTATTACCCCAAGACCTCATGGAGTCAAAGACGCATCTGGGAGATCCTTTTATCACACACACATCTCATCATACCGAGCCTTAAACACACTCAAACTCCTTGCAGACACCACATTCTCAGGCAAGGCATTACAATCATTCACAACTCTGCATGAAAAAAACCTGCCTCTCACTCCCCTACTCACACCCTCTTTATACAGTTTCCAGGGATGACAATGTATAAACCTCATCTAGGAGGTTTATACGGTGTCTTTAGTATCTATTGGCAATGAACGAATAATGTATTCCAAAGCCAAGAAAAGTATTGGAAAGGGATCTGTTAAATCATTTTGTATTTTAACCTGTGTTTAGGAATTTTCCATTGTTAACCTTGTAAGTCAACCTTGTTACATTGCACCCCTCAATTGGAAAAGGCCTAAGTTTGATTCTCATCATGACAAGAGGAATCTTTATGGTTTTTTTTTTTTTTTTTTTCAATTGATGGTGAGTTAGCCGATCTCATATGGAGATAGCAGAGTTTTTTCTCCTGGAAACTCGGGTTTTTCACCTTGCATACAGACAAATTGGCCTTGAGAACACAAGCAATATACAGACAAAATATACTATTGGTGGTAGCAAGCAGTATATGGCATTGGTGTAAGTGATGATGGGATTGGTGGATTAAGCGGTGGAGACAGAAAGTTGTAGAGTAGGTGCCCTCCCTCCCTCAATGAGTCTTTGACATCCTTGATTGTGTCATGTAATAATAATAATTTTCCTTTGTTAATGCTGTCCTTTGCTTACCCTTATGCCATATTCTGTTGTATGCTTGTGTTTGCTTACCATTGCATAAAGGATTAAAACAAATTTTTTGTCTATTTTATAAATAACTAATATGAAAGGTGTTCAGATTACTTTTGTTTTTGAAAGGAATATTAAGAGAGAAAAAAATAATCCCAGTCACATTATGAAAGTGATTAACTCAAAGCCAAAAGCAAAAATAAATAAGGAAGAGGTGAACCATATATACTGAGTAATCACTGCAGACAAACTGATGGCATAACATTATGATTCACAACTGATCTATAGGATGGCTTGTATATATTCACTTCACTCTCTGACACCCTATTTATATTAATTTATTTTTTCACATAACATATTTTTACAGAAAAACACGAAAATGTTAACAAACTTAACAGTGCTAAATTAATCATTATACATAAATTTTTAAATAGCATATCTTCCATCAATAACCATAATTCAAACATGAAGTTCTATAAATTCACTGCATATAAAATACACTGAAGAATGACATTTTACATTCTTCAGTGTACTCAATACTAACAGCAAAAAATTAACCTCATATATTTCTTCTCTCTCTCTCTCTTCTTCACTATCTTTTTATTATGCAAAGAAGTAGGCAAGGACTAGAATTCAGAAATGGATTGATAACAGTATTCTTTATGATGGACAGCATGTTGTTAGGGGGGAAGGTCATGTTTTAGTTCTCTGCTTATGTATTACAATAAGGTGAAAAATTCACTTGATAAAGGAGATATATATATATATATATATACTATGGTGTCTTGGGTTTTTCAAAGGCCTTCAATCGTTGCCATATGACAAGCTAGGAGCTAAATTGAAACAGATGGGATTAGATAGCAGATTAATGAGTTGGACTGCTGACTGGCTGTCAGATAGATATCAGTCAGTTGCATGTGGAGGAGTGGTATCCCCCAAAAAAGAAGGTCACTAGTGGAGTGCCACAGGGATCTGTTTTGGGACCCATGTTTAATTTGTATGTTAATGATATTGGGATTTGCTTAACTGGGGATATGTAGCTGTTCACCATGATGCAAAGTTGGGAAGAACAATGAGAAGTAGAGTAGATGTTGTGGCTTTGCAGGAGAATCTGAATAGACTATGTAAGTGGGAAAGTGAATGGAGACTTGGAGAGGACAGAGTTATGGAGTTGTAAGTTTAATGTTGGAAAGTCTTGAAATTTGGTAAGTAAGGCTGGGATGCAGAGTATATAATTAATAAGAAAATTTTGAAAGAGGCAGAAGAGATGAGAGAGATAGAAGTGATGGTAGACAGAAACTTAAAGTTTAGGGATCCCATTGCTAAAATTTTCAGAACATCACAATGGATTATGGAAATAATGATGAGGACATTGACATGTAAAAGAAAAGAGATTATGGTTCCCTTGACTTTGATCAGGCCACAATATGAACTACTGTGCATTTGGTTACCTGTTTTTCAAGCAGATGAGGATGTATTGAAGAGGGTCTAGAGAAGATTTACTAAGTGAGAGTCAGGTCTATGGAATATCTGATACAAGGAGAGATTGAGAGAATGCAATTTACAGAGCCTTGTGAATAGAAGAAGAGGGGATATGATTGAGACATATAAGTCGGTGAGGAGTTGTTACCAGATTAATATGGAGGAGCTTTTTCAAAGAATAGAGGGAAGCAAGAGTAGAACTAGAGGCCATCCCTAGAAGCTCAATAAGGAGGGTGTGAGAAGAAGGTTCTTTGCATGGAGAGTGGAATGCATTGCTGAAAGTGCAGTGAATGCAGAAAAAAATGGGTTTAAGGCATGCTACGATGATCTTTTTTGCATGAGAGAGAGTATGGACCTTCCAGCATCATGTCCTTGGACTCCAGATGCTAATAACTATATGTATCCTACACAAACTGATAAACTCTATAAACTTAAACAATAACACCTGCTTGAGTGTATATGGCCTGGCCACATAAGTAAAAATTTCATTCCTCTCTTGCATGAAGTGCTGGCACTCCACCAGAATACAACAAATGGTAAGCCACATGTTGCCTTTTTCACACATAGGTGTGTCATGTGTAAGATGACTATGAAATATGTATACTCTAGCAAGAATACAATGACTGCCATCAGGCAGTTAGCTATGATCTTATAAACAGTTCTTTATGTGGTACTGTCAATCAATATATTAAAAAAGTATAAGATGATCTAGTAGCTGTAGTTGAAGCCTCATTTCCCTTAATTCCAATGTGGCAGGGAATCCAACACAACCAAAAATCAAAATTAATGGTCTTCATTTTGTACAACAGTTGTGAAACCTCACAAAGCACTGGATGTAGATTATACAAAGGAGAGGAAATGGCCTGTAAAGAACTCAATGAGCCTGAATAAATATATTACACACTTTTGGAAGTGGTTCTGTTTTATATACACAAGTGCAAGCTGAATGGCATGCAACTCTGCTGTATGATTACTACAATCAAGTGGGATTGGTTGGATACAGTAATGTCAGGAAACACAGCAGTACAGTCAGAGGTTTCAAATCATGAAACATTAATATAGATAGACAAGAAATCAGTTGCCTGCTCTGTGAGCATTGAACAATTTCCAGCAGACAGATGATGGAGTGTGAAACTTCTATTGTTGAGAAAGGGAGAGATTGCAGGGGGGAGAGTGCAAACCTGCCTTGGAGGAATGCTCTTATGTTTGGTGTAATGTGTTGACTTCATGTCAACAGCTTCCATAATTTCTTTAACATGCATACAAAAAATGACATATGGCAGTGTGACATGTGTGTGATATTAAGCTTCCCAACATAGAGTGAAGAGACTAATCGATGTAGGCTGCTCTGGAAGAGATTTTATTTTTAGGTTCATAAGTTAAGAGACAACTGTTTCCATCTAAGTGATAGACTGGGTCTTGTTTCAACATTAAGACTTTGAGTTGGTGATATAAATAGGACTAGGTTATGGACTTAAAAGTCAATTGCTGTGTTTATTTATAAATTGCTAGTATCATCAGAAATGAAGGAGATGATATTGTTTGCCCAAAACCTGTTGGAATAAGTGAAACATGGTTGGATGAGGATGATATCCTGATGAGAATAGAAATGGAAGGTCATGATGTTTTTTGTAAGGTTCAGAAAGAACAAGAAGGGAAGGGTGGGTAGCTCTGCTGACAATAGCAGTGTAATTATATCTGCATAACATGGAGATGCAAGAGGGGACATAGTGGCAATGGTCTTTAGTCAGTATGGTGTGAGGTGAAGGTTGACATCAAGAGATATTTAGTTAGATGTTGCTATAGGCTAGGTGGAGGAAACAATGAAGAAATGTACAAGCAACTTAGGTTAGTGAAGAAGGGATGGATGATCATTCTGAGTGATTTTCATTATGGTAATATAAATCAGAATGATGAGATTGCATTTGGAATAAGGAAAATGAATTTTTTGTGTTCTTGAGAGGCAACAATCTTTAGCAGTATGTAAAGACGGGAACGTGAGGATTGAGAGCGTAAGATCTAATCATTTCATCAAAAAATGTGATAGTGAGTTGGGTGCTGCATCTCTCCAGTCGGTGAGAGTGACCATGAAGTGATCACCTGGGTGGTGGTGGCTAGCCATATGAAGATTTCATGTTAGGAAAGGATATATGTGGAACTAGAAGAAATATTTAACAACATCAATGTGTGAATGTATTCTAAGGTGTAAAGGCTGAATAAGGTGGTTAACATCCATTCGACATTAAGTAAGTTTAATGTCAAATGGATGACTGAAGGGATTATGCGCAAAATTTGAAAGAAGAAGGCACTGTGGATGTAGCACAAGATAAATAATGATAATAATCAGTTGCAAGAAGGTTATAAAGTGCAGGCCAGGAAGGTGATGACTCACTTAGAAAGGACAGGAAAAAATGCAGTATGAGAAGAAATTAGCAAATCACAAAAAGAAAAATCTCAGGGAGTTTTTTGATATATAGCAACTTAGTAGTAAGAAGAATGATTATGGAAAGATGATGTTACTGAATGAAAATGGTAGATTGTTAACTGCTGTGGAGGACATTCAGTGAGCTTCAACAGGGAGTTTCATTCTCATCAATGGGAAATCATGAGCTCAAGTCAGAGGAAACAGGAGAAGACTTATGCAGGCAAGAAGTATATGAGTAGTTGAGTATGCTTGATGACATTTTTCATGATGTTTCTTAAGGGAATGTTCCAGGGAGTTGGCAGTAGTCTTGGCACTTTAATAAGAATCTTGTCACAGCACAAGTTTCAAAGGAGTGGAATGAAGGTAAAATTGTTCCATTTCACAAAGGTGTGGATGAGGCTAATGCTGTAAATTATAGGCTGATCTGCATATCTGGAGTTATTAAGGTGTTGCAGATTCTGGTGAGAGCTAGGATACAGAAGTGATTCGATCACAGCAGTATTTTTTGTGACTGTCAGCATGGATTTGTTAAAGGAATGTCATGTTTTAAAATTTTTTTAGAAGGTTTAAAAAATTACATGCATGGTTCACTAAGTGGATAACATAATAACTCTCCAACCCAGAAATCTGGGGCAGAAGTCCCATGGCAGGCATGGATCTTTGTTAAGACCTGCTCTGGATGAGCTTGTAAAGCTCCTTGTGTTTATAAGTCTTGTCTTAAAAAATAATAAAAATAAAAATAAAAATTGCTTATGTACTATAACAAAGTGACAAATGCACTGGACATGGGAGATGCATATACAGTGGTACATCACTCAGATTTTGCAAAGTCTTTTGATAGATTTGCCACACACATGCAACAAGTTGGTAAAAATATTGGAGCAGATGGGATTAGATGTAGATTAGTGAGATGAATAGACGAATGGCTGTCACATAGGTATCTGCAAGTTGTGTTGTATGATGGATGGTACCCTGAAATAGGAAAGTTACTAGTGGTGCACAGCAGGGGTTTGTTTTGGGACTATTGTTGTCTAACTTGTATATTATATTGGGATGGGTTCAACTTGAGATATACAACTTTTTGCAGATTATGTAAAACTGAGAAGAGTGATGAAGAAGAAAGCAGACATTTTATCCTTAGGAGGACATGAATAGATGGTATTGAGTGGGGAAGAGTGGAACTATCAGTTTTATGTTGCTAAGTGTAAGGCTCTGAAATTGTAGGCAACAATCAGATGCAAGTATACACTTGGTGGGGAAATTCAACCTTGGCATCACCTCTGGGTCTGGCTCCCACTAAAGAGACCTCAATAAAGGTCGAAACCAGTTTGGGTAGTGACCCTTCCCATAATGCATAGCATTATACATGTCCACAAAGAGATGTGCTTTACATTATGGGATACTAAGGAAAGTGATGAGAACTTAGTCCACCTTTGCCACGAGTTGACCCAGTCCTGAGGATACTTCAGGCGCAAACTTTGTTTGCTTACACTTGGATAAAGGAGTAAACTAAATATATAATTTATGTAACCTTGTATTTGAATTAAAAAACTAACCACTGTTTCCCCTATGAATTCTCATACTGTATTCTCCTGTTTACTCAGCTTTGACCCACATATGAGGAACTAAGCACATGCTACATGAAACATCTTGTGACTCATGTTTTGAATTTTGTCATCTAATCTTCTCTCCTTGATGTCCTTGCAACAAAGATGAAAGAAACTGGACTTAATAAACTCTATTTTTCTGCACATGTGTCAGCCATTATTAAAAATAAATTACATCCTACACATATTCCTTTAAAACATCTAGTTAAAATAAAATGGATAACAATATGATACTCTATAGGAGACAACATAGTTTTGTGAAGGATGGGTCTTGCCTTAGCAATTTGCTTACTTTTTATATTAAAGTGACAATGGAGTTGGATAAGGGAAATGGCTACTTACTGATATTGCTATACTTTTGCAAAGACATTTGACAGGATTCCACATCTCTGTCAAATGTCTTTTGACAGAGATGTGGTGTAATGAACTCTGTTGTGTTAACTGGAGCAATGATGATAAATGTACATCTGGTGATTTGGATTAGAGGGCAGCTGATGGACAGATATCAAAGAGTGATTTATGAGGGAGTTGAGTTCAGGAGAGGATAGATGACCAGTGGTATTCCACAGGACTTGGTACTTGGTCCTCTGTTGTTTAATTTGTACATCAATGATATAGGAAATGCTCTGACAGGAAATATTCATTTGTTTGCTGATGATGGTAAATGAAGATGATGTAGAGACCCTGCAGGAAATTAAACAGATCAGCAGTGTGGGCAAAGGTAAATGGCAACCAGTTTAATGTAGCCAAGTGAAAGGTGATGCACTTTGCAAAGAAGAGATAACAAGCTGTATACTAAATATTAATGAAAATGAGTTGCAGGAAACTGATGAGACCAAGGATGTGGAGGTGATCATGGACAGGAAGTTGAAGTTTAGAGGGCATACTGCAAAAGCAACCCAAACCAGCACATCAGATTATGTGATTGTTGAGGAACATACACACTGGCAGGGAGGGGGATAGAGAAGTTATTGTTCTCCTATATAAGGCTCTAATAAAGCTTCTGGACTGCTGTGCATAGATCTGGATGCTCAGACTCTGTGAGGATGAAGAGGTGGTGGACAGGATCAAGAGGTGAGTGACAAAGACTGTTGATCTATGGAATGCTCCTTGTAAGAATACACTGAGTGGGCTTCAATGGCTAGCTGATAGGCAAAAAAAGAGGAGACATGATAGAAGCATATAAGTTATTAAAGAGGTTTTATATGATTAACACCGAAGACTTCTTTTTTTTTTTTTTTTCAGCATGGCAGGAAGGGAAAGAACAAGGGGATCACCCATGAAAATTGTACTAGGACTAGATTTTTTGCTTGGAGTATGGTGAATAGGTTGCCAGAGGTGGTTGAAAGCATTTCACCAGTGAATGAGTTTGAAGAGAGGTATGATAGGTATTGTGTGAATAATGGATCTCCCATGATGGGGTCTTCTGACTCCATCCATGGAGATATCTGTATAATAATAATAGTAATAATACTATGTGCTTACCTATAATCATGATTTTCTGGATAGCCACCAATGTAAATATAATCTGTGGTACTTAGTTCAACTGCAGTACCTGGTGATTCCCCTGTACCTAGTTCTTCTTCATCTACCTGTATTAATAAACATATCTAATTCAAATATCTATCCCAAATTTAAAAAAAAAAAAAAAAAAGAAGAAGAAGAGAAAACTATTTTAATGATTCATAAGTCTTAAAAAAAAAAAGAAAGAATTCTGTTTCTGAACAAGTTCAACACTGCTGAGATGAGAAATTATTTTTAATATATTGAGTAAAGGAGAAAAATAACAATTATATAGCACATAATAGTGGTTCACAGTTAACTAAGTAAACAGGGATATGAAGGAGACTTGTAAAATAAGGACGAGAAGAGCACAGAGATTATCAGAACGTTTACTAACTTGTACTAAGAAAAAGTCGAAGTAGATTCTTTGCATACAGAACCAGACAGAGGTAAGTGGATAATAATGTTAAATGTGTGATGGGGGGGGGGGGGTCCACTGATTATCAAAAGATTTAAGGGAAGGTGTGGTAGGTATGCTCATGACATTTAGAACCACCAAAGAAGAATCTTTTGTGACCGCCACAAGGCTCAGTAATTCAAAAAAAAAAAAAAAAAAATTATAATTTTCTAGTGTATTCACACAACATGTGCACTATATTTCTTACCATACTAACACCATATTTCATAATGACTTTTCTATCAAGTTTTATTCCTATATATGTATTCTTTTTTATCATCAAATTCCTGACATGAACTTTCAAGTGAGGTGTACAGGATATTATTATTATTATTATTATTATTCAGGTCTCCATGGAATCAAAAGACTCATCGTGGGAGGTCCTTCCTAAGAACATAAAGTCTGTCAAGACTCATAGAGGGGAGGCCCCCCCCCCTAAGAAGCACAAAACTGGTAATTAGTTTACGGAATTAACAACACATATAAAGTATTAATTAAAGGTAACTTTAATGAATAACTTCTATATTTCGGCAATGTCACATTGCCATCTTCGGGAACATAAAGATA
Source organism: Typopeltis vanoorti (assembly GCF_054136105.1). NCBI lineage: Eukaryota > Metazoa > Arthropoda > Arachnida > Uropygi > Thelyphonidae > Typopeltis > Typopeltis vanoorti. The sequence continues at coordinate 65,489,924 of NC_143552.1, read as the reverse complement.
TGGTACGTGCACTCAGGAACTAACACAAAGCAAATGAGGAAGAAAGCAAGAAACTAATATTGTTCCTAAAGTCAATGGTGCCCTCTTGCGGGCTAATTTGGTAGTCTTGGCAGTTGGGCTGAAGTTCTCATAATGAAAGTCTCCCAAACTTGGGGCAGTTTCATGCACCCAAATTTGTTGAGGTTAGGAACGTTTTTTAGAGCTGCTGAAGAATATTTGAATAATCTTTCGTATTTAAACTTGCTGCGATGGATTATTTTTGTTTTTTTCCAACGAATTTTATGGTGGGTATCTAAGGCATGGTCTGCCAGCCCAGAGCGGCTGTACTGGTGAAACCAGATGTAGTCTTGGTGTTCTGAAATCCTGATATTTGTTGTTCTGCCTGTTTGGCCAAAGTAGGACAATTTGCAGCTGCAAGGGACCTGGTATACACCAGGTAGGTCTAGGGGAAGTGGTTGGTCTTTGGTAGAGCGGATAAGGGATGCCAACTTTTTATATGGTCTGTAACAGGAAGTAAGGTCATATTTTTTGAGGATATTGGTTATTTTTTCAGAGGTGCCCTGGATGTAGGGGATGGTGATAGACTTGGTGTAATCTTTATTGTGGAGGGGGGGGGGTTGTGGTTTACAGGTTTTAGTATTTTTTGGATTTTTTTGGGGTTATAGCCATTGGCTAAGAAAGTGTTGAGGATGTGGTTTAGTTCAATAGTCAGGGCCTTGTCATCTGAGCAGATTAATTTTGCCCTGTTATATACTGATTTTATCACGCCATATTGTTGTGAAGGGAAGGTGGGATTGCTGGTGAATGTATCTGACAGTGTGGGTGGGTTTTCTGTAAAGAGAGAAAACCAAAGATCCATCTAGCTGGCGGGTGATTAAAGTGTCTAGGAAGGGGAGGGTGTTGTTTTCCTCTTTTTCTAAGGTGAACTGGACTCTGGGATGTTGGTTGTTTAAGTGTGTTAGGAAGGAGTGGAGTGTGTCTGGGCCATGTGGCCAAATAGCAAACACATCATCCACATAACGAAGCCAAATAGTGGGTTTTTGTGGGGCAGAGTTTAAGGCTTTCTCTTCAAATGTCTCCATAAAGAAATTGCCCAAGGGTGGGGAAAGTGGTGAACCCATGGCTGTTCCTTCTATCTGTTTGTAGAACTTTCCTTGACAAACGAAATAGCCTGAGTTCATCGTGAACTGAAATAGGGCTGAGATATCGGGAGGAAACTTGGCTTGGATGAGCTCAAAGGTTTCTTTGAGGGGAACATTAGTGAATAGGGAGGAGACGTCAAAACTGACCATTATGTCAGTGTGTTGGAGTGTAAGGTTTTCTATACTGACTTTAAAGTGGGCCGAGTTTTTTTTGTGTGATGGTGTGTTGCCAGTGTAGTGTGTGAGCGTTTTGGCTAAACGTTTGGCTAATTTATATGTGGGGGAATCAATGCCATCCACTATGGGACGCAATGGCACATTTTGTTTATGTATTTTTGGGAGTCCATATAATCGGGGGGGTCTAGAGTTATTAGGTTTAAGTTTGTTGGTGACTTCCACAGGCCAAGAAGTGACTTTCTTAAGGAGTCTGTGGATAGTTCTAATCTGAGAGCTGGTCGGATTATATTCAATGGGGAGGTAAGTAGTACGGTCTCGTACTAAAGAATTTAGCTTACCTTTGTAGTCTTTTTGATTGAGTACCACAGTGGCGCTTCCCTTATCAGCTTTGGTGATTACTATTTTTTTGTTCTTGTGAAAGATTATTCAAAGAATCTTCAGCAGCTCTAAAAAACGTTCCTAACCGCAACAAATTTGGGTGCATGAAACTGCCCCAAATTTGGGAGACTTTCATTATGAGAACTTCAGCCCAACTGCCCAGACTACCAAATTAGCCCACAAGAGGGCACCATTGACTTTAGGAACAATATTAGTTTCTTGCTTTCTTCCTCATTTGCTTTGTGTTAGTTCCTGAATGCACATACCATATCTTTATGTTGCCGAAGATGGCAATGTGACATTGCCGAAATATAGAAGTTATTCATTAAAGTTACCTTTAATTAATACTTTATATGCGTTGTTAATTCCGTAAACTAATTACCAGTTATGTCTAACGAACGTATAAGTCTTACTACTAGAATCATGATCATCCACGGAGATGCAATCGCATGAAAGGCCCGTCAATACGGCAAATTGAGGTTGAAGATATCGAGGAAAATAAATCGTTTGACGTTCCTAAAACGCTGCCGGGATAACAAAGTGATCCCTAATTGTGTGAAATTGAAGCACCGTTTCACTTCCGAGAAAGCTCTACGCATTTATAACCGCACTAGCTTCGCCCTTTTAAGAGAACAAATTACCGCGACGCGCGTTCTCCTTGCCGATGAAAACAAAACCTTACGGGCGCTAGAGGAAGAGCTTTCTAATACACTCGGCCTTGATCTATGGTCTATACTTCATGACATCTCATGCACATCGGCAAGAAAGGAATTAGAAAAAATACGTAGTCGGCACGTGAAAAAATACGAAAACCTGACAAAGTCTTCTACTTCTGTACCCCAACCACTACTCAACACTGTAATCAACCTCTCGTCGGCAGTTTTAAAGCCTGAAGCACTCACCACACTTTCACGTGGTCACAATTTTGCCCTAGCTCCTAAAAGGATACCTGCTGAAGAAATCATGATCCAAATAGAGCGTGGAATTCGCAACCTGCCTAACCATATTGCCAACAACGTGAGACTGGATGTAGTCGGTGTTCTCACTAAAGCCAAACCTCCAAAATCCAACTTATCCAAAAACGAATATACAGCCCTACAAGAATTGAAAAACAACAAAAAAATAGTAATCACCAAAGCTGATAAGGGAAGCGCCACTGTGGTACTCAATCAAAAAGACCACAAAGGTAAGCTAATTTCTTTAGTACGAGACCGTACTACTTACCTCCCCACTGAATATAATCCGACCAGCTCTCAGATTAGAACTATCCACAGACTCCTTAAGAAAGTCACTTCTTGGCCTGTGGAAGTCACCAACAAACTTAAACCTCATACCTCTAGACCCCCCCCCCCGATTATATGGACTCCCAAAAATACATAAACAAAATGTGCCATTGCGTCCCATAGTGGATGGCATTGATTCCCCCACATATAAATTAGCCAAACATTTAGCCAAAACGCTCACACACTACACTGGCAACACACCATCACACATAAAAAACTCGGCCCACTTTAAAGCCAGTATAGAAAACCTTACACTCCAACACACTGACATAATGGTCAGTTTTGACGTCTCCTCCCTATTCACTAATGTCCCACTCAAAGAAACCCTTGAGCTCATCCAAGCCAAGTTTCCTCCCGATATCTCAGCCCTATTTCAGTTCACAATGAACTCAGGCTATTTCGTTTGGCAAGGAAAGTTCTACAAACAGATAGAGGGGACAGGCATGGGTTCACCACTTTCCCCACCCTTGGCCAATTTCTTTATGGAGACATTTGAAGAGAAAGCCTTAAACTCTGCCCCACAAAAACCCACTATTTGGCTTCGTTATGTGGATGATGTGTTTGCTATTTGGCCACATGGCCCAGACACACTCCACTCCTTCCTAACACACTTAAACAACCAACATCCCAGAGTCCAGTTCACCTTAGAAAAAGAGGAAAACAACACCCTCCCCTTCCTAGACACTTTAATCACCTGCCAGCTAGATGGATCTTTGGTTTTCTCTGTTTACAGAAAACCCACCCACACTGGCAGATACATTCACCAGCAATCCCACCTCCCCTTCACAACAATATGGGGTGATAAAAACACTATATAACAGGGCAAAATTAATCTGCTCAGATGACAAGGCCCTGACTATTGAACTAAACCACATCCTCAACACTTTCTTAGCCAATGGCTATAACCCCAAAAAAATCCAAAAAATACTAAAACCTGTAAACCACAACCCCCCTCCCCCCTCCACAATAAAGATTACACCAAGTCTATCACCATCCCCTACATCCAGGGCACCTCTGAAAAAATAACCAATATCCTCAAAAAATATGACCTTACTTCCTGTTACAGACCATATAAAAAGTTGGCATCCCTTATCTGCTCTACCAAAGACCAACCACTTCCCCTAGACCTACCTGGTGTATACCAGGTCCCTTGCAGCTGCAAATTGTCCTACTTTGGCCAAACAGGCAGAACAACAAATATCAGGATTTCAGAACACCAAGACTACATCCGGTTTCACCAGTACAGCCGCTCTGGGCTGGCAGACCATGCCTTAGATACCCACCATAAAATTCGTTGGAAGAAAACAAAAATAATCCATCGCAGCAAGTTTAAATACGAAAGATTATTCAAAGATTCTTCAGCAGCTCTAAAAAACGTTCCTAACCTCAACAAATTTGGGTGCATGAAACTGCCCCAAGTTTGGGAGACTTTCATTATGAGAACTTCAGCCCAACTGCCAAGACTACCAAATTAGCCCGCAAGAGGGCACCATTGACTTTAGGAACAATATTAGTTTCTTGCTTTCTTCCTCATTTGCTTTGTGTTAGTTCCTGAGTGCACATACCATATCTTTATGTTCCCGAAGATGGCAATGTGACATTGCCGAAATATAGAAGTTATTCATTAAAGTTACCTTTAATTAATACTTTATATGCGTTGTTAATTCCGTAAACTAATTACCAGTTATGTCTAACCAATGTATAAGTCTTACTACTAGAATAAGAAGCACAAAGTCTGTCATACCACTCTTTAAACTCATTGACTGTTCTCGCTCCCACCACTCCATCAGGCAATGCATTCCACGGTTCAACCACTCTCCACGCAAAGAAACCACTCCTTACCCTCTTGCTCACAGTTTCCTTTCGTAACTTCCAGGGATGGCCTCTTGTCATCCCTCCTTCCCGCTGTTCAACCAAGCAAAAGAACTCCCCAGTGTCAACCCTGTAACCATCTCTCAACAGTTTAAAAGTCTCAATCATATCACCTCTCCTTCTTCTATCCACCAAATAATATTAAGATAATGCTACATGAAAAGTTTACATTTTTAATATTTTCCTATCAACAATTTTCCTCCAAGTTAATCTGTTAACTGTCAAGACTCCAGTATTATTAGATCTTATATTTCTGTCTTTTAAGCACTTCTCACTGTATCAATTCACCTAGATCTTGGTCTTCCTCTGTTTCTTTTTCCTGCCATTCTGGCAAAAAAAAGCACTTCTTCTATCTATATCTAGCAACACACTGACTACCTTATCTATTATACTATTATCTTTTATCCTTCTTAACAACTTCTTGATATCCATTCTTACATTTTCCTTGTTCCCAGTCAAGTCATTTGTTCATACTATCACTACCAACTCCTTTGCTCACTTACTCATCATATCCAATGCCTCAATGACTATATTCATTTTTATCTCCATGAAAACAAATCTTGTGCATCTTTTAATTTACCACACACCTCTAATAATCGAATCGCTATGCAATGCAACTCATGGGTCTTTTGTTACCTTTTTCATTACAATACCATTTGTTTTCATCTTCTTCACTCTTCCATATATATCTCCAATTCTCTTCATTTCACTCCCTATCTACCTCATCTCTTGCATAATCTTCACCAACTCAGCTTTCAAATCTTGCTTCAATGTTTCACTATCATTCACTCTTGATAATTTATCAAGAGTGAATATTACCAGTTGCACACACTTGTTCACCGTTTATCTCATTCCCAACCTTACCATTAATTGTACTCTGTTTTTAACTTCATTATCACCTGCTATAATGTCAAATGAACTCTTTTCTTGCTATCACTTCACACATCTCTGAACATTCACACAATCTCCTATTCATATTTAAAGTGTTTTAATTTATATTTAAGCAAGACTAATAATGGTCAATCAGAATATTGCATTTCCTACATAAGCACACTTATTCATTTCTCTTATTCAGCCTCTCTATATAAATATCTGCGATATCTTTTCCATGCATACATACTACATTCACAGCACCACATCATTTTTGAGAAATCCAAATTGTTTACTTCATTTGTCTTCCATGCAATTCTATGCAATGATTTGCCTTTCACCACCATGTTGTATCAGTGTGCTAACAAAAACAATGAATTTATGATAATATTGCCTAATAAATTTATCCAAACACTGCATTCCACACTCATATATCTCGCAGTATACTTAATATACAATTTACACAATATTGTCACACATTTAAATATAAAATGTACTTATCATGCTACAGCCCACAACCGATGTTTAATTCATGTCACCTAGTGCTGATCAGTTCCAACTAATCAAAAAAGAGAGTGTCAATAGATTCCTTTTTTTGGTTGGAACTGATCAGCACTAGGTGATGTGAATTGAGCACCACTTATGAAAAGGATATATGTGGAACTATAAGGTATATTATTATTGATAACTCATGAGACAGCTTGGGAAAAAAGAGCATGAAATTAGATCTACAAAATATGTTGTTGGCTGAGAAATTTAACAAGTCACAGTGAATAGTCTTTTTTGTGGGGAAGGGTGATCTGTAACTACCTAGAAGATATGACCCCGGGTATGGATGAAAATGTTTCCAGTTATATTGGATAAGGATCCATGAACTAACAGGGACAAAGAGGGCTATGAACTGGATAGCAAGAGAAGTGCATTTCCCTTGCTCACTCCGGTCTCCCTTTCTGCTTAATTGAGCCTGACTCCTTTCTTTTATCGGTTCTATTTGATCTCTCCCTCTCTTGTGACTAACTCTTGTTTCCTTCCAACCCACTGCTATTACAATATTTGAGGGCTAGGTGGGGTCTTTCTTTTCCATCTTCATTTTTGGACAGGCTAAGTAAGACTTTGGTCTACTTTGGTGACTTACCTAAGAGAAGGCAACTCTAAAATCAAACCATGATCCAAGAGGTTGGGGCCAACTCACTATCTGGACAAAAATAATACTATACCAAATCATAAAAAAAAAAAAAAAAAAAAAAAAAAAAAAGGGATATACTGGTGGATCTTCTTGGTGACTTTGCAAGCAATGGACAATCCTTTATGTGACATGGAATATATGAGATCTAAATACTGAATGTAATGAGCTGATTCAGGAAATAAAAAAAGGAACAGTAGATGTTATGGTCCTAACAGAAATAAAGAAGAAAGGAAAGGTTTTGAAATATTGGAGAAACACCTATCTATATCTATATATATCTATCTATCCTATATATATAAAATGATAAGCCTTTTTATGTAATAAAAAGTTTATGTCACATTTTTTGTCAAGTTATTTGAAACGTTTTGAAACTCAAGGGCTACCCTGAGTGTCGAGTCTTCAAAATTCGAGTCATCAGAATTCAAGGAGAATCGGCCTACCCGTTCAGAACTTGGGGGGGGGGGGAAGAGATGTAGGCGCCAAGGGGGGAGGAGGACCCCCTTTCGAGTTTTCAAAATTTGAGTCATCAGATCAGGTCTCGTCAGTGGGAGCCAGACCCACTGACAAGACCTCAACAAAGGCCGAAACCGGTATGGGTAGTGACCATTGCCTTTAATGTTTAGCATTATACATCTCCGCAAGGGGATGTGTTTTACATTAGAGGAAAAATACTAAGAATAGTGATCAGAGCTTTATCCACCTTTACCACGAGTTGCCGCGACTGGCACTACCTTAGGGATCAGTTCCCTTAGACTTGCAGTACTTGCAGGTGCAAACTTTACTTTCTTGTCTGTTTGCTTCTTGGGAAATAGAGTTAAAAACCAAGTTCATATAAAATTACTTGGTATCTTGAATACATAATATATACCCAAGTTAAAATTTTCTACATCTATCTCTCATCCTGAGATTTTATTTATAAGGTTAAAACACCTTTTGGCAACTTGTTTTGGTAAAATACATAATGAGCTCTGCATTACTTCACTCTTAGCAGGATAAGTGATCAGAGTTCGTTGATGATGGTTGTGGAGTTTCTTCTCGGTAGAACGTGTTAATCAAATATGAGAAACTTTGGCTTTGTAGTGTAGCAGCTAGATTAACTGGTAGAGACGTGATTAAAGTTATTAAATTACGGATTATACTGTATTTAAGAACAGCAGCAAAGGTAAGTGGACTGTAATTGCAACGAGGGCGATTCGTTAGGCCTAACAGCCGTTAGAATCGCCATTGTTAGCACATCTATTTCAGATCCATATATTTGCAGGAATTACTTGCGTTTATTCGCAAATCGTTAATGATGAATGTGTTAGATTTGGACGTCCACACAGATTCTCTGGCTGGATAGCCAGCGCTTATTCTTGTAAATAAACTTCAAAGGAAGTTTAAACTCAAATGGCCATCAAACATGATAGATCCTGACATCATTATAGACTCTCTAGATAAAGGACTGGCATTCAGCTTCATAAAGAAACTCCTTAAGATGTTCGAGCTTGAATGGCCCGGCTTCCTAAATTTTTACTCTTTACCCGAGACTGATGAAGATCAAAATGAAGATGCTCTTCAAATGGAGGAAAAATTAAATCTAGTAATCTCAGACTCTACTCATTCAGATCAAGGAGAGACACACACGTGTGCAAAACATGCAAAACTCTTGCCTTGGAGTCAGAAAACGAAAATGGCATGGATGAAGACGCTTCCAACACAGATTTCTCTGCCTCCAGTCATTCTTAGGGAAAAGCAGAGATGGACAGCCTTAAGAACCACCATGGCCAACCTGCAGATAAACAGATAAATTACTCCACTGCCAAGAACACAGAGGAGGGCATCAAAATTCAGCCCGCTACAGTGACTGACTATAGAAATTTAACCAAGGGGTTGGATGTAAGAGGTATACAATACCATACCTTCACACTTACCTCGGAGAAAAATTTAAAAGTGGTACTCCGAGGAGTATCTGAAGACATTGAAATAGCTGCTGACCTCAACATGCAAGATCTGCCTCCCATAAAGGTCAGCAGAATGTACAGAATATGCCTCTGGTATTGGTGGAAATACACAATATCTATAAAAATATTTATAACTTGAAGACAATCTGTGGGCTTAAGGTCTCACCGGAACCACTACTTAGGAGGAGGGCCTCTTCTGGGCAGTGCCATAGATGCCAAAAATTTGGTCATGCCTAGAAGGTGTGCAAAGCTGAATACAGATGTTCAATACAGACACACACACACTTGCTCCAAGCCAAAAACCACTCCGGCTAAGTGCGCTAATTGTGGTGGCCTCCACCCTGCAAATTACAGAGGGTGTATTTGCCACCCAAAAAACAGGCAAACTGAGTTAACCAGTCAATCTACCTCACTAACAGAAACGAGAGCCCCAGAAGCTCAAGTGCATCAGGCTCCTATTAGTTTGAACAAGATGACAGGTGTTCACCCACCATCAACTGAGCCCCCCCCCCCACCAAGAAAATAAATCTTCAACACCAAACAAGAACACATACTGACGTGGCCCGCCCCAAAAAAGCAGTCCATGACCAGAATATGCCAAATCCACATTCAAATATAACAGCCATCATCACCTCTTCTCTTGTAAATATGTTACAGGATTTCAGTAACGCAAATCCATCGCTAAGCACTACAAAAAGTTTCTTGCAGCAAACACAGTCCATTTTATCTGCACTCTCCAATGCATAGGAAAAAATTTACCCCAGATTCTCTAATGATTATTGCATGGAATGCCAACAGCCTTAAAAATAAAATACTAGAAGTGCAGGAATTCAATGACAGATATAATCCGGATATATTATTAATTAATGAAAGTCACCTGAGACCTGCTGACATCCTAAATTCAGAGGATATCAACTTTACAGGAATGATAGGCTGGATTACAGAGGTGGTGGTACAGCCATCCTCATCAAAAATCACATCAACCATCATGCTGCAGCCATTCCTACAACCACTAATCTCAAAGTCACAGGTATCAATGTCATCACAAACTCTGTCGTAAACATAAAAATCTATGCTGCTTATAACTCACCATCAAAAACATTGCTGACCACAGATCTGGATGCTATCCTCGGCGTTAAACTACCGGTTATTATTGCAGGAGATTTAAATGTAAATTTATTTTTTTAATTTTCAACTTGATGTTTGCAATCACTAAACTAAGGTCCGAGTCTATATCCGCTCCTTGAGTGTTGTTCAATCTATACATTAATGAGATTAGGAAGGGTCTAACAGAAGATGTGCAATGTTTTGTTGATGATGCAAAAATAGACATGGCAATCAGGGATGCTACTGATGTCCAGCACTTACAAAATTATTTGAATAAGCTGGAAATTTGGGCAAACGAAAATGGCTAGAAGTTTAATGTTAGTAGCAAGTGTAAAGTTATATTATTATTTGACACCTCCAGGGAGTCCAAGGACTCATCGAGGGAGGGCACCTGCTCTACATCTCTGTCTCCACTATTCAATGACCAACTGACTGCAACTACACCGACACCATCTACCACTGACCACTACTGGTATTTCTACAGACAATCACAAACATCCATGCCCACGGCAGGATTAGAAACCACAGCCTTTTGGCTGGAGAGCAGATACACTATCCACTTGGCCAACCAGGCCGGCACTTGGATGTGATGAGATTTCCAGTGGCATATTATATTAGGTTGGTATAATTACAAGAAATTGATGAGCTAGGGATCTTTGCATAATGGCGAATTAGGAATATGAAGTTCAAAGCTCAAATAGCAAAAGTTGCAATTACAACTCAAGATAATTGTGATGTTGAAGCGAACCCTGACATGTAAGGATAAGGAAGTCATTTTGCCTATTTATAAGACCTTAATAACATTGCACCTGGATTATTGTGTGCAGATTGGTCTTCTTGGTTCCAAGGGGATAAGGAAGCTGCTGGAAAGGATGCAAAGAAGAGTTACAAAAATTATACCAGGATTATGGGATTTAGATTATGAGGACAGATTATGAGTATATGGATTACATACTCATTTTGACTGAACCAGCATGTTGCATAGATATACTACTATTATTACTATTACTATTATTATTATTTTTGATAACTTCCATGGTGTCAACAGATTCATCGCTGGAGGCCCACTCAACCAGCAACATGTCTATTTGAAGATATTTATACTCCGTGCATTCAAAATGCACTCTAGCAATGCATTCCACTTAACAACTCTCCAGATAAAAAATTTACTCCTCACACCCTTCTTCATCAAATCTTTATACAACTTCCAGGGTTGGCCTCTCGTTCTTTCCATTTTAACATCTACTCTTTTTATAATTCCTTCTGTGTTAATCTGATAGAATCCCTCTACTAACTTGAAAGTCTCTATCATATCTCTGTTTTTCCTCCTATCCACCAATCTCTGTTTTTCCTCCTATCCACCAATCTCTGCAATCCACATTCCCTCAAATGCTCTTCATAACCAACACTCAAGAATCAATTTGGTCATTCATCTTTGGACCCTGTCTTGTGTTTCCACGTCACAATGAAAAAAGGTGACCAAATTTGAGCATAATAGTCCATGTGTGATCTGACCAATGCCTTACATAGAGGCAACACCACCTCCTTATCACTACATGTCAATGTTTTTATCATAGCAGTAATACGAAGTGCATTCTTTGCAACACTCGTGACGTGCCTGTCGAACTTTAGTCAAATGTCTGCAATCACTCTAAGATCCCAAATCTCATCACTTCCTGAAAGTACAGCTCCACTAATATAGTATATGGCCTTACTAGGGGGGGGATCTTCCCCCTGACACCCCCCATGTTACGGACTGTTAGGCCAGTTCTCCTTGAATTCTGATGACTTGAATTTAGAAGACTCGACAGTTAGAGTACCCCCTGAGTGTCAAGTCTTCAAAAGGGGGGGCCTCCATCCCCTGGTGCCTATGGCTCCCACTCCTCCGAGTTCCAGACTGGTAGGCCGGTTCTCCTTGAATACTGATGACTCGAATTTTGAAAACTGGAAAGGTAGGGTTCCTCCCCATGGCGCATACGCCCCCCCCCGAGTTCCGAAACCTGGTAGGCCGGTTCTCCTTGAATTCTGATGACTCGAATTTTGAAAAGTCGAAGAGGGGGGGGTTCCGCTCCCCTGGCACCTATAGCGCCCAAACCCCCGAGTTCCGGATTGGTAGGCCGGTTCTCCTTGAATTCTGATGACTTGAATTTTGAAAACTCGAAAGGGGGTTCCCCCCGGCACCCCCGAGTTCTGGGCTGGTAGGCCAGTTCTCCTTGAATTCTGATGACTCGAATTTTGAAGCCTCGGCACTCAGGGTAGCCTCTGAGTTTCAAAATGTTTCAAATAACTTGACAAAAAACGTGACATAAAAACGCTACATAAAAAGGCTTATCATTTTATATATATACACATAGGGTAGATATCTCTGTATTTCAAAGTGTAATACCTTGCATTTATTAATATTAAAATTGCAACCCCATTCATTTGCTAAAAGCCTATTCAAATCTTCCCAATGAGAATTAACATCAGCATTATTCCTGATAATTCTTCCTATCTTTGCATCATCAGGAAACATTTGAAGATCCCCAGTCAACCCACATGAAATATCATTAACAAATAAGTTAAACAGTAGGGGCAAAGAAAAGAATTTTAATAGATTCTGCCTGTTATTAAGACACTGCTCCATCATACACAAATTACTGTTATCTTTCAGAAAGCTAATCTTCAATCCATCTTACTAATCTGTTATCTAATCCCATATTCTGCAGTTTATACATCAATCTACCATGTAGTAATCTACTGAATGCCATTGCAAAGTCCAAGAAAATCACTATATATGAATCTCCCTTATCCAACATATTTGTCACCTTATCGTAAAATGTAAGCAGATTACTAAAATGAGACCTACCCTTCACGAACACAAGTTGACCATCACAGAGAATCTTATGTCCATGAACCCAATCCTATATTCTACTTCTAACTAATTCCAAAAGTTTGATCACAAATGCAGATATGGAGACCAGTCTAAATTGGAAACTTCTGTTTTCAAACCATGCTTGTGGATTATTTTGTCTTCTTTTCCCTCCTTAGGAACATTCCCCACTGCAAGACTTTCATTAAATAACCAGGACAAGGATATGGCTAACTTGTTTGCACATTCTTTAAAAATACGTGGTGATATGAGGGTAGTCTGAAAAGTTCTCGGCCTAACAATGAAAATACGAATTTATAATTTCAAAATTATTTTTATTTTTCAACATAATCTCCCTCAAGACTAATACATTTATTCCAGAAATGCTCTGGTGCCATTATCCCGTCCCTGTACTGGTTCTCAGTAAGATCGGCAAAATACCCCTTACAGCTGCAATCACCTCTTGATTCGAAGAAAAACGCTGACCAGTGAGGAAGAGTTTTGGTTTTTGGAAGAGACAAAAGTCAGAGGGAGCCAAATCTGGGGAATATGGTGGATGTTCCAACAATTCATAGTGTAGATCCCTTGGTTTTCCCATTGCCAAAACACCTTTGTGGGCAGGTGCATTGTTCTGATAAAAGTTGATTTTTTTCTTCTGCAAACTGGGTCTTTCTCAAGAATTTTTTTTGTGTAGTCTGGTTAAAAGATCAGAATAATATTCCCCGGTTATTGGTTTACCCTTTTCAAGATAATTAATAAACAAAATGCCTTTAGCATCCCAAAACACCAATGCCATGATTGATAGAACCGATTTTGTCTTCTCTGATGCTGAATGACCGGCTTCTGTCCACTGTTTTGACTGCTGTTTGGATTTTGGTGTGTAATGTGAATCCAAGTCTCATCCATAGTAATAAATCAATGCACAAAATCAGTTTTATTCTTGTTAAAACGCTCCAAGCACTGTTCAGAGATTTTCATGTAAGTGCGTTTTTGATCTGCTGTGAGCAAGTGCAAGCACCCATCTTGCGCAAAGCTTTTTCATTTGCAATTCTTCATGCTAAATATATCCTACACATTCTTTTCAAATGCCTATAGTCTCAGCAATTTCACGCACTTTGACTCGCCAGTCATCCAACACCATATTTTTTTTGATGCCGCTAGAGGGTCTCGTGGTCTGTAGCGTTCGTTGAGAGCTCCTGATAAGATAAGTGTTATTTTAAGTTATCATTGACAATTTTGCTTGAATATTACGTAATTTTGTTTGCTTTTCATATCTTAGCGTGTGTGTTTTTGGTGTTTCAATTATTCATTGGATAAAATATGATAGAAGCGTGCACATGGCTCCGGTAAGAAGGAAAATGGCGGCTAGTAATAATGGTTGCCATCTTTGTTCGATAACTGTAAAATAAAGGAGATTATTCAATGTACTATCTGTGAAATGTATGCTTTGCGGAGAGTGGTTGGAGTATGGTTAGATGATGATAATGGAGTGAATGTGCATAGAAAATGTAAGAAAAATGAGGAATTAAAGTGTATTTCAGTCATGAGTGTGATATTTTTGTCAAATTTCAGAATGTAGAAAATAGCGATATGATAAGAAATTGCGAGGTTGTACCAGAGAGCTGTGAGGCCGTGAATGTAGAAAAGTGTGAATGATGATATTAATACAGAGCAAATTAATGGTTTAACAGATAATAAAAAAGATGAGATAGATGCAATGATTGAGATCACGCTTTTGAGTGAAGCGATACATAGAGCAAAGCGGCAGCTGGAGCATATGCACAAATGTCTACCGAGTGTACCAGCCAATAAAAAAAAGAACGATAGGAAAAATAAGAGTATGATTGCGAACATAAACAAAATGAAGGAGCGAGTGCTGTATGGAGATTCATTAGTACGAGGTGTGATAGTAGAGTATTTGACAAAATCGTAGCAAACTGGTGCAACCATTAAGGACGTGAGTCTATTTGGGAGCAAAAGCAAAGGGTGAAAGAAATGATAGTGGTGGCAGGTATGAATGATTTGAAGGGAGATAAAATGGAAATGATAGAGAACCTGAATGAATTGTTTGAGGTAGCAAAAGAAAAGAGTGAGAGAGTTAGGATGATTAGTTTTTTGCCGCAGTATGACAGTGAAGAGTTTAGAAGGAGCACCATAATTTCAAATGACTTTATGCATGGGTTATGCAGGATGAGTGGTGTGGAATTTGTGGTGTGTGGAGTGAGTTCAATGGGCGAAAGGATCTATATAAGATGGATGGTTTGCATTTGAATGGATTCGGTGTAAGGAGACTTGAAAAAGTGTTGTTGTTGTTGAATGAAGTGGATGTGCAGAATCAGGGAAACTAGATTTATTAAGGGGGGGGGTAGATATGCAGACCTTAGGGAGGCTGTTGAGTGTATGAATGAGTATAATATGCCCGAGCGAATAAGGTCAACAAATCAGAATGGGATAGTTACTATAAGGCATCAAGGTAGGGATGGGGCTAACGGGGAGGTCTGCAATTCATGTATACTAATGCTAGGAGTATTAGGAACAAGAAGGAAGAATTTTTGGCCTTGGTTGGCACTTCTAGACCACAGGCTATTGGCATTTGTGAAACATGGCTGACAGAAGATAATATAGCTAGTGGGATTGAATATGAGGGGTATAGTGTGTTCAGGAATTACAGGGAGAATAAAATGGGGGTGGGGTATTATTGATGATAGCTGATGAGCTGCAGCCAAGGAGAATAGAAGTTGAATTGAAGGATAGAGAAAAGAGCACATTTGAGGTCATTTGGTGTAAGATTGAGGCTAGCAGAACAAAATATACAATTGGGTGCTGCTATAGACCAAGTGATGGAAAAGATGGTGGAGATAGTATGCATAAACAAATAGAAGAAATGAGTGGAAGGAAGGTAATTATTATGGGAGATTTCAACTATGGTAGCATTGATTGGAGGGAGGAGAGGATACACGGGAGGAAGGAATTGGGTTTTATGCGGTTATTAAGGGATAACTATCTGCAACAGCATGTAATTGAAAATACTAGGGGTTTGAGAGTGCTTGACCTGGTAACAGCATCTGAGAATTCGACTGTAATGAATATGACCATGTTGCCACCTATTGGTGAGCATGATCATAGTATATCATCCTCAGTCAAGGAAGTTTCACTTATGCCAATTATTTTTAGATATACTTGATTCGATCAATGCTACAAATTCAGTCCCTTTATTTGTGATACTCTGTACATTAGTATATAAGCACAACATTTTTCCAATCTTTGAGGCCATCCCATCAACACCATCACTCTGTACTCTCTCTCTCTGCTCTAGTACATTTCTGTCTTCATTCTGACCATCACTGTTTCCCTGATCATGAGTGATTTTCATTCATATTTTTATCATCCCCAACATTTTACACTGCATCACTCTACCATTTAACATTGCTAGCATAAATTTATCATTTTTAGCATTGAATCATGTGTGAAAAGAGCTAATCCAAGGTTTATAGTCATATGTTTACTTAAAGAGAAAAGGAGAGGAAAACTTAGCAAAACAAGTCTTTGATGCCAAGATGGCAGGAAAAACAGGACCATAGGAAACCAAGATCTAGGTGGAGTGATTATATAAGAAGTGTCCCAGAAGACTGAAATATTGAATATGACAATATTAGAGAACAAGTGATAAATTAATTTGGAAGAAAAATTTAATCATGTGGTATTGTCATAGTTTAGTATCTCGTGTACTGTTTGAGGATACATATCGGGAAATTGATGATGACTAAAGACTAAATAAATTTTCACTTCAAGTGAGAATTCCAAAAAAAAAAAAAAAAAAAAACTTCTACTTTTGATGAAAGTAGAAGTACTTTCATCAAAAGTAGAAGCCATCTACATGTGATAAACAATATTACATGTAGATGGTGAAATTTCAAACTATCCAAAATATATGCTAGCCTTTTATAATAAAGTTACAAGAACGTTAGATGAGGGAAAGACATATATTGCAATTTTCTTAGAGTTAGTGAAGGCATTTGACAGGGTGCCACATGATAAGCTGATATTTAAGTTGCAGCACATGGGTCTGGATGTCAGATTGGTCAACTGGATTCAGGATTGGCTGTCTGATAGGTATCAGAGAGTTGTGTATGGTGGAGCAGTTTCAAGGAGGCAGAGGAGTTACAAGTGGGATCCCACAGGGCTCAGTACTAGGACCTATATTGTTTAACCTTTATATCAATGAACTTGCCAGTGGATTGCAAGGGGATATTCAGTTGTTTGCAGATGATGTGAAGCTGGGAAGGATTATTAGTAATAGTGCAGATGTGGTAACCCTGCAAGAGGATTTGAATAAGCTATTTAATGCAGCAAAATGTAAGGTTTTGAGGTTTGGGAAACATCTATGGGATGCTGCATTCTCTATGGGAGGAATTATACTGGAGGAAGTAGGGGAGACAAGAGATCTGGGGGTTGATGAATGATAGAAACCTGAAATTTAGGGGACATATCGCAAAGGTGGTGAAGGTAACACAGAGGATTGCTGCAATTATGAGAAGGACACTGACCTGCAGAGATAAAAGGGTTATCATTCTGTTGTATAAGTCTCTGATCAGACCACACTTAGACTATTGTTCTTAGATTTGGTCCCCAGGATTTGAAGGGATAAATTAACTGTGGAAAGGATGACAAGGATGGTTTCAGGACTGTACAAGGATAGTTATGAGGATAGGCTGAGGGAATGTGGACTGCAGAGTTTGGTGGATAGAAGAAGGAGAGGTGATATGATTGAGACTTTTAAACTGTTGAGAGGTGGTTACAGGGTTGACACTGGGGTGTTCTTTCGCTTGGTTGAACAGTGGGAAGGAGTGATGACAAGAGGCCATCTCTGGAAGTTATGAAAGGAAACTGTGAGCAAGAGGATGAGGAATGGTTTCTTTGCATGGAGGGTAGTTGAACCGTGGAATGCATTGCCTGATGGAGTGGTGAGAGCGAGAACGGTCAATGAGTTTAAGGAGTGGTATGATAGACTGTGTTTCTTAAGGGGGGACCTCCCCTCGATGAATCTTGACAGACTTTATGTTCTTAGGAAGGACCTCCCACGATGAGTCTTTTGACTCCATGGAGGCCTGAATAATAATAATTATTAGAACAGTTCATGATTTTTTTTTTTTTTTGTCTTCTGCTATTTGTTCGTGTTTCATGATAGTAAAGGCGTTCACAATTAAAAAAAAAAAGATAGAAAAGAAAAAGAAAAAATTGAATAAATTCTTTATTTATTAATTACTTGTAATGAAAAATTAATATTTTACACAATTTTTTAAACAGACAAAAGAAAGAGATTTGTTTAAATAAAGCTAATTACCTTAAATACACCTTCTTTGTCAGCTCTTGTTACTTCCAATACGTGCCATTGGCCATCATTAAATGTCTTATCTGATTTTAGTGTAACCAGACCACTGCCCAGTTCATACTTAAAGAAGATCCTTCCAGTTTTCAGTTCCACAGATAAGAAGTCTTCCTGTAAAAATTATATGTGGGCAATTATAAACTCAAATTACAATTTCAAACATCAAAGGGATTCATTTTAATTTATATAAAAGAAATAGATATATGTGTTTATAAAACAAATTGCAGAAGAAAGTACTGGTAACTGCTGTAGATGAATGAGGATGAAGATCAAGAACCCTGACAAATGGCTTACATTTATTGAGCAATTCATCAGGGTGTTTTTATCCTCATAAGCGTAGCATCACAACAAGCTTGAGTATAGAAAGAATGGAAGAGGACTGACTGATGGTGAGCAAGATAGAGGTGTATAAGGAATTAAGTAAATTTAATGTGAATACTGCAATGCCAGTCAATGACATATCACCACATCTTGGGGATGTCTTGGTTGGTAAGTGCAGCAAACATGCAGAATGAAAAGGAATTTGCTTCTATGCTTCTTCTTCACTGTGAGTAGATTTCATGAATAATAAATAACCAGCGTTTAATTCAGATATTTTTTAATATTATGTACATCTATTCAAGTTAAAACCTGGTTATTTATTATTCAAAAAATTAGCTAATCAAGCCAATAAAATCCTAGAGTTTTTTGAATATGTGGCAAGTAGAAAAAAAATATGATTATAGTAAGATGATGTCAATAATCCACATGCATCATTTATCTCTGATTCAAGTCTTGCAACCTGTCATATATGAGAGTGATTAAAAAAAAAAATCGGAGAGAGAGAGAGAGAGAGAGAGAGAGAGAATGAAAATGTTAGATTTGTAACTTTGGAGGATGTAGTTTAGATATTCTGTGAACAATTAATTAGGTTAGGGTGTTTCATCCTTATATGTGTGACATCTTAAGAAACTTGAGTGTAGAGGGAATGGAAGAAGAATGCCTGAATGTAAGTAAGATAGCAAGAGGTATTAAAGAACTAAGTAAACTTGATGTTAATAAGGCAAGGGAGACTTAATGAGATATCATCAAGTGCGTTAAGAAATGGTCCAGAGAGTTAAAATCATCCATCATGAACATGTTTAATAGTATTGCAGCAGGAAAAATTGCAAAGGAGGGCAAAACCTCTGCTTCATAAAGAAGGTGATAAGATTTGAGGCCTCAAATTATAGACTATGTGGGTCTGGAGTTGTGATGAAGCTGTTGGAGAGGTTGGATAGAGCTAGGATACAAAACCGGGTTGGAAATAGCAGTGCTCTCTGTGATGGACAACATAGGTTTGTTAAAGAGAGGGCATATTTCACCAAATTACTTTTGCTACAACAAAATAATGAATGCAGTGGACAAGCATTGCTGCTAATGAATATTCCTTCAAAAGTTCCCAAGTATTGATGATATCTTGCCCTTCCAATTCCTTTCTCCAGGGAACTGCCCCAAGTTGATATTGGAGACTATTATAATCAATAGCTTATAATTCCACATACATTCCTTTCTTTTTGATACTCCTGCATGTCTATTTGTCTTCCAAGTCTAAACCACATAGTTGCCCTTCCAATTGGTGGCAGAGATACCATCTCAGTTATAATCAGCTCTTCTGATGCTATGATCAAATCTAAAACTCTTGAATGCCATGTTCTTGTTGCCTAAACCATTTGTCTTTCAAGAATTTCAGAAATTCCATTCCCTTATTATTACATGCATCTTCCTCTACTCAATCTATACTGCTGTAGTTAAAATCTCCCATAACAATCATTCTTCTTGCACCTGCCAAGCTCAACTGCCTAAACATCTCTCTCTCTCTCTCTCTTGCTCTTCACCCTCTATGCTCCCTGGCTTGTAGCAACACCCACTAAATATCCTATTCTGCCCACCTCTACCTCATACCATATGCTTTCAAAACCTTTAGTGTCAATGCCCTACAAATCATCTACTCCAAAAGGAAGTCAGTTCTCACTTGTCTTAAGCAGTACTCCACTACCACGTTTTCCCTTCCTATCCTGTCAAAAATTGCTATACCCTGTTACTTCTATTCCTGCCAGTATATGATCTTCCATCAACCACATCTCAGAGATCCCAATAATCTTTGTACAGGTTGATGCTATCAGCATCTCCGTTTCATCTTCTTTATTCTGGATACTCCTGGCATTACTATAAAGAATCAAGGCATTATCACTGTTTTACCTATCAATCCTATCAATATCCCTTCCAGACACTACTGGATTCAGCATTACCTGATATATTTCTCCCAAGCACCTACTCCCACAAGAGGCCACCTCCTGCTACCATTTACCCTGATAATTCTAGTTTACCTGTATTGACACACTGACTTGTTCAGAGAACAGGATTCTCTCCAGATGCCTATGTCTTTCCTCATTCTGTGCAAGTGATCTCTCGCATGCAGTTCCTCTCTGCCCTCAAATCCCCCTCCAAGCATCCATGTATACCAATCCTCTTTTTTCACACATTCTAGCTATTATACTATTCATTACTGAAGCTCCTCTCCACCGCTCTGCATTATACCTCAACAACACAAACACACATATACATACACACAATCTTTCCTCTCTTAGTCTTCTTGTCATCTGATTCACACTGCCTCTCAAGTCATTAGTGTCCACCATCACAATCATCTCATCTAACCTTCGTCTCTCTTAACTGCTAATAGTCAACACTATAAACACTATATATCATTCTTCCAGACTAACACTACTCAGGTTATTCTGTCTTGCACACCATGGATTATCGAGTCTCCATACATCACACCTCTCATTACTTTGTTTCTTCCTTGCTCACATGTATTACTCTCTCTCTCTTTCTCTCCCTCCTCTATCACTTTCTTTCTTTGTTCCTCTATTTACCTATTGTCCTCTCTTAATTTGTGGTTCCTGCACTCTCTTGCATTTTTCTCATTCCCTCTCTTTTACTGATTCTCCTATTTTCTCCTCTTCTATCATTCCCATAACTCTCTCTCACTCCTACTCTGATTTCTTTTGGATTCATTTTTTCCAGTCATGTAATCTCTCCCTTCATGCTTCTCAACTCATTCCTGAGACAATCCTCTTCCAGCACATCTCTCTCTCTCTCTCTCTCTCTCTCTCTCTCTCTGCAAGCTACCTTGCTTGCCATTCATCCTCCCATGTAACACTATCTTTGAAAACTTCACAATGTTTCAAACTTGCCATACTCCCTACTTTAATTTTTTCTTCCACTGTATGAGGGGGAAACATGGCTTTGTGAAGGGTAGGTCATGCCTTAGTAATTTCCTAACTTTTTATAATAGAGTAACAGCTGAGCTGAATAAAGGAAATGACTACATGATTATTCTGCTGGATTTTGCAAAGGCATTTGACAGAATACTACATCGAACTCTGTTCCACAAATTAGAACAAATGGAGATCGATATGACACTGGTAATGTGGATCAGAGGGTGGCTGCCGGAGAGATATCAAAAAGTGGTATAAGAAGGAGCAAAATCAAGACAAAAGCAAGTGGCTGGTTCTCTACTGCAAGGTTAAGTGCTGGGACCACCACTACTGTTTAATTTATACATACATGATATAGGAAATAACCTAAAAGGAAATATTCAGTTGTTTGCTGATGAAGCAAAATTAGGTAGTGTAATAGATAATCAAGGTGATGTGGAGAGATTGCAAGATGATTGAAACAGTTTGTCAGTGTGGGAAAAAGATAATGATTGATCTCATCCATCCCTTTAGGATGGGTAGAGTCCCCTAATGAGGGGTTCATGATGGTTCAGTCATGAACACTAAGGGTAGTGCTCATGACTGTAATCTGTGTGTGTTCACAGGGCCAGTTTGCCTGCTTGCACAATGAAAAACCCCAGATAAACTGGTGGAAAACATCCTGCTGTCCATGCCCAAGACTGGCTAACTTGGCTATGGCTAAGGAAGATCCTTAACCTCCTCACGTTGCCAATGGGAATTGAACCTAGGACAATCCTTCCCCAGGCATATGGTTGCAAAGCCACTAGGCTAAACAAGAGGACAAAAGATAATGGGTATCAGTTTAATGTGGAGAAATGTAAAGTTATGCATTTTGGGATAAATAGATGCTGTGTACACATTCATGGAATTGTACTCCAGGAAAGAGACAAAGCTAGAGATTTAGGGATGGTGGTAGACAGAGAGTTAAAGTTTAGAGGACATGTTGCCAAGGTTGCTAGTTAGCCCATAAGATTACTTAGCTGTTGAGGAACACATTAAGAAGCAGAGACAAGGAAGTTGTTATTCCTCTTTATAAGGCAGGAGTGGAAACAACATGACTCTTCACGATCTACTAGGCAAAAATAAATAAAAGGAGAAGAGGAGACAACAAAAAAGAGGAACAAAATAAAAAAAAAAGATAGAAAAGAGAGAGAGAGAGAAACAGGGTTAATAAAAATTACTGCAATAAAAAAGTTTAATTCAAAACACATAAAATGAAGTTCACTTTGAACAATTAGAATAATCTTAAAGCTGAAACAATAATTTTAGTTACTTATTTACTAGTGGAGGCCTTCCTTGTATCCATTTTCTTAGTAAGCTCCTTA
Source organism: Typopeltis vanoorti (assembly GCF_054136105.1). Classification (NCBI taxonomy): domain Eukaryota; kingdom Metazoa; phylum Arthropoda; class Arachnida; order Uropygi; family Thelyphonidae; genus Typopeltis; species Typopeltis vanoorti. The sequence continues at coordinate 65,467,138 of NC_143552.1, read as the reverse complement.
AAATTAGGTGTGTAATTAGTCAAAGCATTCTTACAAGCTCGTTACAACCTCGCCATGTGCATACTCACTTACTCCTGTATCATTGTATTGGTCAAAGGTTGCAGCTCTTTAAGTCTTTCAGGAATTATTTGGGCTTCAAAAGGATCAAAAGGTCTCCTGGGTTTCTTGGGAATGAGGAAACAATGAAGAAGATTCAGGGGCAAGTGACCAAGATGACAAGTGGTCTGTGGAATGTGCCCTATGAGCATAGATTATTGACCAACTTGGCAAGAGAGGCAAGCACTTGGCTAGGGAGGCAAGAACAAGAAGACATCCCTGGAAGATGAATGAAGGTGTGGTTAGTAGAAGTGTGAGGCCTGGATTTTTTGTTTGGAAAGTTGTGGATGAGTAGAATGGGTTGCCAGAGTCAGTTATGAGTGCTCTTTGTTAATGGATTCAAAGAGAGGTATGATGGATTGTGTGGATAGTTTGGGTCTCCTGTGATGAGTCTTGAGACTCCATGAAGGTGCCTTTATAATAATAAATCATAATATTGCCACAACTGTTAGGACAACATAATGAATTATTCTGGTAATGATGCAGAGGACAACTACTTGTAGAAGTAAGGAGGTTCTGGTTACATTGTATAACTCTGATTAGGCCAGACATGGACTAATGTGATTAGATTTGGTCACCGGTTTTCAAAAAGGATGAAGAGATGCTGGAGAGGGTCCAGAGGTGATTGACTAAAATATGTTTCTGATCTCTGGAATGTTGAATATGTAGAAAGGCTGAGACAATGCAATTTGCAGAATATGGTGGATAGGAGGAAGAGAAGTGATATACAAGACATACAAGTTACTAAGGGGTTGTTATAGGATTAACACTGAAGAGGTTTTTCAAAAAATAGTGAGAAATTGGGGTCATCCCTGGAAGTAGTCTAAGGAGGGTGTGAGCAAGGAATGAGAACAGATTTTTTGTAGAGGATTTGCCTGAGAGTGTGGCATCTGTAGAGAATTTGAATGTGTTTAAGGTGTGGCAGTATGATGAGCTGTTTGTATGACAAAAGGGACCTCCTAGATGAGTCTGACTCTGTGAAGGTCTTAGGATAATAATAATAATGTTGTTAAGAAAGAAAGAATCCTTTTTATAATGCTCCCTGATTCTGTGAAATTAGAGTCTATTTCACATATAAACTGTGGCTTATTTTATATACTTAATTACTTCACATAATTTATGGATTGAAATGTCTACCTAAGGCAGTTTTCTGTATCAGAAAATACATGTGCTTTTTCTTATTTCGCATTCTTCTTCTCAACAATGGAAGAGAGTCAAACAGAGAATTAAATCACACTGTTACTTTCCTTTTCCCAATTCTGAAGCTAGAAATATACCATTGGTTCATCAGAATTAAAGATGTTCATTGGTGATAAAGTGAATCTTCTATAATGATAATCCATGTGCTGACCTTGATGTTAGTAACATGGATGTGAAGCATCATGATTTAATATATGCATTCACATGACTGTTAGGGTAGTCAATTCCATGAAGGTCTAGAAATACTCTTAATGAACAAATTGTATGATATTCCAAATTCATGCAATAAGTGGTAGGAAAGAAAAAAAAAAGAGAAACGAAGTCCTATTCTTTTTGAAAAAAAGGAGGACAAAAAAAATTATGAGTATTTATAAGATATATCTAATAAAAAAATTATGCAAATAAATAAGAATTAATTATGATTATGAAGAAACTCATATATTATAGTAGAACAGAAAAATTAAAAAAAAATAAAATTAACTTATACAATCCAAAAATTCAAAATATATAGCATTTTACTTTACCTTTTTGCCAATTAAGAAAAGTAAACCTTCACTAGCATAGGTTTTGAACTTCATGCTGACGAAAACATCCTGCTTGAAATTATGCTTTTTTCTTGGTAGGATTGCATATCCATTACCATCAAAGCGTAATCCATTAGAAGATTCCAAGATAACTAGCTGATCTCGTTCAACACATCCTTCCTTGTTGTTTTCTGCTTCTACAAAGTCCCATAAACCTACTGGAGTTTTGCCAAACTCAAGTTCTTCAATACAGCCATGAAATCTCAAATTTCTTACATCTCGCTGAAGCTTTAAAACAAAATAAAGACAATGATTTTTATTTGATCACTTAATTATAAAATCAGAACACCAGTAACTCAGAATGTTTTCTATGATAGAGTATATCATACTCTATCAAAATATTAGCATTTATATTAAAGATAAATGGTAATATTTTGTTTTCATCAGAATTAAAGATGTTGTTAAAGTTATACTTTTTTTTTCAAACAGAATTAAATGTACAGGAAAACCTTGCTTAACGTGAATTCGATATGTGCAGTAATCAGTTAGCGCAATTGAGTGAAATTATACTATTTCCTGCTTTAAGCAAGTATTACTCAGTTAACACAATTTTTTTTACATTACACGAAATATTTTGCCATCAATCTGCAGCGCGCAAAAAAGCTGGAAGTCATTAAGAGACATGAAAGTATTGCTAGTAATACAATGATTGTGTGAGACCTGGGATACAGCGAGTCTACAGTTTGGACTATATTAAATATGAGCAAAGAATACAAAGAACAAGGAAAAGTTGCTACTGCTTCTATAAGAAAGCAGATCACCCGAAATAGAAGCCATTTAATGATTGAGATGGAGCATGTTCTATCACTCTGGATTGAGGATTATAATCAAAAAAGAATACCTCTTAGTACAAGGACTATTCAGGCAAAAGCTCTCTATATTTTTACCTCACTGAAAGAGACCAAATTTCAAGAGGAACGTGAAAGCTTTTCTGCAAGTTTATTATTATTATTATTACTACCACCCCACAACCTCATGGAGTCAAAGACTCACCTGGGAGGTCCTTTTATCACACAGACAGCTCATCATACCATGTTTTAAATTCAAACTCTTTGCAGACACCACATTGTCAGGCAAGGCATTCCAATCATTCACAACTCTGCACAAAAAAAACCTGCCTCTCACTCCCCTACTCACACCCTCTTTATACAGTTTCCAGGGATAACCTCTGGTTCTCCCCTGATCTCCCACTATTCTCTGTAAAACTTCTCCAACATTGATCCTATAACAACCCCTTACAAACTTGTAGGTCTCTATCATATCTCCCCTCTTCCTCCTGTTCACCAGGCTCTGCAAATTACATCTTTTCAATCTTTCCTCATACTCGACATTCCAGAGGTTAGAAACTACCTTAGTCAGTCGCCTCTGGACCCCTTTCCAACATCTCTTCATACTTCTGAAAACTAGGTGACCAAATTCTGGGCACAATAGTCCATGTGTGGCCTAATCAAAGCCTTATATAATGAAACAAGAATCTCCCTACTTCTACAAGTCATTGTCCTCTGCATCATTCCCAGAAGTCTTTGTGTTGTCTTCACAATTTTGGATAAGTTTTTAAGTTTTATTTTAAAGCTTTTACTCTTTTTTGCTATTACGTTAGCTGCATGTAGTGTTGTTTTGAATATCATTCCTTTATCAACTACTTGAACTATTTTGGTCTCTCTCTTTCTGTTTTTTCATTTTTCGCAAATAACATATTTATTATTATTATTATTATAATTATCATCAACACCCGACCTCCATGGAGTCAGAGACTCATTGTGGGAGGTACTCACTATTGCATACAATGCTCATCCAACTGCATCTTAAACTGATTCAATGTGTTCACATACACAACACACTCAGGCAATGCATTCCACTCACCAACCACCCTACATGCAAAGAACCTGCTTCTCACTTTTGCTCACACCCTCCTTATACAGTTTCCCGCAATGGCCTCTTGTTCTACTTCCCTCTCCAATTCTATGACTAATCTCTTCCATGTCTACCTGATAACAACCCCTGACCAGTTTATATGTCTCAATCATATCCCCCACCCTCTTACTCCTATTAACAAAGCTCTGCAACTTACATTCTCTCAATCTGTCCTCATACTCCACATTTCAAAGACCACTGACTACTTTTTTGTGAAGCTTCTCTGTACCCTTTCCAACATATCTTTGTCACCATGAAAACCCTTTTCTAAATCATTTCTATATGATTTTTTTCATTTTCATATGAGATCATTTACTGGTTGTACTATAAAAGTCTCTGTAATGTGTTTTTCTAAGTTTTACAGGAACACATGTACTAGACATATTTTAAAAACTCAGATGGCTAACACATATGTAGAAAAATACCCACTTTCTTAAGAAGTCCAATACATTTCATCATGTGACATGGATATCATTAGCGAAAGGAGATCAGTTAACTATATTCAAACATGAATCACAAGATTCTGTCATGTTGAACCATCATTTTGTATTTTGGCAAACATTGTGTAAAACTAGCTAAACGAAAGTCATGGGAAGACTTTGGTAAGAAAATAGAAAATAAATATCAAGTAGGTGGCAAGATATTCTGGAGGAATATCTTGCCACCTTCTTGAAATGGAGGAAAGAGTGTTGTAAAAGGAATTAGAAATGATAAAGTTGACATGAAAACTGGAGAAAAAAGATATCCTTGAAGTATGGAGTAATTACTTTGAAAAATCGGTAAAGGAAATTAAATTAAAAGTAAAAAAAATTAAATTAAAGTAAAAGAAAATTAAATATTACCTGTAGGGTTTCAGATTATTAAAGTGTCCATAAAAGGGAAAACTACTGTTGGATTTGTGTTCAATAACAGATTTGATACAAGAGTATAAAGGAGTTTATTTTATCCAGAAATATTGTTTCACCATACATAATTTAAGCCAGATAACAGGTTGAGAAAAAATGATAGGGAAGAGTTGGTTTTCTAGTTGTTTCATAAAATAATCAGCTAAGTGGTTATTTGTTACAACTTATTCTGCCACATAAAATAGCCCGCATTGATGATGAATATAATTAGATTTAGAATATCATCAGGGACATCAGCTTGTAAAAACTGAAGTCTCTTGAAGCAGTATGTTGGTGAAAATGGATACAATATTAAAGGAAACCATCATTTTGTTAACTAGCAAACACAGATCTTTAATCAAAATAAATTTTTAGAATTTTGCTATCATCAGCCAGATGGGCACATTTAAATTATAAATGTAGAATGATTCACAAGTTTGAAGTATTACACCCTCTGTCCAAAAAGAAACCGAACTTTTCGAAAATAGAAGAAACTGCTGCCACTTGTTGTATCTTTTTGTTGTCGAAGGAGGAAACCATCATTAGTGTTGTGTCAACTGTTTATGACATTTGTTTCATTAGAAGCCAAGTTACAGTGCCAAAAGTGAAAGTGTGTTTTGATGAACAGTCGGAAAATGACCAAAAAATGTTCGAAATTCGATACATTTTTTGGTCGACGGTCAACTTGTGGGGAACAAATCGCGAATTCAATTTACGAAGGCCCAAACTCTCAGTCAAAATGTTGTGCACAGTTGATTTTGGAATCCCCGATTCATCTTCAATCAATCTCATGGCATTTCGGGTTTTCTTTGATGAAATCATGGACTTTTTGGATGTTGAAAGTTTATTTTTCACTTGGTTAGACTATAATAAATTTAGTTTAATCCTTTATCCAAGTGTGAGCAAATAAAATTTGCACCTGAAAGTAACTTCAGGACTAGGGTAAGGTGGTACAACACTGGGAAACTCACTGTAAAGGTGGAGCAAGCTAACATCACTCTTATCTCAGTATCTCCCATAATGCAAAACACATCTCCTTGTGGATATGTATAATATTATGCATTAAGGGAAGGGCCACTACCCAGACTAGTTTCAACCTTTATTGAGGTCTCTTCAGTGGGAGCCAGGCCCAAGTGGAGATATCAGGCAGAAGCATTAGCAAGGTCATCTCTACCTATAGGAGTTGCCAAACGGTGTGCCACCTTTTTATTAAATTACTCTAGATTTAGAGAAAGATGTTGAAAGTTTATTTTTCACTTGGTTAGACTATAATAAATTTAGTTTAATCCTTTATCCAAGTGTAAGCAAACAAAGTTTGTGCCTGAAAGTATCTTCAGGACTGGGGTAAGTTGGTACAACACCAGGCAACTCGTTGCAGAGGTGGAACAAGCTAACATCACTCCTACCTCAGTATCTCCCATAATGCAAAACACATCTCCTTGCGAATATGTATAATGTTATGTATTAAGGAAAGGGCCACTACCCAGACTAGTTTCGACCCTTATTGAGGTCTCTCCAGTGGGAGCCAGGCCTGGATAAAGGATTAAACTAAATTTATTATAGTCTAACCAAGTGAAAAATCAACTTTCAACATCTTTCTCTAAATCCAGAGTAATTTAATAAAAAGGTTGGACACCGTTTGGCAACTCCTATAGGTAGAGATGACCTTGTTAATGCTTCTGCCTGGTATCTCCACTTGGGCCTGGTTTGATTTGTAATCTTGTCCATGTGCAAGTGTTTGGCAAAGCAAGGTGGAAAAGCAAAAAGAATACAGAAAGTATCACATAATAAAATAACATCTAGAAGTATCATATTAATTACCTTGGTAGAATCAGGAACACCACCAACATAGAATTTGCTAAGTTGTTGGTCCAAATTAAAAACAGTGTGTGTCCCTGGAAGATATTCCTCAAATGTTAAATCAGGTAAATCTTCAGTGCGTACAGTAAGGCTGCATGTTTTTCCAGTCCTGAAATTAGCACACAAAACAGAATTCAAACAAAGAAAAGCTACATAAATTAAGTAACTGAGGCTTATTTTTAATAGAATCATTATTATCATCACCTAATAACTAATATTTAAGGAAATTGACAGCGTATACTGGAAATATAGATTAAATAAACTTTAATATACACTTTCCGATATTTCGGCGAACGTTACGTTGCCATCTTCTTGGGAACTTACTAAAAGGACACGTGCACACAAGTACTAATACAACAAATGAGACTGAGGCTAGGACACTAGCGTTTTCCTAAGGTCCTGATGGTGCCCCCTGGCGGGCTATATTGGTAGTTCTTGGCCTTTGGGCTGAAGTTCTTTTGATAAAAGTTTCCCAAATTTGGGGCAGTTTCATGCATCCAAATTTGTTGAGGTTTGGCATGTTCCTAAGGGCCGAGGCTGATTCCATGAATAGTCTTTCATACTTGAACTTGCTGCGGTGTATTACTGTGGCTTTCTTCCATCTTATTCTGTGGCAAGTATCCAGAGCGTGGTCTGCAAGCCCAGAGTGGCTGTACTGGTGAAATCGGATGTAATCCTTGTGTTCTGAGATTCTGATATTTGCTGTCCTGCCTGTTTGGCCAAAGTAGGACAGTTTACAGCTGCAAGGGACCTGGTATACACCAGGTAGGTCTAGGGGAAGTGGTTGGTCTTTAGTGGAGCGGATAAGGGATGCTAGTTTTCTATGTGGTCTGTAACAAGTGGTCAAGTCATGTTTTTTTAAGATTTTATTGATTTTTTCTGAGGTGCCTCTGATGTAGGGAATAGTGATGGATTTAGAGTAATCTTTTTTGTGAAGGGGAGGGGGTGGTGGGTTGTGGATAACTGGGTTAAGTATTTTTTGGATTTTTTGGAGGGGGTAACCGTTGGCTGAGAAAGTGTCACGGATGTGATTTAGTTCTGTGGTTAGGGCTTGATCATTAGAACAGATTATTTTTGCCCTGTTGAATAATGTTTTAATAACTCCATATTGTTGTGGGGGGGGGATTGTTGGTGAATGTATCTGCCTGTATGGGTGGGTTTTCTATAAACTGAGAAAACCAAGGTTCCATCAGGTTGGCGGGTGACTAGTGTGTCTAGGAAGGGGAGGTTATTGTTTTCCTCTTTTTCCAGGGTGAATTTGATTCTAGGGTGTTGGTTGTTCAAGTGTGTTAGGAAGGAGAGGAGTGAATCCGGGCCATGTGGCCAGATAGCGAAAACATCATCAACATAGCGAAGCCATATGGTAGGTTTTTGTGGGGCTGAGTTTAAGGCTTTCTCTTCAAACATCTCCATGAAAAAGTTTGCCAAGGGTGGGAAAAGTGGTGAACCCATGGCTGTCCCCTCTATCTGTTTGTAGAATTTTTCCTGCCAAACGAAATAGCCTGAGTTCATTGTAAACTGAAATAGGGCTGAGATATCGGGAGGAAATTTAGCTTGGATTAGCTCTAAGGTTTCTTTGAGAGGGACATTCGTGAATAGGGAGGAGACATCAAAACTGACCATTATGTCATTGTGTTGGAGTGTAAGGTTTGCTATACTGGCTTTGAAGTGGGCTGAGTTTTTTATGCGTGATGGTGTATTGCCAGTATAGTGTGAGAGCGCTTTGGCTAAATGCTTGGCTAGTTTGTAAGTGGGGGAATCGTGTATATTAAAGTTTATTTAATCTATATTTCCAGTATACGCTGTCAATTTCCTTAAATATTAGTTATTATGTCTAACCAGCGTATAAGCCTCTCAACAAGAATAATGATCATCCACGGAGATCTCTTCGCATGCAAGGCCCACCATTACGGCAAACTGAGGCTGAAATTATCCAGACAACTTAACCGTCTGGCATTCCTAAAACGCTGCCGGGATAATCATGTCATCCCGAACTGTGTTAAATTCAAACACCGCTTCATCTCACAGAAAGCTCTCCGTATTTACAACCGCGCTAGCCAGGCATTACTTCGGGAGCAAATTACCGCTACACGCGGTTCCCTAGCCGATATAAACAGCGCTTTAACAACGCTGGAAAACGAGCTTTCACATACGCTGAATCACGAGCTTTGGTCGGTCCTACATGACGTCTCGTGTACGGCAGCTAAAAAAGAATTTGAACGAGTACGAAGCCGACATATCAACAAGTTTGATAAATTAACAAAGAACAAGGCGTCCAAACTACAAACCAACACTGTTGTTAACCTATCATCAGCTACCTTAAAGCCAGAAGCAATCCACGTTCTGTCATGTGGTCACAACTTCGCCATTGCTCCTAGGAAATTACCGGCCGAGGAATTAATGATTCAAATTGAACGCGGGATTCGCCAACTTCCAACCCACATCGCCAACGACATTAGATTGGATGTAGCCTGTGTTCTCAATAAAGCAAAACCTCCAAAATCCAACATATCCATTAGTGAATACAAGGCACTACAAGAATTGAAGAGAAACAAAAAAATAGTGATCACCAAAGCGGATAAGGGGAACGCCACTGTGGTACTCAATCTTAAAGACTACACAGGTAAGCTCAAGGCTTTATTATTAGATCGCTCCACTGACCTCCCCATTGATTACAATCCCACAAGCTCACAAATTAGAAAATTCCATAGGCTCCTTAAGAAGGTCACTTCTTGGCCTGTGGAGATTACCAACAGACTAAAACCCTATAACTCTAGACCCCCCCGCATATATGGGCTCCCAAAAATACACAAAGAAAATGTGCCATTACGTCCCATAGTGGATGGCATTGATTCCCCCACTTACAAACTAGCCAAGCATTTAGCCAAAGCGCTCTCACACTATACTGGCAATACACCATCACACATAAAAAACTCAGCCCACTTCAAAGCCAGCATAGCAAACCTTACACTCCAACACAATGACATAATGGTCAGTTTTGATGTCTCCTCCCTATTCACGAATGTCCCTCTCAAAGAAACCTTAGAGCTAATCCAAGCTAAATTTCCTCCCGATATCTCAGCCCTATTTCAGTTTACAATGAACTCAGGCTATTTCGTTTGGCAGGAAAAATTCTACAAACAGATAGAGGGGACAGCCATGGGTTCACCACTTTCCCCACCCTTGGCAAACTTTTTCATGGAGATGTTTGAAGAGAAAGCCTTAAACTCAGCCTCACAAAAACCTACCATATGGCTTCGCTATGTTGATGATGTTTTCGCTATCTGGCCACATGGCCCGGATTCACTCCTCTCCTTCCTAACACACTTGAACAACCAACACCCTAGAATCAAATTCACCCTGGAAAAAGAGGAAAACAATAACCTCCCCTTCCTAGACACACTAGTCACCCGCCAACCTGATGGAACCTTGGTTTTCTCCGTTTATAGAAAACCCACCCATACAGGCAGATACATTCACCAACAATCCCCCCCCCCCCACAACAATATGGAGTTATTAAAACATTATTCAACAGGGCAAAAATAATCTGTTCTAATGATCAAGCCCTAACCACAGAACTAAATCACATCCGTGACACTTTCTCAGCCAACGGTTACCCCCTCCAAAAAATACTTAACCCGGTTATCCACAACCCACCACCCCCTCCCCTAAATCCATCACTATTCCCTACATCAGAGGCACCTCAGAAAAAATCAATAAAATCTTAAAAAAACATGACTTGACCACTTGTTACAGACCACATAGAAAACTAGCATCCCTTATCCGCTCCACCAAAGACCAACCACTTCCCCTAGACCTACCTGGTGTATACCAGGTCCCTTGCAGCTGTAAACTGTCCTACTTTGGCCAAACAGGCAGGACAGCAAATATCAGAATCTCAGAACACAAGGATTACATCCGATTTCACCAGTACAGCCACTCTGGGCTTGCAGACCACGCTCTGGATACTCGCCACAGAATAAGATGGAAGAAAGCCACAGTAATACACCGCAGCAAGTTCAAGTATGAAAGACTATTCATGGAATCAGCCTCGGCCCTTAGGAACATGCCAAACCTCAACAAATTTGGATGCATGAAACTGCCCCAAATTTGGGAAACTTTTATCAAAAGAACTTCAGCCCAAAGGCCAAGAACTACCAATATAGCCTGCCAGGGGGCACCATCAGGACCTTAGGAAAACGCTAGTGTCCTAGCCTCAGTCTCATTTGTTGTATTAGTACTTGTGTGCACGTGTCCTTTTAGTAAGTTCCCAAGAAGATGGCAACGTAACGTTCGCTGAAATATCGGAAAGTGTATATTAAAGTTTATTTAATCTATATTTCCAGTATACGCTGTCAATTTCCTTAAATATTAGTTATTATGTCTAACCAGCGTATAAGCCTCTCAACAAGAATTATCATCACCTGTGTGGAGTTAAAAGATTCATTAATATCTCTCAGCAATAATCTTTTGATTTTAAATGATATGCTGCTTACAAAGCATTGACTAAGAATGACAATGCAGCAGGAATAGAAGTATAGAAATATACCATACACAGGGAAGATAAAAAAAAAAAATTAACAGGGATGAGGAATTAAAGAAGGTATAGTATGCCCACAGATACGAGACCCTTTGACACTTCTACGCATGTCAAAAGAAGGAGAATCCATTCTGATAATAGAGTAATCAATTCGTATTGTGGGATGAGTGTTTATTATTACATGCCAGAAAATTAACTTCTCTTTTATGGTCATTGTAGTTTTTAAATGGTAACTATTTTGCTTGTATAACAGTTGGAAAATTTTATGTATAAAGCACATGATTTTGCGTGTTGGTGACCAATTCGTACATTGCCTTATTTCTTTCTCCCCTTCGACATGAATTGACTATTCTTGGCAGTCTGCCAACGACATTCTGTGGTCGAATTATAGAAGAATTCTGACCCACTTAAAGTAGAGAGAGAGAGAGAGAGAGCAGTGTGATTCCTATGTATGATAGGCTAAAAACCTATAGTATATTATTGTCATTGGTGGGCTAAGAGATTTTCTAAAAAATTATTATTATTATTATTACCATTCAAATTCTTTGTAGACATCACACTCTAAGGCAAGGCATTCCAATCATTCACAACTCTGCATACAAAAAGCCTGCTTCTCACTCCCCTGCTCACACCCCCCTTATACAGGGTGTTCGGGATAAATTTGACATATTTATAATTAATTATATTTTTCAGTAAGTTACATGTATTAACACACACTTCTCTTCATTTAAAAGTTTGGACCCTTCTTCATTCATATACAAGATGTCAGAAAGGATGGATAGCTGGAACCCACCTGAATCATGGAAGAGAATAACTTGTATCATGATGATTCGTGCCCGCCATCAAAATAAGGATATTACGACTGCTGCCCAATGCTCCCTGAATACAGTAAAAACAATCGGGCATGAACTAGAGACTTGCAATGGTGACTACGAGGATGTAGCAAGAAGAAAGATCCCTAGCAGACGATCTGATTGCGTTCGTACAGCAGAATTCCTCGCAAATCTGCAGGAACAGGTGTTGAAGAACCCTGGCATTGGAATTCGGGCTTTGTTCGTGGAGTTGCTAACTGTAGTCAAGCCCTGGATAACAAGGGTAGCCAATGGTAGGCCGTATGTATGGCAGCAGGATTCGGCCCCTTGCCACACCTCTGGGAAAAGTCAAAAATGGTTGTCTGAAAATTTCTACGACTTCACCAGTCCAAATGTTTGGCCTCCAAACTCCCCAGACCTTAACCCCATGGATTATTTTTTATGGGGCGCAGTTGAAAAAGACACCAATCGCACTTCCAGTAATACAAAAGCCCAGTTAATGGATAAAATTAAAACAGTTTTTGCGGCCCTTCCCAGGGAGACTGTAGCATCAGCTTGTTCGAGGTTCCGAAGCAGAATTGAAGCTGTGATCGATGCTAATGGTGGTTATTTTGAGTAAATCTTGTTGATAGTATTGTAATTAACTCTGCCTGTAATGTTTTTTTGTCAATTCATTAAATTTAATAGATACAAAGAAGATTTTCTTTTTCCTTACGAAACTGTCAAATTTATCCCGAACACCCTATACAGCTTACAGAGATGACCTCTGGTTCTCCCTTGCTCTCCCAATGTTTTCTGTAGAACCTCTCCAATACTGATCCTATAATAACCCCTTACTAACTTGTAGGTCTCTATCATATCTCTTCCTCCTATCCACTAGACTCTGTAAATTGCATCTTCTCAACCTTTCCTCATATTCAACATTCCAGAGATCAGAAACTACCTTAGTCAGTCGCCCCTAAACCCTTTCCAACATCTCTTTGTTCTTTTGAAAACCAGTTGAATAAATTGGTGCACAGTGGTAACCAGTGCCTTATACAATGGGACAAGAATCTCCTTACTTCTATAAGTCAGTGTCCTCCACATCATTCCCAGAATTCTTTGTGTTGTCCTCACAATTTTAGCAATGTGTCCCCTAAATTTCAGATCCTTATCCACCGTCCTTATCCATAACCCCAAGATTTCTTATTTCCTCCACCTCCAAAAATATATCCCCATCCAGTATAAATTCTACATCCCATCTTTGTTTCCCAAATTTTAAAACCTTACATTTTCCAACATTTAACGAGTATCCCCATTCACCCACCCATTCACTCAATCTATTCAAGTCTTCTTGTAAGGCCACAACATCTGCTCTACTCTTCATAGTTTGTCCCAACTTGGCATAATCTGCAAACAACTGAATATACACTCATCCAAATCCTTGCCAATATCATTATCATACAGGTCGAACAGCAATGGCCCTATAACAGACCCCTGAGGCACACCACTAAGTGACATTCCTTTTCGAAGATATCACTGCCCCATACATAACTTGTTAATACCTACAGATAGCCAATCTTTAATCCAATACACAAGTCTAATATCCAACTCCAACCGATCTAGTTTGAATATCAACTTATCATGGTAATCTACCAACAGCCATTGCAAAATCTTAGTATATTACTGTGTATCCACCACCTTTGTCCAAAGAAACTGTAATCTTATTGTAAAATCTTACTATAAATTGTAATTTATAGTAAGTAGATTCCTAAAACATGACCTCCATTTAGCAAATCCATGCTGTCCATCCAAGGTAATACCACTGTTGTCAACCCAATTCTTGATCCAAGTTCTCACCAGTCTTTCCAACACTTTAACCATGACAAATGACACATAGACAGGCCTACATTTGATGTTTGAATTCTGTCACCTCCCTTATGAAGTGGCACAATCCGGCTTTCCTTCCACTCCTTTGGAATTTGACCAAGTCCTGTCACATTCCTTCAAAATATGTGGTGATATATTATGAAGTCCCATAGCCTTATTAACACTAAGTTTGCTCAATTCCCCACGCACCTCTTGCTCACTTGCAGTCAGTCTCTCCTCCTCATCATCAACTGCTCTCACATTCTCCATGATGTCACATTCACAAGAATGAAAGACCTTTATGAACTGCTCATTAAATATCTCAACTACAGGATGATTCTAAATTATTGTTGGGGTTTCCATGGCCAATAATTTTCAAACCAGAAACAACAAAATATAACTACTTACAGAATATGGAAATATAACTCAAAAAGTTTTATTTGGCAATGCTGTACTCGTCGCGTTCGACAAATATGTTACGGTCTCCTTTAGACACCATTCTTCAGCACTCTGCTAGAGGAAACTCCATCAATGAGCCTGCTACCTGTTTGGGGGAGGTGTTTAGGGGCAGCACAAAGAAATGGTTCTGCAAAAGGACGGAAATAGCAATGACAATGGCACCAGACTATGGCTTTAGGCAACTAAACATCTGGGAGTTCCACCAGAACACTTGAGCTTGGTGGCGGAGGATCGTGATCACTGGAAGTCCCTCTTACAGCTGCTGCCACCACAACCCAATTAGGAAAGGTGGGCCTTCAAGATGGATGGATGGTACTTGCCGCATTGATGTCTGGGAGATAATACGAGGGTGGTCTGAAAAGTTCTCGGTCTAACAATGAGAAAACAAATTTATAATTTCAAAATTATTTTTATTTTTCAACATAATCTCTCTTAAGACTAATGCATTTATTTCAGCGATGCTCCAGTGCCATTATCCCATCTCTGTAGTGGTTCTCAGTAAGATTGGCAAAATACCCTCTTTGTGGGCAGATGCATTGTCCTGATGAAAGGTGATTTTTTTCTTCTGCAAACCAGGTCTTTTCTCATGAATTTTTTTGTGTAGTTTGGTAAAAAGATCAGAATAATATTTCCAGTTATTGTTTTACCCTTTTCAAGATAATTAATAAACAAAATGTCTTTAGCATCCCAAAACACCAATGCCATGACCTTTCCTGCTGATGGAACCAACTTTGTCTTCTTAGGCGCTGAACAACCGGCTTCCATTTTGACTGCTGCTGTTTGGATTCTGGTGTGTAATGGTGAATCAAAGTCTCATCTATAGTAATAAATCAATGCACAAAATCAGTTTTATTCTCGTTAAAATGCTCAAAGCACAGAGATTTTCATGCGAGTGCGTTTTTTATCTGCTGTGAGGTAGCCAGGCACCCATCTTGCGAAAAGCTTTTTCATTTGCAATTCTTCATGCAAAATATATCCTACATATTCTTTTGAAATGCCTATAGTCTCAGCAATTTCACACACCTTGACTTGCAGGTCATCCAATAGCATATCATGCACTTTATCAATGATTTCTGGTGTTGTTACACTTTTTGGATGTCCTTCACATGGATCATCTTCAAGGTTGGTATGGCCACGTTTAAACTCGGCAGCCCATTTCTTAATTATCAAAAACGAAGGAGAAGAGTGCCCATAAACATTTATGAACTTCAAATGAATTTCTTTTGGCGTTAAACCTGTTCAAAGAATTTTATAACTGCGGAATACTCAATTTTATCCATTTCAAGGGATACAGACAACTTTTGCTTCAGACAGCTGTATAAAAGAAACTACTTGATAGAATGACTTGCAATTTCACTTGGATGCTTATGACAGATGTACCAACTTAGAAAACAAGAAATCTTGCCAATAGTGTTGCCATCTATGGTCGAGGTCGAGAAAAGTCCACAATTTTCAAAATGGCGACAGTTCAAGAGAAAGTAATGTGTATACTTTGGTTTTTCAAAACAAATTCCTTTATCACAATGCAATGTTGTTACAGAACTCAGTATTGAAAACATCCATCTTCATATATTGCTATCTTCATATAACTGCTGAAATTTTGTCAAACCACCTATGCAGAATAATAAATGAAAACAATTTGAAATCTAAAGTTGTTGCACTAACAGCTGATAATACAAGCACAAATTTTGGTGGGCGAAGATGCAAAGGAGTGAATAATGTCTATGTAAAATTACAAGATTTACTCCAAAAGAAAATACTAGGAATAGGTTGTAATGCACATATTTTGTCAAATGCAATCAACACAGCATCATGTGCCATGCCAATTGATGTGGAAATAATAATAACGACAATTTATTTGTATTTTAGTCGTTTTACTGTTTGCGTGGCTACTTTAAAACAATTTTGTGAAGACGCAAATGTTGAATACAAAAAACTTTTAGGATATTCAAAAGTTAGATGGCTCGCTCTAACACCTGCTATAGAGCGTATTTTACAATTATTTGAGCCTCTCCGTTCATATTTTTTAAGTTTAGACAAATGTCCAAAAATTCTGGAATCTTTTTTCAATTATGAATTATCGGAGATATTAATGTATTTTGTACATAATCAGGCATCTATTTTCCACAAAACGATTCAAAAGATTGAAGGTGAACATATTTCAGCTACAGAAGTTAGTCTTATTTTGAACAATTTTGTCCTTCAATATAAATCACGATTTGAAGAAAAATTTATTTCTTTAATAATAAAAAGAAAATTGTCAAACTTAGAGGAATCAAATCCGGGCATAACGGAAAAGTTTACCAAAGAAGTGCAGAATTTTTACCAAACATGCTTCCAATATGTCGAAGAATGGTCTGAAACAAATATCACAGGAAATAACAGTTTTCAATGGTGTTTTTTGACTTCATCGCAAGTAAATTGGGAAGATATTGAAAATTGTGTTGAGTTTTTATCGAAAGAAATGCCTGATATTAAAATCGGTGATAATTGTCTATTTGAAGAAATTAGAAGACCGAATGTATATTTAAATTCTGATAAATTAGAACAATGGGAAAATCAACATGTTGAAATTGATAAAAGATGGGTGGAAATATTTAACCATTTCAAAAATGAACACATTCCATATAAAAATTTAGTTATTCTTGTTGAATTTACGTTGTGCTGCCCTGGAACTAATGCAGCAGTTGAAAGAGTTTTTTCAATTGGTAATGATTTTTGGACAAGTGAGAAATCAAGATTGAATGTTGATACTCTAGCTGCAGCACTTACCATAAAATTCAATATGAAGGATATTTCTTGCTCCGAAATTTCCAATATATTGTTAGAAAATGATATATTGACAAAAAATATTCATTCAATGCAAAAATACTCGTTTAATTAAATAATTAAAAGAGATGTAAGCATAATTAGTGTATTTTTGTTTAAATTAATAAAATGTTTCATTTATTTACATTGTACGTTTTTCTTAAATTTTTTCGTCCTCCTTTTCATTGTAAAAAAATTGGTCACGTTAACATAAGTCATCACTTATTATAAGTAGTACTCCACCATCACGTTTTCCTTTCCTATCCTGCCGAAAAATGCTGTACCTTGCCACTTCAATTTCGGTTATTATATCATCCAAACTCATCTCAGAGATCCCAATAATCTTTGGCCAGGTTGATGCTATCAGCGCCACCAATTCATTTCCTTCATTTTGGATACTCCTGGCATTAGTATAGAGCATAAAATTGTCACTGCTTCTATACCTATCACTGTTCCCTCTCGACCCCCCTGGGCTCAATGTTTCCTGACATCGTCCCCCTCCCCCTAAGCACCCATTCCCACAAGAGGCCATCCCTGCTACCATGCACCATGGGAATTCCAGTGTATTTTTGTTTAAATATTTCCAAATGTCTTTGTCCTTCCTCATTCAAATGCAAGCGGTCTCTGACATACATTTCTCATCCATCTTCAAACGCCCTCCAAGTATCCACGTATTGCAACCCTCTCTTCTCACACATTTTGACTATTATGTGTTTCAGTATTGCTGCTCTTCTGCTCAGCTCGTCACTATCATACCTGAGTAACACACACACACACACACACACACACACACACACACACACACACACACACACACACACACACACACACACAATCTTCCCTCTCTGAGTTTTCTTTTGCACAACTTCACGCAAGAATCTCAAATCTCTCGCCGCCCAATTCACACTGCCTCTCAAGTCATTTGTGTCCACCATCACAATCATTTCATCCATCCTTTCACCGCTATTAATTGCCAAAGCCACATTCTCTATTGTTCCTCCAGGCAGACACTCCTCACGCATCCTATCTTGCACAACACTGATCATTGTGTCACCATACATTGCAGCTCTTACCATTCCCTCTCTCCTACCGTTTCCATTCTCTCCTCTTCTATCATTCCCATAACTCTCTCTCTCTTCCACTTATCCTATTCTCTCCTCTTGTGTTATTCCCATAACTGTCTCTCTCTCTCTCTCTCTCTTCTACCATTTCCATTCTCTCCTCTTCTATCATTCCCATACATCTCTCTCATTCCATCTCCTCTACTGCTACTATTCTTTCCTCTTCTAGCATTTCCATACCTTTCTCTCCTTCCCTCTCTCCTACTGTTTCCATTCTCTCCTTTTCTAGCATTCCCATACCTCTCTCTCATTCCCTCTCTCCTACTGTTTCCATTCTCTCCTCTTGTAGCATTCCCATACCTCTCTCTCATTCCCTCTCTCCTGCTGTTTCCATTCTCTCCTCTTCTATCATTCCCCAAACTCTCCCTCTCTCCTACTCTGATTCGTCTTGCATTTATCTCTTCCATTGTCCTCATCTCATCTTTCATACTTCTCCTCTCATTCACAAGACATTCCACCTCCTCTTTCAGCCCATCTATCTCCCTCTGCAAGTCGGTCAATCTAAATCGAAATTCACTCTCCCAAACAAAACCATCTCCGAAACTTTCACAGTCACTCACGCCTTCCACACTATCGACTATTATTTTCTCATTCATATTTTTTTCCTCCATTCTCTCCTATCATGCTATTCGTCTTCCGATATCCATTTCCCCATTCCTGGAGCAACTAGGTCAGTTACTGATATATCTATTTCATCTATTTCCTCCCAATGCCTGCATTTCACGCATACATGCACTCCCCCCTCTCTCACCAACCAAATATTCAACTCCCGAGATGAATACATGCCGCATGTACTGCAAGCCACAAAGTCCCTTTTTATATTACTTATAATGGAGTTCTTAAATGGCGGAGGACTTGGCGATACGCCATTTGCGACTGCAGCTTAATCTGCCATCATTCCTTACTGCCGAGGAACTACTAAAGTAATTATATACAAAGGCTAAATATACACTGTTTTATATATATATAAAGTATATGCTAAATGTATATATACACTTATATATAAACACTATATTCATCTATACCAAATAGCGAATAACTTATCTTTTCTTCCGTCGCCAATACTCCCGATTGTGACCACGCATTCTCAGAAACTCAAAAATAATACAATATGTAACACGAAACTCTAAACAGAACCTCTAAACAACACTTGTGTTACTGAGAAAAAAAATGGAGCACAATTCACAAAGGAATTCACATTAAACAACTTTCAAAAAACACTTTTTTTTAACAACAGCTCAAATCCACCACCGCATGCTTCCAGTCAAATGTGTTTGTACAAATTCATTCTTTGTAAAAGGTTAAAGACATCTGCCTGAGTGTATATGGTTTGGATAGATAGGTAAAAATTTCATTCTTCTCTCGTGTAGAGTGCTGGCAGTCCACCAGATGACAAATAGTACGATGCATGCTGCATTTTTCTCTCTCACACACACACACACACACACACACACACACACACACACACACACACACACACACACACACACACACACACACACAAATGTGGGTCATCAGCCCTCAGTATGTGAATAAGAATGTGTAAGATGACTGTGAACTATGCAAGGCCTAGCAAGAACAACTTCCTCTCTTCTCTTTCTATGTTGACTAGAATGCCGATGCTTAATTTCAGGCTTGATGTCATATAACTTGTCAATGTGTCCTGCCATTGAGCAATTAGCTTTGCTCTTATAAACCATCTGTAGTCTGGATATGGTACTGTCAAATGCTACATGTAGAAAGGAAGAAGGTCCAGAGATGAGTAAGGCAATATCAGGATTCTGAAAAGAGAGTTATTTAAAAAAAGAAGTTAAAAAGACACAAATTACAGAGTTTAGTGGATAGGAAGAAAAGGTGCTATGATAGAGACACTTATGTTAGCCGGGGGATTTTACTGGATTAATGCAAAGGGGATTATAAAATGAACAGAAGGGTGAGACGAAAAGAATAAGAGGCCATCCCCTGAAAGTTGCATAAGGGAGTGAGGAGTATATTTTTAGATGGAGAATTGTGGGTGAATGAAACACATTGTGGTCAATATTTTGTGATAAATATATTGTTCGGTGAGTGAACCTCCTATTATGAGTCTGCTGACTTCACTGAAGTTGATGTGATAATAATAAATAATAATATTCAAGGTAGACAGGAATTGAATTGCCCAGGTAATTTATCGCAAATGTTTTTGCATGTTATTGGACCAGATTTATAGAATTAGAAGTAGGAAGATGTCCCTGGAGGTTATTTTTGTGGTCTGTTGGGTTTCATTATTGTTGGTAAGGAGCTAGTGAATGATATGAAGTGAATGAGAGAAAAAACCATTCAAATTAGCACGAACCCACTAAGAGTAAGTATGCTGTTTTGGAGATTTAGTTCTTTTATTGGAAGTATGATTATTAATTAGTATTTCGTAATTAGACCTGAATAACCAGAGCAAACAATATATATATATATATAACTTTTGAACCCTGCACAACATGTGCATGTTAGCCCTTGTATTTAGAAAAGTATATAAAATTAACTTCTGAAGTGAATAAAATATTTTTTTTTTCTTTACACATACATATATATATATATATATATATATATATATATATATATATATATATATAAAATACCTTTCTACAATTGCTTGATGCCACTGCCCATCTGAAATGTAACGAGTATGCTGAATTTCTTTTGAACCAGATCCTAAATCCATTGTGAGCAGTAAGTACCCTCCACGAATTTCCAATGCCAAAAAGTCATCCTATAAAATACACAAAAAGTTTGTTTCTTGTCTTCTATAATCCTTTTTTATCCCAAAAAATAAAATAAAATTGTAGTGTAAAATAAAATAAAATAATATTTTACAATAAAATTGTAAAATAAAATTACATAATGGAAGGGAAATCATTCAAGATAGGCTTGAGTCCACTAAGAGGTGCGTATGCTGTTTTGGAGATTTAGTTATTTTATAGGAAGTCATCAGATTATTGGAAATAATTCAGAGCCATGAACACTGGGAGGAAGTTAAACATCAGTATCATGTGGGCTGCAGCATGATTAGTAAATTTTATATTTAAATGCATTCTGATATTGTCTAAATTCTCTATATCTATATATGTTTATGCGGAGAGGCTTGTATGTGGGGAGGCTTGCATGTTTATGTGGGGAGGCTGAATAGGAGAAAAGAACAAGCGTATTGTAGGAAGTGCAATGTACTGATAAATGATGAGGATTGCTTAAATATGAATTTAAATTGTTTAGATACAAGTAGGGAACATGGTATCATAACTGTCATGGCAGTTCAAGATTGTGTGAATGTTCAGAGACTGTGTAGAAATAATAGCACAGAAAAAAGTTCGATTGACAATAAAGCAGATGAAAATTTACATGACGTTAAAACAGAGTAGAATGATTGATATATCAGTCAATCCTGCAATTGATTGATAGTGAAAAAAAAGAATGCAAGATTTAAAAGCTGAGTTGGTGAAGATGAGACAAATGTGGAGTGAAATGAAGAGAATTGTAGATAAGTATGGAAGAGTGAAGAAAATGAAAACAAATAATGTTGGAATGAAAATGGTAATGAAAGACCTGTGAGTGGCATTGCATGAAAATTCAATTATTAGAGGTATAGCAAAGGAGAGGATGCACAATGTCTGTTTTCCTGGAGGAAAAATAAATATAGTGATCGAGGCACTGGATATGAGGACTAAGTGAGCAAAGGAGTTGGTAGTGGTGGAAGGGACAAATGACCTCACTGGGAACAAAGAGAATGTAAGATTGGATATCAGAAGGTTTTTCATAGAGAGAAGGATAAAAGATAATAGTATGATAGGAAAGGCAGTCAGTGTGTTGCCTAAGTATGAAGTGATGAACTTAGGTATACATACCTCATTTCATCACTTCATACTTTGACAACACGAATTAGGCAAACTGCAAGAATTATGAATGATATGTTAGCAGAAATGTATAAAGAGAAACGAGTGTAGTTTGTTAATGCCTGGAATGAGTTTGAAGGAAGAACTGAACTGTAACATGATGGACTACATTTGAATGGCTTTGGTGTGAGTCATTTGGAAAGACTCCTTGTGGAAGGAAGAGTAATGAGTGCAGAGATGAATCTCAGCAAGTAAGAAGTTATGTGAAAGAGTGGGAGAGTAAAGAAGACATTGAATTGGTACTTATGAATGAAGGAGTGGTGATGAAGAATGATAGAACAAATGTGCAAGACAAACATGGAAATGGGGAGACTCAGAGTAGACAGGGAAACACAGTGGGAGAAAGGCTGATGCACCAAGAGAATGTGAATGTGTGTGTAGACAAAAAATTGAAGGGGATAACCTTGGATGTAGGGAGAACAGTTGAATATGAAGAAGGTTCTGGAATGAGTAAGGAGAAAAAGAGATAGCTCGAGGAAAGTATGGAGAAGTCACATCTAATAAGTGGTATGAGTGAAACTTTTATAGATCCAGGAATGAACTGTTATGTTTGTATATGAATGCTAGAAGTATCAGAAATAAGAGAATGAAATGGTTGCATTGATTGAGTTTGTTTACCCAAAAATTGTTGAAATAAGTGAGACATGGTTAGATTAGGATGAGATCCTGACAGGAACAGAGATGGAAGGGGTATGACATATTTCATGAAGACAGAAAGGGTAAAAAAGGGAGATGAAGTGTTACTGATGATAGAAAAAGAGTTATGTCCATACAAAGTAGATATGCAAAGGGGAATTAGTGGTAGTGGTTTGGAGGAAGTATGGTGTGAGAGAGAGAGAGGTGAATAGAACAAAACGGTGGATGTTGCTATAGATCTGGTAATGTGGAGGGTAGTGACCAGGAAATGAATAACCAAATTAGCCAAGCAAATGGGAAAAGGTAATGATTGTTGGTGATTTTAATTATAGCAATATAGTTTGGGATGATGAGATAGCAACCACAAGAAAAGAAAATAAGTTACTTCAGTTTTTTAGGGACAACTTACCTCAGGCAGTATGTTACAGAGGGCACATGAGGATTGAGGGTCTTGGATTTGATCATCTCATCAAAGGAAGTTATTATAAATGAGGTATCAAATCTCCCTCCAGTTGGTGAGTGTGACCAAGAAGTGATTACTTTGATGGTTGCCAGCCATGTGATGACTTCTGTGAGGAAAAAGTGTATGGGGAACTATAAGGCTGGTGATTCTGAAGCTCAGGAGAGAGTGTGAAGTTGTAGCTTACAATGAGAAGTTGGGTGTAAAAGAAATCAATGTTCCTTAAGTGATATTGAAGAACTATCAAGTAGAAATAATGGCTAAATGTATTTTCCAAAGGTCAGAAGGTTAAATAAGGTAGGTATGAAATGGATGAATGAAGACATGCAATACACAGAAAAAAGGCATTATGGAGGCAATATGAGGATGGGTAATAATCAATTTCATGAGGAATACAAAGAACAGGAAAGAAGAATGACTCAGTTAATAAGGATAGCAAAAGTTCAGTATGAGCAGCAGCTAATGAAAGCAAAAAAATCCTGGGGAGTTCATTATGATGAGCTCTCTGTCACAAACTCATCTAGGAGCTCCCACTGATGACAAGAGGGGAGGGGGCTCCTAGATGAGTTTGTGATTCCATTGGATCTTAGGATAATAATAATAAACAGTTATGAACTTAGAGCCTCCGTAGCTCAGTGGGTATAGACAAAGCCTTTTGGTTAGAAAGATCTGGGTTTGATTTCTGTCCAAGATATGAGGAACCTTTATCTGGTCTCTTTCGACTAAAGGTGAGATAGATGGTCTCATACAGGGGTGGAGGGTTTTTTCACTGTGAAATCAGGTTTTTCATCCCTCAGAACAGGCAAACCAGTCCATGATCACACACGGATCTACAGTCAAAAATAGATACTTAACATTGAATGGACGATAAATGGCAATGCTGTAGCCCTTGATATTTTAACTGAGGCTCGGCTGTTGCTGTCACCCAGGGCCTGTGTGGTGGGGTAATGAATGGCAATGCTGTAGCCTGTGAAGTTAACTGAGGCCTCTCCAGATGAGTGTTGGGAACTATTATGCAATTGAATGTTTAGATGGATTCTATGGTAACGCACACATTTTACTGTCAAATTTGATCATTGTTGTCGTTCTTCTTCTTCAGTTACACTGATGATGTTTAAGATACATAAGGCAAAATATTTTCTCACAAATAGTATTTTTTTACTGGTATATGGGGATTTACATAATTGTCATTATTGTTATTATTATTATTATTATTATTATTACTGAACAGGAACCTCCATGGAGTCTGAGGACTCATTGCAAGAAACCACACAATTGAAACAATATCTATCATATCCCTTCTTGAATGCATTGAGAGACAAAGCAACACTTACAACAGAAACTGGCAATTCAGTCCACTCATTCACTGCTCTCCATGCAAAAAAAAACTAATCCTCACAAATTCTAACCAAGTTTTTACTGAATTTCCAGGGATGCCCCCCCCCCCTTGTTCTGCCTCTCTAGCCAACAGCTGGAAAATTCCCCCTGCATCAAGCCCATAGGCAGCGATTTTCAACCGGTGTGCGTGTTGAAAATCGAATAAAATAAAAAAACAAATTAATTGAAAGAAATAATGTCGTAATTTGAGCATTTATTTATCTTTTGTGTGTAAATTGATCAAAATTATGCCTATTTTTTGCCAGATCGTCATAAAATTAAAATATATTTTTAGTGTGCTGCAGAATTTTTAATAATTAGTCTAGGTGTGCCATATTATGAAAAAGGTTGAAAATCACTGCCATAAGGAATGCCATGCCACCTGTATTCAACTGCTACGATGAAATACTGCTTCCTACTATCTGTACATTGGTTTTATGTTATTAACAAACCTGAAATGTTCCATAAAAGTGTCCAAACAATTATTGGTAGATAGTGTATATCAGGGAGGTGGATTTTTATTATTATTATTATTATTATTATTATTCAGGCCTGAATGAAGTCAAAAGACTCATCGTGGGAGGTCCTTCCTAAGAACATAAAGTCTGTCAAGGGAGTCTGTCATCGAGGGGGAGGTCTCCCCCCCTAAGAAACACAAAGTATATCATACCACTCTTTAAATTCATTGACCGTTCTCGCTCCTATCATTCCATCAGGCAATGCATTCCACGGTTCAACCACCCTCCACACAAAAAAACCATGCCTCACCCTCTTGCTCACAGTTTCCTTTCGTAACTTCCAGGGATGGCCTCTTGTCATCACTCCTTCCTGCTGTTCAACCAAGCGAAAGAACTCCCCAGTGTCAACCCTGTAACCACCTCTCAACAGTTTAAAAGTCTCAATCATATCACCTCTCCTTCAATCCACCAAACTCTGCAGTCCACATTCCCTCAGCCGATCCTCATAACCAAAATTGTACAGTCCTGAAACTATTTTTGTCATCCGTCTTTCCACCCTTTCCACAGTTAATCTTTCTCCTTCAAATCCTGGGGACCAAATCTGAGAACAATAGTCTAAGTGTGGTCTGATCAGAGACTTATACAATGGAATGATAACTGTTTTATCTCTGCAGGTCAGTGCCCTTCTCATAATTGCAGCAATCCTCTGTGTTACCTTCGCCACCTTTGCAATATGTCCCCTAAATTTCAGGGTTCAATCATTCATCAACCCCAGATCTCTTGTCTCCCCTACTTCCTCCAGTATAACTCCTCCCATAGAGTATGCAGCATCCCATTGATGTTTCCCAAACCTCAAGACCTTACATTTTGCTCCATTAAACTGACAATTACCCCCATTCATTTGCCCATCTATCTAGCTTATTCAAATCCTCTTGCAGGGCTACCACATCTGCACTATTACTAATAATCCTTCCCAGCTTCGCTTCATCTGCAAACAACTGAATATCCCCTGTATATTTAGGGTGTGCTAGGTGTGCAGTGCACATCCATGGAATAGCAATATTACTGACATTTTTGCATTTATTCTTGTAAAAGATTCCCCTAATTGTTCCTGGCTTCACGTGATTCTTAAAATTATGCACACAATATATAATTCTTCATGAAGAGAACACTTTTTGATGCTTCAACACTGCATCACATTTGTGTTAATAGCCCAGGTGTGCGGTCACAAATAAGGACACCTTTGAACCCTTTGAACAGATAAAAGATGGCACAGTGGATCAAATTCTTGGCATTCCAGTGGTTTTAAACTACCCAGAAGGTGAGGCAGAGTGTGCACTGAGACAATAACACCCAGAAGTCAGTGGCTGTGAGTGGTTATTGTGTCAACTAATTCAATTGAACATTGTCATTTGTCATGAGTTGCTGGTTTTGTTTTCTGAGTTTCATCTGTTTTGTGTTTGTGAAGTGTGAACTGATGTGTTTCTGCATAATTTTCTATAAATAATTTATAAGTTTTTTGCCCATATTTACAATGGGAACAGTGTGGATAATCTACTGAATGCCCTTATTGTCAGCACTTTTTACGGATTGTATGATTGTAGTCGAAGGAGGAAAGCCTCGTCCTCCTCTTCCAAATTTGCTATTATATTTACGCCTTTGAGTAATTCAAGTATACCAGCCAAATATAGCATTTTGCTTCATTATTGTTTTCTAATATATATCTTAAAAACAAACACATTGTTTCTCCACTCTGCACAGAGTTGGTGACAATTAATTGCATCAAACTAATTAAGATGAGCGTTATTGTGCTTTGCACTAAAATCTTTCATACACTGATAAAAATGCAATCATACATTTTAATGGATGTGAATTTTGTGGCACAGGTTGCATAAACCACACGACAGCACACCCAACCAAAATGGACATGCATGCAACACCACTAATATACGTGTATATATATATATATATATATATATACACACATAATCGATTCCGTTTATTTGGGCCAGCCACTTTTTTTGGGCCAAATCTCAAAGAATGGAAACCAAACCAACATATTAATAC
This sequence comes from Typopeltis vanoorti, assembly GCF_054136105.1. Classification (NCBI taxonomy): domain Eukaryota; kingdom Metazoa; phylum Arthropoda; class Arachnida; order Uropygi; family Thelyphonidae; genus Typopeltis; species Typopeltis vanoorti. The sequence goes on along the minus strand of NC_143552.1, from coordinate 65,440,091 downwards.
ATAATTTAAATGCTTAATTGGGACAACTTTTCACTTAATTGGGACAGTTGCTGAAAAGGAATTTAGCAATTTTTTATATATTTTATGGATTTTTCGAAAATATGGCAACACGTACACTAATATTTGGCAACACTAGCGTGATGCGAATCAGTTATCTTTCATCGTGCGTCTGGCAAGTACGTGTCTGCTTAAGAATCTACCCTTACTATGTACTGTACCTAGAGATATCGATTTATTGTGTCAATTTTATTTAAAATTTTTAAATCTTTGCCAAGATGCCAAGAAATTATTTTACACTTTCAAGTAAAATTGCTTTACTGGATAAAATTAAAAGCCAGCCATTAAATACAAGCCATCGTAGACTTGCTGATATAACTGGTGTACCAAAACCTACCATAGCACGCCTCTTACAACAAGAAAATCAACTGTGTGAAGAGTGGACATCACAGAAAGAAAATCCAGGAACATCCAAAAGAAAGCGTGATGAAAAGGATCCAGAAGTCGAAGAAGCATTAGATCAATGGTTTTCTATAGTTAGCAGGCGAGGCGTCAATATCAGCAGCCCAGTGTTGAAGGCGAAGTCAGAGGAGATCACTAAAAAGCTGGACCACAACGATCTTAAAGCAACTGCTGGTGTTGGTTGTCTCGATGGAATGCGAGATACAATATCAAATTTAAAAAAGTGCACGGCGAAAAGGGCAGTGCCGACAATGTAAGCGCTGAACACTGGCAAAATACTAAAATCCTTACTTTTTTAGAGAATTTCTGTTCCGATGATATTTACAATGCTGATGAAACCAGCCTCTATTATTGTGCTATGACAGACGGCTTCCTTTGTTATAAGCACACTGCACTGTCACGGTATAAAAGGGCAATGGACTGCATTACTGTGTTATGCTGTGCAAATATGTCGGGTACGGACAAACAAAAACTACTAATCGTAAGAAAAAATACTAAGCCTTGGTGCTTTAAGGGGTTAAGAATAGAGAGTTTACCAGTAGAGTACCATGCCAATAGTAATGCGTGGATGATTTCTGAAATTTTTCGGAATTGGCTTACGAGTTGGAATGTAGAATTACAACGTAAGCAGAGGAAAATTTTGTTGCTTCTCGATAATTGTGCTGCACACCCTCATTTAGATAATCTAAAAAATATAAGGCTGGAATTTCTTCTTCCTAATACAACATCCTTAGTGCAACCAATGGTCATGGGGATAATAAAAAATTTAAAGATGGTGCATCGAGGAAAATTGGTTAATTACATACTGGAATCCATTGATGAAAACCTATTAACAAGTTCATCAACAGCCAGAGAGAGATCAGTGCAAAAATTTCCATTTTGCAAACAATACAGTTTGTCTCTAACAGTTGGCGAGCTATAAAAAGCAGCACAATACAAAACTGCTTTGCTGTTTGCAGTTTAAAACCTTTGGAGGTTCTTGAAATTTTGAGTAGTGATGAAAATGAAGACATACTGCAAGCTCCTATCATGAATAATGAAGAATTTTCAACAATAGATGACAATTTACCATGTTACGATGAAAATGAAAACTTTGAAGATGCAATTGTTGAAGTCATTAACCAAACGTCAAAAATTTGAATAAGAATGCGATGATGAGGATGATGACCCACCTGTGCTTGTAACTAATCGTGAGGCCAAAAAATTTATAGTCGGGTTACAGAGTTATTTTATGCAGGAAGGTAATGAAGGAAGCCCTACATCCACACTGAATATCTGTGCTGATTTTGTAGAACTGCAGAATTTCAAAAGCAAAAGACAGACTACACTTGATGCATTTTTGCAGAATTAAAATTTGAAATTTTAAAAGTTATCATGTATGCATTATTTTTTTTCTACTAATACAAATATTTTCTGTATTTTGGTTTAATAAACCATTAAAATAGGTACCTAATTATTATTTTTTTTACCTACTCATTCATTTACCTGCATATTACATATTTTATTTTAGAATTTATTATTAGTTTGTTTAATTGGGGCAGCAGCTTAATTGGGCCAAAATGGATTAGTCCCAACGTGTCCCATTTAAGTGGAATTGACTGTATATATATAAACTGCAGTACCTTCTGCATCTCACAACTTCCCTCACATCTTTTGCTGCTTATTCTATTCAAGTTACATTTATCAGTTCTAGTGATTTTAAAATATCTTTGAAATTGGAGCAATGAAACTTGAAAAAGACAAATTCTTATTCAAATGAAAGTGGAAAGACCTTCTCCATTCACATAAGTGCAGTTAATAATATACCGTATATGTCGGCATATAAGACGACTCTCAAATACTACAGAAAACCCCTCGAAATCATGGGTCGTCTTATACGCCGAATATAAAAAGGGAAGCTTAATTTCTTGGATGAACATTTAGGTAGTTACAATATATCGTTATATAAGAAAATAGGCAGTGTTTATAAACAAATCATATTAATTTTTTGTTACATAAATTTATTCAAAATATTACAAAAGATGTAAGTCTTAAAAAACAAATAATAATTATTAACCTCAATTTTCATGTTAATTTTCTTCATCATCTGTTGAAAATAGTTTCTTCAGATTCATTGTTTAAATGATCGTCATATGGATCCAGTTCAAATCTGGTGAATTGATTTCATTTTCATCGTCATCAGTGTCCCCCTCAACAGATCATCTTCCGTACCATCCATAAGATTAGAGATACCACACTTTTTAAATAATTTTATTACAGTCTCTACTTTTACTTTATTCCATGCTTTGATCACAAAATTGCACAACATATCAAGTGATGCAGCATGCATAGATCTGTTTGTAAATGATTTTTCACCAGTCAACATCTTCCCCCTCTTCTCGCATGTGTGATCTTTAAATGGTTTGTTCAAGCAGACGCCTAGTGGTTGCAATATAGAAGTTAAACCACCTCGTATAACAGCAAGTTTTGTGTTATTTTTTTCTAGGAGAGCTTTTAGTATTCTCATTTAAATGACTACGAAACATATCCCATGCTAATAAACTGCGTTTCTTCATTATACCGCCTGGTTGTGTTTTAAATTAAACACATTATTTAACACTAATTTCACATCATTTTCGTCCGTCCATCCTTTTTTTGTGAACATGTACAAAAACACCTGAAAGAAATTTTATCTTAGGTTTAGTTTTACGTTCAAAGATGATCATTGGGTGACACTGCATTAATACAAGAAAGAAGAAATTGGGGGTCGTCTTGTACAATTGATATAAGCTTAAAACCAAAAATAGCCTAAAATTTAGGCCTCGTCTTATATGCCGACATATACTGTATATATGTACAATTATGAAGTAATGCATTATCCAGGCCATTGTCACTATAGAAAAACATTGTTAAAGTGAATTTACTCACTGTAACAAACTATCAGAAAGTGCTATCGCATCAATGCTAAGATACATTATTAGTGATAAAGGAAATTCCCTTTAACAGACTATTCCTTTAGTTTTTTTGGAATGATACACAATGAGGGTTAACTGTATTATGTAATATAATTTCTTAAATCTATTAACAACTAAATTCATGATAAATTTAGTTTAATCCTTTATCCAAGTGTGAGCGAACAAAGTTTGCGCCTGAAAGTATCTTCAGGACTGGGGTTTGCTCACACTTGGATAAAGGATTAAACTAAATTTATTATAGTCTAACCAAGTGAAAAATAAACTTTCAACATTTAAATTCATGATATTTTATAATGAATACATAGTGTTAAAATAACAAATATAATTATTCATCTGTATTAAAACTCATGACATATAAAACATACTATATATACTTACAGTTTGTACTCTTTTTAATTTTGTGTAGGTTCCAGGTTCATTTCCAACATATACCAGAAGATTATCAAGTTTTTCTGTTTTGAAATATAAAGAGAGCTGAGAATAAGTAGCTGCACGATGAAGGCCTTCTGGATTTCTCAACTGTAGTGTTGTGTTTGGAAAGAAAGTTACTCCAAGCTTAATCTAAAAAGAAAGAGAAAAAAAAATGGTACATAAGATATTGTAATATGTATTTTCAATACCTACATTAACTGATCATATAAATAATAGAACTGAAACAGTATACAGTGTCATCCCATAGGAAATCATCCAAACTAGAACTAGACTCAGTTAATTTTAAGCAAAAATAGTTATCAACATGAAATTTGATTCTATTGTGTGTGAGTGTGTGTGTATGTGTGTGTGTGGGGAAATAAGATAAGTTCATTTCATCACAGTAACTCCAGATTTGACTGACTGACTGACTGTGTATGTATCATGTCTTCTACTTAGGCAGAGTACTGTACCAAACATTTTTGGAGATTGTAAACAGTGTTCTGCTATGTATTAATTGTTACTGGGTTCACTTATATTTATATGTTTCTTTTCACTACAAAAAATTCTAGCTAAATTTTCAAACAGCATCCTAACTGCTAATACTGTCTCTCCATTATTGATTTTGTAAATTGTAATATGGCAATTGTCTCTGATGAATACCATTGCTAATTTCTAATCAAACTGTTCTTAAATTATGTGAAAGTTTTTATAAAATTCCACAACTTCAGGAAAATGTAATACATGTGGGTCCAATTAATCTGACCATACAAGTTCAATCTTCATCTAAATTAGGAAACATACCTTAATTATTTTATTATTATTATCCAGGCCTCCATGGAGTCAAAAGACTTATCGCGGGAGGTCGTTTTTAGGAAACACAAAGTTTATCATACCACTCCCTTGAACCCATTGACCATTCCCACTCCAACCACTCTCTCAGGCAATGCATTCCAAGGTTCAACCACCCTCCATGCAAAGAAACCACACCTCACCCTCTTGTGCACAGCCTACTTTCATAACTTCCAGGGATGGTCCCTTGTCATCGCTCCTTCTTGCCGTTCCACCAAGTGAAAGAACTCTCCAATGTCTACCCTGTAACTGCCTCTCAACAGTTTAAAAGTCTCGATCATATCACCTCTCCTTCTTCAATCCACCAAACTTTGCAGTCCACATTCCCTCAGTTGATCCTCATAACTCATATTGTACAGTCCTGAAACCATCTTTGTTATCTGCCTCTGTACCCTTTCCACAGTCAATTTATCCCCTTCAAATCTAGGGGACCAAATCTGAGAACAATAGTCTAAGTGCGGTCTGATCAAAGGAATGATAACTTTTTTATCTCTGCAGGTCAACAACCTTCTCAGTATTGCAGCAATCATCTGAGTTACCCTCACCACCTTTGCAATATGCTCCCTGAATTTCAGTTTTCTATCAATCATCACCCCCAGATTTCATGTCTCCCCTATCTCTTCCAGTACAGCTCCTCCAATCGAGTATGCATTTTTCCATCGACGGATCCCTAACGTAAAGACTTTACATTTTGCTACATTGAACTGATACCACCATTTATTTGCCCGTCTGCCAAGTTTATTCAAATCCTCTTCCAGGGCTGCCACATCTGCACTATTACTGATAACCCTTCCTAACTTCACATCATCTGCAAACAATTGAATGCCCCTTGCAATCCATGACAATATCATTGATATAAAGATTGAACAATACAGGTCCCGAGAACAATCCAGTACCGAGCCCTATGGAAACCCCCCCCCCCACTTCTGACTTTCTGTTTCCTTGATATTGCCCCATCATACACAACAATCTGATACCTATCAGATTATTGTGTATGATATATTGAAGCCAATCCTGAATCCATTTGACTAACCCGACATTTAAACCCATGTGCTGCAACTTAAATATCAGCTTATCATGTGGCACCCTGTCAAATGCCTTTGCAAAATCCAAAAAAATGGCACTATATGCCTTTCCCTCATCAACTGCTCTTGAAACTTTATTATAAAAGACAATCATATTACATGATTGTCTTTTATTAACATGAACCTTAACAAGTTCATGTTAATTCTCACAGATAACATCCCCCTCATCTACCCAATGCTGTATATAGTCCCTCACTAATTTCTCCAAGACTTTAACAACTACTGATGACACATAAACAGACCTATAATTAGACACTTCCAGTCTGCTACTGCTCTTATGCAGCAGCACTATCCTTCCATTCTGTAGGTACCTTTCCTTCAGCCAGACTTTTATTGAAAAGCCAGGTCAACACCGCTGTCAGTTCTTTAGCACATTCTCTCAAAACCCGTGCTGAAATACCATCCAGTCCAACAGCTTTATTGGTATCCAGAGTACTTGGTATTTGGAATATACTCTCCTCTTGCACCTCTAAACCCTGATCCTCCCCTATCCCTCTAGTATTAAAACCTCCTCCAGGATGAAATACTCCAATAAAGTGCTCATTGAACAACTCCACAATGTTCTCTGCATCAGTCACTCTATTCCCATTTTTATCCCGCAATGTCATTCTTTCATAATCGTTTCTCTGCCTACTGGCCACATAGCTAAAAATTTCCCTAGGATTTTCTTTGGATCTTAGTACCAATCTCTTCTCATATTCCAGTTTTACCTTCCTCACCATTGTGGTCAGACTTCTGGCCTGTGTCTTATATTCTTTGTGTATCTGTCCTCCACCTCTCCTTGTATATCTTCCATAATCTCTTTTTCAACTGCAGTTCCTGTTTGATATCGTTTGTCATCCACTTTACACCAAATTGTGTCTGCTTCTTCACCTGTGGAATACAGCTTACTATTGCTGCTAACAAATATTCTTTCACAATTTCCCAAGCACTAATGATATCCTGGCCTTCCAATTCTGCCCTCCATGGAACTGCCCCTAGTTGATACCTAAGACTACTATAATCACCTGCCTTATAATTCCACATATGTTCCCAAGTCAAAACCACATGGTCACTGTCTCCAACTGGGGGGAGAGATGTCATCTCAGTTATTATCAGCTCTTCCGATGTTATAACCAAATCCAAAACTCTTGAACCTCTTGTTCCCTCCATCACGTGCTGCCAAAGATATTTGTCCCTCAAGAATTCCAGAAATTCTATCCCCTTCTTACTACTTGCAATTTCCTCTTTCCAGCTTATACTGCTGTAGTTAAAATCTCCCATAACAATCATTCTTCCTGCACTCCAAGCTCAACTGCTTAAACATCTCCTGGTCCTCATGCTCTGTGCTCCCTGGTTTATAGCAACACCCCAATAAATATCCTGTCTTGGCCACTTCCCTCACACCATATGCTTTCACAACCATTTGTGTCACTGCCTTCCAAAGCCTCTACTCTAAGAGGACATCAGTCATCACTTATCATAAGCAGTACTCCACCACCACGTTTTCCTTTCCTATCCTGCCAAAAAATGCTGTACCCTGCCACTTCAATTCTGGTTATTATATCATCTGCCATCAACCACATCTCAGAGATCCCAATAATCTTAGGCCAGGTTGATGCTATCAGCGCCACCAATTCATTTCCTTTATTTCGGATACTCGTGGCATTAGTATAGAGCATAAATTTGTTGTCTTTTTTTTCCCCTCTCATTGTCCCCTCTCGATCACCCTGGGCTCAATGTTTGCTGACATTGTCTCCCTCCCCTTCCCCTAAGCACCCATTCCTACAAGGGCCATCCCTGCTACCATCCACCCTGGGAATTCTAGTTTCCCTGCATTGACACACTGACTCGTTCAGAAAACAACAATCTTTCCAAATGCCTTCATCCTTCCTCATTCAAATGCAAGCGGTCTCTAGCATAAAGTTCCCTTCTGTCTTCAAATACCCTCCAAGCATCCACGTATTCCAACCCACTCTTCTCACACATTCTGGCTATTATGTGATTCAGTATTGCTGCTCTTCTGCTCAGCTCGTCACTATCATATCCGGGCAACACATACACCCAATCTTCCCTCTCTGCGTTTTCTTTTGCACAACTTCAAGCAAGAATCTCAGATCTCTCGCCGCCCGATTCACACTGCCTCTCAAGTCATTTGTGCCCACCATCACAATCATTACATCCATCCTTTCACCCCTCTTAATTGCCATAACCACATTCGCTATTGTTCCTCCGGGCAAACACTCCTCACGCATCCTATCTTGCACACCACGGATCATTGAGTCACCATACATTACACCTCTTACCATTCCCTCTCTCCTACTGTTTTTATTCTCTCCTCTTCTATCATTCCCATAACTCTCTCTCATTCCCTCTCTTCCACTTATCGTATTCTCTCCTCTTGTATTATTCCGATAACTGTCTCTCATTCCCTCTCTATTATTATTCATATTCTCTCCTCTTCTATCATTCCCATACATCTCTCTCATTCCATCTCCTCTACTGCTACTATTCTTTCCTCTTCTAGCATTCCCATACCTCTCTCTCTCTCTCATTCCCTCTCTGCTGCTATTTCCATTTTCTCCTCTTCTATCATTCCCAAAATTCTGTCCTCTCCTATCCTTCCCAAAACTCTCTCTCTCTCCCCTACTCTGATTCGCCTTGCATTTATCTCTTCTGTTGTCCTCATCTCATCTTTCATACTTCTCCTCTCATTCACAAGACATTCCACCTCCTCTTTCAGTCCATCTATCTCCCTCTGCAAGTCAGTCATTCTAAATCAAAATTCACTCTCCCAAACAAAACCAATTTACAAAATGAATTATAATAAATTTAGTTTAATCCTTTAACCAAGTGTAAGCAAACAAAGTTTGCAACTGAAGTATCTTCAGGACTGCGGCAACTCGTGGTAAAGGTGGACCAAGCTCTCATCACCCCCCCCATGTCTTAGTATCTCCCATATTGCAAACCACATCCCCTTGCAGGCATGCATAATGCTATGCATTAGCTGAAGGGCCATTACCCACAATGATTTTGACCTTTATTGAATGTTCGAGTACATGTCAAACTCCAAAAAACTCAGCTTTGTTTCCCCCTCAGTAACAGGTTCACCCTGCCACTGAGAAGAACTCTCTCAGAGTTGGTTGGCTCTACCCTGTGGCAGGCTCACCCCACCACCGAGAAGAGCCACTCATTTGCTCATATATCATCTGAGAGGTAACAGCAACAGCCGTGCCTCAGCATTGCCATTAAATAGGAAAATAAGAAACAACAAAGCAAGGAAACAGGTAAGTCAGGAAATAACGGAAATCAGGTAAGTGACATTGTTAGTAAAAAAGAAAGAAGTTATTTGGTATGGTGACTCCATAATAAAACATGCTATAGATAAGCAAGTTATAACATCGAGTTTGACGGGAGCGAAAATTAAGAATATAAAGGAAGCAATTCAAAAACAAAAAAGAAAAGTTAATGAAATCATAGTTGTAGTAGGTACAAACAATTTAACCGGTGAAAGAGGACATGAAAGGGTTGTTGGAAGAGGCAAGAGTGAAGAGTGAGAAAGTGAAAATCGTTAGTATTTTCCCTCGCTATGATAAAAATGAATTAAGAAGAAGGGCTATGATGGCAACGATTCACTGCATAGGCTATGTAGAAGGAAAGGATGTGAGTTGTTGGATGTGTGGAGTGAGTTTGAGGGAAGATTGGATTTGTATAAGAGGGATGGCCTACACCTGAATGTGTTTGGTATCACGAGTCTAGAAAACTAATAACCGGTAAGAGACCTAACACAGAGTCAGAGAAACTAAATTATAAAGGGAGGAATGGTGTGAATGTGAGTGTAAGAGTGACAATGTTAATGATGGGAATGGGCTTTGTCATGGAAATGTTGATGAGGAGAGAATGATTTTGTGTTTGTGTTCATCCGGTTCGGACCATTCATATGTGTACAAAGATGTCTACATGTGTAAGGCATTAGAAAATAATAGAGATCTGCAAGTTGAACAACTGTGTCAGGTGGACTGCAGACAAGACAAGACAATATAAAAGAACAAATAGGCAGATTATTATGTCTGTACACGAATACTAGGAGTATCAGAAACAAAGTGATAGAGTTTGTTGCTTTAGTCAATATGAAGCAACCATACTGTATGTTTTAGTGAGAGCTGGCAATCAGAATCAAACATATTAACTGGTATCTGGTGTGAGGAATCAAACAAGACTAATTACATAGTAGGGTGTTGTAACAGACCTGGAGGATCAGTTGCTAGTGATGAAAAAACATCACCAAAAAAGATGAGCACAAAAAGAGTAATCATAATGGGAGACTTTAATTATTCAAATATTGGTTGGGTAGCAGTAGAATCTCACGAGAAGAATGAAAATGCATTTACTGAGCTGTTGCAGGTCAACTTCCTGAAACAGCTTGTGACAGAAAGACTCGAGGGCAAAGAGTGTTAGATTTGATCATAGTGTCAGAGGGCATTTCAGTTAAAGATGTAACTATTCTGCCTCTGGTTGGTGACAGTGATCATGCGGTACTCACTTGGGAAGTGACTAAGTTTATGAATGTTCCATTCAGAATAGGTTACAAGCAGGAAATTATGACTAACTTAGGAGTACACTGAGTTCAGTGGAATGGGATCGGTTGCTGGATGGAAAGAATATTAAGAGTGCATGGGAAGCATTTAAACAACACTTGAATGATGCGATATCAGAATGTATAAAAATTAGGAGTCAAATGGATGCATAATCTTATAAAGCAAGAGATATGTAAGAAATGGCCAATGTGGAAGGAATACAGTATGCATAAGGAAAATCTGTTATGAACATTATAAGCAGCAGGCTAGAATAGTCACAGCTGTTGTACGGAAAGCAAACTCTGAGTATTATTATTATTATTATTACATGACACCTCCAGGGAGTCCATGGACTCATCGAGGGAGGGCAGTTGCTCTACAGTTCCCTGTCTCCATCACCAACTTGATCTCTAACAAACCGCATCTATACCAATGGCACACCACCACCACCACTAGTATTTTCACAGACAATCATAAACATCCATGCCCACGGTGGAATTCGAACCCACAGCCTTTTGACTGGAGAGTGGATATGCTAACCACTCGGCCAGCCAGGCCAGCTAAAATAACAGGCTTGTCTGGGATATGGAAGTATGAAAAGAAACTGTCTCTGCGTGCTAAAGACAACCCACAAGAATTTTATCAATATGCTGCAAGTAAAAGAAAGAATGAATATGAAAAAATAACTCTTTTAAATCCTGATGCATGAGCATTACAGATTCAGAAGAGGTTGTTCAGTTGCTATCAACCTGGTGTATGCAACATTGAGCTCATTGTTACCTCTTCACAAGATGAAGAAACGCAGGTGTATGATGTCGAGGTATTAGAGCTGTTGCGCAAATTGAATAAGAATTCAGCAATAAAAGAGTGTGCTAAAAGAGTGTCCAGCTGAACTGGCCATTCCTTTGATCAGGCTGTTTAATATGAGTCTCAGAACAGGGAAAGATTCTGCAGAAATAGAAGGAATGTATGGTAATTCCATTGCACAAGGGTGGTACAAAGACTAATGTATCCAACTATTGACTAATTATTATCTCAGGAGTGGTGGTGAAGATTATGGAAAAATTTGGTTAGGGCTTGCATTCAGAAATGAATTGACAGTGAATCTCTACTTTGCAATGAACAACATGGGTTTACTAAGGGAGGGTCATGCTTTACGAGGGTGGTCTGAAAAGTTCTCAGCCTAACAATAAAAAAAACGAATTTATAATTTCAAAATTATTTTTATTTTTCAACATAATCTCCCTTAAGACCAGTGCTTTTTTTGGGGAAAAAAAGGTGCCGGTACTCACCATGAAGATGTTATTACAGCAACTTCCACACTTTTAGCATATCCTCCGATATACCCTCATCATCTCGCTTTGTTGGCACGCTTTGTGCGCTGTGCTCTCCTTATGATTGTAAATCTGTTTTCTTAATGACATTAACTGCTATTTGTGAGATTCTCCAAAACGACTGATTTTACCATTTGCCCACTCCGCTGAAATTTTTGTTCCCATGTGTTCATAGATGGCAAGACTTCCAACATCATGACACACTTTACAGCCCAACATTTTATTGACATACAGCCACTCGTTTCTCTCGCATTTTTCTGCAAAAGAGTCCAACATTGGAGACAATCATTATCAGAATCTTCTTCCTTTTGACCAAGTGGATCTTCGGTCTTGGTTTCGTGATCTTCTTCACCAAGTGTATTTTCGGTGCTAGTTTTCTGTTTTACAATATCACAAGTAGATTCATCAATTTCTGCTTCTTCAGTCTTCCTATTTTTACTCATTGGCATAAAGTAACTACTTATTTTACTCATTTTGAACAATGATTGCACTGATTTAACTTAGATTAATTCAAAACTCACATGAACAGCTGCCTGTTGCAGAGTGAATATAGAACTCATAAACTGATATTGGAAGCAATTGGAAGTGAACACAACAACACAACATTCTGTTTCTGGCTGCGTACAACAGGAAAGCAGGGTACCAACTTATGAGTAATCAAAACGGAAAATTCAATTCGTGAACACAGTACCATCTACCGGAATATTTATAATACATTTTGCTGTCAATAAATCTCAAAATTTTAAAAACTTAAGAAAAAAGGTGCCGGTACTGCGTATCGTTGCGTACTGCCAGAAAAAAAAAGCACTGATTAAGACTAATACATTTATTCCAGCAATGATCCAGTGCCATTATCCCATCCATGTAATGAACGGGATAATGGCATTGTTCTCAGTTAAGATCTGCAAAATACCCCTCTACAACTGCAATCACATCTTGATTCGAAGAAAAATGCTGACCAGCAAGGAACAGTTTTAATTTTGGGAAGAGATAGAAGTCAGAGGGAGCCAAATCTTGGGAATAGAGTGGATATTCCAACAATTCATAGTGCAGATCCCTTAATTTTCCCATTGCCAAAACACCTTTGTGTGGGCAGGTACATTGTCCTGATCAAAGATGATTTTTTTTTCTGCAAACCAGGTCTCTTTTCTCACGAATTTTTTTCATCAAGTCTGGTTAAAAGATCAGAATAATATTCCCCAGATATTGTTTTACCCTTTTCAAGATAATTAATAAACAAAATGCCTTTAGCATACCAAAACACTGATGCCATGACCTTTCCTACTAATGCAACCAACTTTGTCTTCCTTGGCGCCAGTGGCGTAGCTAGAGCTTTTGCTGGCCAGGGCGGTCCCCAAGTTTGCCGCCCCTCTCAATACACACCAAAAATACTACAAAAAGTCTAAACAACGTATAGGGAAATAAATTAAAACACCGCTTATTTTTGAAGTAAAACTTTAATTTCAACATTCTGAAATGTTATTTTTCTTGCTTTTCTGTTAGCAGAATCATCCATGACATTGGCGAAGTCTATTTCATAGTAATGTAAGTAATTCGTAATCAATTTTATTTAGAAAAACTCCTCTCACAACTAGCAACACTTACAACAATTGTGAGGAAAATTCGCAGTACTATTACATTATTTAGAACTGAGTTCTTGAAACTGTATTTTAGAATTAACTGCAAAAGTTCAAAAAGGTCCAATGTGCCACCTGGGATGGACCGCCTCCCCCTAGCTACGCCACTGTTTGGTGCTGAACAACCGGCTGCTGTCCACTGTTTTGACTGCTGTTTTGATTCTGGTGTGTAATGGTGAATCCAAGTCTCATCCATAGTAATAAATCGATGCACAAAATCAGTTTTATTCTTGTTAAACTCAAAGCACTGTTCAGAGATTTTCATGCGAGTACGTTTTTGATCTGCTGTGAGCAAGTACAGCACCTATCTTGCGAAAAGCTTTTTCATTTGCAATTCTTCATGTAAAATATATTCTACACATTCTTTTGAAATGCCTATAGTCTCAGCAATTTCATGCACTTTGACTCACTGGTCCAATACCATATCATGCACTTGATCAATGATTTCTGGTGTTGTAACATTTTTTGGACGTCCTTCATATGGATCATCTCCAAGGCTGCTACGGCAATGTTTAAACTTAGCAACCCATTTCTTAATTGTCGAAAATGAAGGAGAAGAGTGTCCATAAACTTTTATACTTCTGGTGTTAAACCTTCATTTATAAAGAATTTTATGACCGAAAGTGCTTGGTCTGTATAAAACAAACTATTTGATAGAATGACTTGCAGTTTCACATGGATGCTTATGACAGATGTACCAACTTAGAAAAAAAAAAAAATTTTGCCGATAGTGTTACCATCTATGGTCGAGGTCGAGAACCCACTCAGACCATCCTCGTAGCAACTTGCTCAAATTCTACAACAATGTTACCATTGAACTAGACAAGGGTAATGGATATACCATAATACTTTTGGATTTTGTTAAGGCTTTTGACAGAATACAGCATGGCAGAGTGCTGCATAAACTGGAGAAAATGGGTCCGGGTTATAGAAATTTAGCATGGATAACAGATGGCTGACTTGCAGATATCAAAAAGTAGTATATAGGGGAGTCTGCAAGATTTAAGGTAACTAGTGGTGTGCTACAAAGATCAGTGCTTGGTCCGCTGTTATTCAATCTGTACATTAATGAAATTTTGAGGGATTTGACAAGCGACATACTGCTATTTGCTGATGATGCAAAGATAAGTAGGGTAATCAGGAATGCTGCTGATATGCAGTACTTGCAGAGTGATTTGAATAGGCTGGAATTGTGGGCATGGGAAAATGGGTGTCAGTTCAATGTCAGCAATTGTAAAGTCATTCACTTCTACATGATTAGATATCCAATGTCATATTATATTGGTGGGATTAGGCTAGAAGAAACTGATGAGGCTAGGGATCTTCGGGTGTTAGGAAGTTCAAGGGTCATGTGGCAAAGATTGCAAATACAACTCAAAAGATAATTGCAATGCAGAAATGAATGTTCACATGTAAAGATAAGGATGTTATTTTGCCTCTTTACAAGGCATTGATATAAGACCTCGCTTGGACTATTGTGTGCAGGTCTGGTCACTGTTGTGATTCTGATATATTGGAGAGAGTACAAAAGGAGAGTGTTAAAAATGATTGTGGAATACTGAGTATGAAGACAGATTGAGAATTTGTAGACTGCAGACACTAGCAAACAGGAGAAGGAGAGGTGATATGATTGAGACTACACAAACTTCTGAAAGAGTCATACAGGATTTCAATTAATCGGATTTTTTGATTTATGGAGGGTGGAGAAAGGACAAGAGACTTTCCTTGGAAGCTGAGAATTAAGGCTGCTAAGAAGGGGGTGAGGAGTAGATTTTTCTCTCATAAGGTGATGCATGGGAATGGATTGCCATTGGATGTTGTGAGTGCAAGCAGTGTGAATGAATTCAAGAATAAGCATGATAGGCGTGTGTGTGTGTGTGTGTGTGTGTGTGTGTGTGTGTGTGTGTGTGTGTGTGTGTGTGTGTGTGTAATATGTGGTCTCCCTCAATGAGTCTCTGACTCCCTGGAGGTCTCTCTTAATAATAATAATAATAATAATAAATCCTCTAATATCTTTTTCTTCCAGAAAGGCAGTAATCGGCACACTTTTAGGTCCAGCATTTTGGATATTAATAGCTGAATTTCAACACTTACTATCCCTACAGAGAGAGAGAGAGAGAGAGAGAGAGAGAGAGAGAGTGTATATTTTCACATATACCAGATAAAGGGCAATGATCTTAAACTACTATTTGATTTCTGTGTACTATGTAGGTGTTCTACTTTGCACCAAAAATGACTATGTGAAAGGGCCGATAATCATTTTTATGTTATTATGAATAATAATAATGCTTCATTACTGTATGTGATTTCACCCAGTGTTTTAAGAGAATGCGTTAAAGAACTGACAACTCTTCACATGGCTTTTGAATGAGAGTCTGGCAGTGGGGAAGGTGACCAAGGAGTAGAAGGAGGGTAAGACAGTCCCATTGCATAAGGGCATAAGATATTTGACAGGGTGCCACATGATAGGCTGATATTTAAGTTACAGAATATGGGTTTGAATATCAGGTAAGTGAATTGGATTGGGACTGGCTGTCTGATATATATGAGAGAGAGAAAGTGGTGTAACAGTGAGCAGTATCAAGGAAGCAGAAAGTTAGAAGTGGGGTCCCTCAGGGGGTTAGTACTGGCTGATATTTTTATTGGCTGGTATTGACTATGGACATCAATGACATTGTCAGTGCATTTCAGGGAGATATTCAGTTGATTGCAGATGATGCAGAGCTTGGATGGGTTATTATTAATAGCGCTGATGTGGTAGCCATTCAGGAGAATTTGAATAAGCTGGACAGTGGGAAAATGAAATGGGGATAGATATCAGTTTAATAGAAAAACTGTACTAGAGGAAGTGGAAGAATCAAGGGGTCTTAAGATGATAATAAATAGAAACTTCAATGTTAGGGGACATATTACAAAGATGGTGAAGGTAACCAAGGGGATTGCTGCAGTATGGAGAAGGATGCTGATCAGCAGACATAGAAGAGTTGTGGTTCCATTATATAAAGTCTGATCAGACCATATCTGGATTATTTTGCTTAGATTTGGTCACCAGGATTTGAAGGGAATAAATTAACCTCATAGAAGGTACAAAGATAGATACTAAAAATGGACTGTACAATGTTAGCTATGAGGACAGACTGAGGACATATGGACTACAGAGTTTTTGCTGATAGAAGGAGAGATGATATGATTGAGACATTTAAACTGATGAGAGATAGTTACAGGGTTGACATAGTTCTTTTGCATAGTAGATCAAGAACAAGGGGTCATCCCTGGAAGTTTTGAATGGAAGTGGTGAGGAGTGGATTTCTTTGCATGGAGGGTGGTTGGACTGTGGAATGCATTTATGATAGAATTGTGAGAGCACAAACAGTGAATGAGTTGAAGGAATGGTATGATAGACTTTGTGATGTTTAAGATGGGCTTCCACAATGAGTCTTGTGACTCCACAGAGGTCCTGAATAATAATAATTATTATCATTATTTATTCTTTTTTATTATGTAATTGCTAAATGTTTCCTAGTTAGGAATTGTATTCTTGTTGATATAAATCTTTTTGCTTAAAGTCACTTAAATTTTGAGGAATTAACCACTGCTTTCAGGAAAAAGCAGTGTGAGGAAGGCTGTTGCAAAGAACAGAAGTAAATAGTATGAAAGAGAAGGACAAGAAGTTGACTGGGTAGGTTTGAAGCAGGACAGTAAATGAATATGACCAGCATCTGCTTGTGTTTTTTGGGCTTGAAAGAAAGAGATGGAATGGTGATCTGTTCAGCAGAATGGCATCCACAAAAATGTCTAGAGAAGAGGTATAAGGCAGAAACAGAATGTCAGTAAGAAAGTGATTACAATGAGTCTCGATAGAAGGATCATTGAATAGCTGGACTATCCTATTCTGGATAATAAAGCCTTTTTAGTAAGATTTTCTTAGTGTGGTTCACTACTCCAAATGTAAAAATTGTATTCTAAGGTTGAGAGGATTTTGGATATCATAATGTTAGAAAATCAGTAGTAGTAGTAGTAGTATCATGAGTTGAAAAAGATGTTTTTTGAAAGCTGTGGAGACTATGAACGTAATGTATTTGCACTTGGAAAAGCCAAGAAAAAAAAAAACCTGATCTTTCTTGGAGATTGAAGTATTATCAAAGCCAGAGAAATGAAGAGATATTTCTTATGAGAAATAAGACAGGCAGCATTTTAGTATCAGTGAAGTTCACAATGATGTTTTTCTTGAAGTATATTAAGGAGATCAAATTTTAAGGAATTTGTAATCGAACATCTTGATGTATGGAATGATTGGGTACTATATGGTTTATCAAATGCAAAAGAAGAATGGATATTGTCATCAGCAAACAGTATCTTCACTGCTTGCTGATGACAGTATTCACTCTCAGAGAATTTCAGAGTTAGTTAGAGAGGGTGATTTATGTGCAAGAGGAAGAGTATGAGTTGGAGTATCTCAGTGTATAGAGCCCTGAGCCATTCCAGCACTGATCTAAAGAGAGGAAGCCATCCACCATATTATGTAGAGAAAGACCAGGGATGATGTAGGGGAGTGAGGGGCAGGTTTTTTTTTTGTGCAGAGTTGGGAATGATTGGAATGCCTTGCCTGAAAGTGTGGTGTCTGCAAGGAGTTTGAATATGTTCAAGGCACAGCATGATGAGCTGTGGGTGTGTGACAAAAGGACCTCCCAGATGAGTTTTTGACTCCATGAGGTCTTGGGGTAATAATAATAATAATTATTACTAATACTAATAATAACAGCACTGATCTAAAGAGAGGAAGCCCTCCACCATATTATGTAGAGAAAGACCAGGGATGATAGGGGAGTGAGGGGCAGGTTTTTTTTTGTGCAGAGTTGGGAATGATTGGAATGCCTTGCCTGAAAGTGTGGTGTCTGCAAGGAGTTTGAATATGTTCAAGGCACAGCATGATGAGCTGTGGGTGTGTGACAAAAGGACCTCCCAGATGAGTTTTTGACTCCATGAGGTCTTGGGGTAATAATAATAATAATAATAATAATAATAAAGTGCAAACTTAAATGCAAAGGGTAGAAGGCAAATTGCAAGACAGTAGTTAGGTAATTAGACCTACAGTCAGATCTAAATCCAATCATATTCTTTCCAATCAAGGAAAGAATATGCAATTAAAGGTGTGTAGACTGTCAGGAGCACAGTTAGCTTAGGTCTATGCATTAGATTACAGGCAGCCAAGAAGGGAAGTGCAGTAAATTATTCTTTGTAGTGTCCTGTTAGATTGCTGTTATTATTTTTTTAAAAACTGATATTTACTTTATCCTTCTTAAAGAGATATTTAGTTGGATGCTGCTACAGGCCAGGAAATGTGGAGGGAGATGATGTAGAAATGTATTATGGGTATTATGTATTATGGATAGTTTTAATTATGGCAGCATAGATTGAAATGAAGAGATAGCATTTGGGAATAAGGAAAATAAATTTCTTGAGTTCTTGAGAGACAACTATATCAGGCAGTATATGTAAAGGAGGGCACATGAGGCTCGAGTTTTAGATCTGATCATTTCACTAGAGGAGTATGTGATTGTGGTTACACACTTTCAGCTGGTGAGAGAGTGATCATGAAGTGATCAAGTGGGTTGTGACTAGCCATATGAAGACCTCTGTGAGGAAAGGATAAATGTGGAATTACAAGGCTGGTGATTATGACAAGCTTAGGAGACAGCTTGGAGCTATAGAATGGAATGAGGTGTTAAGTTGAAGGAAGTTAATTCTGTGCGGGAACTGACAAAAAGATATTTAATAACATCAATTTGCAAATGTATTCTGAAGGTTAAAAGAGTGAATAAATTAGGTGTCAAATTGTTTCAAACATTAAGCATGAAATTTGGAAGAAGAGAATAATATGGAGGCAGCACAAGATGGATAATGGTAGCAATCAATTCCATGAGGAGTATAAACAGCAGGCCACAAAGGTGACTCAACTGGTAAGAACAGCAAAACTACAGTATGGGCAGAAATTAACAAATCAGACCAAAATAAATTCAAGAGTTTTCAGATATGGGGCAAGTAGAAGGAAGAATGGTTATGGTAAGATGATATTAATGGATGAAAATGGAAGAATGATAACTGCTGCAGAAGTCATCATTGAAGTATTCAGTGAACAGTTTATAAGCATGTGTCATCTTTGTCAGGGTCATGTTATAAAGACACTAAATACTCTAAAAACATGAAAATATACACTAATACACTATAAAACAGCAATTTTCTAAGAAAAAACATAATAAAACAGATAACAGTCACCAATTTCAAACGAGCACCAAACTACATGACCTTGAACCAATCTGAGAGTTTCATGTTACTTGTTAGAGTACTTCTTATGAAAGCAGCACTATGATGTCCAACTTTTGCAATGCTAGCAATATGCCCTCTAAACTTCAGTCTAATGTCAACCACCACTCCCAAATCTTGAATCTCATCAATTTCTTGTAGTATGGCACTGTCGATATAGCATGCAGCCTTATATTTCTGTACTCCAAAATGTAACACCTTGCACTTATTAATGTTAAAACTACAACCCCACTTCTTTGTCCAAGTCAAAAGTCTATTCAAATCTTCCTGAAAGGAATTAGCATCAGCAATGCTACTTATAATTCACACCAAATTAGCATCATCATTATCAGCAAACAACTGAAGATCCCCAGTCAGTCCACGTGTTATATCGTTTACAAACAAGTTAAAAAAAAGAAAAGGGCCCAAGAACAGAACCCTGGAGAATGCTACTGGATACCCTCCTTTTTTGAGACACTGCTCCATCATATACAACCGGCTGGTATCGTTCAGAGAGTGAATCTCCATCTAATCAATAAAGTATCTATTCCCATCCTCTGCAGCTTGTATACGAATTATGTGGTAATCAATCAAATACTTTTGCAAAGTCCAATAATTTCACTGTAGATGATTCCCCCTTATATAACTAACCACTAGATAACCGCTCGGCCAGCCAGGCTGGCTGGCTGGCCTAATGGTTAGCATATCCGGCTACTGGTCTGAATCCTGCTGTAGGCATGGAGGTTTGTGATTGTCTGTGGAAATACTAGTGGTGGTGGGTGGTAGATGGCATTGGTGTAGTTGCAGTCAGTTGATGGAATGAGTGTGAAGACAGAGTTGTAGAGTACGTGCCCTCCCTCGATGTGTATTTGGACTCCCTGGAGGTGTGAAATAATAATAATAACAACATACTTGGTTTCCTCACAAAATGTAATTAAATCGCTAAACAGGACCTACCCTTCACAAATCCATGCTGATCATAATAAAGAATGCTATGTCCACCAACCCAATCATGTAACCTATGTCTAACCAATCTCTCCACACCTTGACCACAACCATACAGACTGGTTTATAATTGGAAACTTCTGTCCTGGAACAATGTTTGTGGAGTGATACTATTCTGCTTTCTTTCCACTCCTTAGGAAATCTTCCGGCTGCAATACTTTGATTAAATAACCAGGTCAAGGGCATAGCCAACTGTGGGGCACATTCCTTAAGAAAATATGTCATCCATTTCCACAACCTTATTAACATCTCATGGATTCAACATTTTTGCTCTTTCAACTGCTTGTTTGTCATATAGTAGAAATATTCAATTGAGTTAATCTTGGCCTGAGCAGGCCAATTTCCTCTCATGTTGCACCTTTCTTTCTTTACCATGCTTGTCACCTTTCTAGCCTGAACTTTATACTCTTCATGGAAGCAATCACCACCAACTGTCTTGTACCTTCTCCTCCATAACATTTTCTTTTCAAACACAGCTTGCTTGATTTCACTGTCCATCCATTTCACTCCTACTGTATGTACTTGCTTAACCCTTGGTATTCAATTATAAATTGCCTGTGTCAGTACTGGCTTGTAAATTTCCATGCACTGTCATCATCTTTCTGCTCAGCTCATCTACCCGACATACTGATGCTAATGGAATGCAGAGCTTCCTATAATCACCCACTTTATACCTCTGCATATACCCATTTTTGGCAGTAACCTTTTCTTGTTTTTCCACTTATCAAACAAGTACCTCATGATCATTCTCACCAACCAGTGGCAGTGTCGACACCTCATTATCAACTACATCTTGTGAAGTTATCACCAAATCCAAAACATTAAAGCCTCTAGTTGCTTCAGTTACACACTACTTAAGATATTTATCTCTCAGAAATTCAACAAACTCATTCCCATATTGTTCCCATACAATATCTCCTCCTTCCATTCTGTATTCCTGTAATTAATGTTGTCTCCCATCAGAATCTCCTTTTTTCATGTCCAACTAATTTGCCTAAACATTTAACAATCAATATTCTCTACATTCCCTGGCATATAACAGCATCTTATCAAATACACTAGCCTGTTAATTTCAACTTCACACCACACAGATTCATCATCTGTGTGTTCATTATCAACTTCCACACTTTGTGGATGTAATTCCTCTGCAATCATTAACAGTCCTCCCTGTCCTCTGTTCCCATTTCTATTTCTGACATTGCATCCTCTTCAGACAATCAAGTTTCATATATTCCAATTATCTCTGGGCATACTGACTCAATCAGTGCAACAAAATTAGCCCTTTTGTTTCAAATACACCTTACATTTGTCTACAAGCATAAAAATCCCTGTGCCTTTGAGGCCATTCTACCAGCACCAACATTTTCTATTCTAGCTGCTATATCACACCTCTCTTTTCTGCCTGGCTGCTCCTGTTTCTCTGTTACAATCTAATCTAATCCAGTGACCTCCTTTTTTAAGAGGGTTTGTGCTAACGAACAGTCCTCTTCCATTACTCTCGACTCTTGCTTCTGTAAGACTCTTTCCTGTACAGTCTTTGATGTTGTCTTCCCGTCGTAGCTGGGGTCATCCTCTTACTCTCTTTCCCTCCACCTTCCCCTGCAATACTATTCTGGGGAACTCTCCAGAAGAACCCTTCATCAAATGTCCCGCAATTGCTATTTTTCTTCTTTGGATACTAGCCATATAGTCTCTCTTCACCTTGAATCTTTTAAGAACCTCTTCATTACTCGCTCTTTCAGTCCAGCTGATATGATCCATTTTTCTCAAGCACCACATTTTAAATGCATTCAATCAGTCAGTCAGTCATCTCCTTACTGATTGTCCAGGACTCACATCCATATGTCCCATGCTCCAGATCATTGTCTTGAGGTTTCTTACATTTAACTTTTTTCATTGTAATTCATATTATTATTATTATTTCATTATTCCTTCGTCTCTCTCTACTACTCTTGGGCAGCTCGCCTTATAGGCTCATCACCACCTTGGTCGTGTGTGCTCCTGTTATAGGTCGCTCTATCGATGAGACAAATGTCTCAATCTCCTCCATCCTACTAGAGGACCTCTCCTCTAGTAGGATGGCTGGCCTGGTTGGCCGAGTGGTTAGCGTATCTGCTCTCCAGCCAAAAGGCTGCAGGTTCGAATCATGCCATAGGCATGGATGTTTGTAATTGTTTGTGGAAATCAGCAGTAAATGGTGCTGGTGTAGTGGCAGTCAGTTGGTGGATTGAGTGATGGAGACAGAGAGCTGTAGAGCAGGTGCCCTCCCTCGATGAGTCTTTGGACTCCCTGAGGTGTTATGTAATAATAATAATAACTTTTTGTTTAGATTTCTGTTTCCTAATATATGGTGGAAAATGCTGCTTTTGCTTTTTTAATTTTGTTCTTAATTTCATAGTTAGATCTATTGTCATCTGTTATCCAGCTCCCAAGGTATTCAAAACTTTTTATATTCTCTATTCTTTATCCATTCAAAGTGATTTCCATCCCATCATTTCCTTTCCTTGAAATCTTCATCACTTTTGTCTTTTGAACATTTATTTTCATTTTATATCTCTCATTTCCAACCTTGTTCAATCTATTCAAAATTCTTTGCAAATCTTCCTCTGTTTTGCTAATGAGTACGATATCATCTGCATATCTTATATTATTTATCAGATGTCCATTTATCTTTATTCCATCCTTCAGGTCTTTCAAGGCCTCTCTCATCAACCATTCATTATAGACATTAAAAAGAAGTGGGGACATCCCACAACATTGCCTCACACTTTTTCTTATGGGGTTCATTCAGTATCCTCTCCTTCAAATCTCTTCATATCTGACATGGACTTTGCCATTGTTCTTACTCTTTCATTTCCTTCTTTCATCCATTTTTTTCTATCACTTACTCAGTAATCCAGGGCTTCCTCCCTGTCCTCTTCACCTCACCCAAAAGACCTTTAGCACATTCTTTAATTTTCTCTCTTAAATCAGTCCAGATTACGTACAAGGGTCTATCAGTATCAATATTGCTGACCTTATTTTCTAGTTAAGCTTGATATTTCTCTCTGATATCTTTTCTTTTTAGTCCATCAATTCTTATTTTTCTAGTTACATTTTCTTGATTTATTCATATTAATCTGATTTTTACTTTAACTGCGAGCCAGTTATGATCACTATTACAGTCTGCTTCAGAATGTTTTTTGCATTTTTTATTATATTTCTATATCTTGAGTTAATTAGTCCAGATGCTTTTCAAGTATACAGTCTTCTCTTGTGGTGTTGAAACCAGGTGTTAGTCACTATATACAATATATTATTATATATATATAATTAATGTGAGAACCATATAAAAAAGAAAAAAAAAAGAATAAGATACATGTTGAAGATATGCTAGTATAAATTGTCAGTTACTCGTGTAACTGTGTGCAAGGAGATTTATTGCTCCTGTTTACATTAGAGAACTTCCATTAACTCAAAATACTTAATTGAAGAAGAAGAAGAAGATGCATTTTCTGCTTCAAGAATAAAATTAGCCAAGTTTTCCTAACCTAATTTCTGTTGTGTCTATTTGATTTTCTGTTTGAATAGATGTTAGTTACTACTTCATTTGTAATTAACATCAGAACAGATTTGACCCTGTGTTTTAGGTTTTGAATGTGTGCCTGATTGAGTAGAAGGGGCAATTACATTTTTAACATAATTTTATTTTATATGTTGAATTTATATTATTATTATTATTATTATTATTATTATTATTATTAAAACAAGACCTCATGGAGTCAAAGACTCATCTAGGAGGTCCTTTTATCTCACAGACATCTCATCATACTGGGTCTTAAACACATTCAAACTCCTTGCAGACACCACACTCTCAGGCAAGGCATTCCAATCATTCACAACTCTGCACGAAAAAAACCTGCCTCTCACTCCCCTACTCACACCCTCTTTATACAGTTTCCAGGTATGACCTCTGGTTCTCCCCTGATCTCCCACTATTCTCTGTAGAACTTCTCCACCATTGATCCTATAACAACCCCTTACCAACTTGTAGGTCTCTATCATATCTCCCCTCTTCCTTCTCTCCACTAGACTCTGCAAATTACATCTTTTCAATCTTTCCTCATACTCGACATTCCAGAGGTCAGAAACTACCTTAGTCAGTCGCCTTTGCACCCTTTCCAACATCTCTTCATCCTTCTGAAAACCAGGTGACCAAATCTGGGCACAATAGTCCATGTGTGGCCTAATCAAAGCCTTATACAATGGAACAAGAATCTCCCTACTTCTACACGTCAGTGTCTTCCTCATCATTCCCAGAAGTCTTTGTGTTGTCTTCACAATTTTGGCGATGTGTCCCCTAAATTTTAGATCCTTATCCACTATCACTCCCAGATCTCTTATTTCCTCTACTTCCAACAATATATTCTCACCAAGCATAAATTCTGCATCCCATCTTTGTTTCCCAAATTTTAAAACCTTACATTTTGCAACATTGAACTCGCATCCCCATTTGCTTGCCCAATCACTCAATTTATTCAAGTCTTCTTGCAAGGCCACAACATCTTCACTACTCTTTATGGTTCGTCCCAACTTTGCATCGTCTGCAAACAACTGAATATCTCCATCCAAATCTTCGCCAATATCATTAATATACAAGTTAAATAGTAATGGCCCTAAAACAGATTCCTGAGGCACTCCACTAGTGACTTTCCTTTTCCTGGATATTGCACTCCCATACACAACTTGCTGATACCTATCAGACAGCCAGTCCCCAATCCAATGCACCAACCTAATATCCAACCCCATCTGCTCTAGTTTGACTGTCAACTTATCATGAGGTACTCTATCAAAAGCTTTTGCAAAATCCAAGTATATTACTGTGTATCCTTCTCTTCTGTCCAAGGAAGCAGTCACTTTATTGTAATAAGTAAGTAGATTACTAAAACACGACCTCCCTTTAGCAAATCCATGCTGTCCATCAAAGATTATACCATTGTTGTCAACCCAACTCTGGATCCTAGTTCTCACAAGCTTCTCCAACAACTTAACCACAACACCAGACACACAGATAGGCCTATAGTTTGATGCTTGAGTTCGATCACCTCCTTTATGAAGTGGCACTATATATATATATATAGTCCATAACATGATTAGTCAACTGTCTTCTACACAATAGCACATCAGTAGCATGTGTGGTAGAGTGACAGTCAAGTGATATGTATGATGTGGTAGTTTTACACAGTGGAAATATTCACTTTGTGGGACCTCCTTTATGAGTGAGTCTCTTAATTCTATGAAAATCTTTAATAACATTCATCCTGCAAATCACAGACTATACCATCAGTATATAAACTGACTAGAAACCTAGCTACAGAACCCAAGGGTAGTCCTTGTCAAGTTACTTTTCCTGAGATCTTTCACATACATAATTTGTACTATCAGTCAATCAGTTTTTTATACATAGCAAATATTTAGTAAACCATCCTTGACTGATAAAATGTTCACAAACTAGTTGTTCAATATTTCTACTCCACTCCATCTACAACTTGCTATCTCCTATGCATATCATGCTACTATTTACTCGAGATATACTAATATTTCCCTTTGGAAAAGAAAAGTTTCTTAACTGAAAACTTAAATTAAATAAACAAATAAATTCACTAATGGCTTTTATTCCCCAAAGGGAGTAAACATTTTAGCCCTCTTTAACTTAACACAACTACCGTAATTTACAATAATACAAACCCGATTTGCCTGATCACGGGCTAATGCAACTTTTCTTTGAAGTTCAGCAACTTTTTCACCTACATCTTTCCCAGTGATCCTTACAACTTTCTCCTTGCGGCCAACACGATCCATGAGATGAGATATATCAGGAACAATTGCAGCAATCTTGTCCACTAAAAAAAGAATTGCAATGAGTTTTTATGTATTTTTATGGTAACCTCAAAGATACAATGGTCTTAGATGTACAAGGTGGCCCAGAAGTAATAAAGCAGTCAGAGAAGCAATATTCAAGACAGAAAATTTTATTAGTAGAACATAATATATATATGAAATGTATATGCAGAACCAAATATTTAACAATATCAATTAATAACATCAAACAAAAATCAATTAATAATTAAAACTGCCTGACTGGTTGGCCAAGTAGTTAGTGTATCTTTTCTCCGACTAACAATCTGTAGATTTGAATAACCATATTTGGTTACTAGAGCAGTATGTCTGGAAATATGAAAAAAATCTATAAAAATATTTTAAAAATTATAAAATGAATAAATTTAATTAAATTAAAGATCATAAATTTAATTTATAATCAAATGAAAAACTTTCAACTATTAGCTCTAATCCAGAGTATTTCAATAACAATAAGGTGTTACAACTTTTCACTGCTTCGATATGGGATATATATATATATATATATATATATATATATATATATATATATATATATATATATATATATATATATATATATATATATAACTAAATGAAACACACATATTAATATCATACTGAAAATTATTTAATTGTAAATATTTCATCCTAAGTATCTTAGGACATTATCATTACAGTAGTTTAAACAATAATAGGAATAACATAAGTTAGGGCGCATGATTACAATAGAATCTCATTAAATGTGAGTAATGTGTTACAGAAGTAAAAAAAAAAAAAAAAAAAAAACTAATAATAATTATTTTACACAATTTTGTATGACAATTTCCCATACTTTAGGAATAGTAAGAATGTCATTGCGGTTTAAATTTGGTCTGTGTAGCAGGGTTTCAGAACTTTCTTTATATAAACGTGTCAAATAATTATTATTATTTTTTGTTTATTTTATTTTTTAACTTCTGTAACATGTTATGCACATTTAATGAGATTCTATTGTAATCATGTGCCCTAACTGTATGCTATTCCTATTATTGTTTAAACTACTGTACTGATGATGTCCTAAGATACTTAGGATGAAATATTTACAATCAAATAATTTTCACTGTGGTTAATACGTGTGTTTCTTTTAGTTATGAACTTACCATAGGTTTCATTATTTAAAAAAAAAAAAAAAAATATATATATATATATATATATATGGTGATCAGCTTTTACTCGGTTGTTGTACATTTGAATAAAATATAGATTTAATGACTATAAAACCGAGATAACATAAAGATTTTAATGATAAATACTACTAGTTTCGGCATATGGCAGCCTTCTTCAGGTATTTATAAAGGAATACTAATAAACATTGAATTATTTAAACAAACTGGAAATTACAGGTACAAATTGCCTCACATAATCGATACATAAAAACGTTGTATTTTTTCAAGTTGTTCCAACTGGCGTGCCATTGTTTATTGAAATTGTGCGTGCAGGTTCACATGAATGCCTATATTGAACAACTGCAGCATGGCTATCTGGGATGTTATAACTTAAATTGTTGTTTAAGTGGACTGGGTTCAGCAGGATTTCTCTTGATTCTACAATTTTCCTCTCAAACTCATCATCACAGCGAAAGATATTTTCTGATCTATTCCAGCAAACAGAGTGGCTTTGTTGGTTATCATTAGGATTATTTGAAAAAAGAAAATGACTGGATAATGCCGTTGCATGAGATCTTTTGTAAGAGATGTTTCTCTTATGCTCTTCTATTCTTTGTTCAATAGATTTGTTTGTTTGTCCAAAGTATGGGATATTGCAATCGCACCACAATTTATATACTCCAGGGTACTTAAGGTTGTGATGGGTAGGTTTTGGATGGCTGATTAGAGAACGGATTTTAGGAAGTGTGGTGAAGAAGGTCCTGATATTATATTTTTTAAGGACTTTAGCTATTTTTTTGGAGACTGTGCTAATGTATGAAATGAAGATGCTACCTTTAAAATTAATAGTCCAAAAATTCATAAAGAAAACACCCCTCTTCGCCCAATTGTGGAAGGAATTGATTCACCTACATATAAACTTTCAAAATATTTAGCAAAGTACCTCAAGTGTTTCTCCAATAAATCTTCATCTTTCATCAAAAACACCACAGATTTTGTATCTCATATTAAAGATATTCCCATCGATGAAAATGACATTTTAGCTAGTTTTGACATTATATCTTTATTTACTAACGTTCCTACAGATGAGGTACTTACATTACTACAGGACAAATTATCCAAAAAATGTTCACTTTATTAAAGCATTGCATTCATTCTGGTTACTTCAGATATCAGGACTCCATTTACAAACAAAAACAAGGCCTGGCAATGGGCAATCCTTTGTCTCCAGTGCTAGCTAACATCTTCCTTGAAGATTTTGAAAAGAAAGCCATATCTTCCTTCTCACTTAAACCAAAAGTTTGGAAAAGATATGTTGATGATATATTCATTATTTGGAATCACGGGCACACATCTCTCACAGATTTTCTTCATCATCTAAACATCCAACATCCTAATATAAAATTTACTGCTGATTTAGAAAATAATAACTCCTAACCTTTCTTGAATGTTATGCTTACACGATGCTCTGAAAGATTAAAAATCTCTATGTACAGAAAACCTACGCATACCAATAGATATCTGCATAAGCTTTCTCATCATTTTCCACCACAAAAACTTGGAACCATATCTATCTTAGGACACAGAGCACGTTCCCTCTTAAATGAACAAGATGAACTACAAAAAGAAATGAATCACCTCACTTTTATTTTTAAACAAAATGGATACTCTGAAAAAACAATTAAGAAATTTCTTCTGGATCTTCCTAGGCAGTGCACAACAGAGACTATTAATTTTAAAGGTAGCATCTCCATTCCATACATTAGCACAGTCTCCAAAAAAATAGCTAAAGTCCTTAAAAAAAATATAATATCAGGACCTTCTTCACCACACTTCCTAAAATCCGTTCTCTAATCAGCCATCCAAAACCTACCCATCACAACCTTAAGTACCTGGAGTATATAAATTGTGGTGCGATTGCAAAATCCCATACTTTGGACAAACAAACAAATCTATTGAACAAAGAATAGAAGAGCATAAGAGAGACATCTCTTACAAAAGATCTCATGCAACGGCATTATCCAGTCATATTCTTTTTTCAAATAATCCTAATGATAACCAACAAAGCCACTCCGTTTGCTGGAATAGATCAGAAAATATCTTTTGCTGTGATGATGAGTTTGAGAGGAAAATTGTAGAATCAAGAGAAATCCTGCTGAACCCGGTCCATTTAAACAACAATTTAAGTTATAACATCCCAGATAGCCATGCTGCAGTTGTTCAATATTGGTGTTCACGTGAACCTGCACGCACAATTGCAATAAACAATGGCACGCCAGTTGGAACAACTTGAAAAAATACAGCGTTTTTATGTATCGATTATGTGAGGCAATTTGTACCGGTAATTTCCAGCTTGTTTAAATAATTCAATGTTTATTAGTATTCCTTTATAAATACCTGAAGAAGGCTGCCATATGCCGAAACTAGTAGTATTTATCATTAAATCTATATTTTATTATATATATATATATATATATATATATGCAGAATATATATATATATATATATATTCTGCATTACTTCAACCTTGCTATCTCTGCTGCATCTCGCTCTCACTGATGAGACCAATCCCAAAGAGAGAAGGCAAACTCTCATGGCAGCTAACTCAGATAAGGCTAACCACCTAGGTATCTTTGTTTTAGTTTCAATTGGTCTACTGATTGTTCAGCTTCATGGTGAAAAAGTAAAAAACTATAGCTTATGGCTATATGATGATAGAAAAGAACTTAGGTCCTTTTTTCCTACCTCTCTTACTATTCATCTGTCTTTTCTTTCTTCTAATACTGTCAAGTTCTCTTGCACCATTATACTAACTACTTTAGGCCTATGATGAACATCTGTTTACTTTTTCACCTCAATACAGGTCAAAACCAGTCTGAGTAGCATTATGAGTAGCATTATGAGACGAATAGCATTATGAGAAGGAGGATGTGATGGCAAATATCAGGAGCTATTGAGAAGAGTGAAAGATAACAGTGTAGGAGAAAAGGCTGTCTGTGTGTTGCTGAGGTATGATGATGATGAATCGTGACAGAGAGCCAAAATCATGAATGGTATGTTAGCAGAGCAATGTGAGGAGAAGGGAGTACAGTTTGTGGATGTGTGACATGTGTTTGAGAGAAGAATAAAATTATACAGGCATAATGAGTTGCATTTGAATGTCATTGGAGTGAGTGAGTATACTGGAGAGATTTTTGCTGGATGGAAGAATAGCGTGTGGAAGTACAGTGTGTGATGCATGCAAGAGATCAGAACAAAGAGACGAAGGTAAAAATCAGGAGAGTGGTATTGAAGAGACAGAAATGCATGGCAGTAGAAACAGTAGTGATGGGAGAGATGAAGAAAGAATGGGAATGCAAGAGGAACAGTGAAAAGGGGTGGAGGTGGGAAGCTTGGGTGAACAGGGAGTATAGGGATATCGGCATAGGGATATCGGCATAGGGAGAGCGGATGTTGAAAGTGACAGTGAATGTGTGTATGAAGATGGAGTATATTGTGATGTGGTTGTGCAGTGGGTGGGGCAGTTGAGACTGAGCAGATATATGTGGTAAGTGGTGATAAAGGGGATTGGACAGGTGTGGTGGGGTAATCACAACCAACAAGTGGATTGGATATTAATTATAGACCTAAAATGAATTACTGTGTTTGTTTACAAATGCCAGAAGTATCAGAAATAAGGGAGATGAAATGGTTTGATTGAGTTCATTCTCCCCCAAATCACTGGAATAAGTGAAACATGGTTGAATGAAGATGATATCATAATGGGAATAGAAATGAAAGGATACAGTATTTTTTGTGAGGATAGAAAGGGCAAGAAGGAAGGGGGGAGTGCTGATGATGATAGCAGGAGAATTATGCCCACATAAGATAGAACACGAAAGAGGGAAACAGTAGCAATGGTTATGATTCAGTGTAGTGTAATGTAGAAGTTGACAGAATGACATATTTAGTTGGATGTTGTTATAGGCCAGGGAATTGGTGATGAAGAAATGTATAAACAACTTGGATTAGTAAACAAAGCAAGGGTAATTATTATGGGGGATTTTAATTATGGCAGTATAGATTGGAATGAAGGGATAGCATTAGGGAATAAGGAAAATGAATTTCTCAAGTTCTTGAGAGATAACTATTTCAGGCAGCACATAAAGGAGGGCACGCGAGGATTAAGAATTCTAGATCTGATCATTTCATCAAAGGATGTAATTATGAGGGGGGGGTCACACTTTCCTCCAGTTGGTGAGAGTGTTCATGAAGTCATCACCTGTGTTGTGAATAGTGATATGCAGACTTTTGTGAGGAAAGGATATATGTGAAAATATAAGGCTGGTGATTATGACAGCTTAGGAGACAGCTTGGAGCAATAACATGAAACAAGGAGTTGAAAGGTAAGGGAATAAACGCTGCATAGCAACTAACAAAGAAATACATAACAGCATCAATGTGAGAATGTATTCCAACAGCTAAAAAGGCTGAATAAGGGAGGTGTTAAATGGATGAATGTGGAGTTTAAGCATTATGAAATCTGGAAAAAGAAGGTACTTTGGAGGAAGTACATGATGAATAATGGTAATAATCAGTTACATGAACAGTATAAAGAATAAGCCAGGAGAGTGACTCATTTAGTAAGGAAAACAAAAGTGCAGTATGAGCAGGAATTGCCAAATCAGGCAATGAAAAACCCCAGAGATTTTTTTTAGATATGTGGAAAGTAGCATGATGTTAATGGATGAAAGTGGTAGAGTGGTAACTGCTACAGAAGATATTGTTGAGGTATTCAGTGATCAATTTATAAGGGTGAAATCATGAAGAACTTAAGTGTAGAGGACATAGGAGAGGATGGCCTAATTGTGAGGGAGCAGGAGGTATTTAAGAAAATAAATAAACTTGATGTCAATAAGGCAATAGGATTTGATGACATATTACACATCTTAAGGGAATGTTCCTGGGAAATGGCTATAGCTTTGGCATGCCTGTTTAATAACAGTCTTGCAACAACACAGGTTCTGTAGCTCCAAATTATAGGCCAATCTGTATATCTGGAGTTGTGGTAAAAGGTACTGGAGAGATTGGAAAAAAGTAGGAAACAAAAATGGATTGATAATAGTGGTGGTGGTTGACAGTTTAGAGGACATATTGCTAGTGTTGCAAAGGCTGCACATCGTAGTGCTTATATGATAAGAAACACTCTAACATGTAGGGATAAGGAAGTGGTTATGCCACTGTATAAAGCATTGGTCTGACCACATTTGGACTACTGTGCTCAAATCTGGTCACCTAGATTTCAGTGTGATATGGAGACATTTGAATTGCAGGATATGGAGAGAGGTTGAAAAAATGTGAACTGTAGAGTTTGGTGATAGGAGGAAAAGAAGTGATATGATAGAAATATCTAAGTTAGTTGGATGATTTTATTGGAATAATCCAGATGAGATGATAAAAAGAGCAGAAGCCAACATGTGAAAAATCAGAGGTTATCCCTAGAAGTTATGCAAGAGTGTGGTGAAAAGAGGTGTGAGGAGCAGATTTTTTTTAAATGGAGAATTGTCAGTGAATGGAACATATTACCAGAATGTGTTTTTAATGCAAGGGGTGTCAAGGATTTTAAGATTTGATATGATAAATATGTTGTCAGTTGAATGAACCTCCTATGATGATTCTGCTGACTCCATGGAGAGGAAAATAATAATAATAATATTGACGGGATTCTGTTCCAAGAAATAAATGAGTTATAGGATCTGAGAGTTATGGTCAGACAGTGGACTGAAGTTCTGAAGAGAATAGTATGAATTTGTCAAGGGAATTTGATGTCTGAGTAATATGCATTCATTTTATGATAAAGTTATGAATGAATTGGATAACAATTATCAGACTTGCTAAGCCACTGATATGAAACTCCATGGAAGATTAATTCTAATGATGCTAATTTGGGTAGCTCGGTCTATCAAAATTAGCATCACAGGCAGGGAGTTAGAGAAATGATTCTAACATATAGTAAATCTAAATTAATATTGCTGTCTACTAATGATAATACATGGAAGCCAGCTGAATGTTACAAATCACAAAAAAATGATGCCGATGTGTAACAAGAGTATATTATTACGCTGCTTTGTAAAGTCTTGATGCAACAACATCTAGACTGCTGTGCCTATATCTAGTTGTGGGATGAAGTGGAGATCAAACAGAAATGAATTATAACATGAGAAATCAAGATGACATCAGGACTGTAGAACACTTAGTATGAGGATAAATTAAGGAAATATGAGCTATAAACCTGGTCAACAGTAAAAGTAATATGATAGAGGTATTCAAACTGGCATTAGAAACTGGTGTATGAAGGAGTGGTGAGTGAAATTTAAGAGATTGATGATGTAGCAGGCCCTGCAGTATCATCAGTCTGTGATTGCTATAAAGAAACCCAATGAAGAAATTGCTTGTATATTGCTACTTGGAATGTAAGAGGATTGAATAAATGTGGGAAATTGGTTAATGTAATGAGAGAGAGAGAGATGGAGAGACTGAATATTAGTATACCAGGAATAAGTGAAATCTTTTGGAAAGGATCATCAGATTTTGAGTCGAAACTTCCAAATGGCAAGATATATAAAGTATATACGTCAGATGGTGAAACATCGAGAGAGGTGTAGCATTCATTGTAGAGAGAAAAAACTAATAAAAACATTATTCGTGTCATCAAAAAATCAGATAGAGTAATGGCAATTCTAGTGAAGTCTAAACCTAGAGATATGCTGATCATTCAAATATATGCTCCTACAGAACAGAATGAGGAAGCAGAAATAGATAACATGTATGATGAAATAGAATGGTGTATAAAAGAAGTTGGAGGCAAGAAAGATTGAGTTATCTGTGTTATGGATGACTGGAATGCAAAAGTTGGATCAGAGAGAACATCTACACACGTGGGTCCATTTGGACTTGGAATTCGGAATGAAAGAGGACAAAAACTGATTGATTTCTGTAACAAGCACAGTCTCATCATAAATAACACTTATTTTGAGCAAAAATCAACAGCATGATACACCCAGGAAAGTCCCGATGGAAGATACTAAAATCAATTAGACTATATTGTGATCAGTAAACGTTACTTCAATGGAATATGGAACTCAAAGGTGATGCCAAGTGCTGACAGTGGATCTGATCATAGACTGGTCTTAATGAAGATGAATATTTGCTTAAAAACAATAAAAATAAAAAGAAGTCAACCCCTAAAGTGGGATCTGCAAATGGTACAAAATCCAATAGTAAAATCAAAATTTAACATAACTGTTTCAGAACTGCTGTTTGCACAGTTTCAAAACGAAAATGAACTCTCCCTCAGGGGAACAGACTACAAGCAGCTATCATAACATCTGCTAAAAACCACATCAATAAACAAGAAGAAAGAAAGAAAAAACCATGGATAACACAAGAAGTAATGAACCTTATCTATTAAAGAAGAACATGGAAAAGAGGAGCAAATGAAGAAGAAAGATTAAGATATAAAACATTGGATAAAAGTATTATTATTATTATTACAGGTATCTCCATGGAGTCAGTAGACTCAGAGCGGGAGACCCAAACTATCAAAACAATATCTATCATATCTCTTCTTGAATTCATTTACAGATGAAGAACTCACAACTGAGTCAGGCAATGCATTCCACTCATTTACCACCCTTCACACAAAAAGCCTCGTTCTCACACCCTTATTAATCACACTTTTCCTTAATTTCCAGGGATGATCTATTGTTCTTCCATCACTATCACACAGCTGAAACATTTTCGCTCCATAAATCTTATAAGCACCTTTTAGTAATTTAAATGTTTCTATCATATCCCCTCTTCTCTGCATATCAAGCAACCTATGCAATCCACAAGCTCTCAATCTATCAATGTAGGGACAATTTTTTACATCACTCACCAACTTAATCACTCTCCTTGAACCCTTTCCACAACCTCTCATCCCCAAGGAATCCAGGTGACTAGTCCTGAGCACAGTAATCCAAATGTGGAAGTATCAACGCTTTATAAAGGGGAATAATAACCTCTTTATCTCTGGATGTTAGTGTGTTCCTCAATAACCAAGTAATCCTATGTGCAATCGTGGGCAATGTGTCCCCTGAACTTCATCTCCCTATCCACCAACATCCCTAAGTCTCTAGTCTTA
Source organism: Typopeltis vanoorti (assembly GCF_054136105.1). Taxonomy (NCBI): domain Eukaryota; kingdom Metazoa; phylum Arthropoda; class Arachnida; order Uropygi; family Thelyphonidae; genus Typopeltis; species Typopeltis vanoorti. Next base: position 65,404,306 of record NC_143552.1, on the reverse strand, counting down.
TCAATCTCTTGGAGTACCGTTCCATCAATGTAGTACACAGCTGGTAATCTTTTAATCCCAAAATGCATAACTTTACACTTTTCCACATTGAACTGAGATCCATAACTTTTGCCCATTAGCAAAATCCAGAAGTACCACTGTGTAGCCATTTCCTGTGTCCAACTCAGATGTCTTTCTATTATAAAAAGTTAGTGAATTGCTAAGGTAGGATCGACCTTTAACAAAACCATGTTGGCCCCTATATAGTATCATATCCTGATCCACCCATTCTTGAATTTTGTCTTTAACCAACTTTTCCAATACTTTTATCACCACTCCCGAGATGGTGATTGGTCTGTAATTAACTAGTGCAGTTTTAGAGCCACCTTTATGCAAAGAAACTATTTATACTTTGCCTTCCTTCCACTCCCTAAGGACCATACCAAAGTTCAAACTTAAGTTAAATAACCAACTAAGAGGCATTGACAATTCTTTTGCACATTCATGCAACACCCGAGCTGATATTCTTTCTAAACCAGTGTTTCCCAACATTTTTTGGATCATGCAACACCTCAATGCCTCAAAGATTTTGATGTCCTCCCCCCCCCCCCCAGCATAATAGTCAGTCAAGTTCTGAAAATGTATAATATAAATATGTACTTTAAATAAAAAAGGAACATAGGTAAAACTATAATAAATTTAGTTTAATCCTTTATCCAAGTGTGTGCAAACAAAGTTTGCACCTGAAAGTATCTTCAGGACTGGGGTAAAGTGGTACAACACCGGGCAACTCCTTGCAAAGGTGGAGCAAACTACCAACACTCCTATCTCAGTATCTCCCATAATGCAAAACACATCTCCTTGCAGATATGTATAATGTTATGCATTAAGGGAAGGGCCACTACCCAGACTAGTTTCAACTTTTATTGAGGTCTCTTCAGTGGGAGCCAGGCCCAAGTGGAGATACCAAGGCAGAAGCATTAGCAAGGTCATTTCCTCCTATAAGAGCTGCCAAACGGTGTGCCACCTTTTTATTAAATTACTCTGGATTTAGAGAAAGATGTTGAAAGTTTATTTTTCACTTGGTCAGACTATAATCAATTTAGTTTAATCCTTTATCCAAGTGTGTGCAAAAAAAGTTTGCACCTGAAAGTATCTTCATGGTATATACATAAATTTAAGGAGGCCTGAGATTGTTATCAATCACTCTAATCTTAACAATAATGATGGTCTAAAACTCCCAAGCATATGGAAAGCACATATTCTAATATAACAATTGCCATGTTAAATTAGGACATCATTTTTTTTCACTGTAAAAAAAACTATCTATATGAAAGAATCTGATGTTGCCTTAAATAAGCAACATCAGAAAAACATTGATGTAGCTTTGATGTAGTTAATTTATTTCATTTCATTTATTTATTGTAATTTTATTTTATTTTCCTTTTTATTTTATAAAATTATAGTATATTTTATATATTCAAGATGATGACCTTAATATGAAGGTCGGAATGTGGAAAATTAAAATAGTTATTTATAAAACGTTTGTAGAGTCCTAAATTTGTGTAAAATGAATGCTGATCACCATATAACACTAAAGGAAAGGATGTGACAAATGCTGATGTCCTACAGAAAATGAGAACACAGAGATCTTTATTACAGGAAATGATCCAGAGAAAGGTGAGATTGGCAGGACATGTACTGAGAGGTTCGGCAGGACTGAGGATACTAACAGTTTTAGAAGGAAAAATTATGGGAAAAGGATCAAGAGGTAAAAAACAAAGGACATGGCTTCAAGATATAAGATCATGGACAGGTTCACATGGCTATGCAGAAACAAAAAGGAAAACCACCAACAGAGAGAACATGGTGCTACACCCTCTCACTGAGGAAGCTACGTTAAGAGAGAGTACGGAGGAGTGGGGAGTGAAATTTAAGAGATTTATGATGACCAGTCCATTGAGAGGTTCTGACTTGGAATGATTGATGTTCAATTTGCATATGATGTTTGCAGATGGAGTGTGTAAGGTGACTATTACAAGGCTCTGATATGACTACATCAGGACTACTTTATTCTAATCTAGTCTAAAGGATTATTGAAGAGATGAGGAAACACTGGCAATCATACAGATGATAACTAAAATGCTAATGGAACTATATCATTTAGAACACGAATATCAGGAAATGTGGACTATAATTCCTAGGTGAATAAGCAAAAAATCCATTACCATAATAGAGATGTAATCAACTGCTGAAAAAATTTTGTAAGATATGCTGAATGAAATCTTTCAGCGTGAAGTGGAAGAGAACATAATAAATGCATATCATGTCTGGAAGCTGAGTAAGAGTGCAATTAGCAGAGTGCAGGGAATGGAATTTTCTCCATGGAGTGGAATGGGCTGCCAGTGGGAATGGTGAATGCATCATCTGCATACAAATTTAGGCTAAATATGATAAACAATATGAGCATGGAGTGAAACTTTTTAAAGAGTCTTTGGCATTCCTTGAGATACCTGTATAATAATAACAATAATAAAACATGGCAAAATATATCTTTCTCATTACCAGATTATTTCTTTCAATAAGAGAAATGCATGACAAAGATGGCATAAGCAGTTTAACTACATTTAACTATTGCTATACAGAACTCTCCATTTTGCTGTAGAGATGCTTACCTCAACTTGTTTTTTTTTTTTTTTTTTGAAAAAATACACATATCACACATAAGGCATTCATGTCATTAGATATTTTAGGAGAATATTTCAAAAATACAATTTGAAAGAAATGATTTTTCTACTATTCAAAAAGAAAACAGATTATCACTGTAGTTGTGTTAAATGTTTTTCACTACCTGCTAGTTAATATTCAATTCCACATATTGCAGAAAAGATAAACTATAAAACTCTTAATTATAGGTATTTTAGACTAATAAAAAAAAAGAAGAAAGAGAAAAAAAAAAGAAACGCACAATGATTATTTGCAGCTCTAATTGCTTGTTTTGCATCTTCAAAATCTTTAGGAACTTGTTTTGCTCTTGCAGCATCTTCTGGAACTTTATCAACTATATCCTGAATCTTGTCAAGTGCTTGTTTTGCTTCAGCATCAGCCTCAGCGGAATTATTGGCAGCAAATCCAGAAAGGAGACCAATTGCACCTAAGAAATTCAGAGTACTATGTCAAAAATATTAGAAGACAGGTAACTATATAATGTAATTATTTTAATATTATAAAACTATTTATAAATTACAGCAATCCCCTTAATTATCTAACTGCAGTGGAAAGTCAACTTACAGGTCAGTCAGACAGCATAGTTTGTACCTTAGTTCTCCTTGGCAGTAGAAGAAGGTTCCCTAATATATTGTTGTGTAGTGAAACCTACTCCCCTACAGAACAAGCACTCTCTGTATTACCTTTACTATGGTGGATAATTTGTTGCAAAACCTGCCATCAAGAATCCAACAACTATTCACATTCAGTCTATAAACTCTTAAATAATTAATTGTTAGCTAACTCTTTAAATTATTATAATAATTTGGATTAGAGGTAGTATCAAGTTTTTCCCCCTTGAGGAAGGGATTAAAAGGAGTATGTAAAAGATGTCTGGAAATTTCTTCTCAAGCATCAACACAGTAAGGAAAGTAGTGGGATTAGGGGGTATTAATGTTTATGTATCCTATTCCTTATTCCAAATAAAAGTATTTGGAATAAGGAATAGGAGTTTTTGGCATTGGTCAGCTCAACTTGATCAAAAGTTATAGTTATACTAAACATGATTGATAAGGATGACATAGTCATGATTACAGAACGCAAAGGATGCAATATTTTCAGAGAGGACAGAAGGAACAGAATAGGGAGGGGGAAGGATTTTCTAATGACAGCAGAAGAATTGAACCCCAAAAAAGAGTAGATGCATATCAGGAGAATGGGGTGGGGAAACAGAAGATAGTTCATTTGAAGCTATCTGGTGTGGTGTGAGTTAGACACTAGGCAAACATAAGGAAATATATAGTTATGCTGCTTTAATCTAGGGATAAAGGGGGGGAATGTACAAGCGTGGTCTGAATAAAAAGTTCTTGGCCTAACAATGAAAAAACAAATTTATAATTTAAAAATTATTTTTATTTTTCAACATAATCTCACTTAAGACTAATACATTTATTCAAGCGATACTCCAGTGCCATTATTCCATCCCTGTAATGGTTTTTGTAAGATCTGATAAACAGCCCTCTACAGCTGCAATCACCTCTTGATTCGAAGAAAAACGTTGACAAATGAGGAAGAGTTTTAGTTTTGGGAAGAGATAGAGGTCAGAGGGAGCCAAATCTGGGGAATAAGGTGGATGTTCCAACAATTCATAGTGCAGATCTCTTAATTTTCCCATTGCCAAAATGTGGGCAGGTGCATTGTCCTGATGAAAGATAATTTTTTTCTTCTGCAAACCGGGTCTTTTCTCATGAATTTTTTCATCTGGTCGGTTAAAAGATCAGAATAATATTCCCCAGTTATTGTTTTATTCTTTTCAGGATAATTAATAAACAAAATGCCTTTATCATCCAAAAACACAGATGCCATGACCTTTCCTACTGATGGAACCGATGCACAAAATCAGCTTTATTCTTGTTAAAATACTCCAAGCACTGTTCAGAGATTTTCATGCAAGTGTGTTTTTGATCTGCTGTGAGCAAGCTCGGCATCCATCTTGCGCAAAGCTTTTTAATTTGCAATTCTTCATGCAAAATATATCCTACATATTCTTTTGAAATGCCTATATTCTCAGAAATTTCACACTTTGATGCGCCGGTCATCCAATACCATATCGTGCACTTGATCAATGATTTCAGGTGTTGTTACACTATTTGGATGTCCTTCAAGTGCATCATCTCCAAGGCTGGTAGGGCCATGTTTAAACTCAGCAGCCCATTTCTTAATTGTCAAAAACGAAGGAGAAGAGTGCTCATAAACTTTTATGAACTTGAAATGAATTTCTTTTGGTGTTAAACCTTCTTTTACAAAGAATTTTATAACCACATGATACTAAATTTTATCCATTTCAAGGGATACAGACAACACTTTTGCTTCAGACAAAAAGAAATAAATTAAAAATAAAAACAAACTACTTGATAGAATGACTTGCAATTTCACATGGATGCTTATGACAGATGTACCAATTTAGAAAAAAAAAATCGTGCCGATAGTGTTGCCATCTATGGTTGAGGCCCTTTCAGACCACCTTCGTAGATGGCAGGCATTGGCAAATTAGCACGATGACTGCAGGTAGAGTGATTATTATGGGGGGAGTTCAACAAGGGGGGGGGGCTTAGATTGTTAGGAGTGATGAGCACAGGAAGAGAATAAATGCAATTTATAAGAGATAATTACCAGAGATAGCATGTAATGGAGAGGAAAGCAGGTTTGAGAGTGTTGCATGTGGTCATAGCATCAGAATACTCAACAGTTACCGATCAAGCTACACTAAATAAATCTAAAAAATAATAAATCTAATAATTTAAGAAATCACGCAGACACACCTCATTCTCAAAAATAAATACTCCACTAATATTCAAGAAATATTGTCGATTATTACTGAAAATACACTTATCTTTTCCAGAGCTCCTTTCCTACACTACACACCTTATGAGCCTCTAGTAGACAAACGTATAACTTATAACTTATTGTGTATAACTTATAATGCATTTTGTCAAAACTGTTCTACAAAACTATTGTGGAGCAATGTATAGCACTTTCTTAGTAATGATAATGATTAAAATGATAAATGGTCATTGTCAGAATCAAGAAAGGACTGTGTACTATTTTGTAAAACCATATTTTCAAACTCATTAATACTGCAAGCACTAATGAGTTTGAAACAATACTTCTGGTAGTGTGACTTTAAGAGATGCTCTAATAGATATAAGCATCGATACAAAATTAATAACGGAAAAAACTCGCGTACAAAGATTATTTAATAGTATAATTTTTGCCTGTGTATAAGAGGCATCTTCAGTACATATATCGATACAAAATTAATAACGGAAAAAACTCACATACAAAGATTATTTAATAGTATAATTTTCGCCTCTGTGTCGATGTACTGAAGATGCCTGTGACACACAGGCGAAAATTATACTATTAAATAATCTTTGTACGTGAGTTTTTTCCATTATTAACATTGTATCGATATGTCTACTAATACAGAATAAAACATAATAAAACAGAATCCTACAACATTATAACCTTAATGCCACCTTTAAACCACTCACTAAACTTAAAACCATATTCAGCTCCTCTAAGGACCCTCTCCTCCCATTAGCACATCCTGGAGTCTATTGCATCCGCTGCACCTGTAACTTACCGTACATTGGTGAAACAGGACGGACAATCCCTATACGCAAAAAAGAACACATTAGACACATTAAATACAACCATTATGGTGAAGCAGGCCTCTCAGACCACGCACTCAACACCTTACACCAAATCAACTGGAAAAGCACCTGCTCCATACACCGCACAAAAACATGGTACGAAAGAAAATTTAAAGAATCCTGCGAAATCCTGATAAACCACCCAAATATCAACAATAAAGATGGCATGAAAATTCCAAGGATCTGGATGGCACACATTCAGCCAACCTAATTTGAAAGATTCAACACAAGTCAGGACTCTAGCCAATCGGCTATTATTAGAAACCATTCCACTCCAACTGGCTGGAATGATGTTAATATAATGTTAATATATGTATATAGTAGACAACACAAATAATAGGACTTTAGCGTTGATGTATAATTTTTTTTTTTTTTTTCCACCAGAGGTCAGGCCAACAATTGTGGTAGTGGTTAGTCAGTGTCTTTAACGAACCAGTATGATTGTAGTATAGCTTGTTTCCTGTGTATATTTGTACGCTCCAGAAGATGACCTTGACATAAAGGTCGAAACGTCGAATTGTAAAATTTTAGTAATAGTAAACTAAAGTTTTTATTCAAACACGGTAGTTGTCTCCATAATTTCCAAAAATGCATGTCTACTAATAGTATACCTCTTTTAAAACTTAGATATAAGCATGTTGGATATACCATGCCTTTTGAATAGTGTAATATTAATTTATGACAAATGTCATAAATATTTTGTTGGTTTTCGCTTCAGTGCAGATGACATAGTTAGTGAAAGCTGAACATGAAAATATATATTCCTGAATTACAGGATCTGAATTTACATTTGAAGTTAACCAAAGAGCAATGATTATGGTTGGTGGTTAATTCAAAATAAGCATCTTGTATAATCTATTATTATTATTATTATTATTCAGGCCTCCATGGAGTCAAAAGACTCTTCGTGGGAGGTCCTTCCTAAGAACATAAAGTCTGTCAAGACGCATCGAGGGGAGGTCCCCCCCTAAGAAACACAAAGTCTATCATACCACTACTTATCATTGACCGTTCTCGCTCTCACCATTCCATCAGGCAATGCATTCCACGGTTCAACCACCCTCCATGCAAAGAAACCACTCCTCACCCTCTGCTCACAGTTTCCTTTTGTAACTTCCAGGGATGGCCTCTTGTCATCACTCCTTCCCGCTGTTCAACCAAGCAAAAGAACTCCCCAGTGACAACCCTGTAACCACCTCTCAACAGTTCAAAAGTCTCAATCATATCACCTCACCTTCTTCTATTCACCAAACTCTGCAGTCCACATTTCCTCAGCCGATCCTCATAACCAAAACTGTACAGGCCTGAAACCATCTTTGTATCCATCTTTGCACTCTTTCTACAGTTAATTTATCCCCTTCAAATCCTGGGGACCAAATCTGAGAACAATAGTCTAAGTGTGGTCTAATCAGAGACTTATACAATGGAATGATAACCCTTTTATCTCTGCAGGTTAGTGTCCTTCTCATTATTGCAGCAATCCTCTGTGTTACCTTCACCTACTGATGACACACAAACTGGCTTATAATTAAACACTTCCAGTCTGTTACCACCCTTATGCAATGGCACTATCTTACCTTCCTTCCATTCCCTGGGCACTTTTCCCGCAGCCAGACTTTCATTGAAAAGCCAGCTTAAAGGCACTGTCAGTTCCCTAGCACATTCTCTCAAAACTCGTGGTGAAATACCATCCAGTCCCAAAGCTTTACTGACATCCAGAGTACTCCGTATCTGAAACACACTCTCCTCCTGTACCTTTAAACCTCAAACCTGCCCTGTCCCTCTAGCATTAAAACTGACTCCTCTAGGATGAAATACTCCAATAAAGTGTTCATTGAACAATTCCACTATGTCTGCTGCATCAGTCACTCTATTCCCATTTTTATCCCAAAATATCATTCTTCCACAGTCATTTTTCCTCTTACTGGCCACAAAGCCAAAAAATTCCCTAGCATTTTCTTTGGATCTTATTGCCAATCTCTTCTCATATTCCAGTTGCGCTTTCCTTACCACACTAGTCACTCTTCTGTCCTGTGTCTTATATTCTTCATGCATCTTCTCTTCACCTGTCTCCTTATATCTCTTCCATAGTCTCTTTTTCGCATGCAATTCTTGTTTAATATTGTTTGTCATCCACTTTACTCCAAATTGTGTCCTCTTCTTCACTCGTGGTATACAACTTACTATTGCTGCTAACAAATATTCTTTCATAATTTCTCACGCACTAATGATATCCCGGCCTTCCAATTCCTCCCTCCATGAAACTTCCCCAAGTTGACCTCTTAGACTATTATAATCACCTGTCTTATAATTTCACATAAGTTCCTGTCTCTTTGATACCCCTGAATGCCTATTTATTTTCCAAGTCAAAATCATATGGTCACTCTCTCCAACTGGTGGGAGAGATGTCATCTCAGTTATTATCAACTCTTCTGATGCTATAACCAAATCCAAAACTCATGAACCTCTCGTTCCCTCTGTTACATGTTGCCTAAGATATTTGTCCCTCAAGAATTCTAGAAATTCCATTCCCCTATTGCTACATGCATCTTCCTCTCTCCAATTCATATTACTGTAGTTAAAATCTCCCATAACATTAATTCTTCTTGCACTTGCCAAACTTACTGTCTAAACATCTCTTCCCAACTAATTTTTAAACTAGTCCTTCCCCACAGTTCAAAATCCCAAAATATTAAAAAATTAAGTCACATCAATAACCAATATCATAAGATACTTACGTAAAGGAAGCTTATCCAAATCTTTGTTGATAATATCTAATCCTCGTGTTGCTTTTCCATTCTGTAAAGCTACTACAAGTACTCCTTCTTTAGCTCCTATTAATCGAGGTCCAAGCTCTGATTATTTGAAAAAAAATAAAATGAACTGTTTTGTACACATCCAAAACTGCATTAAAATTTAAAACATCAGAAATATTTGAATTCAACGATATCAATCAAGATAGCAATGAAGAACGTATTATTATTACGTAGTGGGCAGTAAGTGCACCAACTCTGAATGTGATTTTGAAAGTTTTTCCATACTCGATTATACTATTGTATAAATTAAAGATGTCAAGATATTATATTCTTGGTTTAATATAGGTTTAATTCCCATTCTTGGTTTAATCCTTTATTTGAGTTTAAGCAAACCAAGTTTGCACACAAAGTAACTTTACAACTGGGCAACTTGTATATAGAGGCTATTATGACTTCAAATCATTTGCCTTAGTATCCCACAATGCAATGGGATATGATTTTGTCCACTCGTGCAATTATTTCACATGCAAACTTTGTGTGCTTACACTTGGTTAAAGGATTAAACCAAGAATATAATTTCTTGGCATCTTTAATTTATCTGAATGTGATCAAGTGAGGCAATTGTGATGCATGCTGCAGTTTAGTCATTTCCCCCCACTCTATCAATGAATCCTGAAATATGAATGCTTTGAAATAATACTAATAATAACTCAAATTCAAATCCAATGTAAAAATAGATTTCTGTTATATGATGTTTTATTATAATAAGAAGAACTGTTACAAACCCTATTTCTCCAAAATGACAAATCACTGGCTTTCTTAATTTTCAAAAATTTCAAAGATTGCATTGATCTTTAAGGTATGAGGATGAACATCATATATTCCTTTCTTTTAGGCTTGCACGGTGATCCGAATGCATTTTTGGAAATTATGGAGACAACTACCGTGTTTGAATAAAAACTTTAGTTTACTATTACTAAAATTTTACAATTCGACGTTTCGACCTTTATGTTAAGGTCATCTTCTGGAGCGTACAAATATACACAGGAAACAAGCTATACTACAATCGAACCAGTATGATTGTAGTATAGCTTGTTTCCTGTGTATATTTGTACGCTCCAGAAGATGACCTTAACATAAAGGTCGAAACGTCGAATTGTAAAATTTTAGTAATAGTAAACTAAAGTTTTTATTCAAACACGGTAGTTGTCTCCATAATTTCCAAAAAACATCATATATTGTTGTCATTATAATGCAGGCCCTCCATCAAAGAGCCGTTGGCTTTCCTGCATGGAGTAAAGGATTAATCAAATGAAGGCCTCTTTCAAGTCATGCAATTCCTAAATATTTCCACTCTTTGAAAACAGCCACTGAAGATTCTCAGAGCCTCCACTGGTAATCTATTTTGCAAGCTAACAACATACTGGAAAAAACCAGGTATCAGCAAGACCAGGATCTCATATTATTCCTAATCACAGGTAAAATTAACTTGGGTGAGATCATTTTTGTTTATACCGTAAGATTTCCTTACCTGCTTATATATATGCTTCTACCATTTGTCCATTTTCTGTAACATGTGTCCAAAATGGCACAAATGGTACAATTTTTTTCCCTCTCGACACATATTCAACTCTGAAGACCACATTTCCTCAGTCAGTTATTGTACGCACAATAGGTTATACTACTGGATTTTGCACCTATTATTAAAGGTGTGCTAGAGGATAGAATGCACAAGGTATGTTTTCCATGCGGTAAAATGAGTAAAGTGATTGAGGCATTGGATTTGAGGGAGCGAGCAAAAGAGTTAATAATGTTAATTGGTACAAATGATTTGAGAGAGGATAAAGAGCATGTCAGAATGCATATCAGGAGGCTGCTTCGAAGGATAAAAGAGAATAGTGTGACAGGAAGGGTAGTCAGTGTGTTGTCTAGGCATATGATTGCGGTGAAATGAGGCAGAGAGCAAAGATTATGAATTATACGCTGGCTGAAATGTGTGAGGAGATGGGAGTACAGTTTGTTAATGTGTGGAATGAGTTTGAGGGATGAAGTGAGCTGTATGGGAGCGATGGACTGCATTTGAGTGGTTATGGTGTGAATCGCTTGGAGAAACTGTTGCTGGAAGGTAGAGAAGTGAATAGAGAGAATGAATCAGATCGAGAGGGGGAGTGATGTGGAAGAACAGGAGAGTAAGATGGGAGAGATTGAAGAAGTGGATATGAATGGGGAAGTGAGTAGTATTTATTATTATTATTATTATTATTCAGGCCTCCAAGGAGTCAAAAGACTCATCGAGGGAGGTCCTTCCTAAGACATAAAGTCTGTCAAGACTCATCGAGGGGAGGTCCCCCCCCTGAGAAACACAAAGTTCATCATACCACTCTTTAAACTCACTGACCATTCTCACTCCCACCACTCCATCAGGCAATGCATTCCACGGCTCAACCACCCTCCACACAAAGAAACCACTCCTTACCCTCTTGCTCACAGTTTCCTTTCGTAACTTCCAGGGATGGCCTCTTGTCATCACTCCTTCCTGCTGATCAACCAAGCGAAAGAACTCCCCAGTGTCAACCCTGTAACCACCTCTCAACAGTTTAAAAGTCTCAATCATATCACCTCTCCTTCTTCTATCCACCAAACTCTGCAGTCCACATTCTCTCAGCCGATCCTCATAACTATCCTTGTACAGTCCTGAAACCATCTTTGTCATCCGTCTTTGTATCCTTTCCACAGTTAATTTATCCCCTTCAAATCCTGGGGACCAAATCTGAGAACAATAGTCCAAGTGTGGTCTGATCAGAGACTTATACAACGGAATGATAACCCTTTTATCTCTGCAGGTCAGTGTCCTTCTCATAATAGCAGCAATCCTCTGTGTTACCTTCACCACCTTTGCAATATGTCCCCTAAACTTCAGGTTTCTATCAATCATCAACCCCAGATCTCTTGTCTCCCCTACTTCCTCCAGTATAACTCCTCCCATAGAGTATGCAGCATCCCATCGATGTTTCCCAAACCTCAAGACCTTACATTTTGCTCCATTAAACTGACAGTTACCCCCATTCATTTGCCCATCTATCTAGCTTATTTAAATCCTCTTGCAGGGCTACCACATCTGCACTATTACTAATAATCCTTCCCAGCTTCGCATCATCCGCAAACAACTGAACATCCTCCTGCAATCCACTGGCTATGTCATTGATATAAAGGTTAAACAATATAGGTCCTAGTACTGAGCCCTGTGGGACCCCACTTGTAACCCTCTGCTTCCTGGAAACTGCTCCACCATACACAACTCTCTGATACCTATCAGACAGCCAATCCTGAATCCAGTTGACCAATCTGACATCCAGACCCATGTGCTGCAACTTAAATATCAGGTTATCATGTGGCACCCTGTCAAATGCCTTCGCCAAGTCTAAGAAAATTGCAGTATATGCCTGTCCCTCATCTAATGTTCTTGTAACTTTATTATAAAAGGCTAGCATATTGCTAAAACAAGAGCGTCCTTTCACAAATCCATGTTGATTCTCATAGATAACATTACCCTCATCTGCCCAATGCTGTACACGGTCCCTCACTACTTTCTCCAAGATCTTAACAACTACTGATGATACACAGACTGGCCTATAATTAGACACTTCTAGTCTGTTACCTCCCTTATGCAATGGCACTATCTTACCTTCCTTCCATTCCCTGGGCACCTTTGCCAAAGCCAGACTTTCATTGAAAAGCCAGCTTAAAGGCACTGTCAGTTCCATAGCACATTCTCTCAAAACTCGTGGCGAAATACCATCCAGTCCCACAGCTTTACTGACATCCAGAGTACTCAGTATCTGAAACACACTCTCCTCCTGTACCTCCAGACCTCGTACCAGTCCTATTCCTCTAGCATTAAAACTGACTCCTCTAGGATGAAATACTCCAATAAAGTGTTCATTGAACAATTCCACTATGTCCTCTGCATCAGTCACTCTATTCCCATTTTTATCCCACAATATCGTTCTTCCACAGTCATTTCTCCTCCTACTGGCCACATAGCTAAAAAATTCCCTAGGATTTTCTTTGGATCTTAGGGCCAATCTCCTCTCATATTCCAATTTCGCTTTCCTTACCACACTAGTCACTCTTCTGGCCTGTGTCTTATATTCCTCATGCATCTCTTCACCTGTCTCTTTATATCTCTTCCATAGCCTCTTTTTCGCACGCAATTCCTGTTTAATATTGTTTGTCATCCACTTCACTCCAAATTGCGTCCTCTTCTTCACTTGTGGTATACAACTTAACATTGCTGATAAGAAATATTCTTTCACAATTTCCCACGCACTGGTGTGCAAGAGAATCAGGGAAACAGGGAGGCTCAGGGTGGACAGGCGTACACAGCGTGAGAGAGGTGGATGCTCCAAGAGGAGTTGAGAGCATGTGTAGGCAGGAAAGGAATAGGATGACCAGGGATCAAGATGTAACAGTTGGAATTGAAAAGTGTTCTAATATGAAGAAGCAGAAAGGGAAATGGCCCCAGTCTAGCATGGAGAGATCACATCGAATGAGTGATATCAGTGGAACTAGCTGTAGATCTAGAAATGAGCTGTTGTGTTTGTATACCAATGCTAGAAGTATAAGAAACAAGGCAGATGAAATGGATGCACTAATTGCGTCTGTTTACCCAAAGATTGTCGGAATACGTGAGACATGGTTGGAAGAGGATGACATCCTGACAGGAATAGAGATGGAAGGGAATGATGTGTTTCGTGAGGATAGAAGGGGTAAAAAGGGAGGGGAGTGCTACTGATGATAGAGAAAGAGTTATGTCCATACAAAGTAGAGATGCAATAGTGCCAGTGGTTTTGAAATAGTGCCAGTGGTTTTGAGGCAGTATGGTGTGAGATAGAGGTGAATAGAATCAAATACTTCGTGGGATGTTGTTATAGACCTGGTTGTGTGGATGGTGGTGATAGTGAAATGTATAGTCAAATTAGCCAAGCAAATAAGAAAAGGATGATCATTATGGGTGATTTTAATTATGGCAATATAGAGTGGAATGATGAGATAACTACTGGAAGTAAAGAAAATGAGTTTCTTGAGTTTTTGAGGGCTAACTACCTCAGACAGTATGTAACAGAAGACACATGAGGATTGAGACCTATCTGACACACAGATAGGCTTATAGTTTGATGCTTGAGTTCGATCACCTCCTTTATGAAGTGGCACAATCTTGCCCTCCTTCCACTCCTTAGGAACTTGACCAAGTGCAAGACTCGTATTAAAAATATATGTCAAGGCAGGTGTCAACTCCCTGGCACATTCTTTCAGAATATGCGGTGATATATTATCAAGTCCCACAGCCTTATTTACATCTAGTTTACTCAACTCCCCAAACACCTCTTGCTCACTTACAGTCAGTCTCTCCTCCCCATCATCAACTGCTCTCAATCAGTCACATTCACAAGATTGAAAGATCTTTATGAACTGCTCTTTAAGTATCTCCACCACATATTCTGCAACAGCTGTCTTTATACCATTTTCTCCAGTCAATGTCATCCTTCCATAATGATTCTTTCTTTGGCTGGCTGCATATCGAAAGAACTCCCTAGGATTCTTTTTGGCTTCATTAGCTAACTGCTGTTTATACCTCTCTTTAGCTACTCTCACCAACCACGTCACCCTCCTTGCCTGGTCTTTGTAGACCTCATGAAATTGGTTATTTTCACTTCTCTTATGCTGCTTCCACAATGCCCTTTTTCTCTGTATCACATGTTTAATCTCTTTATTTATTCATCTCACACCTACCTTATTTAACCTTATCACCCTTGGAATACATTTAGACATTGCATCTACTAGATAGCTTTTGAAAATCCCCCAAGCTGCATTGATCTGTTTTCCAGCTAACTCCTCATTCCACGCTACACCTGCAAGCTGTCTCCTGAGCTCTTCATAATCACCCCCCCCCCATGTAGTTCTACATATACCCTTTTCTCACAGGGGTCCTCGCAGTGCTGGCAACCACGCAGGCAATCACCTCATGGTCACTCTCACCAAATGGTGGATGATTTGACACCTCATTTATAATTACATCCTCTGATGAGATGACTCTGATTAGAACCCTTTTCAATATTAGAAGCCTTTTCAATTCCAACTGTTTCCTCTTGATCCCTGGTCATCCCATTCCTTTCCTGCCTACATATGCTCTCACCTCCTCTTGGAGCATCCACCTCTCTCATGCTGTGTACCCCTGTCCACCCTGAGCCTCTCCATTTCCCTGCTCCTCTTGCACACCCATTCTCTCATTTTCTATACTCATACCACTCACTTCCCCATTCATATCCACTTCTTCAATCTCTCCCGTCTTACTCTCCTGCTCTTCCACATCACTCCCTTCTCAATCTGATTCATTCTCTGTATTCACTTCTCTACCTTCCAGCAGCAGTCTCTCCAAGTGACTCACACCATAACCACTCAAATGCAGTCCATCGCTCCCATACAGCTCAGTTCGTCCCTCAAACTCATTCCACACATTAACAAACTGTACTCCCATCTCCTCACACATTTCAGCCAGCATATCATTCATAATCCTTGCCGTCTGCCTCATTTCACCACAGTCATATACCTAGGCAACACACTGACTACCCTTCCTGTCATACTATTCTCTTTTATCCTTCCAAGCAGCCTCCTGATATACATTCTGACATGCTCTTTTTTCTCTCTCAAATCGTTTGTACCAATTAATACTATTAACTCTTTTGTTCGCTCCCGCCTTATATCCAATGCCTCGATCACTCTACTCATTTTACCGCCTGGAAAACATACATTGTGCATTCTATCCTCTAGCACACCTTTAATAATAGAGTCGTCATACAACGCCACTTGCTCATCTTTCGTTAACTCTTTCATGCCGTCATGATTTATTTTAATAGTTTTGACCAGAATTCTCTTAAATTCATTCCGCATCCATTTCATTTCTTGCCTCATCCAATCCAATTCAACTTCCGAATCTAGTGACACATTCTCTCTCTCATTAAATCTTTCTAACTTTCTAACTCTCGACCACCTCTTTTCACTTTCACTCTCATTCATCCTTCTTTGTTTCTGTACTTTTGGTCCAACATACGTCCAGCTTTCACTATCTTTCTTCTCACTTTCACTATCATTTATCTTTCTTTGTTTCTGTACTTTTGGTGTAACATACATCCAACTTTCGCTGCCATTCTTCTCACTTTCACTCTCATGCTTAAGAATTTTTCTGTCTGTGAAATGTAAAGAACTAACTAAATATAAACAGTCACCAGATGTATTTAGCAACTCAGTAATGGCTTTGGTGAGTCATTTGAAGAGACTTCTTCTGAAGATCATTCCAGATGCATTTAGCATCTCAGTAAATAGGTATAGAGAGTGACTAATCCAATGAACTATATAATATTGATTATGTGATTCACATATGCATGGCAGGAATACGTGTGGATTAATGAAGCAGCAAATCATCATGTACAATTTGTTGTGCTTGTTATGTGTATTTATTTCTGTTTTATTTATATTTCACTTGGTTTTTCAAAGAATATTCTTTTGTTGATTGATGATCAGTATACACTTTTTACACAGTAATATACACTGTTTGGAATGAAATCAACAGACACCTCCATAGGCAAGGTGCATTGTAACGGGTCACGTGTGTGTAGCTGGTATAAATTTCAGGAATATGATGCTCCAAATTCAGTGCAACTGTGTCCAGGTGAAATGGCTGAGAGAAGGGAACTGATGGAGTTTAAAAGAGGCATTGTGATAGGATGCCATGTTACAGGTCTATCTGTTTGGCAAACTGTTGACAAATTGGATCATTCCAGGTCAACAATAAGTGATAACATACTGAGATGGAATCTCAGGGAGTCAGCTGCAAGTGCCCCTGCAGTGAATGACCCACCACACTCACCAAGCATGACCGTAGTACAAAGGATAAAATGTAAAAAATGCCATTCATTGGCTGACACAATAAATGTGGAGTTCCAAGCATTGACCAGAACACAAATCTACACAAACACAAGAACTGAGAGATGAAGAACTGAAATGAAGAGAACTATAGTTATGTATGGAAGAATGAAGACAAAAACAAATGATGTCAGTCACTTTCCCACACATCAACCCAGACAGGAAGAAGTCCATAGGATTCCCATACCTTACGTCAAAGGCATCTCCAAATGTCTTTCAAAAATTATGAAGAAATACAATTTTGCCACTACTTACAAACCTATCAACCAAATCTATAACTTGTTACCTTCTCCTAAGGACAAACTCTCACCTCTGATGTTACCTGGTGTTTATGAGATCCCATGCTCCTGCAAATTGTCTTACTTTGGTCAGACAGGTATGTCTGTTCAGAAATGCATCTCGTAACATCGAGACCACATTCGTCTTTTCAAACTGCAGAAATCTGGTCTCTCCCAACACAGAGTTGAAAATCCAAACCATAGGATCCATTGGGAGAAGTCGAAACTTTACACAGATCTTTATATAAATATGAACATTTATATAAAGAAAGTGCTGAACCCTACTACACAGACCAAATTTAAACCGAAACGATGTTCTTACTATTCCTAAAGTATGGGAAATTGTCATACAAAATTGTGTAAAATAATCTTTATATATATATATATTTTTTAATTTATTTATTATTTTTTTATTTATTATGTTTTTTCTTTTTCTTTTTTTTTTCAGTTATATTTAATTTATTTCTATAACACGTTACTGCACGCATATTGAGATTCCATTGTAACTTTATTTATATCATCCCATAATTGCCACAATCGCCCTAACTGTATGCCCTAACTAGTATTGTTTGAACTACTGTACTGATGATGTCCCAATATAACTTGGAATGAAATATTTACGAATTAAATAGTCATTACTGTGGTTATTATGTGTGTTTTTTAGTAGTGAAATGATGTTGGTATGAAAAAGGTAACTAAAGACCTGTGAGTAGTGTTGTATGGCAATACGATTATTAGAGGTATAGTAAACAAGATGCAAGGATGGTTTTCTGGGAGGTAAAAATGAATATAGAATGATTATGGTGTTGGATATGAGGAGTAAGCAAGCAAAGGAATTGGTAGTGGTAGTTGGAACAAATTACTTGGCTGAGGACAAGGATAATGTAAATTTGGATATTTGGCTGGTGAGAAGGATAAAAGATAATAGTGTAACAGGAAAGGTAGTTCAATGCATTGCCTAGGTATGACAGTGATGAGATGAGACAGAGAGCAAGAACTATGAACAATATGTTAGTGGAAATGTGTAAAGAGAGTTTGTTTGTTAATGTGTGTAATGAGTTTGAAGGAAGAATTGAACTGTATAAGAGTGATCGACTGCATTTGAATGGCTTTGGTGAGTCATTTGAAGAGACTTCTGCTGGAAGGTAAAGTAATGAGTGCATAGAATGAGGGTAAAGAAGAGAAGGGAGAGTAAGGAAGGAGAGATTGGTGTAGTACTTATGAATGAAGAATTCTCTGCACAGAATGAGACAACAAGTTTTCAAGAAAAATAGCAAAACAGGAAGACTCAGGGTGGACAGGGTAACAAAGCATGGGAAAGGTTTTTGCTACAAGAGGATTTGAATACATGTGTAGACAAAAAGGAAAGGGGATGACCTGGGATGTATGGAAAACAGTTGGATTTGAACAAGATTCTGGGATGAGTAGGAAGAAAGAGAAATGTCTTGAGGAAAGTATAGAGAAGTCATATCTAACAAGTGGTATCAGTAAAAATCTCACCTGGTTAAAAATCCAGGAATGAGCTATTATTATTATTATTATTATGTGACACCTCCAGGGAGTCCAAGGACTCATCGAGAGAGAGTGTGCCAACAGCATTAAACGATTGATCCTGCCTTCCAACTACTAACCATGCTCAAACTTGCTTAACTTTTTGCGAGCCATTAGTAGCAGAGGCTCTATCAATCGACCAACCTTTGCTGGCTAAATTATGTTTGTATATGGATGCTAGAAGTATCATAAACAAAAAAAAAAAAAAAAAAAAAAAAAAAGATATGGTTGCATTGATTGAGTTCATTTACCCAAATATTGATGGAATAAGAATAAGTGAGACATTTGTGGATGTAGATAATAACCTGACAGAAATAGAGGTGGAAGGGTATGATATATTTCATAAAGATAGAAAGGGTAAAAAGTGAGGTGAAGTGCTATTGATGATAAAAAAAAAGAGTTATGTTCATACAACCTAAAAGATGTGACAATTTAATTCCATGAACGGCAGTGTAGTGTCGCCCATTTGGTGATTTGGTTGGAGTCACATGAGTAATAGTTTTTGTACATTTTTTTAACTAATGCATGCGTAGATCTCAAGTTGATAGAACCATTTGCTAATTGGCTATTGCAAAGAAAATTGAGATCTGCAAGTAAACATTAGCATAAAAATGTTTGATCAAAATTTGGAGCAGGGTGTTCACATAAAATTTTATGTGAAAATTGGCAAAACTGCCACTGAAACATTGGAGCTGTTGCAAGTGACATATGGTGTGGCTGCTATGAAAAAGTCGAGTGTCTCTGAGTGGCATAAGAGATTCAAAGGTGGGCGAGAAGATGTGAACGACGACCCCAGCAGTGTGCAGCCGAAAACAAACAATGACGGATGCAAATGTGAAGAGAGTGAGAGATTTGGTATGGTCTGACAGACAATTAAGTGTGCTATTAATGGCTGATGAATTGCAAATGAATCGAGAAACATTCAGGGTAATTTCAGGGTATGCAAAAGATTTCTGTGAAGTTTGTGCCTCGGATCTTCATGAACAAACAGAAGCAGCGGCAGCCTCAAGTTGCGGCTGATCTTTCTGCAAATAAGCACATGTTACTGAGAGTAATTATGGGTGACAAAACTTGATGCATCCAGTACAACCCTGAAACAAAATGCCAGAGCATACATTAGAAAACCACCAAGTTTGCTATGTCTAAAAAAAAAGCATGCATGTCACGATCGCAGTTAAAGACCATGCTGGTGTGTTTCTTTGATCACAAGGGGATAGTCTACTATGAATAATAGGGACAAACAGTCAACCAACAATGCTATTTAGAGGTGCTGAAAAGATTATGTGATTCTGTTAGGAGAAAAAGACCTGAATTGTGGCCTGACAAGTGGATCATCCATTGTGACAATGCACCAGCGTGAGAGTTTCTGGCCAAAAAATCAATTACGAAATTAGGCCAGATAGCAAAAACATTGCTATCTGGCCCCATTAGATATGGTGACATTGTTTTCATTATCAGGCCCCATGGCTGCCAGACACTAGACACTTTCCTCAGCCACCTAAACAAACAACACATACATACAATTCAGAATCAAGATTGAAAAGTAGAACACACTTCCGTTTCTAGATACACTTGTCACATCTTCCTTCTGGCAGTCATTCCTTCACTGTTTACCAGAAATAGACACATACTGGCCAATATATACACAAAAACTCCTACCACCACCCCCAACACAAAAAACTAGGGGTCATTAGTCGATAGGGCGCTAGTGTCCTTGGTAAATGTGGCGGTCGAGTTTAGCTAGTCTAGAAAATGTGTTTTTAAAGTTAAATATAGTGTGGCTTTTTGTCACAAATTGTGCTGCAATTGTGTATCGGTTAGAAACAAGTGTCCTTCAGTGGTATTATTATTTAGAACTGTGTTGTATATATTGTGTTTTCACTGCCGTTTGTTTCACTATATCAACGTGTAAAGATGGCGTCCAACAAGAAACGTACGTCAGCGGCGCGCAGGACTTCTACTACTACAAGAAAGGCCGGCTCAGCGTTGGATTTTTCGCAATGGATGCGTTGCGGAAACTGCTATATGTATGCACCGAAAAATGTGAAGGATCTGTGGTCGGTCTGGCAAAATGAGAAGAACGAAAATGTCGACGTATGTGAGAAGTGTCGGGATAGGCTGGAGCGTTTAGGAATGGAAGCTGACATCGGGACCGTAGCGGAAGAACTTCGGCGGGAGTTTATGAAAATGAAAAATGACCTTCGTCTTCTTCATGAGGAAGTGGAAGTGATCGGTAAGGAGATACTGGAAGTTAAAGCGGAGTTTAATGTGTTAAACAGAGAAATTAGGACTATAGAGATTACTTTAGCTGAAGTAACTAGAACAGGATTACATATGGGTGAGTCTTTGGTGAATGATTCAGTAATAAATAGTATGGGAGTGATTGGGAGTCAATATAATAAAACCACAAGTGGCCTAGAAGAAATGAGATGTAGTGAGAGTGGGGGCGTAAGTAATAGAGAGTTGAGTAATGAAGCTGGGAGAGTCATGCTGAATAGTGTAGAGAATGAGTCCATGAGTGTGGACTTGAATGATGTTAAGAGTAGTAAAATATATGGTGATTCTATGATTAAGGGTATGGAGAGTGGTATGCATGAGGAGTGCTTGGCTGATGGGACAATAGAAAGAGTGGCTTTAGCAATAAAGAGAGGGCATGAAGCAGACAAGATGATAGTTATGGTGGGTACGAATGACCTGAGAGGTAGTATAAATCGGGTAGGAAAAGATTTAAGAACATTATTAGATATTGTGAAGAGGAAAAGTGTCAATGGGAGAATAGTGTGTGTGCTGCCTCGTTTTGACAATTACGAGTTAAGTAGATGAGCAATGATATACCAATTTTTGTATACCAATGCTAGAAGCATTCGAAATAAGAGAGAAGAATTTTTGGCATTAGTCAGTGAAATCTCACCAAAAGTTGTAGGCATTAGTGAAACTTGGCTGTCAGCAGAAGATGTGGTCACTGGAATTGAATGTGATGGGTACACTATTTTCAGGGAGGATAGAGAAGATAGAACAGGGGGAGGAGTACTGTTGATGATAGCTGATGTGTTGCAGCCAAAGAAAGTAGTATATTGTGCTCAGATTTGGTCACCTAGGTTTCTTCTTGATGGGGAGGAGGTGGAGAGGATCCAGAGGCGAGTGACCAAGATGATAGCAGGTCTGTGGAATGAACCGTATGAGAACAGGTTGAGGATTTGTGGGTTGCAAAAATTGGTTGATAGGCGGAGGAGGGGAGATATGATTGAGACATTCAAATTACTGAAGGGTTTCTATAAAATTAATTCAGAAGATATTTTTGAGAACAGGGCTGGTTGTGGGAGGACTAGGGGACATCCATGGAAACTGGGCAAAAGTGTGGTTAGTAAAGGTGTTAGAGCTGGGTTCTTTACTTTTAGAGTAGTGAATGAGTAGAATGCGCTCCCTGAGTCTGTGGTGGATGCTGTGACAGTGAATGAGTTTAAGGCGAGGTATGATAGATACTGTATGAATGTCGAATAGTTGTGATGAATATGATTTGGGGCCTCCCTCGATGAGTCTAATGACTCCCTGGAGTTGCCCGTAATAATAATAATAATAATAATATCATGATGATAGACATGTGAATAAGAGTTCATTTGAGGCAGTCTGGTGCGAAATAGCGACCAATGCAACCAAATATACAGTTAGATGCTGCTATAGGCCAGGGAGTATGGGGGGAGATATTGAATTCATGCATCAGCAATTTAGTGCAATGAGTGAAGGCTTGGTGATTATTATGGGGGATTTTAATTATGGTGATATCAATTGGAAGGAGGAAATATCACGTAGCAAAAAGGAAATGGAATTCATACATCTTCTACGAGATAATTACTTGAAACAGCACGTAACTGAAGGGACACGTGGTGTGAGAGTGTTGGACCTGGTTATTGGTTCAGAGGTTATATGCATAAGTAAGGTGTCCTCGTTACCTCCAGTTGGTGAAAGCGATCATGTGGTATTGACTTGGGAGGTTGCAAAATCTGTGGATTTTTCTATTAAGAAGGGGTATGTACGGAACTACAGGTTAGGCAATTATAACAAGCTTCGGAGTGAGCTTGCAGCCATCCCATGGCAGAACATATTGCAAGGGAAAGATGTTAGCAGTGCTTGGGATAAAATCAGCGGGTATCTGAGGAAAGCAATATCAGATTGTGTCCACATGGTTAGGAGGTCAAACAAGGCAGGCATTAGATGGATGAGCAGTAGTATCAAGCTTGAACTGCAAAAAAAGAAAATGTTATGGAGAATTTACAAGGAGAAGGGCGATCAGGACACCCATGAGCAGTACAAGGCTCAAGCTAGGAAAGTTACCAGCATAGTAAGAAAAGCTAAATCAGATTATGAGAAGACCTTAGCCAAAGAGATCAAGGGTAATCCCAAAGAGTTCTTCCGCTATGTGGCAAGTAAGAGGAAGAATGACTTCGGAAGGATAACCTTAGTGGGTGCTGATGGTATTGAGGTGACAAAATCAGATGTAATAGTCGAGTTACTGAGTGATCACTTCTCAAAAGTCTGTCACCCAAGTGAGGATATCTCTATACCTACAGCAATACCTAATGTGAGAATTGAAGCTAAAGAATCAGAGGTATTAAATATATTGCAAAACTTAAATGCAAACACTGCGGTAGGCTTAGCTGGAATATCAGCTCGGGTGTTGCGTGAATGTGCAAATGAATTGTCAACCCCTCTCACCTGGATATTTAACTTAAGTTTGAACTCTGGTATGGTCCCTAGGGAGTGGAAGTTAGGCAAAGTGGTTCCTTTGCATAAGGTGGCTCTAAAACTGCGGTATTGAATTACAGACCAATCACCATCTCAGGAGTAGTGGTAAAAGTATTGGAAAAGTTGGTTAAAGACAAAATTCAAGAATGGGTGGATCAGGATATGATACTCTATAGAGGCCAACATGGTTTTGTTAAAGGTAGATCCTGCCTTAGCAATCTATTAACTATTCATAATAGAATAACATCTGAGTTGGACAAAGGAACTGGCTACACAGTGGTACTTCTGGATTTTGCTAAGGCTTTTGACAGGATACCCCATAGAACACTGTTACGCAAATTGGAGCAGATGGGAATGGATATTAAATTGGTGATATGGATAGGAGAATGGCTCAGGGAGAGATACCATAAGGTGGTGTATGGAGGAGCCGAGTCCAGAATGAGGCAGGTGACCAGTGGTGTGCCTCAGGGCTCTGTGCTTGGGCCAATGTTGTTTAATTTGTATATAAATGATATAGGAAACGGCTTAAAGGGAGATATTCAGTTGTTTGCTGATGATGCAAAGTTGTGTAGTGCAATAAAAAATCAAGCTGATGTTGAAAGTTTGCAGGAGGATTTAAATAAGCTGGTAAAATGGGCAAAAGAAAATGGATGTCAGTTCAATGTGGAAAAGTGTAAAGTCATGCATTTTGGGATTAAAAGATTACCAGCTGTGTACTACATCGATGGAAAGGTACTCCAAGAGATTGATGAGGCTAGGGACTTAGGGGTATTGGTAGATAGGGAGATGAAGTTCAGAGGACACATTGCTAAGGTGTCCAAGATTGCACATAGGATTACTTGGTTGTTGAGGAACACACTGACATCCAGAGATAAAGAGGTTATTATTCCCCTTTATAAAGCATTGATACTTCCACATTTGGATTACTGTGCTCAGGTCTGGTCACCTGGATTCCTTGGGGATGAGGAGGCTGTGGAGAGGGTTCAGAGAAGAGTGACCAAGTTGGTGAGTGATATAAAAAATGCTCCCTACATTGATAGATTGAGAGCTTGTGGATTGCAGAGATTGGTTGATAGGCGAAGAAGAGGGGATATGATAGAAACATTCAAATTACTAAAAGGTTTTTATAGGATTGATGCAGGGGAAATGTTTCAGCTGTGTGAAAGTGATGGAAGAACAAGAGGTCATCTCTGGAAATTAAAGAAGAGTGTGGTTAACAAAGGTGTCAGAACAAGGTTTTTTGCCTGGAGGGTGGTGAATGAGTGGAATTCATTGCCTGACTTAGTTGTGAGCTCTTCGTCTGTAAATGAATTCAAGAAGAGATATGACAGATATTGTTTTGCTAGTTTGGGTCTCCCGCGATGAGTCTACTGACTCCATGGAGATACCCGTAATAATAATAATAATAATAATTAACACGTTCGCTGACATGCTCCTTGGGCATAGTTTGTTTTTGCACACCAAGCGCTTTCGCATCTTCAAGGTCACTACGAGTAATCTCGTAGTGACCTTGAAGTGGGCTTATCAGACAGAATTTTGTTTCATACGTCAATTACGAGTAATCTTGTATCACCCACATCTTCAAGGTCACTATGAGTAATCTCGTAGCCAGCTTATCAGACAGAATTTTGTTTCATACACCAACCACAAGTAATCTCGTATCACCCCCACCTATATATTGCATGCGCTGACAACTGTGTTTATTGCGTCTAGTCTCTAAAAACCTTCAGTTTCACCATGACCAGTAAAAGAAAACTTACTGATAAAGAATTAGAAGCTTACGCTAATATGAGCGATGATGAATTTAATTAATTCATCATCGCAAATGGAAGGATAAGAGGGAAGTTCTTTCCATTTCAAATATGCACATATTTGAAATGGTTGAAGCGAAAAATTGGAATGGTAAAATTCAATTAAAATCAAATATCGTTAGGGACTATAATTTGGGTATGTCAGGCATCGATCTTCCTGATCAAATGCTTTCTTACTATTCCGCCTTATGAAAGACAATTAGATGCCCAAAGAAGCTGGCAATACGCATTTTTGATATATACATTCAAAATGCGCATAAATTTTATAATATAATTACTGGAAACGCAATGACTGCATTAAAATTTAGAGATCAATTTATCTCAGTTTTTGTTGGAATGGATGAGCTTACAGGATCACAGAATATCAGCAGGATTCAGGATCTTCATTATTTGAAAATTTTACCACCTACAGAAAAAACGAATCGCCTGACAAAGCCATGCCGATTATGTACACCAAACAACAACGCAAAACACATTATTAAACACATGTCCTGTTTGCCAGGAAAAACCACATTGTGCATGGAAAATTGTTTTAAAGTATATCATTCGTAATTTGAATAAATTGGTTTTTATTTTATTAATTTCATTTTATTATTTTTATTGATTTTATTAGTTTTAATTTGATTTACAAATTACTGGTTAACTCATGCTTGGCATAGGAGGTCGGTAATCGACATACGAGTATATTTGTAGTTGGCTTCTGAGGCACATATATAATATACTATATTTTAGCTGAAATTATTTCTATTCTACCAAGCCCCCAGATGTGCTCTCCGCTTTATTCACAAGCGAAGGGTCCAAATTAAGGTACTTATACTAAGGGTTAACTCGTGCTCAGTATAGGAGGTCGGTAATCGACATACAAGTATATTTGTAGTTGACTTGTGACACTCATATACCAACTACGAGTATACTCATAGTTAGCAACGAACGTGTTAATACACTTGTAAACAGGGCTTTGAAGATTCACTCCAATGAACAAGCACTTAAAGATGAATTAAAAGTCATCAGCAATACCTTCCTAAAAAATGGTTACAGCCAAAATAATATCAGCAAAATTCTGTACAAGATCTCACTTAAAAACAAAAATAAACAAGACTATAATAAAACTGTAACCGTTCCACACATTAAAGGGATATCAGACAAAATAAACAGAATACTACAAAAATACAACCTTAAAGCCACCTTTAAACCTCCTGCAAAATTAAAGAACTTACTCAACACATCCAAGGATACACTCCCTCCACTGGCACACTCTGGGGTATACCGTATTCATTGTACCTGTAATTTGCCCTATATAGGGGAAACAGGATGCACAATTACTATCAGGAAAAAAAGGAACATAAACATCACATTAAATATAATAACTATGGTAAAGCTGGACTTTCTGTTCATGCCCTGAACATTTTTCATAGAATTGACTGGGAAAGCACCTGTTGTTTACATCACACCAAAACATGGTAATAACATAAAATAAAATAAAATAAAATTTATTTTATTTTATTTCATATGGAAGTTACGAAAGAAAACTGTTTGCAAGAGGGTGAGGAGCGGGTTCTTTGCATGGAGGGTGGTTGAACCATGGAATGCATTGTCTGATTGAGTGGTGAGAGCGAGAACGGTCAATGAGTTTAAGGAGTGGTATGATAGACTTTGTGTTTCTCAGGGGGGATCTCCCCTCGATGAGTCTTGATAGACTTTGTGTTTCTTAGGAAGGACCTCCCACAATGAGTCTTGACTCCATGGAGGCCTGAATAATAATAATAATAAAAAAAAACAATAATAATAATTTATTTATTGTAATTTTATTTTATTTTCACTAGAGGTCAAGCCAGTAGAATAACTGTTGATCTAATCATTGTCTCTTCAGAATATTATATGAAATGTAATTTAACTTGTCTCTGTATATATATGTGTGTGTGTGTGTGTGTGTGTGTGTGTGTGTGTGTGTGTGTGTGTGTGTGTGTGTGTGTACTTTAATATGAAGGTTGAAATGGCAGGAAATTAAAATAATTGTTTGTAAGACAGTTGTAGAGTCCATAATTTGTGTAAAATGAATAAATAAAACTGTATATATCTTAATTTCTTCTAATGATACTAACTAGCTATATTATAAATAAATAATAATATTTCTTTAAAATATATTAAAATTATATTTTAAAGACATATAATTTTTTTAATCTTTAATATGTGCAAGTAATTCAGTCAAAGCTGGATAAAAATTAAAAGAATGAATAATGGATTAATGGAATATCAATGAATTAATGCTTTAATTCTTTATATTCTTATATTTTATATTATTATTATATTTTATTATATATTCTTATATTATATTTATATTCATATATTCTTATTCCTTACATTTATTATTTATATTTTAATTCTATATATATATATTTAATGTTTAAGGAGTATACCTCTATCTACGTAATCAAGCAAATGTTTGGCTTCTTCAAATAATTCATCACTACGATTTTTTGATATATCAGCTCTGTCTGCAACACCATCAGACTAGATAATAGACAAAATTAAAACATTCTTTAATATAAAGTGCAAGCAAAATAGCATGCAACTTTGTTGTATAATTACTGCAATCAAGTTTTTTTTTTTAATCAACTTATAGTACTTTAGTATCATATATGGGTAGTGGGTTGGAAAAAGGCGAGACTTGTTTACATTTGATTTAAAAGTCTGTACATTGTATTCCTAGGGAAACACATAAGAGAGAGAGAGGACTGTTCCAAAATATAGCAGTAGCAGAGATGAAGGAGGAGGAGGAGGAGGAGAAGAAACTTGTACTGTGGATTTTGAGTTATACTGAAGCGATGTTGGATGGCAGTTGCATGTGTTCGAATAGATTTAGTACAGAATGGGGGAATTATCGATTCAATTTCATATGAACATTTGGCATGGAAATATTTATAGATGTTGCAGAAACAAATGCCTGTGTGAAATTGGTTGGAGTGAGTCAAGTATTTTTAAGGAGTGCCTAGGGCCCAACCTAAATGTGGGAGCAGTATTCAATAGCTGGGTGGATATGTGATTTGTATAAGGTTAACAGCTGCTCAGAGGTAAAGTAACATGTTGAGTGAAAGAGAAATCCTACTTTCTTTGGAAGCTGAAGTTATGTGGCAATGGTTATGCCAGGAAAGACTTGGTGTCAGAGTAATTCCAAGAAGTGAAATCTCATCTTGTCTAGGGATTTGAATGTTGTCAAAGACAACACTGGAAGAAAATGGTTATTTTTTGTGAAACGAGGCAGAACTGGGTTTTGCTAGCATTGAAACTGATGAGGTTATCTAAATACCTTTGGAGGATGGCTTGGAGATCAGAATTGACTGCAGTGGTGGTTGATGTTCTGTAAGTGGAGGTGATTTGTGTACAGTAAGGTTTGTAATGAAAGGCAGAAATGCAATGTGCTGTCATCTTCAAAACTGTGTATTGGGTTGGAGATCAACTGAAATAGGTCGTTGATATATAGAAGGAAGAGAGTTGGCGAGAAAACAGAAACCTGTGGAACCCCAGTGTTAGTTGAATAGTAAGAGAATTAGGAACCATCAACCATCACACATAGCATGCATCCAGTCAGAAAGCCAGCAGTCTAATTCCAGAAGTGATGGGGCAGACCAAATGATGGGAGTTTCCTTAGTAGGCCTTTGTGCCAGACCCAGTCAAAAGCTTTGGAGATATCAAGTGCAACCACTTGAGATTCATCAAACTTCTCCATGGCATTTGCCCAGAGATAAGTGACATATGTGATGTAGGATATTTGCTATTTAGCAATATCAGATTTTACATTATTTGTTTTAGTGGCACCAATTTTGATAAATAAATAAATAAAAAGGGATAACTTTTAGTTTTATTATTTATCATGTATGTAAAGACTCCTTAAATATATAGCAAAAAAGCACGATTTCTTATATTAAAAATGTTTATATAAGAAATCTTTGTACAGTTACAGTCTGTTGCAAACTGTTTAATTCAGATATTTGTTGGTAAAAAGGACTCATCTGTAATTTAATTTTTGTATATTTCTGTAACGTAAACTTGAGAGAAGAAAATACTGAACTTTCCAATGATATTTTCCATCACTAAAGAACTGCAGTGTTGTTTACAGCAAGTAACTTACATCTCTCTCCACCATGTTGCTTACTATGTCAAGCAGTAATGTGCTTGCACGAAATTTGTACTTCCAAAGAGAAGTTGAATTAGAGAGAGAGAGAGTGAGTGAGAAAATAGAACAGCTGTTGCACTGATAAGAACAGAGATAATGTTCTGAAAAACTGGATGGTTAGATTAGAAATAAAGTTAAAGGAATTCTTATGCCAAAATGGTGGAAAAGGGTGTTATAAAGTTTCCTGCTTTTTGCTGTCTGAAACTTTAATTTGGAAGCATTAATAGGTTTCTTGAAACTATGTCAGATATGAGTATAAGCACTAAAGGCGGATGGAGTTCTTGATGTAAGCCAATTATGGTATGCTTGATTTTTTGTTTGTATAGCCTTGGCACATCTTTTGGAGACCAAGGCTTAGTTAGGAGATGGAGTGGTGTGGCGGAATGTATGTTTCCATGCCAGTAAGGATTACTTCCATGATACATTTGGTACATGTGTTTGGGTTGGAAGGCTGAAAACAATAGTCCAACCATAAGAATAAGGCAAAGAAGTCATAGATGCCATTCCACTTGACATTGTTAATAATGCCAACCTAATCTTCAATGGGAGCAGATGTGTGAGCATTGTTCTATGGGGAAGGAGAAAAACACTACATTGTGGTCTGAATTACCTAGGGGGGGCCCACTACATTTGCTATGTACTTGGAATGGTGACTGGTGAGGATGAGATGTAGGGTGTTTGGGGAGTGTTCAGGGTTAGTTTTCTGATATTTTGGTAAGCATGTGAACACTTTGTCTAAGGTTGTTAATGATGACAAATGTTTCAGCATCGCCACTTGCTTGGTCTGTACAAATGGAGAAGGGAAACCAGTTGGTGTTGTGGACATCAACATGTAGATGATTTTGCTGTTAGGGAAGCAGGACTGGAGAAAATCGATGTCTAAAAAGAAGACAATAAAGAGCTCAGAGTGGTTAGTCACATTAGAGGAACACGTGAAGACAGCAAATGAATTTGACTTGGAAAAGAGATTTTCAACTAAAGAAGGTCAAAGTCAGATGATATTAGGTTTAGTGCTCTCAGGCATGGTATGTCAGAGCAGATATATGCACAGATTCCACCCTAAGGTCAAAAAGCATCAACGATGTGTAGTTGGGAAAGCTGAGATGAATAGTACTGGGAAGGGATACAATTTTAGTTTCTGCCAGGAATAGTAGATGGAGTTTGATAGGCTGGAGATGGTAGTAGACACTATTCCCTATTAAGGTTGGAGTTGAGGACACGGATGTTAGTGAAGTGGATATGTAAGGCTCTGGGGTATATATTTGACAGCAAAGGTCATGCACATTTCCTATGCAGTGCATGTATATTGGTCTCCAAAGTGGATAATAAGTGTCTCTTGGTTTCCCTGTCAACCAACTGTCATCTCCATTTTGGCATTTTTCTTCAAGTAGTTTTCAAAGTTGATGTCCTTGCTCTCTGTATGAAAATTAGATCAGGCTAAGCACATATACATGACTGGGGCAAGGACCTTTGATCTTGTTAATTGCTGTTATTAGTCAGTGGGATCTGGCTGGAGATCTTCAATCATCAGTATAGATAGGCAAGAAATCAGAGCGAGCACTGATCTGGGTGCATTAAACAATTGCAGATAGACAGATGATGGAGCATGAAATTTCTGTAGTTGACAGTGTGAGAGAGGTTGCAGGAAGAAATGTAAACCTGCCATGGAGGAATGCTGTTAAGTTTGGTATAGATAATGTTGTCCACATTCATACCAGTAGCTTCCATAATCTCTGCAACATGCATATCAAAAGGACATGTGTGTGATATTGAGCCTCCCAACAAAGAGAAAAGAGACTAGTCCATGCAGAATGATCTGGATGTGAATTTATTTTTAGGGCATAGCTTCAAAAATGGTTCAATGTCATGAGTCAATAAATGGGTGTGTGGCAAAATGTGAAAGATGTATGTGGACAGAGTGAACAGTAGATGAGAGAAAGTATGCATTTGTAGAAAGTGCAATATTTTGTTAGACTATAAATTATTATTGAATGAGAAACAGACTGAAGAAATGAAAGTTAGATTAAATGAAACAACAGTAATGGAATGAAATCTAATGAGATGGAGGGAGCGAAAGAACACAAGAATGAAGAAATGAAAGTAAGTGATATGGAAGCAAAAGGAAGTAGAAATTAGGAAATGGAAGAAAGATGTGGCAGAACAAGAGACAGAGAGATTACGAGAGCAACAGAGAATGAAACTGCCAGAATGCAAGACTTGAAGAAAGAGTTATTCAAAAATATGCAGAATGATATTAGAAATTTTGTGGAAACAAGGAAAGAGTGCACAACAGTAGAATGAAAAAAGATGTGACCATTGCTAGATGGAAATGCAGTGTGTGATGCAAGCAAGAGATCAGAAGTAAGCAAGAGGTAAAGTGAAAGATCAGGAGAGTGGTACTGAAGAAACTGAAAGCAAGGCAATGGAAGCGGTAGTAGTAGTGTGAGAGATGAAGAGAGAACAGGAGGGTAAGAGAAATAGCGAAAGCTCAGGTGGAAATGGGAGACATGGCATGGGGGAGAGTGGATGTTGGAAATAGTAGTGAATGTATGTATTGGGATGATCAGCATAGAAATGGAAAGCAACAGGCCAGACTGTGAGTGGGGGTAGCTGAAACTTAGCAAATAATTGGGGTAAGCAGAGAAAAAAACGATTGGACAAGGTATTAGTGGGGAAATCACAACCACAAATAGCTTGGGTAGATTGGTTATAGAGCTAAAAGTGAACTGCTGTGTTTATTTATAAATGCTAGAAGTATCAGAAATAAGGGAGATAAAATTGTTTCACTGATGAAGTTTATTCACCCAAAAATTGTTGGAATAAGTAAAACATGGTGAAGCAAGATGATATCCTGACAAGAATAGAAACAGAAGGGTATGGTGTTCTTTGTGAAGATAGAAAGTTGTGCTGTTGATGACAACAGGAGAATTATTTCTGCACAAAGTGGAAATGTAAATAGTGGCAATGGCTCTGAGTCAGGATGGTGTGAAGAGATATTGGTTATATGCTACTGTAGGCCAGGGAATGTGGTGATTAAGAAATGTATAAGCAACTTGGGTTAGTGAACAATGGAAGGGCGATTATTATGGGTGATTTTAATTTTTAAAAGTGAAATTTTAACAAAGACCATTTTAACTACACAAGGTTTACTTGATTCAGCTACGGACCACAACTATTTCTAGAATCCTGGGGTTTATAATATTCCATGTTCTTGATGCCTTTCTTACATAGGGCAGACATCTAAAAGTTTGAAAATTAAACAGAAAGAGCATATTGGAGACATTAATAACAACAGAGAAGACAGCTCACTGAATGGGATAAGAGTTCTATGCCTTAAACAGAGGACAATTTCACTGCTCATAATATAAAAGAATCTACTATGGTTATCTGTTCACAAGGTACACTCAGTAGGAATCAAGGATTGATCCTGTGTGATAATTGGAAATCTCTCATTAGATCTTTCAGCATATCAGACTAACTTTTCAGTCAACTATCTTGCACACATCACTGAACATCACTAACCAGTACCAGCTCCCATGCTCCTCATAGTTTCTGTTTCAACTTATATTGTAATGATTCCTACATGCTCTGTATTTTAGCAATGCTATAGCTAATGTTAGTCTTTTTATTAGATTTATGTTCTCCCTAAACAAGCAAAAGCAACAAGTATCTATGGTGAAAATAGTCAATTTTCATTTTAATACTGTTCCAACCAAATAAACCTAAAGTATTTCTCTTATAAAAGAGTGATTATTTTGAAGAGTATTAATGATCTAGCTGGTGACAAATGTGGTATGCATGAAGAGATGAAAAAGTTGCTGGTGCACAAACAAATGAGAACAGGTAAGAATAAGAAAGCAAAAATTGTGAGACTGTTGCCATATGATAGTTAAGCTCAGAAGAAGGGCTAGGATCGGAAATGAGTCAATGTGCATTTCTGTAGGAGGAATGGTATAGAGTTTGTGGATGTGTAGAGTGAGTTTGATGGGCAGAAGGACTAACATAAGGTAGACGGTTAGCATTTGAATTAATTCAGAATTAGGTGTCTCGAGAAATTACAGTTCAGTGAGAGTTTGGAAGTGTAGGCTCAGGGAAACTAGAATGTTTAGGGAGATACAGGTGAGTGTGGGTCCAGGAAACATAGACAACTGTGAGTGGAGACTGATTATGATGCTGAATGTAGCTCCCCTCACCCTCCCAAGCTCAGAACACTAATATAACAATCAACATAAGGTGTGAGGGGAGGAGGCTTGTGGGATGAAAGGGTTAATGCCAGAAGTATTCAGAATGGGAATGAGGAGTTTTTTGGCATTGGTTAGTTCAATTTTGCCAAAAATTATAGTCATAAGTAAGACATAGTTGATGGAAAATGATATGGTCATAGGAATAGAATGCAAGGGATATAGTCAATGGTGGCTTGTCTATAGGGGCCAGGCCCCACCTATATTTGTATAACTAGCCCAATAATTGTAGTTTTAAAAAATATGTTTCTGGTAATTATTATTATTTGATCTATTTCCAACACATTTTATTGTTTAATAAAAAAATTACTGTAGTATTTTGTGCCAATATTGTATAATGTGACTTAGTATGGTCTCTGGCCCCAGAGACCGTACATACCGCGCGATTCTTTGATTGTAAAGCACATGCACCAGCGATCATGTTTGTTTACCAGTCGCAACGCTTATCTTGGGGCCAGTTTAATCTGGCCCAGTCACTGTATTTGTACGTAAATAGCATGCGATTCTTTCATTGTCTTATTATTTATTCTCGTTGTTGATCTGTTTTATTGATTTTAGTGTGGTTAATTATTGTTGTCGTTTTTTGTTATAATTACTTTTAAAGTTAAATTTTTATTACATCCATAAATAATACATTTTAATTATGAACAAAATCGATAGTTCATATTATTTTTACTTTGTAAAAAATAAAATTTATGATTTTTCTTTGACTTTTATGTGTTTATATTTATGGGTTCTATTAGTCAATCTTAATTAAACAATTTAAAATTTTTAAAAATTTCTTTTCTATGAAGTTTCGACATTGATTTATAAAATAAATAATAGAAATAATAACTTTTTTTTTAACACTTGAAAAATGAAAACATTTTGCAGCGCAGCCAACTGGAGTCAAACCAGCGTCTTTGGATTGCCGGTCCACTGCTTTAGTACGATTATATTTTATTTACACCAAAGCATATATGTACAGTCAGAATAAATATATATATAACTATTTACAATATATATCTGTACATATAATGCTTATACAAGTCAGTATTCTCCACATCCTTGCCAGAATTCATTGTGTTATTTTAACAATTTTGGCAAAATATCCTCTAAATTGTAGATTCTTATCCACCATTAACTCAAGATCTCTTATTTCTTATTTTAAGATCATTCTGTTATGATAAGACAGAGTTTAAATCACATGCATCATTGCCAGCAGTGTGAGGACCACTGTAAGAAAAGGGTATATGTGAAACTACAAGGGTAGGGTGATTATGAAGAGCTCAGAAGACAGCTTGCAGGTGAAGCATGGAATGAGGACTTAGCTGGAAAAGAGATCAATGCAGCTTGGGGGATTTTCAAAAACTATCTAGTGCAATGTCTAAATGTATTCCAAGGGTGAGAAGGTTGAATAAGGTAGGTGTGAAATGGATGAATAAAGAGATTAAGTATGCGATACAGAGAAAAAGGGCATTATGGATGCAGTATAAGAGAAGCGAAAATAACCAATTCCATGAGACCAGGCAATGCGAGTGACTTGGTTGGTGAGGGTAGCTAAAGTGAGGTATCACTTTAGCTACTCTGAGGTAATCCCCCAAGCTGCATTGAACAGCAGTTAGCTAATGAAGCCAAAAAGAATCCTAAGGCATTATGTAGCCAGCAAAAGAAAGAATGATTATGAAAGGATGACATCAATTGGAGAAAATGGTATAAAGATAGCTGTAGCGGAAGGTGTGGGTGGAAATATTTAATGAGCATTCATAAAGGTCTTTCAATCTTGTGAATGTGACTTCATGGAGAGATTGAGAGCAGTTGATGATGGGGAGGAGAGACTGACTGTAAGTGAGCAAGAGGTGTTTGGGGAGTTGAGTAAACTAGATGTAAATAAGGCTGTGGGACTTGATAATATATCACCGCGTATTCTGAAGGAATGTGCCAGAGAGTTGACACCTGCCTTGACATATTTTTTTAATACGAGTCTTGTACTTGGTCAAGTTCCCAAGGAGTGAAAGGAGGGCAATAAGGAGGCATAATCAAGCCTACTATGTCAAAACTGGAAGAACTGTGAACATCTGCATCAGCAAACACAAAAGATACATCCGGTATTATCACTATGGCAAGTCAGGCCTAGCAGACCATGCTCTGGATACCCCTGCACACAGGATCAACTGGAAGAACACAAAAGTACTGCACAGAAGCTCTTACAAGTCGGAGAGAGATTGTTTTTAGAGGCAAGAGAAGCCCTGAAACACATTCCAAATCTCAACAAATATGGCTGTATAAATTTGCCTAAAATCTGGGAGACAGTCATCTTAAGAAAAAACTAGTACGGTTTTTTTTTTTTTTTTTCCTCTGTTTAGGACTCTAGTCTTATGTGATAGCTGCAATTTTTTTTTCAGATAGAGGGCGCCAAAATCAGGACTCTAGTCTTTGTGTTGCTGCTACAATTTTGTTAAACTAGTCCGTTGATTACAACATGTTGTTATAGTCTCGCGTATTGTGACAAACTGTGTTTTTGTGCTCTGAAGATGCTGGTTATAACACAAGCGAAATATCAGCAATAAGTTAATAAATTAATTACTTACTTATTTTTCTGTGTTCTAATATATACCTTTAAAAAAGAAACAACATGTATGACGAACACATAAGTCTGTCCACACGTTTAGATGTAAATAAGGCTGGGGGACTTTATAATATATCACGACATATTCTGAAGGAATGTGCCAGGAAGTTGATGCCAGCCTTGACATATTTTTTTAATACGAGTCTTGCACTGGATCAACTTACTAAGGCAGTGGTTCTCAAAGGGTGCGCCAAGGTGCACTGGTGTGCCCTAGAAGATTTCTGGGTGCGCCCTGTGGTATTCCAGAGAAATATGTATCCAGATATAAAAATAAATATAGTTACTCTATTATACCTTTTCATTACGGATATACTGCTCTTTTTGTCAACAGATCATTATTATGTTAATTAACAGCGGTTTTTCTTGCAAAGAGAACAAGATATGGTTTATTCTTGTTGTGTATATTTCTCAGAAATTTGTATATAGTGCGCCTACAATTATTTGTAGGATTTTAAATGCGCCCCAACTTCAAAAAGTTTGAGAACCACTGTCCTAAGGAGTGGAAGGAGGGCAAGACTGTGCCACTTCATAAAGGAGGTGATAGAACTCAAGCATCAAACTATAGGCCTATCTGTGTGGCAGATGTTGTAGTTAAGTTGTTGTAAAAGCTTGTGAGAACTAGGATCCAGAATTGGGTTGACAACAATGGTATTATCTTTGATGGACAGGATAAATTTGATAAAGGCAGGTCATGTTTTAGTAACTATTTACTTACTTTTACTTACTTATTACAATAAGGTGACTTATTCCATTGACAGAGGAGAAGGATACACAGTAATATACTTAGATTTCACAAAGGCTTTTGATAGATTACCCATGATAAATTGATAGTCAAACTAGAGTGGATGGGGTTGGATATTAGATTGATGCATTGGATTGGTGACTGGCTATCTGATAGGTATCAACAAGTTATGTATGGGTGAGCAATATCCAGGAAAAGGAAAGTTACTAGTGGTGTGCCTCAGGGGTCTGTTTCAGGGCCATTACTTTTTAACTTGTATATTAATGACATAGTGAAGATTTGGATGGAGATATTCAGTTATTTGCTGATGATGGAAAGTTGGGACGTACCATGAACAGTAGTGGAGATGTTGTGGCCTTACAAGAAGACTTGAATAAACTGAGTGATTGGGCACAGGAATGGGGGGATGTGAGTTCAATGTTGCAAAATGTAAGGTTTTAAAATTTGGAAAACAAAAATGGGATGCAGAATTTATGCTTGGTGAGGATATATTGTCAGAGGTGGAGGAAATAAGAAATCTGGGGGCAATAGTGGATAAGGATCTGAAATTTAGGGGGAAACTTAGTCAAAATTGTGAAGACAACACAAAGGCTTCTGGGAATGATGCGGAGGACACTGACTTGTAGAAGTAGAGAGATTCTTGTTCCATTGTATAAGGCTTTGATTAGGCCACACATGGACTATTGGGTTACAGGAAAATTCATCGAAAAGCGAATTCATCGAAAGACAATTCATCAAAAAGGCAATTCATCGAAAGACAATTCGTCAAAAATGCAATTAATCGAAAAACAATTCACCGAAAATTTTAAATTTCGATAATGTTATGGTAAAAGTAATCCATTTAGAACAAAAACTGAACCATGTAGACAGCTTCTTGTACCAACAACTTCTACTAAGTCATTTAAGTCAGAGAGCTTTTGTAATACAGTACATAATTTGGACACCTTATTTCTTTGTCGCCCCGAATATAGCTGAACTAAAAACTGGAACGGTTCGACATTTTCTTGTAGAAGTTTCAAATAGTGAATCTGAGTAAAATCCATCCCATAATAATTGCTGTATTGAAGTCGCATATTACTACTAGCAACAATAATAATAATGAAGCCCGCATAGTTCAGTCAGTAAAAACGAAGCCGTTTAGTTAGAAAGACTTGGGTAGTTGGATCCCATTTACGCATAATTTTTATCAGTCCTGTTCTGCTAAAGGTAAGCTAGCAGGCATAATATAGATATGGCTGGACTTTTCTTCCCGGAAACAGGCAAATCAGTCCCATGAACAGACATGAAACAGTTATCAGACAAGAAAGACTATAAAAAACATATTGTTCTATAATTTTTCCCTATGAAAGTAGCATTGTAATCTCCATATTCACAGTTTAGGTTTTGTTCTAAATGGATCAATTTTCTCATAACATTTTTGAAAATTTTAAATTTTTGGTGAACTGTTTTTTCGATGAATTGCCTTTGCAACAAATTGTCGTTCGATGAATTGTTTATTTGATGAATTGTCTTTCAATGAATTGCCTTTTTGATGAACTCTCCGGATACCGGACTACTGTGTCCAGATTTGGTCACCTGGTTTTCAGAAGGACGAAGAGATGTTGGAAAGGATCCAGAGGCGACTGACTATGGTAGTTTCTAACCACTTGAATGTCAAGTATGAAGAAAGATTGAGAAGCTGCAACTTGCAGAGTCTGGTGGACAGGAGGAGATATGATAGAGACCTACAAGTTGGTAAGGGGTTGTTATAGGATCAATGCTGAAGAGGTTCTACAGAAAACTGTGGGAGATCAGCGGAGAACCAGACGTCATCCCTGGAAATTGTACAAAGAGGGTGTGAGTAGGAGAGTGAGAGGCAGGTTTTTTTCATGCAGAGTTGTGAATGATTGGAATGCCTTGCCTGAGAGTGTGGTGTCTGCAAGGAGTTTGAGTGTGTTTACGACACATTATGATGAGCTGTGTGTATGATAAAAGGACCTCCTAGATGAGTCTTTGACTCAATGGGGGTCTTGGATAATAATAATAATAATAATAATAATAATAATACGTCAATTTGTGTGTCTAGAGTTGTACATATGGTGTTGTTGAGGTTGGTGAAAGCTAAGATCCAGAAATTGATTGATAACAGCAGTATTCTATTTGATGGTCAACACAGATTGGTTAAAAAGATCATATTTTGGCAATTTACTTAAATATTACAACAAGGTGATTGGGAAAGCCTATACAGTGGCATATTTCGATTTTAAAATGGCCTTTGATACACTACCACACAGTGTATCAAAGACGAAAGTTAGTCATGTGTTGAAGAGAAAAGTGCTATTTAGGGGATTGCAATCCTAAAAATGTGAGGACATCACAAGGAATCATGGTAATGATAAGCAAGTTCCTGACATATAGTAAAGAGGTTGCAATTCCATTTTATAATATCTTGAATTACTGTGTGCATATCTGATCACCTCATTCTGAAGAAATGATAAGTTCCTATATAATGAATATATAATGAAGAGATTTCAGGGAAGAATGAACAAATTGGTGTTGAAGATCTGGAATATTGGGTATGAAGACAGATTGAGGAAATGCCATTTGCAAAGCCTTGTGAATAATAGAAGGAAGGGTAATGTGAGTGACACATTTACGTTGGTAAGAGATTGTTCCTATGAAATTTGGTAGAGACTTCTTTAGAGAATGGAGGATAAGAGGGTAAACAAGAAACCATCCATTTAAGGTTTGTATAATAAGAGTGTAAGTAAAGAAACAGAACAAGTTTTTTTTTTTTTGCATTGTTTGAGATTGTGAGGAGTGCAGAAACAGTGAATGAACTTATGGCATGGTTTGATGAGCTTTGTGTCTGTGCAACAGTGGGGATCCCTGGCAATGAGCATTTTGACTTTATAGAAGACTAATGCTAATAATGCAATAATTCATGGACATGTCTCTTCATGGTCAACATTTGGCACTGAAGGCAAAGTTGATAGTCAATTGACATGGAAATGACTCCCACAGGGCACCATCAAGAAAGAGACAGAAGATCTGATACTTGCTTCTCAAGAACAAAAACTATATACAGTGGTGCCTCGTACTTTGAACGCTTCTAACTTCGAAGATTCCAGAGTTCAAATGCTTGAGAAAGCAAGAAATTTGATTGCAGTTCGAACGGCATTTCTAAGTTCAAACTATAGTCCAGGAACTCAGAGTCATATATAGCATTAGACATTTTTGGAATGCTATTGGGCATGCTTCTCCCCCACTAATTTCCCTCACTCACTTCCCCTTGCCTGTGCAGTGTGTGTCTGTCTCAGTCCACTGTGTATTGTCCCTTACTTTAAACAGCCTTAAACCCTTACTAGTCATTGTGTACGATGTTTGTGTAGAGAAT
Organism: Typopeltis vanoorti; assembly: GCF_054136105.1. NCBI lineage: Eukaryota > Metazoa > Arthropoda > Arachnida > Uropygi > Thelyphonidae > Typopeltis > Typopeltis vanoorti. The sequence goes on along the minus strand of NC_143552.1, from coordinate 65,363,642 downwards.
TTTTAACTGTTTTTAGCATCCAAGAATGTAGAACGAACAAAACCTAAAAGAAAAGTTGTAGTATTCAATTGAGATGAAAAAAGAAATTATCATGAAACACGAAAGCGGTACACGTTTGACGGATCTGGCGACAATGTTTAAAATGTCAAAGTCAATGATAAGTAGCATTCTTAAGAATAAGGAAGCAATAAAAGCAGCAAATGTAGCTAAAGGTGTGACAACATTGACCTCCAGGAGATCACATGTTATTGAAGAGATGAATAAACTCCTTTTAGTGTGGATAAACGAGAAGCGATTACGTGGTGATGTTATTACTGAGAGAATTATTTGTGAGAAAGACAAACATCTGCATAGTGAACTTAAGAAATACATACCTGAGACCAGTACTAAAAATGGAGAGTTTAAAGGAAGTAGAGGCTGGCTTGGATAAATTCAAAAAACGAACTGGGATCCATAGTATTGTCATGCACGGAGAGCCTGTGAGTGCCGATGTAGAAGAAGCGAAACATATTTTTAAAAACCTTTAAGGAGTACGTGGATAGTGAGGGATTTGTATCTCAACAGGTTTTTAATTATGATGAAACAGGTCTTTTTTTAGAAAAACATGCCCAAAAGGACCTATATCACAAAAGAAGAAAAGACGGCACCGGGATATAAACCTATGAAAGATAGAATTACTTTGCTGCTTTGTGCTAGTGGAGATTGTAAGATAAAGCCTTTGCTCGTTTACTATTCTGAAAATCCATGCATTTTTAAAAAGAACAATGTCATAAAGAGCAAATTCGGTGTTATGTGGAGGGCCAACATGAAAGCGTGGGTTAACAGAGAGTTTTTCACTGAGTGGATTTATCAAAAATTTGCTCACACTGTAAAAGCTTATCTTACTGAAAAATCTACCATTAAAAACTCTTCTAGTGATGGACAATGCTCCTGCTCATCCCCCAAATTTAGAGGGGGATTTAGTTGGTGAATTCAGTTTCATCAAGATAAAGTTTTTGCCATCCAATACCACTTCTATCATACAATCCATGGACCAGCAAGCAATTTCAAACTTCAGAAAACTGTATATTAAGGCTATGTTTCAAAAGTGCTTTGAAATAACCAATGCCACAGAACTGACTCTTAAAGAATTTTGGAAAGAGCATTACAACATTCTTCATTGCTTAAGGATCGTCAATAAGGCATGGAAAGAAGTTATTATTATTATTATTATTATTAAACAAGACCTCATGGAGTCAAAGACTCATCTAGGAGGTCCTTTTATCTCACACACATCTCATCATACCGGGTCTTAAACACATTCAAACTCCTTGCAGACACCACACTCTCAGGCAAGAGCATTCCAATCATTCACAACTCTGCACGAAAAAAACCTGCCTCTCACTCCCCTACTCACACCCTCTTTATACAGTTTCCAGGTATGACCTCTGTTCTCCCCTGATCTCCCACTATTCTCTGTAGAACTTCTCCACCATTGATCCTATAACAACCCCTTACCAACTTGTTGGTCTCTATCATATCTCCCCTCTTCCTTCTCTCCACTAGACTCTGCAAATTACATCTTTTCAATCTTTCCTCATACTCGACATTCCAGAGGTCAGAAACTACCTTAGTCAGTCGCCTTTGGGCACTTTCCAACATCTCTTCATCCTTCTGAAAACCAGGTGACCAAATTTGGGCACAATAGTCCATGTGTGGCCTAATCAAAGCCTTATACAATGGAACAAGAATCTCCCTACTTCTACACGTCAGTGTCCTCCTCATCATTCCCAGAAGTCTTTGTGTTGTCTTCACAATTTTGGCGATGTGTCCCCTAAATTTTAGATCCTTATCCACTATCACTCCCAGATCTCTTATTTCCTCTACTTCCAACAATATATTCTCACCAAGCATAAATTCTGCATCCCATCTTTGTTTTCCAAATTTTAAAACCTTACATTTTGCAACATTGAACTCACATCCCCATTTGCTTGCCCAATCACTCAATTTATTCAAGTCTTCTTGCAAAGCCACAACATCTTCACTACTCTTTATGGTTCGTCCCAACTTTGCATCATCTGCAAACAACTGAATATCTCCATCCAAATCTTCGCCAATATCATTAATATACAAGTTAAATAGTAATGGCCCTAAAACAGATCCCTGAGGCACTCCACTAGTGACTTTCCTTTTCCTGGATACTGCACCCCCATACACAACTTGTTGATACCTATCAGATAGCCAGTCTCCAATCCAATGCACTAATCTAATATCCAACCCCATTTGCTCTAGTTTGACTGTCAACTTATCATGAGGTACTCTATCAAAAGCTTTTGCAAAATCCAAGTATATTACTGTGTATCCTTCTCCTCTGTCCAAGGAAGCAGTCACTTTATTGTAATAAGTAAGTAGATTACTAAAACACGACCTCCCTTTAGCAAATCCATGCTGTCCATCAAAGATTATACCATTGTTGTCAACCCAACTCTGGATCCTAGTTCTCACAAGCTTCTCCAACAACTTAACCACAACACCTGACACACAGATAGGCCTATAGTTTGATGCTTGAGTTCGATCACCTCCTTTATGAAGTGGCACAATCTTGCCCTCCTTCCACTCTTTAGGGACTTGACCAAGTGCAAGACTCGTATTAAAAAAATATGTCAAGGCAGGTGTCAACTCTCTGGCACATTCTTTCAGAATACGCGGTGATATATTATCAAGTCCCACAGCCTTATTTACATCTAGTTTACTCAACTCCCCAAACACCTCTTGCTCACTTACAGTTAGTCTCTCCTCCCCATCATCAACTGCTCTTAATCTCTCCATGAAGTCACATTCACAAGATTGAAAGATCTTTATGAACTGCTCATTAAGTATCTCCACCACACATTCTGCAACAGCTGTCTTTATACCATAATAGATTTAGTTTATTTAGTTTAATCCTTTATCCCAGTGAGAGCAAACAAAGTTTGCGCCTGAAAATATCTTCAGGACTAAATATATAGTGTTGTACTATCTTATCCAGTAAGTAGTGCAACACCAAGGCAACTCGTGGCAAAGGTGGAGCAAGCTACCAGGCACTTCTAACCCCAGGCACTTCTAACCCAGTATCTCCCATAATGCAAAACACATTTCCTATGTGGATATCTTATCCAGTAAGTAGTGCAACACCAAGGCAACTCGTGGCAAAGGTGGAGCAAGCTACCAGGCACTTCTAACCCCAGGCACTTCTAACCCAGTATCTCCCATAATGCAAAACACATTTCCTATGTGGATATGTATACTGTTATGCATTAAAGGGATTGGCCATCTACCCAGACTAGTTTCGACCTTTATTGAGGTCTCTTCAGTGGGAGCCAGGCCCAGAGCTGGAGATACCAGGCAGAAGCGGTAGCAAGTCATCTGTGCCTATGGGAGTTGCCAAAAGGTTTATCACCTTTTTTAAAAATTACTCTGGATTTAGAGAAAGATGTTGAAAATTTATTTATCAGTAGGTTAGACTATTGAGGTCTCTTCAGTGGGAGCCAGGCCCAGAGCTGGAGATACCAGGCAGAAGCGGTAGCAAGTCATCTGTGCCTATGGGAGTTGCCAAAAGGTTTATCACCTTTTTTAAAAATTACTCTGGATTTAGAGAAAGATGTTGAAAATTTATTTATCAGTAGGTTAGACTATAATAGATTTAGTTTAATCCTTTATCCCAGTGAGAGCAAACAAAGTTTGCGCCTGAAAATATCTTCAGGACTAAATATAGTGTTGTACTATCTTATCCAGTAAGTAGTGCAACACCAAGGCAACTCGTGGCAAAGGTGGAGCAAGCTAGCAGGCACTTCTAACCCAGTATCTCCCATAATGCAAAACACATTTCCTATGTGGATATGTATACTGTTATGCATTAAAGGGATTGGCCATCTACCCAGACTAGTTTCGACCTTTATTGAGGTCTCTTCAGTGGGAGCCAGGCCCAGAGCTGGAGATACCAGGCAGAAGCAATAGCAAGTCATCTGAAGCAAGCCCCACTGAAGAGACCTCAATAAAGGTCGAAACTAGTCTGGGTAGATGGCCAATCCCTTTAATGCATAACAGTATACATATCCACATAGGAAATGTGTTTTGCATTATGGGAGATACTGGGTTAGAAGTGCCTGGGGTTAGAAGTGCCTGGTAGCTTGCTCCACCTTTGCCACGAGTTGCCTTGGTGTTGCACTACTTACTGGATAAGATAGTACAACACTATATTTAGTCCTGAAGATATTTTCAGGCGCAAACTTTGTTTGCTCTCACTGGGATAAAGGATTAAACTAAATCTATTATAGTCTAACCTAGTGATAAATAAATTTTCAACATCTTTCTCTAAATCCAGAGTAATTTTTAAAAAAGGTGATAAACCTTTTGGCAACTCCCATAGGCACAGATGACTTGCTACTGCTTCTGCCTGGTATCTCCAGCTCTGGGCCTGGCTCCCACTGAAGAGACCTCAAGTTCCAGATTTAGCGGCCCCGAGAGAAAGCTCCATGTTCCAGTCTTCTTTTGGATTCCAGTTGCCAGTTACCAGATCCCGAGAGAGAGCTCCTATTACAGTATTGTTTGGTAAGAACCCTTCTAGTTTTTCTTTTGTTGGTTTTTATTTTTTGCGGCCTCGTTCCAATCGGTGCAGGTCCGTTTTAGGGTATTTCCTTTTGGGGACTGAAATTTGCTATTCCGTTGGTAAGGTATTTGCTTTTAAACAATGTCGAAATTCTTGCCAAGAGTTCGTACTCTCGGGATCGAAATTGACCCAAACATCGACAAAGCGACGTTTGTGAGAGCTCTTCTCATAGTCGTCAAAGCAGAAAGTATTTATGGGCTTACCCCTTACGGGGGGGGTAGATTCCAAGTAGTAACAAACAACATAGAAACAAGAGAAACGCTCCTTAAGGGTGTAGAATGTGAAGGGAAAAAATACCTACCCTTCCTAGTCGGAAGTATTTTAAAATCCATAAAAATTGACAGGTTTCCACTCGAATATCTAGAGAAAGGGGTGGAAATCATTAAAACCATTTTCTCCAAGTGGGGGACTGTCCGAAACGTAACATTCGGACAAGACGCGGATATCCCAGAGTGGAAATCAGGGGAAGTGAGCATTTCAATCGAGATGAAAACCGAGGTCCCCAACTTGATTTTTTTAGGCTCAGCAAGAGTAATAGTCAATTATCCAGGCGTAAGAAAACAATGTTTTCGGTGCACCGCTTTGGGTCACCTTAGCGCTCACTGCCCGAAAAACAACACATGCCGCAACTGCTTATCGACAGAACACACATTGAATCAATGTGAGTCACCGTGCCGTTAATGTGGGAACACATCCCATAAAATAGATATTTGTCCTAATAGGACCCTTGCAGAAAGGGCAGGAGGCTCCATAACACCTGTGGCAGTAGCCATTCCTAAGCTCACAACACAGGACTCTCGAGCTACCGGCCAAACAGTAAACGAACCACAAACAACTGAACCAGAAGAGTTTCCAGCCCTCCAACCGCCAGTTACCGCAACGACTACTGGGAGGAACGCAGAAGGGAGAATTAGGATGAAAAAGAAACAGAACACTATGAAATCTTACACCAATGAATCGGAAGGCAACAATAACAGTACAGAAACAGAGGAAATGGAAATCAACACCAGTACAACAAAACGACCCATCACACCAGAAGAAGAAGGAGAAATGAAACGAAATAAACAGGATACAAACACCAGTTCTTCTCACGCCATTACAAAACCGGTAAAAAGAAAAGAACCCCGATATGAATATTCGAATGTAACAGAACGAATCCTATTCTATCTTAGGAATAAACCCGAGATAAAAAACAAAGTCCACACAGCTGTACAGGAAAAGGGAGACGTGGCTTTGCAATGTGAAGGTGAGCTAGAGAGTCTTAGAATATGGCTCAAGTTTGGGAAAGTCACTTACGACCGAGCGGAATGGAATGAATGCTTGAAGAGAATATGGCAACTTAATGATGAAGAGTCAGTACACGTACTCACAGTGATGGAAAACGTGGTAAAAGACTATGAGGAAGCGGTAAGAGATAGCAGGGCAAATATGACATAAAAAAAAAAAAAAAAAAAAAAAAAAGCCCCTTCTAAGTTTCTTGGTTCTGTTTTTGTATGTTCACGCTTAATCCACATAGGAGGGGGCAGACCTGAGAACCCGAGCAGCGAAGGCTTACAGCGAGGCGGTGCAGCTCCTTGCAGGCTGCATCACTCGGGCCAGGCTCTTCCCCCGTTCTTGCAGTACTTTTCTGTTAATTCACCGACTTTTATTGTTCTCTTTATGCGTGTTCTAGCTCCTTTGTTGTTTCTGTTTATGTGTGTCCTAGTTCTTTTGATTTTCAATTTATGTGTGTCTTCCTGCATTTGTTTTTTCACTTCTTTCATCGGCCAGACATCTGAAGAGGTGGCTGGCCGGAGAACGCGGAGGAGAACGGATGGAGGGAGATAATGTCGGAGATCTGCTTGGTGCTGGCATTTAAGTCAGACCAGGTGGATCGACTGAGGCCTCTTTTAACTACCTACTACTATCCACTCTATCTTTCTTCTCCTCTCTCTCTATCAAGCTGACTCTCAGCACAACTTTTTTTTTAAATCTAAAGAGGCCAGTGATGAAAGGCATGAACTCCCATTCTACCTCAATAAAGGTCGAAACTAGTCTGGGTAGATGGCCAATCCCTTTAATGCATAACAGTATACATATCCACATAGGAAATGTGTTTTGCATTATGGGAGATACTGGGTTAGAAGTGCCTGGTAGCTTGCTCCACCTTTGCCACGAGTTGCCTTGGTGTTGCACTACTTACTGGATAAGATAGTACAACACTATATTTAGTCCTGAAGATATTTTCAGGCGCAAACTTTGTTTGCTCTCACTGGGATAAAGGATTAAACTAAATCTATTATAGTCTAACCTAGTGATAAATAAATTTTCAATGTCTTTATACCATTTCCTCCAATCAATGTCATCCTTCCATAATCATTCTTTCTTTTGCTGGCTACATATCGAAAGAACTCCCTAGGATTCTTTTTAGCTTCATTAGCTAACTGCTGTTCATACCTCTCTTTAGCTACTCTCACCAACCAAGTCACTCTCCTTGCCTGGTCTTTGTAGAACTCACGAAATTGGTTACTTCCACTTCTCTTATGTTTCCTCCACAATGCTATTTTTCTCTGTATTGCATGCTTAATCTCTTTATTCATCCATCTCACACCTAACTTATTTAACCTTCTCACCCGTGGTATACATTTAGACATTGCATCCACTAAATATTTTTTGAAAATCCCCCAAGCTGCATTGATCTCTTTTCCAGCTAACTCCTCATTCCATGCTACACCCGCAAGCTGTCTCCTGAGCTCTTCATAATCACCCCCCCTTGTAGTTCCACATATGCCCTTTTTTCACAGGGGTCCTTGCACTGCTGGCAACCACCCAAGTAATCACCTCATGGTCACTTTCACCAATTGGTGGATGATTTGATACCTCATTGATAATTACATCCTCCGATGAGATGACCAAATCCAAGACCCTTAATCCTCTTGTGCCCTCTGTTACATACTGTCTGAGGTAGTTATCCCTCAAAAACTCAAGAAACTCATTTTCTTTACTTCCAGTTGCTATCTCTTCATTCCAGTCTATATTGCCATAATTAAAATCACCCATAATGATCACCCTTTTCTTATTTGCTTGGCTTATTTGACTATACATTTCACTATCACCACCATCCACATTACCAGGTCTATAACAACATCCCACCAAGTATTTGATTCTATTCACCTCTATCTCACACCATACTGCCTCAAAACCACTGGCCCCATTTCCCTCTTGCATCTCTACCTTGTATGGACATAACTCTTTCTCTATCATCAATAGCACTCCCCCTCCCTTTTTACCCCTTCTATCCTCACGAAACACATCATACCTTTCCATCTCTATTCCTGTCAGGATGTCATCCTCATCTAACCATGTCTCACTTATTCCGACAATCTCTGGGTGCACAGACGCAATTAGTGCAACCATTTCATCCGCCTTGTTTCTTATACTTCTAGCATTGGTATACAAACACAACAACTCATTTCTGGATCTACAGCTAGTTCCACTGATACCACTCACTCGATGTGATCTCTCCATGCTGGACTGGGGCCATTTCCCTTTCTGCTTCTTTATTTTAGAACCCTTTGCAATTCCATCTGTTTCCTTTTGATCCCTGATCATCCCATTACTTTCCTGCCTACAAGTTGCTATTAAAACAATGATTTCTGCTTGGAAAAAACTCTGGCCAGATTGTATTTCAGTCAGTGAAGTAGTAAGCTGTGAAGAAGAGTCTGTTGTAAATGAAATTGTGTCTTTGGGTAAAGCTATAGGATTAGAGGTGAGTGATGAGGATGTAGAGGAGTTAATAGATGATCATAAAACCGAACTCAGCACAGAAGAACTTCAAAATCTTCATGATCAACAACAAAAAGAAGTGAAAAAAGAAATTTTTATGGAAGAGAAGGATACCAAAGGATGCATTTCCAATGCCGACCTTCAAGAATTGTTCTCTGTTTGGGTTAGAACACAAGCTATTGTGGAAAAATGGCACCCTAATAAGACAGTAGCGACCAGGAATATCAACTTATTCAATGACAACGTGATGGGTTATTTCAAAAATATCAAAAAAAATCGTCAGCACCAAACAACATTAGATAGATAGATTCTTCTCTGCAGAAAAAAGAGAACATGGATCAGCATTCTCAACTCCAGCTAAGAAGCAGAAAGAAAGATACTTAACAACAGGAGCATTATTTTTGTCTTTGTGATTTTTATATTAAAAATATATTCTTTACTGTTGTAATATTTTCATGTTGTAATAATTAAAATTAATAAAATAAATATAAGATTATTTTGTTTTTTCTGAGTTATTAACTTTAAAAAACCTAAAATAGATAAAATAAAAAAAAATTAATGAAAATTTTTGGATATGGGAATGGATTATTTCGCTTTCCATTATTTCTTATGTAAAATCTTGATTCAGACTTCGAAAGATTCATAGTTAGAACAGGTTTCTGGAACGAATTAAATATGAACTACGAGGCACCACTTTATTGGAAATTGTGTATAGTTTTGTGTAGGAAATATGTTTTTTTAACTAGTAAAACCATTTGGAAATATGCAATTGAAAAAGTTATTGATAATGAAAAGTGCAAAGCTGTTACAGGACTATAAAATTCAGGCATATAGACATGTGAAAACACAACATTCCAGATAAGACTGTGGTCAAATAGCAACGCATATGGTCTACTCATTGATAAGGTGATACCAAGGAACAGCAGAGCAGAAGAAAAAGTGTATGAAATTTGACAAAATATGTTGGCCGAGTGGTTAGCGTATCCACTCTCCAGCCAAAAGGCTGCGGTTCAAATCCCGCCATGGCCATGGATGTTTGTAGTGTCTGTGAAAATACTAGTGATGGTGGTTGGCAGTAGATAGTGTTGGTGTAGTTGTGGTTCATTGTAGTTGGTGGATTGTGTAGTGGAGACAGAGATGTAGAGTAGTCCCTCCCTTAATGAGTCCTCAGACTCCCTGGAGATGTCACGTAATAATAACAATATGAAGATCTAGAGATTGAAATTCAAAGAATTTGAAACAAAAGAGCGACAACAGGTATAAATATCATAGGAGCACTAGGAACATTACCAAGACTGTTAATGAAATACCTAGAAGAGCTGAGACTTCCATATATATCACCATCTCAACTCCAGGAAACAGCATTAGGAACATCTCACATTTTATATACAGTCAATTCTTAAACCTTTCAATGAGGACCAAATTGGACATTTTTCAGTGATGTGAATATTTTGTTACATTTTTTTTGTACACTTAGACTATGAACAATGTCAACTGAATTCAGAAATATAATAATAATAGGAAGGATTCCTTAAATAAACAAACAAGATATATATAATGTCTTCAAGTTAACTGCCTTACCATAATTCCTGCTTCACCAGCAGCTTTGACTGCAGCTTGGGAAGAATTTAAAGCATCATTAATGGCATCAACAATAGTATTATATGCTGAAGCTGCCTTCACTGCACCATCTGCACTGTCTCTTGTGTCAGCTAATAAACTAAAAATGACGTAAAAAAATTTGTTACAAAATTAGAGCATATTATTTTTTTTCCTTAAAAAAGAATAGATAAATACACTGACATTATTAAATATCAAGAGACTTAAAATTTAATTTCTGATGCTGACCTGCAGAGATAAAGAGTTGTTATTCCATTGCATAAAGCCCTGATCAGACAAAACATGGACTATTGTTCTCAAATTTGGTCCCTAGGATTTGAAGGGGACAAATTTTTTTTTAATGAGTCTTGCACAGGATCGGGTTCCTGGAGAGTGGTGGGTGGGATTGTGCTGCTTCACGGGGGAGGTGATGGAGCTCGGGCATCGGGCTATGGGCCTGTCTGTGTGTGTGTGTGTGTGTGTGTGTGTCAGATGTTGTGGCTGGGTTGTTGGGGAGACTTGTGAGAACTGGGGGTCCAGAATTGGGTTGACAACAATGGTATTATCTTTGATAGACAGTGCAGATTTGCTGGGGGAGGTCATGTGAAGCTTTGGTGGTCTACTTACTTGTTACAATGGGGTGACTGCTTCCTTGGACAGAAGGTGGGTGTGCACAGTGATATACTTAGATTTTGCAAAGGCTTTTGATAGATTATCGCATGATCTGAAATTTGGGGGGGAAACGTGGCCAAAGTTGTGGGGATGGCACAGGGGCTTCTGGGAATGATGCAGAGGACACTGACTTGTGGAAGTGGGGAGATTCTTGTTCCATTGTGTGGGGCTTTGATTGGGCCACATATGGACTATTGTGACCAGATTTGGTCACCTGGTTTTCAGAAGGATGAGGATGTTGGAGGGGGGGGGGATCAGGGACAACTGACTGGGGTTCTTTTCTAACCTCTGGAATGTCGAGTTTGGGGAAGGTTTGAGGGGATGCAACTTGCAGAGTCTGGTGGATGTCCCCCCCCCCACACTGTCTCATCCCTGGAGACTGTGGGGGGGGGAGAGTAAGGGGGAGGGTTTTTTTTCATGCAGAGTTGTGAATGATTGGAATGCCTTACCTGGGAGTATGATGTCTGCAGAGAATTGGAGTGTGTTTAAAGCATGGTATGACGAGCTGTGTGTATATATGGAAGGACCTCCCAGATGAGTCTTTGACTCCATGGGGTCTTGGGTGATAATAATAATAATAATAATAAATTAATTGTGGAAAAGGTACAGAGGCCATGTCTAAGAGATTACTCTGGATTTGTGAACTGTTCATAAAATATCTCAAATATATCCTCCACAGCAGTTGTCCTTATATACAATTTTCTCCAAACAATGCCATACTACCATAATCACTGTTTTCTTGCTGTCTATATATTGAAAGAAATCTCTACAGTGCTGTCATAGTGCACTTCTGCTACCTTATCAACCGAGTCACCCTGCTTGCCAATTCTTTATACAACTCATGGAATTAATTATTACAACTCATCTTATGTTGTCTCCTTGAAAGGTATATGTGAAACTGTATATGTGAAATATAATAAATTTAGTTTAATCCTTTATCCAAGTGTGAGCAAACAAATTTGCACCTGAAAGTATCTTCAGGACTGGGGTAAGGTGGTACAACACCAGGCAACTCGTTGCAAAGGTGGAGCAAGCTAACATTACTCCTATCTTAGTATCTCCCATAATGCAAAACACATCTCCTTGCAGATATGTATAATGTTATGCATTAAGGGAAGGTACACTACCCAGACTAGTTTCGACCTTTATTGAGGTCTCTTCAGTGGGAGCCAGGCCCAAGTGGGGATACCAAGCAGAAGCATTAGCAAGGTCATCTCTACCTATAGGAGTTGCCAAACGGTGTGCCATCTTTTTATTAAATTACTCTGGATTTAGAGAAAGATGTTGAAAGTTTATTTTTCACTTGGTTAGAGTATAATAAAATTTGTTTAATCCTTTATCCAACATCTTTCTCTAAATCCAGAGTAATTTATTAAAAAAAGGGTGGCACACCATTTGGCAACTCCTATAGAGAGAGAGAGAGAGAGAGAGAGAGAGAGAGAGAGATGACCTTGCTAATGTTTCTGACTGGTATCTCCAGTTGGGCCTGCTCCCACTGAAGAGACCTCAATAAAAGTTGACACTAGTCTGGGTAGTGGCCCTTCCCTTAATGCATAACATTAGACATATCCGCAAGGAGATGTGTTTTGCATTATAGGAGATACTGAGATAGGAGTGTTGGTAGCTTGCTCCACCTTTGCAATGAGTTGCCCTGGTGTTGTACCACCTTACCCCAGTCCTGAAGATACTTTCAGGCACAAACTTTGTTTGCTCACACTTGGATAAAGGATTAAACTAATTTTATTATACAGTAAGCATCAAGCTGACAACACATCTCAGAATGTTTTGATAGAAGTGCAGTGTAAAATAAAGTCAGGGAATTGGAACATGAACTCCATAAATGACCATATAAGACTACCACTATTAAAAGCTTTACATAAATATAAGCTAAAACAGCTCCTATACAGCAGAGCCTATATCATTACAGTGAAGTATGGTAGCAAACTGCAAGAGCAAAAGCTAAGGATGAAACAATCTGCACTATTGAAAATCTGGTTGGAACGAAAAGTCAACAAACTTCGTCAACAAAAAAGTCAAAATCTGGATCTGATTTGAGCAACTTAAACAGTTTTAAAGAAGGACAGCTTAAAAATAATAACATCGAAAATAAACTGATTAACACACATAATTTGGCCAAAAAAACAATTGCTGAAGTTACTGAAGAGCTAAAACAAAGAATTATAGTGACTGCACAGAAAATTAAAAGATATGAAGCAAGAATAAACCAATATGTACAAAATACGCAATTTCAACAGAACAAACGTCAATTCTTTCAGTCTCTCCAGAGAAATACAAATGCAAACAATCATTCACCTGAAAAAGAAGAAACACTCAAATTTGGAAGTCAATCTGGGATAATCCTACTGAACATAATTAAGATGCCTCATGCCTTAAGGAAATAGAAAAAGAAATGAAACAAAAACAAATGCAAAATGTCATTATCACTAAATAAATGATCAGTGCACAAGCTAGAATTGGAACATGAACTCCATAAATGACCATATAAGACTACCACTATTAAAAGCTTTACATAAATATAAGCTAAAACAGCTCCTATACAGCAGAGCCTATATCATTACAGTGAAGTATGGTAGCAAACTGCAAGAGCAAAAGCTAAGGATGAAACAATCTGCACTATTGAAAATCTGGTTGGAACGAAAAACTGGAGTGCACCTGGCAAAGACGAACTGCATGGATTTTGGTTAAAGCATCTAACCAGTCTACGTCATCAAATGGCAGAAAAATTTAATTATTTGTTGCAGTCAGGCTCAGTGGAAGACTGGGTGATATCTGGATGCACTTTTCTCTTCATGAAAGATAAGAATGAAAGATAAGTAGGCATGTTATTGAACTATCGTCCAATAACATGCCTACCAACAATGCTCAAACTGTTCACTGCAATCATAGCAAATTCCATATACCACCACTTATCAGATAATCAAATTTATCCAATTGAACAAAAAGGCAGTTTTCAAAAACCTAGAAGAACAAAAGAGCAGATCCTTATTAATAAAATGATTCTCAGAAATTCAAAAAGATGAAAAACTAACTTAAACATGGTATGGAAAGACTATAAGAAAGCATTCGATTCCCTCCCACACATCTAGATCCTAAAATCACTACAAATATTTGGAATTAGCAAAAACATATGTTCGTTTCTGGCTGATGCTATGAAATCATGGAAAACAATTTTAATAGTCAATAATGAATGATTTGGATTATTAGAATTTTAAAGGTGAAATTTTCCAAGATGATTCCTTGTCACCATTGCTCTTCAACGTTTCTTTGATACCTTTGTCTATGATTTTGAAGAAAACAAAACTTGGATATTAAATTTCTAAAAATAATATTAAAATTTTCCATCTATTGTATATGGATGACTTGTAGTTATATGGAAAATCGGCCCAGCAAATAAACTCTTTACTAAACACAGTTCGTATTTTCAGTCAGGACATCAATATGGAATTTGGGTTAGATAAATGTGCAATTTTATCTATTAAATAGGGGAAATTTAATGACACTAGCAATTTTGATTTTCATTAAGAGAAATATATAAAAGCAGTTTCAGCAGATGAACACTATAAATACCTAGGAATATTTCAAAGCCAGTGATATTCTCCACTCAAAAGTTAAACAACAGGTAGCATTAGAATACACCAAAAGAGTTAAAAATATTCTGAAAACTAAACTAAACACAATTAAAGCAATGAATTCTTGGGCTATTTCATTGCTTTAATTGTGTTTACCAGTGATCCGATACACAGCTGGCATAATAGATTGGATAAAAGAAGACCTGGACAAATTGGACTACAAAATTATAAAACTAATGACTATGTATCATTATTATTATGATTACCCAAGACCCCATGGAGTCACACTCATCTAGGAGGTCCTTTTATCAAACACACAGCTCATCATACTGTGCGTTAAACACACTCAAATTCTCTGCAGACACCACACTCTCAGGCAAGGCATTCTAATCATTCACAACTCTGCATGAAAAAAAAACCTGCTTCTCACTCCCCTACTCACATCTTCCTTATACAGCTTCTAGGGATGACCTCTGGTTCTCCCCTGATCTCCCATTATTTTCTGTAGAACCTCTCCAGCATTGATCCTATAACAACCCCTTAATAACTTCAAGGTCTCTATCATATCTCCCCTCCTCCTGTCCACCAGACTCTGCAAGTTGCATCTTCTCAATCTTTCCTCATACTTGACATTCAAGTGGTTAGAAACTACCTTAGTCAGTTGCCTCTGGACCCTCTCCAACATCTCTTCATCCTTCTGAAAACCAGGTGACCAAATCTGGGCACAATAGTCAATGTGTGTGTGGCCTAATCAAAGCCTTATACAATGGAACAAGAATCTCCCTACTTCTCCAAGTCAGTGTCCTCTGCATCATTCCCTTTGTGTTGTCTTCACAATTTTGACTATGTGTCCCCTAAATTTCAGATCCTTATCCACTATCACCCTCAGATCTCTTATTTCTTCCACCTCCAACAATATATCCTCACCAAGCATAAATTTTGCATCCCATCTTTGTTTTCCAAATTTTAAAACCTTATATTTTGCAACATTGAACTCACATCCCCATTCCTGTGCACAATCACTCAGTTTATTCAAGTCTTCTTGTAAGGCCACAACATTTTCTCTACTCTTTATGGTTTGTCCCAACTTTAAAACAATGAATATTTCCATCCAAATCTTCGCCAATATCATTAATATAAAAGTTAAACAGCAATGGCCCTGAAACAGACCCCTGAGGCACACCACTAGTAACTTTCCTTTTCCTGAATATCACTCCCCCATATACAACTTGTTGATACCTATCAGATAGCCAATCTCCAATCCAATGCATCAATCTAATATCCAACCGCATCCGCTCTAGTTTGACTATCAATTTATCATGGGTAATCTATCAAAAGCCTTTGTGAAATCTAAGTATATCGCTGTGTATCCTCCTCCTCTGTCCATGGAAGCAGTCACCTTATTGTAGTAAGTAGATTACTAAAACATGACCTCCCTTTAGCAAATCCATGCTGTCCATCAAAGAAAATACCATTGTTATCAACTCAATTCTTGATCCTAGTTCTCACAAGCTTCTCCAAGAACTGAACTACAACACTTGTTGTAGTTAATTTGTTGTTGCCTATAATTTGATGCTTGAGTTCTATCACCTAATTTATGAAGTGGCACAATTAATTAATTGGGCGAAAATAATTCATTGGCAGGTATGCAAAAAATACGGCTTTCGTACTTCTAATTACTAGTGACAGCATAATCATGCATTACATCCATGAAGTAATGTTGACCGGTTGCACCTATCAAGGAGAATAGGTTGACAGAGTCTGCTGTAAGTGAGACAGATTGTGGAAGAAGAAGAAATTAACTTAAAAAGTTAAATTGACAATAGCTCTGAGCAAATGCTTCAAGCAATTACACAAGAGGGTCTTCTAAAAGCAGCAGGAAACAAATCTGATTACAAAAAGGAACAGCAAAATATCCGATATGTGCACTAGAAAAATAAACCCTTGCATGGCCATTTCTTCAAGATACTGAGGACAAAACTGATGTGAACAAGACGGGGCAATGGCTACAATATAAATATATTAAAAAAAGAAACAGAAGGATTTATTGTAGCAGCTCAAGAACAGGCATTATAAACTAATGCAATGAAAACAAAAATTTTGAACATCAATAATAACAGCAAATGCAGATTATGTGATCAGAAAGACGAGACTGTAGAACATCTAATCAGTGCCTGGAGCAAGATAACTCAAACTGACTATAAATACTACCATGATCATGGCCAAAATAATTCATTGGCATGTATGCAAAAAGTATGGCTTTCCTACTTCTAATAACTGGTGGCAGCATAAAATAGAGACAGTATTACTGGAGAAAAAAACAGCAAAAATTCTCTGGGACATTAGAATGCAAACTGATCGGCATTTGGAACACAATAGACCTGACATCACAATTATCGAACATCGACAGGTTTGGATTATTGATATCCCAGTACCCAGTGATAGCAACATTAACAACAAAGAACTGGAAAAAATTACTAAATATCGAGATATGGCAATCAAAGTTGGCATATCTCGATATTTCATCCCAATAGTAATCGGTGCACTTGGTGCAATTTCAAAGAAGCTATCGAACTATTTACAGCAATTAGACATCAATGAAGTGACCTCCATATGATCTACAATAAACAGCTTTACTTCAAACAGTCCATATTTTATGATAGCCTATTCTTAGATTCTTGGGTGGAATCTGAACTGTTATGTTCAGATTCACCAGTTAAACTGTTGTATAAACGATATCTTGTTTTGACTGTATACATTGGCATACAGTCAAAACATGTGTATGAATGAAATTAATTTCTGTTTAAAATATCTGAAAAATGAAACCCAATATAAATATATTTTATTTATTATTACCAAGATGGTCTAGTGAAATGCATTTGTATTCTAAAACTGATTTCTTCAGCAAAGATTCTGATAAAGTATTACCATCTAGTACCACAATACATTTTTTCCCCCATAATATCTTTACCAATAAGATATAAAATAGTAACAAGATTTCATCTTTGAGCTTTGTTTTTACTCTTTTTTAAAACAGATAAAACTGCACAAAATAATTTTATGGTGTGGAGTGTGAATCATGAAAATAATAGACAAAACAATACTGCAATTTTCAGCTATGAAAGGCAAGTGAATAATTTTTCTACACTGATAAGATCTCAGTAAAGGTCAAAACCAGTCTGGATAATAACTCTTCTCATAATGCATGGCTACATATCCAAAAAGGAATTGTACCAAGTATTATGGAATACTATAGTAATTGGATATGATTGCACATCATGTGTAATCATTTGTTTACTTATGCTTGGATAAAGGGTAAAAACAGTATAATTTTATGTCAAATATAATTTATAAAAAAAAGGCTATAAATGGTAGTGGTGGAGACAGAGAGTTGTACAGTAGGTGTCCTCCCGTGATGAGTCTTCAGACTCCTTGGAGGTGTCACGAATAATAATAATAAATTCAAATCTCTCCATAGAACTGATACTTGTGAAACTTTTTAGTCATAAGACCAGTGCCTTGATTACTAGATCAAGATCTCAAGCCTCAGGTGGATTCAAAGGTGAGTCATGAAGTGTATCAATTGCCTGGAGGATTTATCGTCTGACGGAAATAATATAACCTGTATGGAATGCAGTAGGATTCTACACTTAAAATGTGCCGGCATTTCAGAAACAACCTGGCAATGTAAATCCAATGCAGTACGCAAGGAATGGAAATGCGTACTCTGCAGGAAGAACAAAGAAATGCACCTAAGGCAGCCACCTACGACGCAGCTGATTATACCAGAGGCAAAATTAGACAACGAACTGAACAGACAAAAAAAAAACGCAGGTGTGTCCTACAATTTCAACTCCATAAATATACTTTTTCTAGAGACTATAAAAGCCAGCTTTTATAGTCTCTAGAAAAGTCTAGAGACTATAAAGATCTACTAAACTTCCAGTTTAGTAGATCTTTTGCAAGAACTCTTTGACAAACAGAATGAACAAATAACAAAAAAACTAGCGAATATGAAGATTTGGTCAAACATAATAATTTAGCAGTGATAGAAGTGTTGCAAACGGTAAAAGACATTAAAATCAGCATTAATGCACTAAATGACAGGAAACAACAATTTGATGAAAGAGACATCAGAACTCCATCAAAAAGTTCATTCTCTAAAACTAATTTAGTCAAACATAATTTATCAGTGATAGAAGTGTTGCAAATGGTTAAAGACATTAAAATGGGCATTAACGCACAAAATGACAAGCAACACAATTTGATGAAAGAGACATCGAACTCCATCAAGAAGTTCATACTCTAAAACTACAATACGAATGTTTAAATCAGCAACAACATAAAGAAGATCTTGTCATAAACAGCCTTCCTGAAACTGCACCTACAGAAAATCTCAGAGACGTGGTTTTAAAATTAGGCCATGCAATTGATATCCCCCTACAGCTTAACAACATTCAGACCATAAATCGGATTCCTAGGAAGAGCAAAAAACAAGGCTTGCCATGACCTGCACCAGTCATAGTTCATCTTACAAGCAAGTCCACAAGGGACAATCTCATAATGCCAAGGACTTGAACGCATTGCAAGACAATACACCGATCTTCCTACCTGAATATTTAACACCATTCAACCTGAATCTGTTGTACCAAGCAAGAAAAGCAAAAATAGAAAAAAATTAAAAATTTTTGTGGATCAGAGATGCCAAGATATTCTTGAGGAAGTCACAAACTTCAAAGCTGATACAAATAAAAAGTTCAGAAGACATAGAAAGGCTGCCACAGTGAAAAAAAAAGTCTTCTAATTAGTTCATAAAGAAGACCACTATAAAAATGAATATGAACCATCAAGACAGATGCAAAAACACCAGAATATATCGGCAATTTCACTTTGATCGGACCTTTCAGATCATTCATTTGACCTCTCAAACATCAGCCTACTTCCAACATAGCACTCAAATCAATAAAAAAATAAATAAAGAAAGAAAATAAATATATACATATATAACCAGCGTCATCCTCAGATAAGCTTATTAAAAAGCTTCGAGGATGCAAGCAGAAACATTACATCTCAACCGAGATCAACAGAGAAAAAAAAATTATTTATTACATTGAAGTGCTGTAGTTACAGCACTTAAATACATTAAAAGCAAAAACTGTAAAATATATATATAACTTATTCTTATCCTATAAATGCTATTAAAAAAATTAGTATTTAATTAATTAATCATTTGATGCAAAGGTTTCTTAGAATAATAATAATATAATAATAAAATATATAGGAATTAAAGAGTAAAAAAAATAAAAATAAAAATTATTATAAAAATATATTAAAAGCAAAAATTGCAAAATATAACATATTGTTATACTATAAATGCTGTTAAAAATGTAATCTTATTCAATTGCAAACTATAAATTATCATCTATAGTAACTATTATTAACACATTATATAAAAAAAGGAAACTTGTATGAAATTCATTGTAAAAAAAAAAAAAAAACTAGAACAACATGTTTTGTAAATGCATAATATGCAATCATAATTTTAATAATAAAAATCATTGAATTTTAAAAAAATACTATTATTATTACTACTATATGTATGTAATTTGTAGAATTTTTAAATTTTGTAATTTCTATAATTTTATAATGTAATTATTATATGTATGCAAGACATAATAAAGTGTTTAAATTATAAAAAAAAAAATATATATATATAGCAATATATTGGCCGGCCTGGTTGGCCGAGTGGTTAGTATCTGCTCTCCAGCCAAAGGGTTATGGGTTCGAATCTTGCCATGGACATGGATGTTTGTGACTGTCTGTGAAAATACTAGTGGTGGTCAGCGGTAGATGGCGTTCGGGTAGATGATCAAGGTAGTTGTGGTTGGTTGAGTGGTGAAGACGGAGAGTTGTAGATTAGGTGCCCTCCCTCGATGAGTCTTTGGACTCCCTGGAGGTGTTATGTAATAATAATAATAATAATAATAATAATATTTATAATAATAATATATAATATTATTATAATATAACGTAATAATAATAAAGTAACAAAATATGGATATGATACAAAACTGGATATATGATATTTGTAAATGAAAGCAAAGTAGGACTTTTAAGGAGAAGGCTTGTTTTAATGACATTTTATTTTAAAAAGATGATTATAGTGTACAAAGCAAAGACATACATTGCGATATTTCTGAATTTTGCTAATGCATTTCATCGAGCACACTATTAAAAGTTATTATTTAAAGGTAATAAGATGATCCCTGGAATAAGAGAATATCACTGTAATATATATTTTTGTTTGTATAGAAGAGCAGTTAAGCAAAGAATCCCCCCCCCCCCCAAGCAGTGGTGGAAAAGAAGCTGTAATTCAAGAAATATGACTGTAGTGGTGTATGGCTACTGAAACATTTCCCATAAATGCAAAGTCTGTACACATACTGAAAATTTGCTAGTCTGGGTGGAGGGGAAGCAAGAATGAATGAAATATTAGTACTACTGCTAGTCTATAAAGATAATCACAGACAAGAAAAAGTTTCAGACAAATAATGATATGCAATATGAGGAACTATAAGTTGGATGATACATACTATGAGATCATGAAACAAGATTGAGAGAGTGCAGAGACTGGGTGAATCAAAAGACTTACAGAAAAGTTGTGATATATGAAATGATTATAGTAATATAGTAATAACATAATGGAAATATAACAAGGGAAAGGAAGTTCGAATGGTTCAAGTTGATGGAATGCATTTCAATGGGATTGATGTTAGTCATTTGGTGCAATTGTTTAATAAGAGTGCACAGGGTCCATACAAAATTAGTACCACTAAGAGTCAGAGAGAGGTTGAGAAGTAGGTTGTGGAAGGATGGGAGGAGGATGAATCCAAAGGTGAGAAAGAGATTATAGCAGAGCAAAGTGCTGCAGTGCAAAATATAGACGATCATAAGAATATAAATGAAATTCAGAGTCAGGATCAGGAAAATAAGAATGGTCAGAATGAAGAGAGAAGTGCACTATGATACAATTTGAAGCTGTAAGAGAGTAAAGAGTGATTGCGTTGATGAGATGGCCTCAACGAGTGGAGAATTGTTATGTTTATACACTAATGTATGGAGTATCACAAATAAAGGGCTGAGTTCGTAGCATTGATTGAATCAGTATACAATAATTGGCATAAGTGAAACTTGGCTGACTGAGGATGATATACTGTCAAAACTTGAAATGGTAGGATATAGAATTTTCTGAAAGGATAAGAAGATCAAGAGAGGAGGGGAGTATTGTTAATTGTAGCAGAGGAATTGTGTCCTTCAAGAGTTGAAGTGGAAAATAGTAGTATGTGTGAAGATTTTGAAGCTGTTTGGTGTGAAGTTGAGATCAACACTTTAGTATACCTAATAGAATGTTGTTATAGGCCAGGGAATGTGGAGAATATTGATTGTGAAATTAGACAAATTAGTTGGGCAAGTAAAAAGAAAATGATCCTAATGGGAGATTTTAATTATAAGTATGTGGATTGGAAAGGAGAGATAGTATACACTAACAAGGAGAGTGAATTTGTTGAGTTTCTGCAGGATAACTATCTAAAAGCAGCATGTGATGGAAGCAACACAAGGTTTATCAGTGTTAGTTTGGTCATATCCTCACAGAATGTTATTGTGAATGATGTACCAACACTGCCGTCTGTTGGTGAAAGTGATCATGAAGTATTGATTTGGAAGATAGTCAAACAGGAAAAAGTAGTTATCAATAAGATCTATATGCAGAACTATAAGGTGGGTGATTATCAGAAGTTCAGTAGTCAACCAGCATCAATACATTGGGTAGATGAATTGTGTAGAAAAGATGTTGACATTGCATGGGAAATGATAAGGCAGTATCTAACACAACCAATGCATAACTGCATACCAAGAGTTAAGCGAGTGAATGGTGAAGTTAAGCAAGCAGTGTTACAAAAGAAGTTGTTATGGAGGAAGAACAAGACAGTTTGCAGTGAACAGATGCATGAAGAATATAAAGTGCGGGCCAGAAAAGTGACAAGCATGGTTAAAAAAGAAAAAGTAGAATATGAGAGGAGATTGGAGACAGGTCAAAGCTAATCCAAGGGAATTTTTCTGCTTTGTGGCAAGCAAGAGGGAAAAATAATTATGGCAGGTTGATGCTGTTGAATAACTATGGTACCAGAGTAACCAAAGCAAATGATATAGTGGAATTATTTAACAAACACTTCATCAGTATATCATAGTGGTGTGAATGATGCTATGCAACATGTAGAAGGAAAGCAAGAATTAAGAGAATCGAAGGTGAAAGAATTAGGGTTGTATCAAGTGTTGCTTGGATTAGATGTTAATAAGGCTGTGGGAATGGATAACATATCACCACGTATTTTTAAAGAATGTGCAAAAGAATTAGCCATACCCTTGTCCTGGTTATTTAATGAAAGTCTTGCAGTGAGGAATGTTCCTAAGGTGTTGAAAGAAGACAAAATAAAACTCTTCACAAGCATGGTTTGAGAACAGAAATTTCCAATTATACATCCATTCTGTATATCAGCAACTGTAATCAAAGTGTTGGAAAAACTGTTTTGAAATAGAATACAGGATTGGGTTACTGAACATATTATTATTATTATTCAGGCCTCCATGGAGTCAAAAGACTCATCGGAGGTCCTGGGAGGTCCTATCTAAGAAACACAAAGTCTATCAAGACTCATCAAGGGGAGGTTCCCCCCCCTTAAAAACACAAAGTCTATCATACCACTCCTTGAACTCATTGACCGTTCTCGCTCTCACCACTCTATCAGGCAATGCACTCCATAGTTCAACCACCCTCCATGCAAAGAAACCATTCCTCACCCTCATGCTCATAGTTTCCTTTCGTTCCAGGGATGGCCCCTTATCATCACTCCTTCCCGCTGTTCAACAAAGTGAAAGAACTCCCCAGTGTCAGCCCTATAACCATCTCTCAACAGTTTAAAAGTCTCAATCATATCACCTCTCTTTCTTCTATCCATCAAACTCTGC
Organism: Typopeltis vanoorti; assembly: GCF_054136105.1. Taxonomy (NCBI): domain Eukaryota; kingdom Metazoa; phylum Arthropoda; class Arachnida; order Uropygi; family Thelyphonidae; genus Typopeltis; species Typopeltis vanoorti. The sequence goes on along the minus strand of NC_143552.1, from coordinate 65,340,362 downwards.
AGTCCACATTCCCTCAGCCGATCCTCATAACTAACATTGTACAGTCCTGAAACCATCTTTGTTATCTGTTATCTGCCTTTGTACCCTTTCCACAGTTAATTTATTGCCTTCAAATCCTGGGGACCAAATTTTAGAACAATAGTCTAAGTGTGGTCTGATCAGAGTCTTAAACAACAGAATGATAACTCTTTTATCTCTGCAGGTCAGCGTCCTTCTCACTGTTGCAGCAATCCTCTGTGTTATCTTCATCACTTTTGCAATATGTCCCATAAATTTCAGTTTTCTATCAATCATCAACCTCAGATCTCGTCTCCCCTCCTTCCTCCAGTATAGCTCCTCCAATAGAGTATGCAGTGTCCCATCGATGTGTCCCAAACCTCAAGACCTTGCATTTTACTGCATTTAAACCAACACTCCAATTTATTTGTCCATCTATCTAGCTTATTCAAATCCTCTTGCAGGGCTACCACATCTGCACTATTACTAATAACCCTTCCTATCTTCACATCATCTACAAACAACTGAATATTCCCTTGCAATCCACTGACAATGTCATTGATATAAAGGTTAAACAATACAGGTCCCAGTACTGAGCCCTGTGGGACCTGTAACCCTCTGCCTCCTTGAAAATGCCCCACCATACACAACTCTCTGATACCTATTGGATAGCCAATCCTGAATCCAGTTGACCAATCTGACATCCAGACCTATGTGCTGCAACTTAAATATCAGCTTATCATGTGGCACCCTGTCAAATGCCTTCACTAAATCCAAGAAAATGGCAGTATATGCCTTACCCTCATCTACTGCTTTTGTAACTATATTATAAAAGGCTAGCATATTGCTAAAACAATAGCAACCCGCTTCAAAAATTCATGTTGACTCTCACAGATAACATTATCCTCATCTGCCCAATTCTGTATACATTCCCTCACTAATTTCTCCAAGATCTTAACAACTACTGATGACACACAAACTGACCTATAATTAGACACTTTCAGTCTGCTTCTGCCCTTATGCAATGACACTATCTTGCCTTCCTTCCATTCCCTGGGCACCTTTCCCCATAGCCAGACTTTCATTGAAATCCCAGATCAACAGAGCTGTCAGTTCTTTGTCACATTCTCTCAAAACTCGTGGTGAAATACCATCCTGTCCCACAGCTCTACCTAGGCAACACGTACACTATCTTTCCTATCTGCATCTTCTTTCATATAACCTCAAGCAAGAATCTCATATCTCTCGCTGCCCAATTTACATTATCTCTCAAGTCATTTGTTCCTACCATCACAATCATCTCATCCACCCTTTCACCCCTCTTAATTGCCATAGCCACACTTTCTATTGTTCCTCCAGGCAAACACTCCTCACGTATCCTATCTTGAACACCGGATCATTGAGTCCCCATACATTACACCTCTTACCACTCTGTTCCTCAATTGCTCACATGCATCCCTCACTCTCTATCTCTCTCTCTTTCCACTAACAATTTCTCTCTGTGTTCCTCTACTTACCTGCCTTCCTGACATCACTGTATCCTATCTCTGGTTCCAGTGCTACCTCACATTATTCTCATTCCCTCTCTCCTACTGTTTCCATTCTCTCCTCTTCTATCATTCCCATCTCTCTCTCTCTCTCTCTCTGATTCCCTCTCTTCTACTGTTCCTATTCTCTCCTCTTCTATCATTCCCATATATCTCTCTCATTCCTCTCTTCTACTGTTCCTATTCTCTCCACTTCTACAATTCCCATAACTCTCTCATTCCCTCTCTTCTACTGTTCCTATTCTTTCCTCCTCTATCATTCCCATAATTATCTCTCACTCCTACTCTGATTCACCTTGCATTTGTCTCTTCCATTCACCTAATCTCATCTTTCACACTTCTCATCTCATTTCCTAGACATTGCACCTGCTCTTTCAGCTCATCTATCTCTGTCTGCAAGTCAGCCACTCTTATTTGCCATTCATCCTCCCAATTGAGACCATCTCTTCACAATCCTGCAACCTTTCCATACTCTCCAAGTTCCTCCCATTGCCTGCATTTTGTGCATATATGTATTTCCCCTTCTCTCACCTGGCGCATATACAATAGCCAGGATGCATACATTCCACAAGTCATGCATGCTACAAAATCCTGTATGATATCACACAAAATGGAGTTCTTAAATGGGGGAGGATTTGGCGATATGTCATTTGCAATTTTAACTACCGCTACCGCCATTATTCAAAATAGCGTTGAGGAACTATTAGAACTAAACGCTAAATAAGTACAAGGGAGTATAACTATATAAGTAAAAGTACAAACAAATATAAACAAAACATTTAAGTATACTAAATATAAAAAAATAAAACTAAATAATTAAAACTTATGTTATCTTCGTTTTCTCTTCCACCATTATGCATCCGATTCCGACCCAGTCTTCTCAGTAACCAAAACACACAATATAGCAACGACAACTAATTTAAAAACAACTACTGAGGGACACTCGTATTCCAGAAAAACAACGTAGCACAAATCTCGACAGAAGTCAGACTATTCACTGATTAAAAAGCACTTTTTTCTGCACAGCTCAAATTCTCCGCCACGTTCTCCGCCGACTCTAGCATCCTCCTATATATGCTATATGATTCTCTATGATGATCAGAATGGGTTTGTGAAGGTCAGATCTTGTTTTAGCAATCTGATAATGTTTTATAATAAGGTGATGAAGGTGTTGGATAAGGGAGAATCATATTCTGTGATATTCTTGGACCTTTCAAAGGAATTTGATTAATTACCCCATGATAAGGTGTACAAGTGCAGAGGAACAGAAATAGATAATATGTTGGTAAGATGGATTCAAGATTGATACCAGCAAGTGATGGAACTGCATTACAGAAAAGGAAGGTGACCAGTGGCATCCCTTCTGTTCTGTTCTTGGATAACTACTGTTTAACATATTGCTAATGATATTTCATGTGAAATGACCGGGGACCTTCAAATGTTTGCCAATGATGCAAAGTTAGGTATAATGATCAGGAGTAGTGCTAATATTAATTTTCTGCAGGAAGATTTGAATAAACGTTTACCTTGGACAAATGAGTAGGGTTGAAGTTTTAATGTTAATAAATGCAAGGTGTTACATTTTGGGATACAGAGATATATGACTACATACTATATTGGTGTAGCTGTACTTCAGAAAGTGGATGAGATTCTGAATCTTGGAGTGATAGTGGGCAGTGGACTGAACTGAAGTTCTGAGAGTACATTATATGTTTTGAAAAGACTGCTCGTTGTATAGATGCTATGATAAAATGTATATTGACATATAGGGATAAGGAGGTGGTAGTAAATCTATATAAGGCAGTGGTAAAACCACATATGGACTATTGTGGTCAGATTTGGTCACCTAGTGTTCATTGTGATGTGGAAACACTAGAGAGGGTCCAAAGATGAATAACCAAAGTGATATTAGGACTATGGAGTGTTGGTTATGAAGAGCTTTTGAGAGAATGTGGATTACAGAGATTGGTGGAAATGACAAAAAGAGGAGATAAGATAAAGACCTACAGGTTAGTTAAAGGATTCTATTAGATTAATACCAAAGAAATTATAAAAAGATTGGATGTTAAGACGGGAAGAACGAGAGGTCATCCATGGAAGCTGTATGAAGATGTGGTGAGGAGTAGATTTTTTACATGGAGTGTTGTTAGTGAGTGGAATGCATTGCCTGAGTGTGTTGTGAGTGTAGGTAGTGTAAATAACTTCAACGTGTCTATCATAACTTCATTATGATAGACACGTTGCTGGTTGAATGGACCTTCCACAATGAGTCTGTTGACTCCTTGGAGGTTACCAAATAATAATAATAATGTAGTCCAAAAACTTATTGCTGGACGTTCATATTAACCACCATGCTCATAATTATTATTATTATTATTATTCAGGGCTCCATGGAGTCAAAAGACTCATCAAGGAAGGTCCTTCCTAAGAAACACAAAGTCTATCAAGACTCATAGAGGGGAGATCCCCCTCTGAGAAACACAAAGTCTATCATACCACTCCTTGAACTCATTGACCATTCTTGCTCTCACCACAAGATCAGGCAATGCATTCCATGGTTCAACCACGCTCCATGCAAAGAAACCACTCCTCACCCTCTTGCTCACAGTTTCCTTTCGTAACTTCCAGGGATGGCCTCTTGTCATCACTGCGATTTATATAACGCAGTATTTTTGTGGAACTTAACATCTGTGATATACGAGGGTTACCTGTATATAACAATAATAATAATTTAAAAATAATGAAAACATTTTGTAAACAAAAATATACATAGTGTGGAGGAGGACAAAAATTAATAATAGACTACTTTATAACAAACGAAAAGCAACAAGCCTCTCCCTAGATGTTAAAGTTGGGAGGGGATCAGATACTGATAAAAATAGATACAGATCATTATTTAGTGAAGGTAAAATTATTGTTTTTCCACCAAATTGGTTATAAAAAATTAAAACAAAAAACTAGAGAAACCAAATCTAAATATATAGTAAGACTATTAAATGATTTATGTATAAGAAATTTATACCAAACAAGGGATAAATAATTATTTAGAAAAAATATGTGAAAATGTCAAAATAGAAAAAGAATAGAATAATATGAAGAAATTATTACATTAGCAGCATGCGAAAGACAAGGAACACATAAAAATTACCATAAAAATAAAAAGTTACACATATACCAGTCACAGAGCTCACCACACGTGGGCAGGTCCACAGGTGACAGATAGTGGATCACTACCCAGATATGGAAGGTAACTGTGAATGACACAGTAACCTGATGAATAAGCAGTTCCAGACCAACAGCAGCATTGCTATCAGGGGATGGGGGAACTGGCCCTTGTCAACGGCCATTTCACTGTCAAATTTCAAACCAAAAATGCCACATAACACTAAGACAACAATGTGATATGGCACCCTATGCTGAAATTAAATAAGCATGCCCCTCAGGAGGTACCCAAAAATCAACCACAGCAACTGTCCACCAGGTAAGGTGTGGGTGCACAGGAATCTGCTCTATATCATTATTTAGAAAAAAATACAAGGGGGGGGGTCTGGAAAGTTCAGATAAACACCTAGAACAAAAATTAATTAATTTTGTCTTCTTATATATCCTAAAAGAAAACATATTTTCAGAAAAAACATTCTGTAAGTGAAAAAAAAATTATGAAAAATTTTTATATTATTATTATTATTATTATTATTATTATTCAGCCCTCCATGGAGTCAAAAGATTCATCATGGGAGGTCCTTCCTAAGAACATAAAGCCTGTCAAGATTCATCGAGGGGAGGTCCCCCTTAAGAAACACAAAGTCTATCATACCACTCCTTAAACTCATTGACCGTTCTCGCTCTCACTACTCCATCAGGCAATGCATTCCACGGTTCAACCACCCTCCACACAAAGAAACCACTCCTCACCCTCTTGCTCACAGTTTCCTTTCGTAACTTCCAGGGATGGCCTCTTGTCATCACTCCTTCCCGCTGTTCAACCAAGCAAAAGAACTCCCCAGTGTCAACCCTGTAACCACCTCTCAACAGTTTAAAAGTCTAAATCATATCACCTCTCCTTCTTCTATCCACCAAACTCTGCAATCCACATTCCCTCAGCCGATCCTCATAACTATCATTGTACAGGCCTGAAACCATCTTTGTTATCTGCCTTTGTACCCTTCCCACAGTTAATTTATCCCCTTCAAATCCTGGGGACCAAATCTGATAACAATAGTCTAAGTATGGTCTGATCAGAGACTTATACAACAGAATGATAACCCTTTTATCTCTGCAGGTCAGTGTCCTTCTCATAATTGCAGCAATCCTCTGTGTTACCTTCACCACCTTTGCAATGTCCCCTAAATTTCAGGTTTCTATCAATCATCAACCCTAGATCTCTTGTTTCCCCTACTTCCTCCAGTATAACTCCTCCCATAGAGAATGCAGCATCCCATCGATGTTTCTCAAACCTCAAGACCTTACATTTTGCTGCATTAAACCAAAACCCCCATTCATTTGTCCATCTATCTAGCTTATTCAAATCCTCTTGTAGGGCTACCACATCTACACCATTACTAATGTTCCTTCCCAGCTTGACATAATTCGCAAACAACTGAACATCCCCTTGCAATCCACTGGCAATGTCATTGATATAAAGGTTAAACAATATAGGTCCTAGTACTGAGCCCTGTGGGACCCACTCGTAACTATCTGCCTCCTTGAAACTGCTCCACCATACACAACTCTCTGATACCTATCAGACAGCCAATCCTGAATCCAGTTGACCAGCCTGACATCCAGACCCATGTGCTGCAACTTAAATATCAGCTTATCATGTGGCACCCTGTCAAATGCCTTCGCTAAGTCTAAGAAAATTGCAGTATGTGCCTTTCCTTCATCTAATGTTCTTGTAACTTTATTATAAAAGGCTAGCATATTGCTAAAACAAGAGTGCCCTTTCACAAATCCATGTTGACTCTCACAGATAACATTACCCTCATCTGCTCAATGCTGTATTCGGTCCCTCACTACTTTCTACAAGATCTTAACAACTACTGATGACACACAGACTGACCTATAATTAGACACTTCCAGTCTGTTAACACCCTTATGCAATGGCACTATCTTACTTTCCTTCCATTCCCTGGGCACCTTTCCCGCAGCCAGACTTTCATTGAAAAGCCAGGTTAAAGGCACTGTCAGTTCTCTAGCACATTCTCTCAAAACTCGTGGTGAAATACCATCCAGTTCCAAAGCTTTACTGACATCTAGAGTACTCAGTATCTGAAACACGCTCTCCTCCTGTACCTCTAAACCTCGAACCAGCCCTCTCCCTCTAGCATTAAAACTGACTCCTCTAGGATGAAATACTCCAATAAAGTGTTCATTGAACAATTCTACTATGTCCTCTGCATCAGTCACTCTATTCCCATTTTTATCCCACAATATCATTCTTCCACAGTCATTTCTCCTCTTACTGGCCACAAAGCCAAAAAATTCCCTAGGATTTTCTTTGGATCTTATTGCCAATCTCCTCTCATATTCCAGTTTCGCTTTCCTTACCACACTAGTCACTCTTCTGGCCTATGTCTTATATTCTTCATGCATCTTCTCTTCACCTGTCTCCTTATATCTCTTCCATAGCCTCTTTGTTTATCAGAACTTTCCAGACCCCCCCCTCCCATATAAGAAAATGTAAACACAGAAAACAAATGGAATAATATGAAGAAATTACTACATCAGCTGCATTTAAAAGACAAGGGATACAAAAAATACCATAAAAATAAAAAAATGTACATATATATTCCAGTCGCTGGATGTACTGAATTGCCTCTGTTTTGGGGATTGATGGTAGACTGCACTAGCTCCAAGCTAGGAAGCAAAGAAATGAGCACACACCATTAAAGTAGATAGACATACCAGCTTGAATGTTGTCCAGATCAACAAGATTCATGTCCATAGCTTAGGCAGAGGGCTATGTTCGAAAAGTCCACTATAGTTCTAAATAATTTCACTCACCTTAAAAATGAATGAAAACAACCAAACAAGAATACTGGAAATTGCTTGATTATCCTCCAGCTGATCATCCTGGAATTTACTAGATCAAAATCAGAGGTACTAAATAAGATTCTTACCAGGAATATTAAGAATAAATAATATTCTTAATATTCTTACAAAGTATACAATGCTGCTCTACAAGAAACTCACAACACCTCACAAGAAAATATTACTATTCCTGACTATATCCTTCTCACCAATAAGCCTGACGTTTTTGTTGGTGTCCATCTGCACAATATCTCAATCTACAACATATATATGCCTCCTCTACTTGACTGGCCAAGCCCTGCACTTCCTTTGCACATCTTGGCATCCTCCTTGGGGATTTCAACTTGCCCAGTATATTATGGGGATACAATAATGACGACCCAGACCTGCAACTGACAGGCCTGATGTTAGCAAACAGCTTCCACCACCTGTATGACAGCAAGCAACCTGACACCGTCAAATTTAGAAGATGGGATCAGGCACAACCCCTAATCTCTGCTTTACCACCACTGACACCGTCAAATTTAGAAGATGGGATCAGGCACAACCCCTAATCTCTGCTTTACCACCACTGACACTGTCAAATTTAGAAGATGGGATCAGGCACAACCCCTAATCTCTGCTTTACCACCACTGACACCGTCAAATTTAGAAGATGGGATCAGGCACAACCCCTAATCTCTGCTTTACCACCACTGACACCGTCAAATTTAGAAGATGGGATCAGGCACAACCCCTAATCTCTGCTTTACCACCACTGACACAGAAGGAACTCCTCTCATGTCAACCTATCAAGTACTGCTTCTTTTTTCCCCACAGCCAGCACAGACCTTAGCTAATTACTTAAGGTCTCATAACCCTCAGAATAAACAACTTCCCAATACCTCGATGGGATCTCAGGAAAGCAAACTTGCCAAAATGTACTTAATACATTGAAAAACAACATCAACATAATTCTACATACAGCTGTTAACTATAAATGATTCACAAAATCTGCATAGCATCTGGCAAAAGGCATATCTTCAGAGGATTCAGAAGGATCTACACACCATGCTAGTCAACTGAAAGTAGTATTCTTCTGGCAGAGTGTAAACAACAGAACCATCTAGACACTATTTCTGCCCTTTTTAGGTCCTTGGATGACAGTAGAACTCACTGGCACATGAAAAATGAACAAGATCAAGATCAAATCAACAAGTATACAAGATCTACACAAGTCACAAGGCTTGGTCACTGCTCTTTCAACTGTGACGCAGGTACCAGAACTCCAAACTAGATGTAAGGAAAAGTAAATAAGCCCAAACAGTATTGCAAAAATCTTAATACAAAAAACTAAACCCAAAATTCCAACAGATACCAAAAAAGAGATACATCACCTTTACAAAAAACGTTTCTTATCACATCTTACATCTATTATTACTATTACTATTATTACGGGCAACTCCAGGGAGTCATCAGACTCATCGAGGGAGGCCCCAAATCATATTCATCACAACTATCTGACATTCATACAGTATCTATCATACCTCGCCTTAAACTCATTCACTGTCACAGCATCCACTACAGACTCAGGGAGCGCATTCCACTCATTCACTACTCTAAAAGTAAAGAACCCAGCTCTAACACCTTTACTAACCACACTTTTGCCCAGTTTCCATGGATGTCCCCTAGTCCTCCTACAACCAGCCCTGTCCTCAAAAATATCTTCTGAATTAATTTTATAGAAACCTTTCAGTAATTTGAATGTCTCAATCATATCTCCCCTCCTCCGCCTATCAACCAATTTTTGCAACCCACAAATCCTCAACCTGTTCTCATACGGTTCATTCCACAGACCTGCTATCATCTTGGTCACTCGCCTCTGGATCCTCTCCACCTCCTCCCCATCAAGAAGAAACCTAGGTGACCAAATCTGAGCACAGTAGTCTAGATGGGGTCTTATCAAGGCTCGATAGAGAGGAACAATAACCTGCTTGTCAACGTATTCTTCAGCAACCAAGTGATTTGATGAGCTGTTTTGGTCACTTTTGCAATGTGTCCCCTAAATTTCAATTCCTTATCCACCAACACTCCTAAATCTCGTGCCTCATCAATTTCCTGGAGTTGGGTTCCACCAATGCAGTAAACTGCCGCCAATCTTTTCACCCCAAAATGCATAACCTTACATTTTGCCACATTAAACTGACATCCATTCTCCTTAGCCCAGACCTCCAATCTATCCAAATCATCCTGCAAAATTTTGACGTCATCTGCATTCACTATTGCCCTACCCAACTTCGCATCATCCGCAAACAAATGAACTGTTCCTCTCAGATCATTTCCTATATCATTTATGAACAAATTAAACAGCAGTGGTCCAAGAACAGATCCTTGTGGCACACCACTAGTCACAGGCCGTCTTGTGGACTCTACTCCCGAGTAAACCACTCTCTGATATCTCTCCATCAACCACCCTCCTATCCATCTCACCAACCCTATGTCCATTCCCATATGCTGCAATTTACTGATTAGAATTCCATGTGGAATCCTGTCAAAGGCCTTGGCAAGGTCCAGTAGAATCACTGTAAACCCATTACCCTTATCCAGTTCAGCCGTCACTGTGTTATAATACGTGAGCAAGTTACTGAGGCATGACCTACCCTTCACAAAACCATGCTGTCCCCGATACAGTATCCCATTTTCTTCTATCCAATCTTGTATTTTCCTCTTGACTATTTTCTCTAAGACCTTGACAATGATTCCTGATATGCTAATCGGTCGGTAATTTACAACAGCAGTCTTGGAACCACCTTTATGCAGTGGAACTATTTTCCCCTCTTTCCACCCGCTCGGGACTAACCCAGACCCGAGACTCAAATTAAACAAAATGGTCAAGGGTATTGACAATTCTTTAGCTGCTTCTCGTACAACACGAGCTGGTATACCATCCAATCCCACAGATGTATTGACATTGAGGTTATGCAATAGACTACTCACCTCCACTTCATTAACCACAATTCCCGTATAATCTACTGGTTTATTCGTTTCTGCAATGTCACCACCTGGATGATATACTTTTGAAAAGTGCTCACTCAGTAACTCAACTATCTCAATTGATTCAGTTACCTCCCTACCATCGGCATTCTTTAAAATCAATCTGCCATGTACATTTTTCCTTTTACTTGCTACATATCTAAAAAACTGTTTAGGATTCTCTTTAGCCTGCATGGCCAATGTTCTTTCGTAATCCTTTTTTGCTTTTCTTAGCACACTCGTCACCCTTCTGGCCTGCGCTTTATACCGTTCATGTGCCTGCCGGTCACCCTTCTCCTTAAATTCCCTCCATAGTTGTTTCTTTTTTTGCAACTCAAGCTTAATGGTGTTATTCATCCATTTAACCCCTACTTGATTTATTATTCGGACTCTAGGTATACAGTCAGCCATTGCTTCATGCAAGCACTTCTTAACTACCTCCCATGCACTATCAACTTCTAGTCCTTGCAGTTGTACATGCCATGGCACTGAACCAATCAAACTCCTAAGCTTGTCGTACTTTCCCGCCCGATAATTCCACATAATTCCATATCTACAGCGCACTTCAATCCAGTAACTCTAGATGAAACAGATACAGCCCTCAAACTAACTAAAACAGGTAAAGTTCTTGACATTGATAGCATCGTTCCAGCTTTCTTACTCATCTTTGACTAAGAGTAAAAACCTAGCTATCTAATTTCTTCTCCTCAATAATAAATGATGAACCACTCCCAAAATTTTGGCATGAGTCAAAATAGCCTTGCCAAAGCCCAATAAGTTAGGTGATGACCCTAACAGTCACTGTTCTATAGCATTACTTTGTACTCCTTAAAAACTTTTTGAAAGTATTATCCTTTCTAGGCCTTCTCCAAAAATAGATGTCATCCTAATAAATATAGTCACCAACCAGGTCCTGGCCCTCACAACCCACATAGAAGATGGATACCAAAAAGAGTTAAAAAACAGGTATTGCTTTCATAGACCCAACATCAGCTCATAACACTGTATGGAAGAAACGGTTTCTGTATAAAACAGCCACAATAATCAACTGCCAAAAAACTCTAAAATTACTAGAACAAATGCTCTCCAATAGGAAACTAAAGGTTCATTTGAATTCACAAAAAAGCAGAACATTTATCCTACAAGGATTGCCACAAGGATCTGTCCTTCCAATAGCCATTTGAAAGTTTATTTATACTGACAACATAGCAATTGACACCCAGGCTGTACCTTCCAAGGCCATGAGGAAACAATGAACACCTGAGCTCACTGCAAACTATTTGAAAACTTGGGGTCTATCTCCTAACCCCAACAAAACTGTAATTTCAGCTTTGCACCTAAATAACCACAAGGCTCACACAGAACTAAAAATAAACTATAAAATAAAATAAAAAATAAAAATAAAAAGCAGGCAAAATAGCCATAAAAATAATAAAAATAAACTTCAGCAATAGGACTCCAATCCAACCCCTGCTACCTTGGTGTCACACACCTGATTGCAGCCTAACTTGCTAACAACACCTGGAAAAAACTAAGTTAAAGATATCTGCAGGAACAATATTATAAACAATATTATTATTGTCACCTTACATCCTAGGGTTGTAATGCCTCAGCTCTTGGAACAGCAGCCCTGGCTGCTGTTCTAGTCTTCCCTGTGGCAGAGAGTGCTTATCAATTTGGAGCTGAAGTCACCACACCACTGTTGAGGATGAACAGCTTAACACATAACAATGAGAACATTGCTGATATCTTAAGATATACACCTTCCATGCTTCAGAATAGAAGAAACTACCATCAAAGAAATAAATAAAATAAAAAATAACATGAACCTTCCTATATATCAAGATATCTCTCCATCTCCAGCTTGCCACCTTACATCCAGATCTCCCATTTGGCTTTTAAAAATGCCAGATGATGGCCTCCTGGGACCAGCAGAGAAGACTCCAGAATGAACTACAAAATATGAATATACTTGATCATAGATCCAACAGTCAAACCTCCAGGATTCAATTTATCTCAACACCTCTCTGCAGCCAGCTAAACAGATTTAGGATTGGATAAGCCTGCTGTCCAACTTATTATACCTGTGGTGAATTTTGCAGTCACCCTTTTGTGTATGTGGAACTGTGTAGACTATACTTTGCATCAGTGGTGACTGTCCCACACGCACTCCTTCTCTGGAAGCCTCAGGAACCGACATTTATTTCCATATATAGTGACATCAATTAGTTAACTGAACTGTCAATATATATATATATATAGTTTTGCTCATTAATTTTTTGTATTTTTACCCATATGTTAAATAAATAAATAAATTACATATATGGTAAAATGAAATAAAAACAATACTTGAAAATTAAAAAAAAAAACAAAAAAAAACTAGCCTTTAGAAGATCATGGTGCAGTAACAAACAAGATGAAATCAAATATAAAAACAACATTAGCAACAGCCAAAAGAGAATCCAGAAAGAAACACAGAGAAATTAAAGGCAAGTGATATATATTCCAAGGAGCAATTTGGAATCTGCAGTGAAAGGTCTAGTATTGGAAATGCATTTGGAACTGATCAATTAATATATTCCTATTGTTTGTGAGATTTTTTTCTTCATGTCTAAATTGAAAATTGAAAGACAGATGCATTACAGGAAACTTGCCTTTAATTGAACATAAAATATTTTCTAAAAACAATAACTAATGCGCACGTCCATTACTGAGATTGAAAACAAAACTCAAGTAAAAAATGCTACTGTTACTACAGAATTTACGTTACATGACAATTGTGACTTATGAATATTATTAAAACAGAAGCTTAGAAACAATATATATACAATTATTATTATTGTTATTCAGGCCTCCATGGAGTCAAAAGACTCATCGTGGGAGGTCCTTCCTAAGAAACACAAAGTCTATCAAGACTCATCGAGGGGGGGATCCCTCCCACTAAGAAACACAAAGTCTATCAAGACTCATCGAGGGGGGGGTCCCTTCCCCTGAGAAACACAAAGTCTATCATACCACTCCTTAAACTCATTGACCATTCTTGCTCTCACCACTCAATCAGGTAATGCATTCCATGGTTCAACCACTCCTCACCCTCTTGCAAACAGCTTCCTTTTGCAACTTCCAGGGATGGCCCCTTGTCATCACATCTTCCCGCTGTTCAACCAAGAGAAAGAAATCCCCAGTGTCAACCCTGTAACCACCTCTCAACAGTTTAAAAGTCTAAATCATATCACCTCTCCTTCTTCATTCCACCAAACTCTGCAGTCCACATTCCCTCGGCCAATCCTCATAACCAAAATTGTACAGTCCTGAAACCATCTTTGTCATCCGTCTGTGTACCCTTTCCACAGTTAATTTATCCCCTTCAGATCCTGGGGACCAAATCTGAGAACAATAGTCCAAGTGTGGTCTGATGAGAGACTTATACAACGGAATGATAACCCTTTTATCTCTGCAGGTCAGTGTCCTTCTCATTATTGCAGCAATCCTCTGTGTTACCTTCACCACCTTTGCAATATGTCTCCTAAATTCCAGGTTTCTATCAATCATCAACCCCAGATCTCTTGTCTCCCCTACTTCCTCCAGTATAACTCCTCTCATAGAGTATGCAGCGGCCCATCGATGTTTTGCAAACCTCAAGACCTTACATTTTGCTGCATTAAACCTATATCCCCATTCCTTTGCCTATCTAGCTTATTCAAATCCTCTTGCATCTGCAAACAACTGAATATCTGCTTGCAATCCACATATTGCTGCATTATTCCCTAAGGATTACAATATACGGTAAGCAAGTTTATTTACTTATAACTACAATTATTTTATAACACTATGGCTTAACCACATGCAGTTCCAATAATACTAAGCATACAATTGCAATACTCAATGACATATCACATATATACCTCATATTATCTTATTATGTTAAAAAAAAAATGTATTTCTCATTAAATAAAATTCTCACCAATCATATATAAACTGTAAAATGTTTATGTGAAATGTTACAAGAGATTATTAAAATTTTTAAATCAAATACATACAAATGGAAAATACCAACAGAATAAAATACAAGTAAAGTAATACCAATATTTCAAAAAGGGGATAAAAGAAAACCTGTCAATTACAGAGGAGTTTTTACAACACTCAAAAAGAATTAAAATAGAATTTAATACTTCCTATATTTCGTCCTAGTCACTAGGACATCTACGGGGATTACAAAAACAATTAATGTAACATATACACAAATAACAAACAATACTAAGCCCAACCACGTGGGTGACACTAAAGTCCTATCTAGGTAGAGCGCCCTCTAAGGGCAGTAGTAGGTGGCCTGGAATGTAAGGTGGGAACTCTGGTGATGAGTGTTTCCCAAATCTTCGGAAGGTTAATGCAACCGTATTTACTGAGATTTGGTTGGTTTTTGAGAGCTGCTGCTGCTTCTAAAAAAGTCTCTCTTTCTTGAATTTGCTGTGGTGGAGCATGGTGGTTTTCTTCCATGATACGCTGTGGGTGGTGTCCAAAACATGGTCAGCCTAGCCTGAATGGCCATAGTTGTGTTTGAAGATGTAAGACTTGTGTTCCTCTAGATGGATGGATGCTGATCTGCCTGTCTGTCCAAAGTACACCAGCTTACAGGAACAGGGTACTTTGTAAACTCCAGGCAGAGAGAGGGGAGGGAGCTGATCTTTCGTAGAACGGATAAGGGTAGCAAGTTTGCGGTGGGGCTTATATGCTGTGTGTAGGTTGTACTGTTTTAGTATCTTGGCTATTTTTTCGGATGTGCCACAGATGTAGAGTATGGTGATGGTATTTTTAAAATCTTGTTGACAAGAAGGACGGGGAATGGGGGAGGAGTTGATTATTTTTTTGATACTGTGATCGCTGTAGCCATTGGAGAGGAAAGTGCTGTGTATGTGGTTAAGCTCAGTAGTGAGGGCGGTTCCACTGGAACAAAGATTGTGGGCTCTCTTGGTAAGAGTTTTAATAATGCCATATTGTTGAGAGGGGTGGTGGTGGGAGAGTTTGTGAATGTATCTGCCTGTGTGTGTGGGTTTTCTGTATACGGTGAAGGTAAGTGTATCATTAGGCAGGCGTGTGACTAAGGTGTCTAGGAAGGGTAAACAATTGTTCTTTTCCTTTTCCATAGTGAACTGGATTCTTGGATGTAGACTATTGAGATGACTGAGGAAGGAGTCTAAAGTGTCTGGGCCATGAGGCCAAATAGAGAACACATCATCTACATATCTTAGCCAGATAGAAGGTTGGAGTGGGGCTGAGTCTATGGCTTGTTTTTCAAAATCTTCCATATAGAAATTGGCATGGGGAGGGGCCATGGCAGTTCCCTCTATCTGCTTGTAGATTTTTTTGTTAAAAGAGAAATACCCAGAGTTAATGGCAAAGGAAAAGAGATCTAAGATGTCAGAGGGAAAAACGTTTTCTAAGAGAGATAAGGTGTCAATTAAGGGAATATTGGTAAACAAAGAGGAGATATCAAAGCTTACTAATATGTCTGTCTTATTCAAGGTTAAATTTTCTGTGAGGGCTTTAAAGTGGGTCGAGTTTTTTATATAAGAAGGGGACCTTCCGGTGAGGGGGATCAGAGAGTTGGCCAGCTGTTTAGATAGTCTATAGCAAGGTGCATTGGTGGCATCTACTATAGGCCTGAGTGGGGAATTGGGTTTGTAGATTTTTGGTAAACCATATATTCGGGGGGGGACGGGAGCGGAAAGGTTTAAGTTTTTTCGTGACATCAGGGGGCCAGGAAGATACTTTTTTGGGTAAGATTTTTAGTTTCTTAACTTGTGTTTTTGTGGGGTCGTGTTCTAGCGGGATGTTGGTAGCGCGATCGCGGAGGATAATGTTCATTTTACGATTGTATTCACTGGTATTAAGAACGACTGTGGCATTACCCTTATCCGCTCTGGTGATGATGATACTTTTTTCTTTACATATTTTCAGGAGAGCCGTGTGTTGGGCATATGATAAATTACTTTTTTGGCGGCGAAGAATGCGCAAGGATGTTGGCTACGTCAAGTCTGATGTTGTTAGCTATCTCCGACGGTAAGCGACCGATTCCATGTTCGATGTTCACCATTACGTCAAGCACCGGCACTTCCTTCGGAGTGACGGCAAAATTACGGCCGAGGCAAAGGGCGCTGACGGCATCGTCGTTGAGCCTTTTGGAAGAGAGGTTTATTACTGTCTGGAGCGGTTGAATTTGTGGTTGTGGTTTGTTTTTCACAAGGTTGCTATATTTCTTCATGTGTTTATTTTTTATTTTTTGGAATTCTCTCTGTGCGGAAGTTTCCGAAATGCCAGAGAGAATCAACCAAAGTTCAGGGTTAAGAACGGTGGAGAGCTCTGAATGTAAGGAGCCAATGGCGGCGTTCGTCACTGCGAGGGTTGCACATGTAGAGGCGATTTGCTCGCGGAGTAATGCCCGGCTGGCACGGTTATATATACGAAGTGCTTTTTTGGAATGGAAATTGATCTTCATTTTAACGCAGTTTGGTATCACTCTTGTGTCACGACATCGTTTTAAAAAGGCCAGCCTATTTAGTTGCCTAGATAGTCGTAGTTTTGACCTACCGTATTGCTTGGATTTGCATGCTAATTCTTCTCCATGGATGATTAGAATACATGTGTAGAGGCTTAAGTGCTGTGTGGACATCATGTTGGAGGCTTAATGGATTTTTTACAACACTCAAAAAGAATTAAAATAGAATTTAATACTTCCTATATCAGCATCCATCCATCTAGAGGAACACAAGTCTTACATCTTCAAACACAACTATGGCCATTCAGGCTTGGCTGACCATGTTTTGGACACCACCCACAGCGTATCATGGAAGAAAACCACCATGCTCCACCACAGCAAATTCAAGAAAGAGAGACTTTTTTTAGAAGCGGCAGCAGCTCTCAAAAACCAACCAAATCTCAGTAAATACGGTTGCATTAACCTTCCGAAGATTTGGGAAACACTCATCACTAGAGTTCCCACCTTACATTCCAGGCCACCTACTACTGCCCTTAGAGGGCGCTCTACCTAGATAGGACTTTAGTGTCACCCACGTGGTTGGGCTTAGTATTGTTTGTTATTTGTGTATATGTTACATTAATTGTTTTTGTAATCCCCGTAGATGTCCTAGTGACTAGGACGAAATATAGGAAGTATTAAATTCTATTTTAATTCTTTTTGAGCGTTGTAAAAAATCCATTAAGCCTCCAACATGATGTCCTCACAGCACTTAAGCCTCTACACACGTACAGAGGAATTTGTATACATGAATACATTCTATAAAACATATAGTAGAATAATTAATGAAAAATTAAAAATATACATATACCAGCCACCCAATTAGAAACCTTTATTTTATTTAATACCATTAGAGCCTCCATAGCTCAGTCAGTAGAGACAAAACCCTTTGGTCGGAAGGACCTGGGTTTGATTCATGTTCATGTTGTGACAAACCTTTATCTGTTTCTTTCAATGGGTTTTTCAGTGGGTTTAAAGGTGAGTTAGCTGGTCTCATACAGAGGTAGAGGGTTTTTTTCACCTGGGAACTCAGGATTTTCATCCCTCAAAACAGGTAAACTGGCATTATGAACACACACACACACACACACACACACACACACACACACACACACACACACACACACACACACACGGATTATAGCCATGAATACTTACAGCCCAGCTATATGCCAGTCCCAAGCCCAGATAAAATAGGGAGGGTCAAGGAAAGCAATGGTGAACTACCCTGTAAAAAGAATATCATTAGAACACTTGGGGTCTCCACTTGGGCCTGGCTCCCACTGAAGAGACCTCAATAAAGGTCGAAACTAGTCTGGGTAGTGGCCCTTCCCTTAATGCATAACATTAGACATATCCGCAAGGAGATGTGTTTTGCATAGGAGATACTGAGATAGGAGAGTTGGTATCTTTCTCCACCTTTGCAACGAGTTTCCCTGGTGTTGTACCACCTTACCCCAGTCCTGAAGATACTTTCAAGCGCAAACTTTGTTTGCTCACACTTGGATAAAGGATTAAACTAATTTTATTATCACTAGAACACTTTGTGCAAGAAACACTTGCCTACAAAGTTACCAAAGGTCAGACACAACTGAATGGTTAAATCATCATCATTTAATACCATGTTGGACCTCCTTTAGTATAAATTACAGTGAATATGTGGTTTGACATAGATTGCATAAGGTGTTGGATTGCATTTATGTCTACAACATACCAAGCGTTTACCAGACAGTCCTTTCACTGGCTCAGATGTAACAGAAGAGGACTTTGCTCCCTTATCTGTTTTACTAACATGTTCCATGCATTCTCAATGGGAATCAGATCTAGGCTTTTTTTTAATGGCCAGGGAAGATGATTGGAAGTTGCTGTCATGCTCCCTGAACTACTGCTGAACAATTCATGTGTGATGGGAAGTTAGGACGTCTTGTGCTGTCCATGAAACAATGTCACCTGCAGAATAAAAAAATCAGCATAGGATAGATTGACCGAAAGATCCTTTTTTTTCCCCATTGTGATCAACACTATTGATGATTACCAACCAGCAGTTTTTAAATAGTTGCCTAGAGCACATGTGACCAAGTATTTTGCATATATGCTGTTTAAGTGATGCTTTCATACATCTATGTAAAGGTTTCTAATTCAATGGCCAGTATGTGTATGAAAAAATGTTATTAGAATGTCAAAATGAATTCAGAAAAGGATGCTCTGCAATGGATGGAGTATTTTATTTAAAACTACTTACCATGAGTTTAATTTAGAAACTCATCTCCTGTTTAGAGACTATGAAAAGGCATACAAAAAATAAATATATCTAATATATTATTATTAAAGGCAGTACTCAATACACACACACACACACACACACACACACACACACGCACGCACACACGCACGCACGCACGCACGCACACACGCACGCACACACACACACACTAACTAACTAACTACCAATAACTGTCCAGACATCCATGTTATTTGAGGTTATGGAACAGAACATTCCAGATTTGTTAATAACATAAAAACTGGTGTATAGACAGTATGAAGCATTATTTCATAGTAGCAGTTGAATATAGGTAGTAAGGCAACATAACATGAACTCAGTGACTTTGAATGAGAATGTTCTTGAAAGGGATAGATACAGCAGTGCTAGGGTGAGGGTGTAGGGAGGCATTATGCCTAATGGACACACCAAGCTACAAGTGCTGGAAAAAGGGACTATGACTAGTGAATGATATTGCAATGAAATTCATCAGTGTAATGTTTGACTGTTCCATGGTGCTGTAGGTGAAGAATTCATTTTTTTCTACACCACATCATACACGAGCAGCGGAGATATTTCTGGAGACCAAATATTAACTGGATTCAGTAGCCAGCACACTCCCCAGCTCTCAACCCCCACAGAACACATTTGAATCTCAACAGGGAGATGCATTGCTGCTCAACATTCTCCTCCAAAAAACAATGAAGGTCTCCTTACTCTGAAGGAGGAGTGGGCCAGTTTGCCTCAAGAACTCCTAAAATCACTTGGTAATAAGTATGGTACAACATTGTGAGAGCTGCATTGCAGTTCATGGTGGACATATTCCATACTCAAATGTCTCTCCATTAAGCACTGTACATTAATTCCTTAACTAAGTCCTTAGGAAATTTGTAACTTTTGCCAAAAACATATTGCAATTTAATTTGTATGAAATTTATAATTTATTTTTCATGTAATATAATTTATTAGTATGCAGGCAAGGTGTAGTCGTGATATTGGACATCAGGGTACATTACCAGAGGAAAACATAATAATAAAATAAAATAAAGGAATAAAGATATTTTACAAGAATGAAAATAAAATCATTAGAAAAAACACTAAAGAAAAATAACAAACTGGACACAGCATGTAAACTGAATGCCAAACACTTTATATCATAAATAAAATATAAACCAAATATTTTTGTTATGATAATGGTGACCTTTATTAACTATTGTCCTCCCCAGATTTGCATCATTCACAAACAACTTGAAAATATCCTCTCAATTCATTCACAATATTTTCTAAGTGCAAATTAAATAGCTGTAGTCCCAGGACAGAGTCCTACAACACCAAAGGTCACTTGTATTCCCCTTCTTACTCGCATCACTACATTTATGTCTTCTTCATTTCCATTTGTAATAAGGTTCCATATAGTATCCTATGAAATTCCCCTACAAAGTTAAGCCAATCCTTTATCTAACTCAACTATCACTTTATTATAGAAATTCTGAACTGAGGGTTATTATTCTCATTGTTGAAAAGAATTTTGTTTAGACAACTTGTCTTCATTGATCTGTCTCAATATATAACGTATCTGTGACTGGCTGTCAGATAAGTATCAAAAGTTATATATGGGGGGGGGGGTGAAGGGTCAGGGGCAGTATCGCAAAAGACAAAGGTCACTAATGGTGTACAGCAGGAGTCAATTTTGGGGCCATTGTTGTTCAATTTGTATGTTAATGATATTGGGATGGGTTCAACTAGTGATATGCAGCTATTTGAGATGATACAAACTGGGGAGAGCAATGCAGAGTCAAGCAGATGTTATGGCCTTATAAAAGGGCTTGAATAAGTCCTTTTGTTGTGCCAGCCTGGTTGGCCGAGTGGTTAGCGTATCTGCTTTCCGGCCAAAAGGCTGTGGGTTCGAATCCTGCCATGGGCATGGACATTTGTGATTGTCTGTGAAAGTATTAGTGGTGGTAGTCAGCAGTAGATGGCGTTGGTGTTAGATGATGAAGGTTGGTGTAGTAGTGAGACGAGGAGTTGTAGAGTAGATGTATTCCCTCGATGAGTCTTTGAACTCCTTGGAGGTGTGATATAATAATAATAAATTGCATGAATGGGCAAGTAAGTGGAACTATCAGTTCAATGTTGAAAAGTGTAAGGTTTTGAGATTTGGTAAGCAATGATGGGATGTAAAGTATACACTTAGTGGGGAAACCTTAAAGGAAGTAGAGGAGATGAGAGATCTAGAAGTGACAGCAGACAAGGACCTGAAATTCATGGGCCACATTGCACAGGTTGTGAAGACATCACATCAGATAATGGCAATGATGCGGAGGCCCTTGATAATAAGGGTTTGATTAGGCCTCATATGGATTACTGTGCACAAATCTGGTCACCGAGTTTTCATGGTGACGAGGATATGTTGGACAGGGTCCAGAGAAGATTCACAAAAGTGGTCAGTGGTTTTTGGAATGTGGAGTACGAGGACAGATTGAGAGAATGTAAGTTGCAGAGCCTCGTTAATAGGAGTAAGAGGGTGGGGGATATGATTGAGACATATAAACTGGTCAGGGGTTGTTATCAGGTAGACATGGAAGAGATTAGTCATAGAATTGGAGAGGGAAGTAGAACAAGAGGCTATTGCTGGAAATTGTATAAGGAGGGTGTGAGCAAAGGAGTGAGAAGCAGGTTCTTTGCATGTAGGGTGGTTGGTGAGCGGAATGCATTGCCTCAGTGTGTTATAAATGTAGACACACTGAATCAGTTTAAAGCATGGATAGATGAGCATTGTGTGCAATAGTGTGTACCTCCCATGATGAATCTCCGACTCCATGGAAGTCAGATGTTAATAATAATTATTATTATTATTATTATCTAGGCCTCCATAGAGTCAAGAGACTCATCCTGGGAGGTCGTTCTTAGAAAACACAAAGTTTATCATACCACCCCTTGACCGTTCTTGCTCTAATCACTCTCTCAGGCAATGCATTTCACAGTTCAACCACCCTCCATGCAAAGAAACCACTCCTCACCCTCTTGCTCACAGTTTCCTTTTGTAATTATCAGGGATGGCCCCTTTTCATCGCTCCTTCCCACCGTTCGACCAAGTGAAAGAACTCCCCAGTATCTACCCTGTAAGTGCCTCTCAACAGTTTAAAAGTCTCACTCATATCACCTCTCTTTCTTCTATCCACCAAACTCTGCAGTCCACATTCCCTCAGCAGATCCTCATAACTAACATTGTACAGTCCTGAAACCATCTTTGTTATCTGTTATCTGCCTTTGTACCCTTTCCACAGTTAATCTATCGCCTTCAAATCCTGGGGACCAAATTTTAGAACAATAGTCTAAGTGTGGTCTGATCAGAGTCTTATACAACAGAATGATAACTCTTTTATCTCTGCAGGTCAGCGTCCTTCTCACTGTTGCAGCAATCCTCTGTGTTATCTTCATCACTTTTGCAATATGTCCCGTAAATTTCAGTTTTCTATCAATCATTAACCCCATATCTTTTGTCTCCCCTCCTTCCTCCAGTATACCTCCTCCAATAGAGTATGCAGTGTCCCAAACCTCAAGACCTTACATTTTACTGCATTTAAACCAACACTCCAATTTATTTGTCCATCTATCTAGCTTATTCCAATCCTCTTGCAGGGCTACCACATCTGCACTATTACTGATAACCCTTCCCAGCTTCATATCATCTGTAAACAACTGAATATCTCCTTGCAATCCATTGACATTGATATAAAGGTTGAACAATACAGGTTCCAGTACTGAGATCTGTGGAACCCCACTTGTAACCTTCTGCTTCCTTGATATTGCCCACCATACTCAACTTTCTGATAACTATCAGACAGCCAATCCTGAATCCAGTTGACTAACCCAACATTGAAACTCATCTGCTGCAACTTAAATATCAGCTTATCATATGGCACCCTGTCAAATGTCTTTGCAAAATCCAAAAAAATGGCAGTATATGCCTTTCCCTCATCAACTGCTCTTGTCACCTTATTATAAAAGACAATCTTACTAAAGCAAAAGCACCTCTTAACAAATCCATGTTGATTCTCACAGATAACATTACCCTCATCTGCCCAATGCTGTATATAGTCCCTCACTAATTTCTCCAAGACCTTAACAATTACTGATGATACACAAACTGGCCTATAATTAGACACTTCCACTCTGCTACCACCCTTGTGCAGTGGCATTATCTTACCTTCCTTCCATTCCTTGGGTACCTTTCCAACAGCCAGACTTTTATTGAAGAGCCAAGTCAATGGAGCTGTCAGTTCTTTAGCACCTTCTCTCAAAACCCATGGTGAAATACCATCCGGGGGATGGTATTTCTAGAATTCTAATAATAATAATAATAATAATAATAATAATAATAATAATAATAAAATAGATCCACTCAAGCAACATATCTATTGTATTTACTTCATTCACACTCTTATTATACCCAAACACATTCTGGCAATGGGCTCTGCTCATCCACTATTCTCCATGCAAAAAATTCACTCTCACTCTTCTTTCATCACACCATCACAACTTATGAAGGAATGCCTTGTGCTATGTGGCTTATCATATGGCTGATTATGATAAGCAACAAAGTTGTGAGGAGACTTCATGTGCAAACTTTGTCTGCTTGCACTTGGATAAAGGATGAAACCAAGAATATAATTTCTTGGCATCTTTAATTTATAGTATAACCAAGGGGGAAAACACTTTAAACATCTATCTCTAATTCAGAGTATTTTAGTAATAAGATGTGACACCTTATCACTTCTGGGTCTGGCTCCAACTGATGAGACCTCAATAAAGGTCGAAACTGGTCTGGATAGTGACCCCTCCCATAATGCATAGCATTATACATGTCCACAAGACATGTGTGCATTGCATTATTGGATACTAAGGCAGTTGATGTGAAGTCATTAGCCTCTATATATAAGTAGCTCAGTCATGAAGTGACTTCACGTGCAAACTTTGTTTGCTTACACTTGGATAAAGGATCAAACTATGAATATAATTTATTGGCATCTTTAATTTATCATATGGCTGAAATGAAATGAATAATGTTCATGCAGAACATTATTCATTTCTTGGAAATGTCAATACCACTGATGAATAACATCAGATTTTTATGTAGAAAACATATAGCACATCAATAGTGGGCTCAAGGTTTAGATGATCTGGGAATCTCATTCTATAGATGAAATATAGTACTTTTTCTGCACTTAAAGCCTCTAATAAGCAAGCTGACTACTATCTCATGCTGGATGAT
This sequence comes from Typopeltis vanoorti, assembly GCF_054136105.1. Classification (NCBI taxonomy): domain Eukaryota; kingdom Metazoa; phylum Arthropoda; class Arachnida; order Uropygi; family Thelyphonidae; genus Typopeltis; species Typopeltis vanoorti. The sequence goes on along the minus strand of NC_143552.1, from coordinate 65,315,703 downwards.
GAAAATCATTTACGGTATATAATTTAAGTCCTTAGCTGATAGTCTTCAAGTGAAAAGCACCAATGTCACAGCAGGACCCAAACACATGAACTGCTGGTTACAAATGAAGATATTACCCATTCAGCAAGGCCAGCTGAATTTTCTTTAAACTATCCCAATCAGCTTGAATTCTATGTTCTATAATATACACTGTGGGATATGGCATTTAAGTTATCACTTTGATAAAACAGCATATGTTTACTTTTTTTCAAATTCACTGGTACTATATTCACATCTGAGTATTATTTAGTGCAATTCAATGTGAGGTCCTAACAGCATAGCGCAGATCCCAGTGTATACTGAACTAAAATTACATTCCGATGTGCTCCTGCATCAACTCCACAAATGTTTGATATTCTATTATCATATATACACAATGGTGCTATAATTTATTTGCACTACATAAATTTTGGGTGATAGATGAATTTCTTAAGCAGAGAAGTGGTCCCTCATGTGTGAGATTGGCTATCTGAAGTGCTTGAAAATGTTCAGTGTTTTGTCTCTAGAGCAAAGTTACTAGATAATGCTCAAGAGGTAGTAGTTATATAAAAAAATATATAAATAAAAATACATGGAGAGGTTTGTGCTGACGTTCATAAAAGAAAAAAAAAAGAATTAAATGCACTTAATGAATCTCAATCAATTAAATTTTGGACTTCATTCCCTGACATCTATTAAAAATCATACAGGAGCAAGAAATAATGCCCAACAACATGAGTGACAATGCACACAACTAGGAAAGCCTAAAATGAAGTTAGTTGAGTATATTATTAAGCTTTACTTCTCCACAGGTCTTTTACAATGAATCAAAATACAGCTGAGTGCCTTCTCATCCATACAACACAAACACTGTGAAGTCGGTGAGCACCCCAAAATCTATCCAGTATATGGAGATGACTATAAATATATTACCTATCAAGTAATTCAGCCTGCTCCATTAATCTATTAGCATGGTCAGTAGCTTTATCCACTGCAGGACGAATTTGTTCTAGCTCCTCTTCCAACTTATTTAAATAGTTCTTAAGAGTATCATCTTTTTGTTTTAGAAGATTAGATTCTGTGTCAAGATTCTATGAAAATATAAAATACATATACAGTAAGGACTGTTAGTAGAATTTTTTTTTTTTTAAAAAAATCAATAGAAAGAAAAACATTCAAAATGTGTATAAATAATTAATAGTTAACACATAAAGATACACATATACACAGAAAAAATACAAAAATATTGCCTTTTCAATAAGGAGTGAGCCTAATGACTGTCACGGAATTTAGTCATGTCAAACTTTCCACTAACTTCTGATAAGTTCCATAGGAAATTAACCTCTATTCTTCATGCAGGAATGGTGGTGATTATCATTCCTGCATGTTAATTTTCTTCAGGATAATTTTCCCAATTTGTTTCCTTCATTCCTCTGGAGTGCAATCATGTTTAGAACAAAGTTCTGAACTGGCCAGGCTAGTCTGAGCACTTTGTTATCTTCAAGCCAAGCCACAACAGACCTCAATGTGAAAATGGCTTTGTCTTTCTTAAAACTTTATTATGATTATTACTTAGACATCTCCAAGAAGTCAAGAAAAGGACATGAATTCTAACCACTGTTCACACAATATCTATTATATCTCTTCTTCAATTCATTCACAAATGCAACACTGACAACCACCTCTGGCAATCCACTCCACTCAGTCACCATATTCCAAGCAAAAATTCTAGTCCTAATGCTGATTCCTAAATAAATAAATTCCTAAAACTATAACTATAAAATCCATTTGATAATGTCTGTGCTTTGATGTCCTCTCTTCTTTGCTTATCGGCTGATTTTTAAAGCCCACATACCATCAATATATTCTCATAAGAACTATTTCCTAGATTCAGAATTGTGGTCACTCAGCTCTGGATCTGGCCAACCATTTCTTCATTCCCATGGAATCCAGGCAACTGAATTAACAGACAGTAGTCCAGCTGCCTTATTAAACCATATAAAGAGAATTAAAGACTTCCTTATTTTTAATTCCACCTCATGTTCCAATTCACTTTTTATTTTTCATTGCAGAATTCTATGGCATACAGATGAACTCATAAAATTCTACATTCATTTCAAACATACTGAATATCTTCATTTAAATCATGAGACTTTACCCATTCAAATTTATCAAGTTTGTAGTCTTCTTCCTTATCACTGAGAAATCATGTTTCTAAACGACCAAAGCTATGCTGAAAACCCTCAATCATCAAAAAATTGTGTTTTTCTGATAGAGAACAACAGAAATTCAAAAATGTATTGTATAATTAAAACACATGATACATTGCTATTTATTCATGACCATCATCACCAATTGATAGAGTGATATACTTCTCAAAGTTGATACCGATCACAACCATGTGGTGCATTATGCTTCGTTTCAGCAATGGAAGAATATGCATTCTAGCCATAAACTATCATCATACACAAAAGTGTATTATTATTATTATTATTATTATTCCTGATACCTCCAAGGAGTCCGAAGACTCATCGCGGGAGGACATCTTCAACTGTCTCTACACCTTACCTCTACTACGAATCAACGCCATCTACCGCCCACCTCCAACACCACCACAATTAGCTTACTTTTGTTAACTGATTTTCATTATCAAGAAAATTAATGTTTTTTATTAATTGAATGTCAGTCCTGGGCAATGAAATTTTTTAAATCATCAATAGTGAATATGCTAAAATATAAAAAAAAGCAAAATACAGGTAGTCATTTTCTAAATCTAAATTATGTGTAGTATTACAATTATAGTTATGATGATAAATAGAGCATTATTACTAAACTAGAAGCAAAAGTAGTAAAAAACTAGGGAATTATTTTTTTCTAATCATTAACATATACAAAATATACATTCACAACATTGAGTTTTAGATAAAGTATCTAGCCCAAATAAAAATGATAAGAATGACCAATTATGAATCTGGGTACTCAGACCCAGAAAACTCTAATCATTATCATAACCCAATGAACTATCTTTACAATTTTAGCAATACACCCACTAACTGAAACAGTCTTATCCACTATCAATATCAGATCCCTTATCTAATAGATATATTAGAAGGTGAAAAAAAAAAAATTGACTGTTTTGGCTTGAACTAATGACCTGAGATGTAAGAGGTATTGTATGAGGGAGGATGTGAAAGAGTTATTGGAAGAAATGAAAAAGAAGATTGAAAGAGTGAAGTTTTGCAAGTCTGCCGACATGTTACGATACAGGCAAACTGAGAAGGATGGTGATGATAGCTAATGAATCGATATGCAAGTTGTGCAGAAGGAATGATGTATAGTTTGTGTACCTATGACTTGAGCATAATGGACAGAAAGATTTGTACAATGCTGATGAACTGCACTTAAATGGGTTCAGAGTAGGGTGTCTAGAGAGAGCTTTGTTCACTGAGAGTATGGAAACACAGTCAGGTAAACTAAAGAAATCAAGATAGATGCAAGTGACTATGTATGAAGGTACTCATGAGTATGTGAATGAACAAAAAAAAAAAAAAATTGTAAAATCTAGTCTCTCAGGCAACAATACTGAATGGAGTAGCCAATTCAGAAGGTAAAGGTGGTTGGGGACCTTAGGGAATGCTATAGTTTCTATATACTAATGCTAGAAGTATCAGGAATAAGAGGGAGGAGTTTGGGTCATTCACTAGTGCAGCCTTGCCAAATTTAGGCATTGGTGAAATCTGGCTAACAGGAGATGATAGAATTACAGGGACAGAATGCGATGGATTTGGTATTTTCAGGAAGGATAGAGTAGACAGGATGGGAGACGAGATAGTGCTAATGATAGCAGATGAATTGCAGCCAAGTGCTAATGAAAGCAGAATTGAATTGCAGCCAACAAAAGTAGGAGTCAGTTAGGTAGATGGCAGTTCTTTTTGAGTCAGTCTGGTGTAAGATTAAGGCCAATTGGACAAAATATAAAATCGGTTGCTGTAAAAGTCCACTAGAATGATGTGGAAGCCATGCATCAGCAGATTAGTACAATGAATGCAAGTTGAGTAATTATTGTGGGGAACTACAATTTCTGAGACATAGATTGGAGGGAGGAAAGATCACATGGTAGGAAGGAAATAGAATTTATACACTTACTGAGAGATAATTACTTGAAACAAGATGTGATGGAGGGGACTCAGGGTATGAGAGTGTTGGATCTGGTTATAGGATCAGATGATCTGTCCATAACTAAGGTGGGTTACATTGTCTCCAATCGGGGAAAGGGATCATGGGATCTAGACTTGGGAGATTCCCAAAAGTGTAGAAATTCCAGTTAAGATGGAGTATACTATTATTATTATTATTATTACACCCTCCATGGAGTCGACAGACTCATTATGGGAGGTTCATTCAACTGACAACATATAGTCCTTAACACTCCTTACATTAACAACACATTCTGGTAATGTATTCCATTCACTGACAATTCTCCATGTAAAAAATCTACCCCTCATACCCTTCTTCACCACACTTTTACATAACTTCCAGGAATGAACTCTGGTTCTTCCGCTCTCACCTTCTAGTCTTTTATATTCCCCACTGGATTAATCTGCTAAAATCCTCTCACTAACTTAAATGTCTCTCTATCATATCATCTCTATTCCTCCTATCCACCAAATTCTGCAAATGTGGAACTACAAGGCAGGTGATTATAATAACTTGGGGGGGGGGGGGGGCTGCTCACAGCAGTAGTATCGATTTGCAAGGGAAGTATGCTTACAATGCATAGGGGATAGTCAACGGATGTCTGGAGGAAGCAGTACATGTATACCCAAGGTAAGGAGGGTAAATCGGATAGAGTTACATGGATGAGTAGTATCAATTAAGCATGAGCTGCACAAAAAGAAAATATTGTTGAGGGTATGTAAGGAGACCAACTAACTCATGAATGTACAAGAGTCAAGCAAGAAAGATGACGAGCATGGGAAGGTAAAATCAAATTTCTCAGAAGAAATTAGCCAAACAGGCAAGAGCAAATCCCAGAGTGTTTTCATTATGTGGGAAGCAGGAAGAAGTATGATGATGGAAAGATGACTTTAATATGTATAGATGGTGGAGAGGTGACAGAGGCAGATAAAATTGTTGAGCTACTAGTAATCACTTTGTATCATATATCATCAAAGAAAAGATATTGTTATGGCAGAGGTGACAGGGACTGATGTGAGAATAGAGCTTGATGTATTCAAGATTCTTAGGACATTGCAGAATATGAATGAAAATGCAGCTGTGGGATTGGATGGGATATCAGTTCATATTTAACAAATATATGAAGGGAACTGGCAATGCCTTTCACTATGCTGATTAATCTAAATCTCAGTTCTTCTCTCAAGTCACAAGACAGTGGAGGAAGGGCAAAACAATTTCTTTGTAAAAAAGGAAAATCAAAGTCTAGTAGCAAATTATAGACAACTCAGTATCTCAGAAGTGTTGAAAAAGTACTGGAAAAGTTGGCCAAAAAAGAGAATTCAGGAATGGGTGGATAATGGTAAGATATTCTATGAGGGGGGCATCATGGCTTTGTGAAGGGTTGGTCATGCCTTAGTAATTAACTAACTTTTTATAATAGCATCACAGTTGAGTTGGATAAAGGGAATCAATACACATTGATACTACTGAATTCTGCAAAGGCTTTTGACAAGATACCAATTCTAACTCTGTTATGCAAACTGGAATAAATTGGGATGGTTAGGAAACTGATGGAAAAGTGTAAAGAAACTTAAAACTTTTCCACATTAAATAAAGCTCAAGCAACTGTACTTCAGGAAATTGATGAAGCCTAGGATTTGGGGGTGGCAGTAGTCAGTGGTGTAGCTAGAGTTTTTGCTGCCTGGGGCGGTCCCTGAGTTTGCCGCCCCTCTCAATACACACCAAAAAACTACAAAGAGTCAAAACGACGTACAGGGAAAATAAATTAAAATACTATGTTTATTTTTGAAGTAAAACTTTAATTTTGACATTCTAAAATGTTATTTTCCTTGCTTTTCTGTTAGCAAAATCATCGATGACATTGGCGAAGTCTATTTCATAGTAATGTGGGTATTCTTAATCAATTTTATTTAGAAAAAATCCTCTCACAACTAGCAACACTTACAGCAATTGTGAGGAAAATTCGCAGTAGTATTACAATATTTGGAAATGAGTTCTCCAGACTGTATTTTAGAATTAACTGCAAACGTTCAAAAAGGTTCAAAGTGCCACCCAGGGTGGACCGCTCCCTCCACCCCTCCCTAGCTACGCCTCTGGTAGTAGTAGAAGATAGCGAGCTGAAGAAATATTGCTAAAGTACTGGGGTAGCTGACAGGATTACTTGATTACTGAAGAGCACAGTAACAAGCAGAGATAAGGGAGTTATCATTCATCTTTAGAAAGTCTTGACACAACACATCTGGATTACTGTGCTCAGGTCTAGTCACCTGGGTTTCTTGGGGATTAGGAAGTGGTTGAGAGGAACCACAGACAAGGACCAAGATATTGAGTGGTCTATGGAATGCTCCAAATGAGGATAAAATGAGCGTTTGTAGATTTTAAAATTTGGTTGATTAGGTGAAAAAGGAGGGATATGATAGAAACATTTAAGTTACTTAAAGAATTTTGTAATATTAACAAAAAGAAATATTTCGGTACTTTGCTAGAGGAATGCAAAAATTCACACTATCAGCCACATCATCTGGATGCAAAAAGGTAAGTTGGAGGAAATAATTGTCTTAGTTGGTACAAATGATTTGAGAGGTGAGAAGTATTCTATGAGGAAGGATGTAAAGGAGTTGTTAGAAGAGGCAAAACTGAAGAGCAAGAAAGTGAAGATTATAAGTCTCCTACTGCCCTATGACAATAACGAACTGAGGAGGATGTTAGTAGCCAATGAGTCTATACATAGATTGTACAGAAGGAGTGATGTAGGATTTGTTAATCTATGGTCTGTGATTGATGGTAAGAAGGATTTGTACAATGCTGATGAACAAAGCTCTCTCTCTCCAGACACCTAACACTATTTAGATGCAGTACCTTTACTTCTTGAATCTAGTCTCTCAAACAAAAATATTTGAATAGGGTAGTCAATTCAGAAAGAAGGTGGGCTAGTGCCTAAAGGGATGCTGTAGTTTCTATATACTAATGTTAGAAGTATTAGGAACAAGAGGGAGGAGTTTTTGGCATTAGTTACTGCAACCTCACCAAAAGTTATAAGCATTATTGAGACTTCACTAACAGCAGATGATGTAGTTGCAGGGCTTAGTATATTCAGGGAAGATAGAGAAGATAGGATGGGGTAGTGTAGGGAAGGATTACTGCTGACGATATCAGATGAATTGCAGTCAAAAGTCTCTTGAATAAGAGACAGGTGGGAGGGTGACTGGTCATTTGAAGCAATCTGGTGTGAGGTTAAGAACAGTAAGACAAAATATACACTTGGTCATTGCTATAAAGAAGAGAGTTCCACAGATGATCTGGAAAACATGCATTGGCAAATTAGTACAGGTTGAGTGATTATTATGAGGGACTTCAACTATGGAGATATAGACTAGAAGGAAGAAAGATCACATGGCAGGAAGGAAACAGAATTTATACACCTACTAAGAGATAATTACTTAAGGCAGCATATGATGGAAGGGATTAGGAGTGGGAGAGTATTGGACCTGGCCACAGGATCAGAAGAGCAATCCATAACCAAGGTGACCACATTGCCTCCGATTGGTGAAAGTGACCATGTGGTCTTGACTTGGGAGATTGTAAAACATGAGGAATATTCTTTGAAGAAGGGGTATATATCTGGAACTACAAGACAGGTGATTATGATAAGCTTAGGAAGAAGCTTAAATCTGTGCCATGGCATAAAACAGTGCAGGGTAAGGAAGTTAGCAGTGCATGGGATATAGTTAAGGGTCATCTAGAGGAAACAGTATTAAATTTCCTTCCATAAGGTAAGGACGGTTCAGATAGGAGTTAGATGAAAGAGTAATATCATTAAGCATGAGCTTCAGAAGAAGAAAATGCTGTGAAGGTTATATAAAGAGAAAGGTGACAAGATAACTCATGAACAGTATGAGGCTCAGGCAAGAAAGGTGACCAGCATGGCAAGGAAGGAAGGCAAAATCAGATTATGAGAAGAATCTAGCCAAGCAGACCAAAGGAAATCCTAAAGAGTTCTTTCGTTATATGACAAGTAAGAGAAAGAATGACTATGGAAGATTAACCACCTTAATGAGTGATGATGGTCAGGAGAAGCCAGAGACAGATAAAATAGTTCAGTTACTGAGTGACCACTTTGCAATATCATCATAGTGAGGGCACAGACTGCTGCTTTAACCTATGTGAAAGACATTAATGTGTTAACAAAGGTGGATGAATTGGAGGTTGTTATGCAGAATCTCAATGTAAATACAATTGTGGGATTAGATGGGATATCAGCTAGGGTTTTGCAAGAATGGACAAGGGAACTGGCAATGCCTTCGACTAGGCTCTTTAATTTAAGTTTCTGCTCTGGTAGAGTTTCTAGGGAGTGGAAAGGGGCAAAAAAAATCCCCTTACATAAGGGAGATTCTGAGACTGCAGTAACAAACTATAGACCAATCAGTATCTCAGGTGTGGTGGGAAAAGTACTAGAAAAATTGGTCAAAAAGCAAATTCAAGAATCAGTAGATAAAAATATGATAATGTATGAGGGTCAACATGGCTTTGTGAAGGGTCGATCATGCTTAGTAATTTACTAACTTTTTATAATAGAGTAACAGCTGAGTTAGATACAAGAAATGGCTACACAATGATTTTGCAAAGGCATTTCACACAATTCCACATGGAACTCTGTTATACAAATTAGAACAAATGCGAATGGATATGGCACTGTTGTTTATTATTTTAACGGTATAATAGAACACAGAAACTAAGTAAATAATTAATTTATTAACTTGATGCTGATATTTCGCTGGTGTTATAACCAGCATCTTCAGAGCACAAAAACACTGTTTGTCACAATACGCGAGACTAAAACAACATGGTATACTAAAACAAAATTGTAGCAGCAACACAAAGACTAGAGTCCTGATTTTGGCGCCCTCTATCTGAGAAAAAAAAAAAAAAAAGCTATCATATATTACTAGAGTCCTAGAAAAGAGCTAGTTTTTTCTTAATATGACTGTCTCCCAGATCTTCTAAGAAAAAACTATTAAGAAAGAAAAATCTATTAAGAAAAAACTAGCTCTTTTCTAGGACTCTAGTAATATATGATAGCTTTTTTTTTTTTTTTTTTTTTTTTTTTTCTTTCTCAGATAGAGGGTGCCAACAAAATCAGGACTCTAGTCTTTGTGTTGCTGCTACAATTTTGTTTTAGTACACCATGTTGTTTTAGTCTTGCATATTGTGACAAACAGTGTTTTTGTGCTCTGAAGATGCTGATTATAACACCAGCGAAATATCAGCATCAAGTTAATAAATTAATTATTTACTTAGTTTCTGTGTTCTATTATATCGTTAAAATAATAAACAATATGTTCGACGAACACATAAGTCTGTCCACACGGATATGGCACTGATTAAGTGGATAAGAGGGTAAGTGCTGGGCAGATATCAAAAAAGTGGTATATGGAGGGGGTAGAATCAAGGCAAAAAAAAAGGTGACCAGTAGTGTGATGCAGGGTTCAGTGCTGGGACCATTGCTGTTTAATTTGTACATAAATGATATAGGAAATAACCTGAAAGAAAATATTCAGTTTGTTGATGATGCGAAATTAGGTAAAGTAATAGTTAATCGTGCTGATGTAGAAAGCTTGCAGGACGATTTTAATATGCTGTCAGTATGCGCAAAAGATAACGGGTATCAGTTTAATGTGGAGAAATGTAAAGTTATGAATTTTGGGATAAATAGATTACAAGCTATGTATCACATTGACGGTAGTACACTCCAGAAAATTTAAGTTAAAGTTAATTTAAAGTTAAGAGGACATATTGTTAAGGTCACTAAGGTAGCCCATAAGATTACTTGGCTATTGAAGAACACATTAACAAGTAGAGAAAAGGCAGTTGTTAAAAGTCTTTATAAGGCCTTGATTTGCCCACATCTGGATTACTGTACTCAAGTCTGGTAAGGCTGGATCCCTGGGTTTCTTCGTGATGAGAAAGAGATGGAGAGGATTCAGAGTCGAGTTATCAAGATATTGGCGGGTCTGTGGAATGTAATCTGTGAAGATAGATTGTGGGTGTGTGGATTGCAAAAGTTGATTGACAGGAGAAAAGAGGGATATGATAGAGACAATTAAGTTGCTTAATTGGCTTTATATGATAAATGCAGGGGGAAATGTTTCAGCACTTGGCTAGAGGGAACAGAACAAGGGGTCATCCTTAGAAGGTGAATAAATGTGTAGTTAGCATGGGTGTGAGGACTAGATTTTTTTGCTTGGAGAGTTGTGAATAAGTGAAACGGGTTGCCATAGTCAGTGCTTTGTCTGTTAATGAGTGCTTTGTCTGTTAATGAGTTCAAGAAGAGGTATGACAGATTGTGTGGATAGATTGCATTTCCCACTATGAGTTTTCGGACTCCATGGAGGTGCCTGTATAATAATAATATTGTGTTGATAGTTTAGGACTCCCAGGATAAATGTTAGGATTCCATGGGGGGGGGGGGTGCCTGTGCAATAATAATAATAATAATAATAATAATAATAATATGCCCACTAAATATATACTCTGAATTCCATTTTTGTTACCAAAATTTTAAAAGCTTACACCTTAGAAGAGTGAACAGGCAAACCCACTCACACACCCATTCATCCATTCTGTTCTACAGCCACACCATCTGCTTTATTCCCCCCCCCCCTCCTTGTTCTTTCTAAATTTTCATCATCTCTAAACAACTGCATATTACCATTCAAGCAGGGCAGCATTTACCATAGGGTGCAAACTGGAGCCTCACTCTCTATGGGACCATATTTTAAAACCATACATTTGAACAAACATTTGAAAATTCATGAAACAAAAGCCTTCTGTATTGACATTTGAGATGAATTCATAGCATTAATGGTTAATAAACCAAGAGAAATATCATCATCATCATCATCATCATCATCATCATCATCAAATTCCTGATATATATACCCTCGGGGGGGGTGTACAGGATATGATAGTACTACATGAAAAATTTACATCACCACTAACTTCCTATCTACAATTTTCCTCCAAATTGATCTGTTACCTGTCAAGACTCCAATATTATCAGGTCTTATATTTCTGTCTTCTAAGGCACTTTTTACTGTATCAGTCCACCTATATCTTGGTCTTCCTCTGGTCTTTTTCCTGCCAACCTGGCAGAGAGCACTTGTTTTGCTAATCTTTCCTCTCCAGTCCTGCTTGAATGACCATACCACCTGAGATTAGCTCTGCTAATGCTTTCCTGGATGCTGACAATGTCAAGTTCTTTCCTAACATCCTTGTTTTTAATATGATATTGCCATTGATGCCATCTGTTCATGCCTGTAATCTTTCTTAGGACTCTCATATAGTATATAGTCTTTGGTCAAGTGTTTTACTTCTAGCCCAGCTCTCAGATCCATAAGTTACAATTGGTTTAAACACGGTCTTGTATACAGCTAATTTAGTGTTTTGGCTAATTTCTCTCTTATTCCATATAAATTTATTAAGTTGACATATTTAACTTACCATCTTAACTAAAAATCGTGCCTAAGTAGATAAAATGTTTTACTTGTTCTATAAGTTCTCCATTCACAATGCAGTTGATATTTTAAATGTTTCTGCCTATTTTCATTGTCTTTGTCTTTTTATTGCTGACCTTCATACCATATCTATTACAACAGTTATTCAATTTAGTCAGGGAATCTTGGAGACTTGTAGCGGATTTATTTAGAAGTATAACATCGTCTGCATAAAGAAAAGAGCTGACATTAACATCTGCAATTTTGATATCATGTTTAATACCACTTTCCTTCATAGTGTGATCCATATAGATAATGAATAACAGAGGGGATAATGTACATCCTTGTCTCACACCAGATTTAACATTAAACCATCTTCTTGTACTTCCTTCAATTCTAACTGCTGACTTACAACTCAAATAAAGACTAAGTATTGCTTGATATAATGCCCCATTAACACCATATAACTGTAGCGTTTGGAATAGCTTCTCTCTTGGCACCTTGTCAAATGCCTTTTCCATATCTACAAAACTTAAATACAGTTCTTTGTTATATTACCATGATTTCTGAACTATCTTTTGTCAAGTGAAGATCTGATCCTGACAGCATCTATTTGGCCTGAATCCAGCTTGTTCTTCACCAAGCTTTTCTTCCACAATCCTTCTCAACCATTTCTCAAGTATACTTGCATATATCTTACCAGAAACACTCAGTAATGAAATCCTCTGTAATTCTCACATTCAGTTTTATTTCCCTTTTTATATATGGGTACTATGAGAGCTTTACTCCAATCATCTGGAATTCGTCCCTCTGTCCAGGCCTTCTGAACTGTGCAGTGCAGCCACCGTACGACTTTTATACCTCCATACTTGAGCATTTCTGGTCAAATATCATCTAATCCTGCTGCCTTTCCACAATTCAGGCTTTTGATTGCTTTTTCTACTTCAAGTAGAAAAATATGGTATATGGATATGCATTCCTGACTGTATGCCTGGTCAGTGTTTTTAACCACTGTGCTGTCATCACTTTCATTTATCAGTTTGTCAAAGTAATTACTCCATACTTCAAGGATATCTTTTTCTCCTGTTTTCATGTCACCTTTATCATTTCTAATTCCTTTTACAGCACTTTTTCTTCCATTTCTGAGCTTCTTCAACAACCTCCAGAATATCTTGCCACTTTCTTGATATTTATTTTCTATGTTCTTGCCAAAGTCCTCCCATGACGTTCATTTAGCCAGTTTTACACAGTGTTCAGATTTCTTACATTTGTCTCTGTGAGAAATAATAATATCAGAAATTAAAGAAGCTGCTTATTTTGCGATAACACTCCATTCAACATCAGACATTGCCCATAATGACCAACTAGTTATTATATTTAGCTACGTTACTCCAAATTCTGAAATTTGAGAAACATTTATTGGTATTACACAACATAATTCCTAATATTTAGAAGAGGTAGTATTAAAAAAATTAGAATTATCTTGGAGATAAAAATGTGCAGAGGGCAAAGCTATGATAATGCGGCCAATATGAAAAGTGTCTATTCAGGTTTACAAGCTAGGCTGAAAAAAAAAACATCGTCCTTCTGCACAAACAGTTAAAAGACTAAGTGAAACTTAGGTGGTCTGCAAGAGCTGATGCTATATTGGCTTTGAAATGTGAATATAAGCAAATTAAAGAGGCTTTACTTGAACTATCCATTTCTCCTAATGAAAAATCTATTTCTAAATTAGAGAGCTCATCATTGGTTGAACATTTTGACAATTCAGAAACAGCAATTTTAACAGTTATGTGGGACAAATGTTTACAAGGAATAAATGCTACTAGTAAATCTCTACAAGATCCTGATATGGATTTGTTGTTAGTTAATAATTTGTTACAGTCTTCAGTTGGTTTTATTTTAGATATAAGAAATAGTTTTGTTGCTTTAAATGAGGAAGTGAATTTATTAACAGATGAGACAAAAATTAAAGATGAGAAGGAAAGAGTGAAAAAACAAAACAATAACAACAACAAAAAAATGTGTGATGAAGTTTCACAATCTAATGATGAGATTATATTACATGAGAAAGAATATTTCATTTCATTGTTAATACTTTTAATGTCATTTGCGATAAGCTAATTTTGAAAATTAATGAAAGAGCTATTTAGAAATATTTAGACATATTAGATCTGTTTGGCTTTTTTTTTTTTTTTTTTTTTTAAGAAAGATATAGATCAAGACAAGTATTAAAAAATTTCACAAACTTATGGGGCTAATATTGACTCAGAAAATTGATTGATGAAGTTAAGCAATTTTTAATAATGATAAATGAAGAAAATTCTTCAATTAAAAATATGTACAAATTTATAAACGATGGGTTAAGGTTTACTTTTACGAACACATAGACACAATTTTCAAAATATTTTTGATGATGTCTATTTCAAATGCAAATATTGAAAGCTCATTTTCAGTGTTGAAATGAATAAAAAATTATTTAAGAAGCAACTTGCACCAAAATAAAACAATTGATCTGTCATTATGCGTTGAATCAGATGTAATGGACTTGATTAATTATGATGACTTTATAGATATATTTGCTAAAACCAAAGGCAGAAAAAAAATGATAATTATTAATTTTTTAAATTTAAATTTGAACTGATTTATTTTTATACTTTTTTTAACTACAAATATATGAATACCAATGTTGTGTTTTTTTTTATTTTTAAAATGAGTTATTATGCAAATGTCGACTTTTATTTTCAATAACCTAAAAAAAAAAATAATGCGTATGAATTTGATTACCTGAAATAGACTTGTTCTTTTGAGGCCTCATAATGATGTTGTGCTTATGGCCTCCAAAAGTATAAATGGGGCCCTGCATTCAAGCCTTTCCCAATAAACTTAACATTAAAAAAAAAAAAATTGGTCCCAAAACAAACCCTTGGGGCACACCACTAGTGACTGCCCTTGTCTAGAATACTACTCGACCTTACCCATTTATAAAGAGGCAATATGCAGCTTTATGTATGGTTCACCCATATATAAGAAGGGCACTGTGTCAGTTAACAATAACAGTCAGTTAAATGAAAATTGTGAGTGGGAAGTGAAGAATATGAGATGAAGTGATAGGTGTAAGACTGAGAATAATAGCCAGAACAGTGAGCATGAAAATGAGTGGAGAGAATGTGATAACAAATACAGAAATGATCAAAAAAGGAAAAGTGAGCATAAATCAGGAAAAGGAAGTGAACATGACTGAGGGTGCAGGAGTTGGTGTGACTGCAAGAACAAAAGAAAGTCTGACTGGAAACATTTGCTGGCCTGCAAGAACTGCAGAATGATATGATTAAGATGAGAAATAAGATGAAGCATACACAAAAAAAAGAAATTACATGTATGGTGGATATGAACATAGGAGTGCACAAGAGATTTACTTTCCAAGAGGGTAGATGAACAGGATGACTGAAGCACTTGATATGAGATGTAAATGTGCAAGGGAGTTAGTGGTTGAGGTTGGAACTAATGATCTGGTTGGACATAGGAAGAATGTGAGGACAACTATCAGGAGATTATTGAGGAGAGTAAATAACAACAGTATGGTAGGAAGAGTAGTTTGTGTGTTGCCCAGGTATGATAATGATAAGTTGCAATGAACAGCAAAGATCGTGAATGGAATGTTAGCAGAAATGTGTGAGGAGGAGAAAGGAGTGCAGTCTGTGAATGTGTGGGATGAGTTGGAGAGATAAATGGAACTGTATAAGAGCAACAGACTGCATCTGTGGGATGAATGGAACTGTATAAGAACAGTAGATTGCATCTGTGGGATGAATGGAACTGTATAAGAAAAACAGACTGCATCTGAATGGTTTTGGAGTGACTCACCAGGAAAGGCTGCTATTGGAAGGAAGTGTAATCAGTGTGAATAAGGTATTAGGAATTCAGAGAATATGTAAATATGCAAGAAAGTGGATTAGGTGAGCCAGTGTGAAAGGAGATAAGAATGTGATTACAGAAATGCAAGGTGAACATGAAAATGGGGTAGGCCAGTGAGGGCAGGAAAATGCAGTGTAAGGAAAGTAGATTCTGAAAACAGTAATGAATGGAATGGCCTAAGATACATGGGGTAGTTGAGTCTGGGGAGGGGGGGGGATAAATGAAACAAAATGTAAGGGTGAGCAGACAACAGCAAGTATGGAGAAGTCACAGATGAGGGACAGCATAGGTAGGACTGGTTGTAAAACAAGGAAGGAATTGTTATGCTTATTGATGAATGCCAAGAATATCAGAAGCATAGGAGATGAAATTTTTGCATTGTTAGAATAAGGGAAACATGGTTGAATGAGAATGATATGTTGATGGGAATAGAAATAGAAGGATACAATGTTTTTCATGAGGATAGGAAGGACATGAAGAAAAGCACACAAGGTTGGGATACAAGGGGAAAAAATTGGCAGTGGTTTTGAAGCAGTATGGTGTGAAGTGGAGGTTGACAGAATGAGATATTTGATTTGGTTGGGTGTTGCTACAGGCTGGGGAATCTGGAGGATGGACACAAAGAAACATATCCACAACTTGGCTTAGAGAGCAAGTAAAGGGCAGTGATTATGAATGATTTCAATTAAGTCAATACTGACTGGATTGGAATGAAGAAACAGCATCAGGGTATAAGGAGAATGAATTTCTTGAGTCCTTAAGGGACAACAATCTTGGGAAATATTTAATGGAGGGCACATGATGGCTACAAGTCTTAAATCTGGCTATATCACTGGAGGATGTGATTGTGAATGGAGTGTCTTATCTTACCACGGCTGGTGAGAGTGACCGTGAAGTGATTATCTGGGTTGTAGATGGTCATATGAGACTTTTCCATTCTATGAAGAAGGGATATATATGTGAAACTATAATAGTGGTGATTATGAAAAGCTTATTATTATTATTATTATTATTATTATTATTACGGGTATCTCCATGGAGTCAGTAGACTCATCGCGGGAGACCCAAACTAGCAAAACAATATCTGTCATATCTCTTCTTGAATTCATTTACAGACGAAGAGCTCACAACTAAGTCAGGCAATGAATTCCACTCATTCACCACCCTCCAGGCAAAAAACCTTGTTCTGACACCTTTGTTAACCACACCCTTCTTTAATTTCCAGAGATGACCTCTTGTTCTTCCATCACTTTCACACAGCTGAAACATTTCCCCTGCATCAATCCTATAAAAACCTTTTAGTAATTTGAATGTTTCTATCATATCCCCTCTTCTTCGCCTATCAACCAATCTCTGCAATCCACAAGCTCTCAATCTATCAATGTAGGGAGCATTTTTTATATCACTCACCAACTTGGTCACTCTTCTCTGAACCCTCTCCACAGCCTCCTCATCTCCAAGGAATCCAGGTGACCAGACCTGAGCACAGTCATCCAAATGTGGAAGTATCAATGCTTTATAAAGGGGAATAATAACCTCTTTATCTCTGGATGTCAGTGTGTTCCTCAACAACCAAGTAATCCTATGTGCAATCTTGGACACCTTAGCAATGTGTCCTCTGAACTTCATCTCCTTATCTACCAATACCCCTAAGTCCCTAGCCTCATCAATCTCTTGGAGTACCTTTCCATCTATGTAGTACACAGCTGGTAATCTTTTAATCCCAAAATGCATGACTTTACACTTTTCCACATTGAACTGACATCCATTTTCTTTTGCCCATTTTACCAGCTTATTTAAATCCTCCTGCAAACTTTCAACATCAGCTTGATTTTTGATTTTTTATTGCACTACACAACTTTGCATCATCAGCAAACAACTGAATATCTCCCTTTAAGCCGTTTCCTATATCATTTATATACAAATTAAACAACATTGGCCCAAGCACAGAGCCTTGAGGCACACCACTGGTCACCTGCCTCATTCTGGACTCGGCTCCTCCATACACCACCTTATGGTATCTCTCCCTGAGCCATTCTCCTATCCATATCACCAATTTAATATCCATTCCCAACCTTGCTGCTGGTCTTAGGAGACCAGCAGCAAGGTTTGAGTGTATTACAAAGATAAAAAGGACAAACAATATAAAAGTAAAGGCTAAACTAAATTGCTCAACAATAAACATCTTTTCTTCCAACGTCAAGGCCATTCTTACAGCTAAATGTAATGGTGTACACTCTAGATATGTTTTTCTATTAATGTACATGCAGTGGAATGGCATATCTCATAGCACATGTACTGAGGAGGGTGTTGAAGTTTAGTAGTGATTTTTTTTTTGCACCATACCATACAGAGGGTAAGGAGTTTACGTCAAATGCCTTAGTATCCCATAATGCAAAGCACATCCCATTTCAGAAGTGTATAATGCTATGCATTATGGGAAGGACAACTACCCAGACTGGATTCAAACTTTATTGAGATTTGGAGAGGTACCTGATATCTCACATTGGTTACCTCTCCAAAAACTCTGAGTTACCTATAACATCGCTCTAAATCTCACTGAGTGATTCTAAAGGATCACTAGGAAATGCATTACTCCTGACCTGAATCATTCCAGAACAGGAAACTCATCAGTGCTTCCACCCAGTGGAAGGTAAAAAACTGTTACAGGGTAAATCTACTGCCCAGGAAATAAGCAAACCCAATGACAAGATTAATAAGTTTTTGAGGGATAACTCTTGAGTTTTTGATAGATAACTACCTCAGACAGCATGTAACAGAGGGCACAAGAGGATTAAGAGTCTTGGATTTGGTCATCTCATCAGAGGATATAATTATAAATGAGGTGTCAAATCATCCACCAATTGGTGAGAATGACCACAAGGTGATTACCTGGGTGTTGCCAGCAGTGTGAGGACCTCTGTGAGAAAAGGGTATATGTGGAACTACAAGGGGGGGGGGCGATTATGAAGCGCTCAGGAGACAGCTTGTTGGTGTAGCGTGGAATGAGGAGTTAGCTGGAAAACAGATCAATGCAGCTTGGGGGATTTTCAAAAACTATCTAGTAGATGCAACGTCTAAATGTATTCCAAGGGTGAGAAGGTTAAATAAGGTAGGTATGAGATGGATGAATAAAGAGATTAAGCATGCGATACAGAGAAAAAGGGCATTGTGGAGGCAGCATAAGAGAAGTTGAAATAACCAATTTCATGAGGTCTACAAAGACGAGGCAAGGAGGGTGACTTGGTTGGTGAGAGTAGCTAAAGAGAGGTATGAACAGCATTTAGCTAATGAAGCCAAAAAGAATCCTAGAGAGTTCTTTCGATATATAGCCAGCAAAAGAAAGAATGATTTATGGAAGGATGACATTGATTGGATAAAATGGAATAAAGACAGCTGTTGCAGAATGTGTGGTAGAGATACTTAATGAGCGGTTCATAAAGATCTTTCAATCTTGTGAATGTGACCTCATGGAGAGTTTGGGGACTCTACTCCCGAAACACCTCTTGCTCACTTACAGTCAGTCTCTCCTCCCCCATCATCAATTGAGAGCAGTTGATGATGGAGAGGAGAGACTGACTGTAAGTGAGCAAGAGGTATTTGGGGAGTTGAGTAAACTAGATGTAAATAAGGCTGTGTGACTTGATAATATATCACTGCGTATTCTGAAAGAATGTGCCAGAGAGTTGACACCTACCTTCACATATTTTTTTAATATGAGTCTTGCACTTGGTCAAGTTCCTAAGGAGTGGAAGGAGGGCAAGATTGTGCCACTTCATAAAGGAGGTGATCGAACTCAAGCATCAAACTATAGGCCTATCTGTGTGTCAGGTGTTGTGGTTAAGTTGTTGGAGAAGCTTGTGAGAACTAGGATCCAGAGTTGGGTTGACAACAATGGTATAATCTTTGATGGACAGCATGGATTTGCTAAAGGGAGGTTATGTTTTAGTAATCTACTTACTTATTACAATAAAGTGACTGCTTCCTTGGACAGAGGAGAAGGATACACAGTAATATGCTTGGATTTCGCAAAAGCTTTTGATAGAGTACCTCATGATAAGTTGACAGTGAAACTAGAGCAGATAGGGTTGGATATTAGATTAGTGCATTGGATTGGAGACTGGCTATCTGATAATTATCAACAAGTTGTGTATGGGGGTGCGATATCCAGGAAAAAGAAAGTCACTAGTGGAGTGCCTCAGGGGTCTGTTTTAGGGCCATTACTATTTAATTTGTATATTAATGATATTTGCTAAGATTTGGATGAAGATATTCAGTTGTTTGCACATGATACAAAGTTGGGACAAACCATAAAGAGTAGTGAAGATGTTGTGGCCTTGCAAGAAGAATTGAATAAATTGAGTGATTGGGCACGGAAATGGAGACGTGAGTTCAATGTTGTAAAATGTAAGGTTTTAAAATTTGGAA
This sequence comes from Typopeltis vanoorti, assembly GCF_054136105.1. Lineage (NCBI taxonomy): Eukaryota > Metazoa > Arthropoda > Arachnida > Uropygi > Thelyphonidae > Typopeltis > Typopeltis vanoorti. The sequence goes on along the minus strand of NC_143552.1, from coordinate 65,295,649 downwards.
AACAAAGATAGGATGCAGAATTTATGCTTGGTGGAATATATTGTTTGAGGTAGAGGAAATAAGGGATGTGTGGCTGATAGTGGATAAGGATCTAAAATTAAGGGGGCACATCGCCAAAATTGTGAAGACAACACAAAGGCTTAAGGGAATGATGCAGAGGACACTGACGTGTAGAAGTAGGGAGATTCTTGTTCCGTTGTATAAGGCCACACATGGACTATTGTGCCCAGATTTGGTCACTGGGTTTTCAGAAGGATGAAGAGATGTTGGAAAGGGTCCAAAGGTGACTGACTAAGGTAGTTTCTGACCTCTGGAATTTTGAGTATGAGGAAAGATTGAGAAGATGTAAATTGCAGAGTCTGGTGGAGAGAAGGAAGAGGGGAGATATGATAGAGACCTACAAGTTGGTAAGGGATTGTTATAAGCTCAATGGTGGAGAAGTTCTACAGAGAATAGTGGGAGATCAGGGGAGAACCAGAGGTCATCCCGGGAAACTGTATAAAGAGGGTGTGAGTAGGGGAGTGAGAGGCAGGTTTTTTTTGTGCAGAGTGTGAATGATTGGAATGCCTTGCCTGAGAGTGTGGTGTCTGCAAGGAGGTTGAGTGTGTTTAAGACACGGTATGATGAGATGTGTGTGTGTGATAAAAGGATCTCCCAGATTTGTCTTTGACTCCATGAGGTCTTGGGGTAATAATAATAATAATAATAATAATAATAATAATAATAATAATAATAATAATAAATGTCATCCATGGAAGCCAGATCCAGAAGAGATACCGTTGAAGTAATGCAGAAGTCATATTTCTCATATACAAGTAATTAAAATCACCTTATTATTTACAAATATTAATTTTTTTTAAAAATTTCAATATATATTTTATTTTCGATATATTTTCAATATTTCAATTTGATATCAATGAAATTATTTTCAATACTTAAAAGACTGTTTTTTTATCACAGCCCAAATATATGTATTATATATACAGAGGTGACAGACTACATTCCTGTCATGCTCCTCTTGACATGTGTTTACATTCTGGTATTATTATTATTATTATTATTACGTGACACCTCCAGGGAGTCAAAAGAGTCATTGAGGGAGGACTTCCTCTACAACTCTCTGTCTCCACCACCAATGGCATCTACCGCCCACCACTAGTATTTTCACAGACATCCATGCCCATGGCGGGATTCGAACCCGCACCCTTTTTAATAATTATATATATATATATATAATTATTATATATACAATATATATACAATAATTTTTAACTTTATATGTCAGTAGGTTGATTTTCATATGGTTATTACAGTAACTCCATAGCTTAGTTAGTATAGACAAAGCCCTTTGGTTGGAAAGACCTGGGTTCAATTCCCATCAGTGATGTGAGGGATCTTTATCTGGTCTCTTTCGACGGAATGTGAGTTAGTTGGTCTCATATGGGGAGGGGTTCACCCGGAAACTAGGATTTTTTTGTACCCCCAGAACAGGCAAACCAGCCTAGTGAACACACATGGACATGGATTACAGTCATGAATATGTTCCAACCATATGCTGGTCCCAAAGCCTGAATAAAACTGGGGGGGGGGGAGGCAATGGTGAACTACTCTGTGAAAAATCTCACCATGGACACTTTGGAGGCAATGCCTATAAAGTACCTAGAGTCGGAAATGAACTGAAAGGGAAAATCCACCAACATTACAATCATCTTTCCTGTTTTATATATTAGTATAACTAACTAGTATTTTTTTTTTCAAAGAGCTATGAGTTTTTCTAGTAATACACAAACCTTATGAAACAATTTCAGGATTCATTATTTTTGTTTGGTTACATACTGTCTTCTTCTAGTGATTTCCTATTTTTCATTTTATTCACTGTAATTTTTAGTCAGCATATTGTAATGTTTTCTGATAATAATAATAATTATTATTATTACTATTATTATTATGTGACACCACCACCAAGGAGTCTAAAGACTCATCGAGGGAGAGTGTGCCGACAGCATTGAATGATTGTTCCCTTCCAACTACTAACCGCTCTCAAACTTGCTTAACTTTTGCTGAGCCATTAGTAGCAGAGGCTGTACCAATCGACCAACCTTTGATGGCTAAGTCATATTTTGTTTTATATATTTTTATTTCTGTATTGTTCAGAGCTTCTGAAAATATTCTGAATCAGTCCAGAGATTCTGAAAATAGGTTATCCACTTTGCTAAGGCTCTTTGTATTTTTACATTTTTTTAAATTTTTTATTTGTGTATTTTATCAATATGTAAGTTTTCAGTTGGGGCTTTAATGTATCCTTCTCCTATTACAAAATTATTTTTGTATATTTTAGAGTTATTTTTCTCTTTCTTCCTCCTCCACTAATAGCACTAATCTAGGAGAATTCATTAAGGGATATTCATAAGGATTTAACATGAGCTTAAACATTAATAAACAGCCTGAATGAGGATTTAAATAAGACACAAGATTAAGGGATAAATATGAGATTAAAAGATAAATAAGATAATGAGTTAATATATGACAGCAGTACAATAACAAATATATCATTATAAATGTCATAATCATAAAAGTTAAAGCAATTTTCCTTTTAAAATAAGATAATAAATATGCAAGCAATATATCACTACTCATGCACTTCATATCTATGATATTTCAATAAAATATCAATGGTGTTACAAACCATTACTGTTTAACTTGTATATTAATGATATAGGTGAAGATTTGGATGGAGATATTCAGTTGTTTGCAGATGATGCAAAGTTGGAATGAACCATGAAGAGTAGTGAAGATGTTGTGGCCTTACAAGAAGACTTGAATAAATTGAGTGATTGGGCATGGAAATGGGGATATGAGTTCAATGTTGCAAAATGTAAGGTTTTAAAATTTGGAAAACAAAGATGGGATGTAGAATTCATGCTTGGATGAGAATATATTGTTGGAGGTGGAAGAAATAAGAGATCTGGGGTGACAGTGGATAAGGATCTCAAATTTAGAGACACATACCCAAAATTGTGAAGACAACACAAAGGTTTCTGGGAATGATGCAGAGGACACTGACATGTAGAATTAGGGAGATTCTTGTTCCTTTGTATAAGGCTTTGATTAGGCCATACATGGATTATTGTGTCAAGATTTGGTCACCTGGTTTTCAGACGGATGAAGAGATGTTGGAAAGGGTCCAAAGGTGACTGACTAAGGTAGTTTCTGACCTCTGGAATGTCGAGTATGAGGAAAGATTGAGAAGATGTAATTTGCAGTCTGGTGGACAGGAGGAAGAGGGGAGATATGATAGAGACCTATAAGTTGGTAAGGGGTTGTTATAGGATCAATGGTGGAGAAGTTCTGCAGAAAATAGTGGGAGATCGGGGAAGAATAAGAGGTCATCCCTGGAAACTGTATAAAGAAGCTGTGAGTAGGGGAGTGAGAGGCAGGTTTTTTTTGTGCAGAGTTGTAAATGATTGGAATGCCTTGCCTGAGAGTATGGTGTCTGCAAGGAGTTAGAATGTGTTCAAGGCACGGTATGATAAGCTGTGTGTGTAATAAAAGGACCTCCCAGATGAGTGTTTGACTCCATGAGGTCTTGGGATTATAATAAATGTCCAAGTCAATTGGGTGGTTAAATATCATATTAATTTTGAAGATGAATTTTTTCATTGAAAATCAAACCTTTAGAATACTCTTTAATTTTATATATATATATATATATATATATATATATATATATATATTATATATGTATGATAACATAAAAAACTTACAACATAGATGTCTTTTGCATTATTTAGAAATTCTTTAGCTTTATTCAAAAGATCTTCTGCATCTTTCAGGATATCTTTAATCTGTTCTGACATCAGATAAACTTGTTTGATTATTCCCTAGAAAATTGCGATTAATATTATTATCAATCTTCATTAGGATCACAAAAGTCAACACAAGAGGTCCAGTATAACTATTTGCAAATCTTGTCTGAATATCAATCAATATTTTTGTATTTTTGTACTAACATGTGGAAGTGGTAGATATTCCCATTATTTCCATGGTTCACCATCTTACTTACTTTTTTTTGCTGGTCTGGTTGGCTAGGTGATTAGTGTATCCTCTCTCCAGCCAAAAGGCTGCAGGTTCAAATCTCGCCATGGGCATAAATGTTCATGATTGTCTGTGGAAATACTAGTGGTGGTGATGGTGGACAGTAGATGACCTTGGTGTAGTTGGTGGAGACAGTTGTAGAGTAGGTGTCCTTCCTCGATGAGTCTTTGGACACCCTGGAGGTGTACAATAATAATAATAATAATAATAATAATAATAATAATTACTGAGAGCCTGAAGTGCTATTGTCATGTTTGGTTCCCAAAGCAAGGTTTCATCCTCTGCTTTCTTTCCCTAAATCTTTCTTTAGGGTATATCAAATATACTGTAGAGATCCAAACCCAACCCACCCCATCTTCGAGGGTAATAATAAAATACAGTAGTAAAGCAGTTACACAGACACACACACACACACACACACACACACACACACACACACACACACACACACACACACACACACACACACACACACACTATCTGAATGCCAGATAGCGTGTGGAAAAAACCCAGACAGTAACGTGGTATGTATCAGATAATTAGGAATTTTCCTAATTATCTGATATATAATCTCACTGTCATCTATGCTGTCAGGTCATGCCCCTGGAGAAAGGTATGCTACAATATTAAGGTAATATTGTAGCATGTATGAGTATGGATGCTCTCTGTATGGACAACATGCAACATGGCTGAGTCAGTCTCCTTTCGCTATATGGTTTTTGCCCTTTTTATCTCTAGTAATACTGGCATGAGAATAACCTAAATAAATACAGAGTTGCTGCAGTTAAAACAACAAACTTCCCTTAAACCCCCCCCCCCCCAAACAAAAAATTTAAAACTCTAAAACATCTATAAACATCTTACTAAATAATGCAACTGAAATGATGCACATCATTTAGGTTGGTGTAGACATTCAAACCTGGTCTCCTTGGACTGAATTCCAAATCTTGGCCAGAACAACAACAATCACCGCTCATCTTAAATGATCAAACTATACATTATATGATTCTTTCTGCAACCCGTGCTTTTGAGCGATCTGATATCCTTGCCAGATTACTTCAACCTTAGTATCACCTCTGGGTCTGGCTCCCACTGATGAGACCTCAATAAAGGTTGAAACCGGTCGGGGAAGTGACCTTTCCCATAACACTTAGCATTATACATACCCATAAAGATATGTGCTTTGCATTATGGGATACTAAAGCAAATGATGTGAAATCATTAGCTTCTATATACAAATTGCCCTAGTCCTGATTATATTTCAGGTGCAAACTTTGTTTGCTTACATTATTCTGAGAGCCCATAACACATGTTACAGAGACCGCACATCATTCATCTGCTGTGATAAAAAGTATATTGGCATGTAGGGATAAGGAGGTGCCTCTATATAAGGCATTAGTCAGACCACACATGGACTATTGTGCTCAAATTTGGTCACCTAGTTTTCATTGTGATGTGGAAATACTAGAAAGAGTCCAAAGACGAATAACCAAAGTGATATCAAGACTCTGGAGTGTTGGTTATGAAGAGTTTAAGAGAATGTGGATTACTGATCTGGTGGATAGGAGGAAAAGAGGAGATATGATAGAGACCTTCGAATTAGTTAAGGGATTCTATCAGATTAATACAGAAGAAATTATAAAAAGAGTGGATGTTAAGATGGGAAGAACGAGAGGCCACCCCTGGAAGTTATATAAAGATGTGGCGAAGAAGGGTTCGAGGAGTAGAATTTTTATATGGAATTATTGGTGAGTGGAATGCATTGCCAGAGTGTGCTGTGAATGCAGGAAGTATAAATAACTTCAAAGCTCATTATGATAGATATGTTGCTGGTTGAGTGAGCCTCCCACGATGAGTCCATTGACTACATGGAGATTACCAAATAGTAATAATATGTGGACTCATAAGACAGGTGATTTATGAGAAGAGAATGCAGCTTAAGTTAGTGCCTTGGCATGAGAAACTGTAAAGTAGAGAAATCAACTGTACATGAGAATAGTCAAAGGGCACCTAAAAGAAACATTATTTGACTGCATACTCAAAGTTAGGAAAATAAATCACACGGAAGGTAAATAAATGTATAAACAGAAATTAAAGCAAGTGCTGCATAAAAAGTAAATGCTGGGGATTCGATATCCTGTAAAGAGTGATAACAAGAATCAGGAGCACTGGCTGAAGAGCAGGCTAGAAGAGTGAGCACCATGGTAAAAAAAAGGAAAAATTGGATTATGAAATGAAATTAGCTGAACATGCCAAAAGAACTGTGAGAGAATTTTATTACTACATAGCAAGTAAAAGGAAGAAGACCTTACTAGGAATTTCATAGAAAAATTTCCTAGTATTCTGAAAATACTAGGAAATTCATATATGAACTAGAAAGAGCTAATTTGTTATTGTGGTTAATTTAGTAACGTATTCTTTCTGTACACATTCATTGCTCTTTGGATGCCAAGAGAGAAACCAGTGAAAGAAAAGAGACAAACAAATTAAAAAGTATTACAGCTGTTGTGACGGCCATGTGACAGAACAGTCAGACTGGATGTCAATGTAGGTGTTGAAGGAAGGTGCAAAAGAGTTCCAGTACATTCATAATTCATAATAAGTGAAAGGAGAAGATAATTCCATTATACATGGGTGGAACTAGGAATGATGCAGCAATTATAGACTAAGAGGTATCTCCAGTGTAATCATCATTAGGAGATACTTGTAAGGAATCACAATCAAATGTGAATAGACAGCATTAATATTATCTACATAAGACAGCATGTTTTTGTTAAAGGTAGGTCTTGCTTTAGAAATTTGCTCATCTTCTATAACAGAATCACAACAGAGCTGAATAAGCACAATGGATGTAACACAATACTTCTGATCAAGTCAACCTACTAGAATTCTGTGTCAGCAATGCTCTTTATTACTTTACCCAACAGACTGGTTATAAGAAATGACAATGTACATCATTTATTACCAAGTGTAAGGTATGCATTGCAGACTAAGGCCAATGTAGAGAGAGAGAGAGAGAGAGAGAGAGAGAGAGAGGGGGGGGGGAGAGATAGATGATTCTATTTATGACAATCTATTGCAAATAATCAAGGAAGTTAAAGGCTTGGGTACAGCTAGAGACTATACAGAGAGTTTAAGTTTACGGCCATGCTGCTTGATAAAGTAGAAGAGAGAAGTAAGTTATGTTCTCTTCAAATTCACTTATCTGTGAATTTTAAGTCTCAGCAGTGCAAGGATAGCTAGAAGCAGATTGTAAGATCTATTGCAGAATATGAAATGGTAGGCATACTGTGTATGAAAGAAATTATTGTTTCTATTATTCAGAGGGAAAGAGAAGTCGTCCTCCTCGTCATCAAATATTGATCAATCTAACTAGTGGAGGGGGAGGGGGCACTAATGCCATAATGTGCTGTCAGGAAACAGTTGCAATATAACTTTATCAAGTTTATTCGAAGTTAATTCAGACCCCAGTTGTAACTATAAGGAGCATATTGTAAGAAGAAATCCCAATGATAGATGAGTAGTTAATGCCTGTAGTGGGGAAGTCAAGTTACCCATAGAATCCATGACAGTTCTGTTGTCTTTTTTTTTTCTGTGTAGACTTATCCAATTTTGGAGAGGTTGAAGACTAACTTTTGTATGGCTTGAAGTTTTCATTTGGGCTTGGAACGTATGGACAGACAGCATCCATCTCCTCTTCTGGAAAATCTGATGTCTGTGTAAATTATTATGTTTACTTTAAATTCAGTGGATACCCAGGTATCAGTATTTCTATATATGTGCCTGGGAGATTTTCTTTATTGAATGCTCTTTCCATTATTTCACAAACAGAGGAGATCTTGTTTAAGCAGGATCGTTTTAGCAGTTATTTCAGTACTGATGTAACAATTCATGCTATTCATATACTTTAGAGAGAAGCAGTCAAAATCATAATATTTAGGTATGCTGAAATGGAATGGTGGGAAAGTCACATGGGTTTGTCCAGTGGTGAGCTATGGAAATTTTAACAAAGGGCTTGCATCATTGAGCAAAAAAAAGCTGTATTTCACACAAAAACGTTTATTAATACAGCTTGTGTACAAATGCCAATCAAAAAGTATGAGGGGACAATGAACCTGTAAAGGCTATAATTTTTAAACAAATATTTCATGATCTAAACATGAAATATTTGCACACAATCATCTGTGTTAATTTATCTTACATAAGAAAAACATTTTTTAACTATCAAAATATAATAAGAATAAAATCATTTATAATTGCATATATGAAATAGTCCACATTTTTTATAAACAAAATAAATTTCTTTTGTTTGCGATGGAAGTTTTTAGGACAAACAATCTATAAATAATAAATAAATATTATCTAAACACAATAATATTGAAGTATATTTCTCTTTTGTTTTTATACTTCAAGTGATAATCAACGGTACCAATCAAGGGGCATTATTTTATAGTCCTATTTATTTATATGCGATTACCAAAAGTGAATTCTTATTTGAAAAATGGTAGTAACAGTAACTATAATATTTTATTTAATAAAATCACTTTATTAGGTTACCGTATGAGTTTTTCGCTTAATATATTTCAAAAAATTATGTTTTTTTTCCCTTTTTTTTGAAAAAATAAAAAAGTAAACAAGAAGAACAAGGGGCTCGCAAATTTCAGAAAAAATTAACAACGGACTTGGGCGAGCTCCTACGAGCCCCTTATAGCTCACCACTGGGTTTTTTATTATTATTACGGGTATCTCCATGGAGTCTGTAGACTCATCGTGGGAGACCCAAACTAGCAAAACAATATCTGTCATATCTCTTCTTGAATTCATTTACAGACGAAGAGCTCACAACTAAGTCAGGCAATGAATTCCACTCATTCACCACCCTCCAGGCAAAAAACCTTGTTCTGACACCCTTGTTAACCACACTCTTCGCACCAGACCACCTCAAATGAACTCTCATTCACATGTCTATCATATTGATATACTACTTTCTTTGGCTGCAACATATCAGCTATCATCAACAGTACTCCTCCCCCCATTCTATCTTCTCTATCCTCCCTGAAAATACTGTACCAATCACAATCAATTCCATTGACCACATCTTCTACTGACAGCCAAGTTTCCCTAATGCCTACAACTTTTGGTGAGATTGCACTGACTAATGCCAAAAATTCTTCTCTCTTATTTCGAATGCTTCTTGCATTGCTATACAAAAATTGCAGATTCCCTCTAGATCTTGTACCAGCTTTAGCACTGATATATAAGTCACTCATTTCAGTAGTCCCATGCCGATTTTTATACCCTCTCTTCTGCAATTTATTCTGCGAATAAGGATCAATAAATATACAATCAGTGCTAAAGTTTCTCTCTCTTACACTCAATCTTTTCAATATTAGTTTCCCTGCCCAATTACTTCAACTTGTTCAAAAAACAGTAACTTCTTCAATCACTTATGACCTTCCATGTTCAGATGCAACTCATCTTTTGCATACAGCTGTCTTTTGCCTTCAAACACACTCGACATAAAAAAATTCCAGGCCTCTTTTTTTGCACATTCTTCCAATCATATCATTCATCATCAATAGTTAGTATAGCTGGTAACAAACCAGAATGGGATGATTAGTATAACATGTCAGGGTAGTGGTGATCCTAAGGGGCTTTTGCACTTTATGACAGGAGCATTCGGAACAAGCAGAAGGAATTTTTGATACTGATTAGTTCATACTGGCCAAAGGTTATTGGCAATTAGCGAGGCATGGTTAACAGAAGACAGTGGCGCACTCAGGATTTAATCTTGGAAGGGGCCGAGCCATCAGGATTTAACTTGGGGGGGGGGGGGGGTAGGTAGTCGTATGCGATGCATACAACTACCTATGACTGAGCATCTGCAGTGATCGCTAATTCATAAGTAGGATAGAAATAGAAGACATGACACAACATAAATTTAAAAATGAATTTTAATTAGGAAAAGATTTTCGGAAAATATTCTAGTGTTTTTTCCTTTTCTTTGGGGGGGGGGTGTTCCCCAGCCCAAGGGGGACCGGGCACCCCCCCTCTGGGTGCACCACTGACAGAAGATGATATAGTTAATGGGATAGAATGCGAAGGGTAGTATAGTGAATTCAGGGAGGAGAGAGAAAAGAATGGGAGGAGGAGTGTTATTGTTGACAGCCGATGAACTGCAACCAAAGAGAGCAGAAGTTCAACTGCAGGCCAGTTAAAATAGCACATCTGAGGCTATCTGGTATGAGATTGAGGCTAGCAGAACAAAATATACAGTTGGATGCTGCTGTAGATCTGGGGATGGAACAATTATGGGGATAGTATGCATCAGCAAATGAACTCAATGAGTGGAGGACAGGTAATTAATATGGGGAATTTCAGCTATGGGAAAATAGGTTGAAAGAAGGAGAGGACACATTGGAGGAAGGAAAGAATTTATGTAGTTATTAAAGGATAATTACCTGAAACAGCATGTGATGGAATATATTAGGGGATCTGGGAGTGCTCGATCTAGTAACTGCACTGACAATTTGTCTATAATGAATATGACCACGTTGCCATCAATTGATGAGAGTGATCATAAGGTCTTAACCTGGGAGGTGGGTAAACATGTGGAATTGTAATGTAAGATGGGGTATATGTAGAATTACTGGGCTGGTAAATACGAAAAGTTTAGGAGATTGCTTGGATCAGTGAAATAGCATGTAAAACTGCAAGGGTTTGGATGTTGATAGTGCATGGGAAAGGTGCATGCACATGAATAGTACAAGGCACAGGCCAGAAGGGGTAACTAGTGTGGTTCTTCTTCTAATGGTGCTATCTTCTATCGAAGGTCAGCGACCATCTTGGCAAACAAACTGCGTTCTTGCATTAATCGGAGCGGTTGTCCACATCTTGATGTTGTCAAACCAAGCTATTCTTTTTCTTCCTCTAGTTCCTTTGCCATCAATTCTTCCTACCAAAATAGTTTGAAGAAGTTGGTATTTGCTGTTTCTCATGATGTGGCCAAGATATGTTTTTCATTTCTTGATTATTTGTACACGATCTTTAGCTTTGCCAATGGATTTTAAGACATCTTCATTGGTAATTTTTTCTGTCCATGATATCTTTAGCATTCTTCTGTATAGCCACATCTCAAAGGCTTCAATTTTATTGATGGTTGTTGCCTTCAATGTCCATGTTTCAACTCCATAGAGCAGAATAGACCCCACATAGCATTTCAGCATTCGGCATCTGACTTCCATGTTTAGGTCTTTATTGAAGAATAATGTTCTCATTTTCATGAAGGACTGCTGTGCATCTTCAATCCTTGTGTGGTTAACCACTAGTGTGGTTAAGAAGGCAAAAAAAAAAGTATTAAAGGGAGTTAGCAATGCAGGCTGAACATAATCCAAAGGCGATTGACTAAGGTAGTTTCTGACCTCTGGAATGTTGAGTATGAGGAAAGATTGAGAAGATGTAATTTGCAGAGTCTGGTGGAGAGGAGGAAGAGGGGAGATATGATAGAGACCTACAAGTTGGTAAGGGGTTGTTATAGGATCGATGCTGGAGAAGTCCTACAGAAAGTAGTGGGAGATCGGGGGAGAATCAGGAGTCATCCTTGAAAACTGTATAAAGAGGGTGTGAGTAAGGGAGTGAGAGGCAGGTTTTTTCATGCAGAGTTGTAAATGATTGGAATGCCTTGCCTGAGAGTGTGGTGTCTGCAAGGAGTTTGAATGTGTTCAAGGCACGGTATGATGAGCTGTGTGTGTGTGATAAAAGGACCTCCCAGATAAGTCTTTGACTCCATGAGGTCTTGGAGTAATAATAATAATAATAATAATAATAATAATAATCCCAAACAGTTCTTTCGATATGCTGCAAGGGAAAGAAAGAATGTATATGGCAAAATGATTTTTATGAATGCCGATGGTAGGGAGGTAACTGAATCAGTGTAAATAGTAGAATTACTAAGCGAACACTTTGCAAGAGTATATCATCCATGTGTTGATATTGCAGGAATGAGAGAGTCAAAGGCTTATATGAGAACTGAGGTAAAAGAAATGGAGGTGCATAGCATATTAGAGAACTTTAATGTGAATACATCTGTGGGACTGGATGGTATACTAGCTCAAGCTTTACATGAAGCAGCAAGAGAACTGTCCGTGCCCCTGACCTTTTGTTTAATGTAAGTCTTAGTTCTGGGTTAGTCCCAAAGGGGGTGGAAAGAGGGGAAAATAGTTCCATTGCATAAAGGAGACACCAAAACTGATGCAGCAAATTACAGACTGATCAGAATATAATGAATTGTTGTCAAAGTATTGGAGAAGTTGGTCAAGAGCAACAGGAATGGATAGATAGAAATAGGATACTATATGGGGAGCAGCATGGTTTTGTGAAGGGTAGATCATGCTTCAGTAACTTGTTCATGTTTTATAATACAGTGATAGCTAAGTTGGATAAAGGAACTTTTTACTTCTGAGCCCCACCTGACAAGAGAAAACACTGTCAGCCCCCCCCCCACCAGTTTTATTTATCAAAATTGAAGTCATACTAAGTTTGACGTTTAATTCAGTTTATTTTGTGTTTTCTACATACTATTTAACAGTTTTTGACACAAAATAATTAAAGTATCACAATATTAGGCCTACAATAAAAATAAATTAATTTTAACACTTGAAATTAACCAAAATATGTATTGAAATGAAATAATATTTAACTAATAAGTATTGAAATGAAACAATATTTAACTAGCAAGTATTTAATTTTTCTCTGTAAAAATAATCAAACATTTAAATGTCAAAGTCTAATGTGATGGATGGGCCTGCTTTTGAGAACAAAGTTTATCAAAACATGGTGTAATATCAGAAATGGCCACTCTAAGTTCTTTAGCAATGTTTAGTCTTGAACAATACTTTGACTTCATAGCTGCCAAAGCAGAAAAGCCTTTCTCGCATAAATAAGTTGTTGCGAAAGGAATAAGGATCTTCAATGCTTTTTGGCTCAAAGTTGGGAATTCCTTGCCAATATGTATCCAGAACTCTGACAAAGACAATTCCTTAAATTTACTTTTCAGTGAAGTATCACTAGTGAGATCGATGAGTTGTTCTTGCTCATTTACATTCAGAGATGATGGCCCAAGTGCATTTTTGAATGGTTTTTAATCCAATAAAATTCATCAAAATCATCACAAAAGTATTTTTTGAAATGAACTTTCAACATTATGAGATGATCAAGTAGGCAGCTTTTTATCTCTGGCACATACGTTTTATAAGTGCGAGTGAAGAAAATAATTATTAGTTATTTTGAAATCATGATTAAAACCTGTATCATCAAAAGTTTTTCTTTCTGTATTTTTATTTACTGTTATTTTTAAAACTGATTTAGGGCAGTTTTAATTTTTATCTGTAGGAAAGTATGCCGTGCTCCATTTTCAAGCTATTCGTGCACACCCTGGGGGGGGGTCCCGCCCCACAGTTTGAGAACCACTGGTTTACAATGATGCTGTTGGACTTACTTTGCAAAGGCATTTGATAGGAGATACCACATGGAATTATAATCAGTAAATTGCAGCACATGGGGATGGATATAGGGTTTGTGAGATGGATAGGAGGGTGGTTGATGGAGAGATAACAGAGAGTAGTTTATTCAGGAGTAGAGTCCAAAATAAAGCCTGTGACTAATGGCATGCTACAGGGTTCTGTTCTAGGAACAGTACTGTTTAATTTGTACATTAATGATAAAGGACATAAGTTTTTTAAAAGAGGTATACCGTGAGTAGACATATCGATACAAAATTAATAACGGAAAACTCACGTACAAAGATTATTTAATAGTATAATTTTCACCTGTGTGTCACAGGCATCTTCAGTACATTTTCAGCTCATATTAAACAATAACTGACAATTCCAAAAAGCGCCAACTAAGTAGCTGGTGTAAGATAACTAAAAAGGTCAATAAATTTTTAACAAAAAAAAAAAAATGTATACAATAAAAAGTTACGAAAGATTAGCTGATTTATAAAGTACTATCTCCCATAAAGGGGATAGACGTAAGCTGTCGGATCTGTTTAAGTTAGGAGAATGAAGTAAAGTTTCACATGTTTCTTTATAAAGGCGTTCCATGAGGAACTGACTTTTGTGAAGGACTCTTGTTTTTCTCCAATGAACTCTATGTCTAGTGAAGATGGCATGTTCTGCAAGTCCAGACTTTTCAGGTTTAAAGTATTCAATATAAGATTGGTGTTCTTCTAGCCGAATAGAGGCAGATCTTCCCGTTTGTCAGAAATAAGATAATCCACAAGAGCACGAAATCTGGTAGACACTTGGATAATTAAGATGTGGAAGCTTGTCCTTAGGAGAAGTGAGAAAGGTGGAGATTTTTCTAAATGGTCGAAAGGCAACAAAAATATTCAGTGGTTTTAAAACTTTTGCTATACGTTCACTAATGCCTTGTACATAAGGGATAGGAATGCATGTTATTTCTTTTGCATTTAAAGAGGAAGACATATTAAAACTACTCAAAGCTCTTTTAATGAAGCATTTCTTATAACCATTAGATAGAAAGGAAGAAGTTATATATTGTAGTTCTTTCTGTAAAAGATCGTCTGAAGAACAAAAGGAGTGGATCCGATGAACCAGTGTTTTAATAGTTCCTACCTTTTGATTGGGATGGTGATGAGATTCAGCATGGATATAATGGCCTGTGTGAGTCTTCTTTCTATAAATTGAGAAATGTAGGTTACCATCTGGTTGACGAAGAAAGATCTAAAAAGGCTAACTGCTTATTTGATTCTACTTCTAGGGTAAACTGGATCGTAGGATGAAGTGCATTTAACATAATGAGAAACTGTTGAAGTTCATCAGAAGAGCCATTCCATACAGCAAAAATGTCATCGACATATCTGAACCAATGAGTAGGTCTGGGAGAAATGTTGTCAAAGATACGTTGTTCAAAATGTTCCATAAAGAAATTGGAGATAGCATGAGAAAGAGGATTACCCATTGCTGTTCCTTCGATTTGTTGATACAACTTATTTTTAAAGGAAAAATAACCAGAATGTATTACAAAATCAAATAATTTTACAATGTCTGAAGGAAATTCCTGTTGCAGTAATTCAAAGCTTTCAGAAAGAAGCACATTTGTAAATAAAGAAACAACATCTAAACTGATCATTATATCAGAAATGTCCAAATGAAGATCTGAAATTTTATTTTTGAAATCCGAAGTATTTTTTATATAAGTATCAGTTCTTCTAGTCGAAGAGGAGAGTAAATTTGATAAAAATTTTGAGATTTTGTAAGTGGGGCAACCTATACAATTTACGACTGGTCTCAACAGAATGCCTGGTTTATGAACTTTCGGAAGACCATACAATCTAGGCGGACGACCGAAGAAAGTTTTAAGTTTTTTCTTTTGATCTTCATTCCATGTAGATACCTTATCTATAAGAGAATTAAGTCTCTTCAATTGAAGAGAATCTCTTCCTTCTTATCTAATGGTTATAAGAATTGCTTCATTAAAAGAGCTTTGAGTAGTTTTAATATGTCTTCCTCTTCAAATGCAGAAGAAATAACGCGCATTCCTATCCCTTATGTACAAGGCATTAGTGAACGTATAGCAAAAGTTTTAAAGCCACTGAATATTTTTGTTGTCTTTCGACCATTTAGAAAAATCTCCACCTTTCTCACTTCTCCTAAGGACAAGCTTCCACATCTTAATTATCCAGGTGTCTACCAGATTCCGTGCTCTTGTGGATTATCTTATTTCGGACAAACGGGAAAATCTGCCTCTATTCGGCTAGAAGAACACCAATCTTATATTGAATACTTTAAACCTGAAAAGTCTGGACTTGCAGAACATGCCATCTTCACTAGACATAGAGTTCATTGGAGAAAAACAAGAGTCCTTCACAAAAGTCAGTTCCTCATGGAATGCCTTTATAAAGAAACATGTGAAACTTTACTTCATTCTCCTAACTTAAACAGATCCGACAGCTTACGTCTATCCCCTTTATGGGAGATAGTACTTTATAAATCAGCTAATCTTTCATAACTTTTTATTGTATACATTTTTTTTTTTGTTAAAAATTTATTGACCTTTTTAGTTATCTTACACCAGCTACTTAGTTGGCGCTTTTTGGAATTGTCAGTTATTGTTTAATTTGAGCTGAAAATGTACTGAAGATGCCTGTGACACACAGGCGAAAATTATACTATTAAATAATCTTTGTACGTGAGTTTTCCGTTATTAATTTTGTATTGATAAAGGACATGATATTTATCAATAACTGTTCAGTTATTTACCAATGATGCAAAGTTGGGTAGAGCAGGAGTTATAATCAATTTAGTTTAATCAAGTTTGTACCACCTTACTCCAGTCCTGAAGATACTTTCAGGTGCAAACTTTGTTTGCTCACACTTGGATAAAGGATTAAACTAAATTTATTATACTCTAACCAAGTGAAAAATAAACTTTCAAGAGCAGGAGTTAATACAGATAATGTCAAAATCTGGCAGGATGATATGGATAGATTAGTAGAGTGTGAAAAGGAAAATGGATGAGAATTTAATGTGGCAAAGTGTAAGATTATGCATTTTGGGGTGAAAAGATTCCCAGCTGTATACTACATTGGTGGAACTGTACTCCAGGAAATTGACGAAGCCAGAGACTTGGGATTGTTAGTGGATAGGAAGAAAGTTTAGGGGGATAAATAG
Source organism: Typopeltis vanoorti (assembly GCF_054136105.1). Taxonomy (NCBI): domain Eukaryota; kingdom Metazoa; phylum Arthropoda; class Arachnida; order Uropygi; family Thelyphonidae; genus Typopeltis; species Typopeltis vanoorti. The sequence continues at coordinate 65,278,859 of NC_143552.1, read as the reverse complement.
CAAAAATGGCTCAAGTAGCTCATTAGATTACTAGGTTACTGAAGAATGCTTTGACAAGCAGAGACAAACAGGTTATTGTTCCTCTTTATCAAGCCTTGATAAGACTCCATCTTGACTAATGCATGCAGATCTGGGCCAAAGTGTTTGTTGGTGATGAAGAGGAGGTGTAGAGGATCCAAAGACAAGTCATCAAGACTGTGGTTTATGGAATGAACCTTACAAGAGCAGGTCGTAGATTTGTGGGTTACAGAAACTGGTTTATAGGCAGGAGATGGGTGTTATGATTGAGACATACAAATCACTGAGGGTTTTTTTCCAAGATTAATTTAGAGGAAATTTTTCAGAACAGGTCTGGTGGTAGTGGGAGAATTAGGGGCCATCCATGGAAACTGAGTAAGAATGTAGTTAGCAAGAGTGTTAGAACTAGGTTTATTTTGCTTGGAGAGTAGTGAATGAGTGGAATAGGTTGCCAGAGTCTGTGAATGAGTTCAAAGCAAAGTGTGATGAATACTGCGCAAGTGTTGGATCGTTCTTGACATGATGTTTAGGACTGCCCATGATGAGTCTAAGGACTCCTTGGAGTAACCTGTAATAATAATAATAATAATAATAATAATAATAATAGAATGATAATAAAAAATGAATAAACCAGAATCAATTTCAAACATAAATATGTTATTCACTTAACTTTTTCATATAAAAACATCAAGCACAATTTACCTCCACTTCTATATTTTTACTTTCTTCATTCCAGGCTCGAGCATCTGCTGATATTTGGAATGCATTATGACTATAATTGGAAAGTTCTTCAAGAAGATTTTCCAAGCTAATCAGACGTCCTTTTAAATCATCAAGTAACTCATTATTGGAAAGAGCCGGAATACTAAAATCTCTGACTTGTTCAATCACTATAAGAATCAAAAAAATTAAATTGAAAAATAAAATATTATTATTACCTCATTTTAATTAATAACATATATAAAACATAATTTAATTGTGTGATGAGAAGGCTATTCCTCTTGTGAAATAGCTAAAAGTATGTCCTATAGTCAATCTACTATGGTACAGCTGCTGTCAAAAGTGAAGGAAACTGGATCTGCTGAAAGCAAGAAGGGGGACAGGAAGAAATCCACTGTGTACACCATGCTGAGTTCAAGTTCTTAAGCTGCTCTGCCTCAAAAATTGCCATGGGTTATCCACAGAGAACTGATATGGGACTAGGAAGAACAAATGGAGTTTTGCCAAGCTCTGTAACTGTCAGGAGAAGACTCATTTGAAAGGGACTTGATAGCCAGGCACCCTGAAAATAAGCCCTTGTTAACCAAAAAAAAAAAAAAAAAGTGATTGGCTTGGTTAAATTGGTGCAAAAAGTATACTAAATGGACTCCTGAATAGTGGAAAAGAGTATTTTTTTTTTCTGATGAGAAAAAGTTTATCCTGCAGGGTCTGACAGCAGATAAACAATTCGAAAATGATTGGGAAAAATTCAACCCTGACTATCTGGTGTCAACAGTCAAATTCTCAGCCAGTCAGATGATCTGGGGCTGCATGTCGCATCATGGTGTTAGTCACTAGCATTTCACAAAAAGGATTGGTGAATGCACAAGTCCTCCAGAAAGTTTTAGAAGAAGAATTGCTGTCCGCTATCAGAGACCACTTTACCATAATGATGAACTGCATCTTTCAGGATGACTATGCCCTCTTGTCATAGGGCAAAAAGTGTAAGTAATGCTATTTATAACCCTAAAATGTACCATTGTTTAGTTCTTAAAAAAGTTTTAGTTTTTGTTGTGCAGGTTAATAAGTGGCTCAATGAACACTCGATTCAGTGACTATCATGGCCAAGAAAACACAACCCAGATCTCAACCCCATTGAGAATTTGTGATATCAAATGGAGACTGAAATACAAATAAGAAACAAATAACATTTTAGGAGCTCCAAGAAGCCAATATAAGTGTAGGGAACCATGGATTGACAAATGCATCCAACAGAAAATCAATTTTGTCAATACTCTGCCGATGCCAAGCTGTAATAAAGGCAAGAGGAGGACCCACAAGCACCAAACAGCAAAGGGTAAATTTTTAGCTTTGATGTTAGTAAAACTGTGTAGTTGAACTAAATTTTGATAGCAGTATTTGTTTTTCCAGTGAAAATATCACTGTCCACTCCATTTTGAAAGATTTGCAAATTTGTCAAGTTTCTTGTCATTTCCTAATTATGTCACATCTTGTATTAAAAAGGACCAAATATTAATCAAAAACAAAAATATTATATTACCTTCATTATTTGTGACAATTATCAAGTTATTATCCTTTTTCAAATAGGCATTCTAATTTAATTACCAAAATAAAATATGGTTACAGCAGGTGATGTGGTTTCTATGAACATAAGTGTATATATAATACAAATTTTCCAAAAAAAATAAAAATAAAAATAGTAATCCTATTTATTACTTGTGTATATGTTCTAAAGAAGCATTTCTAACACCTCACAGCATAGTCTACTTCATCCACTGAGGTGTAGATAGGTAGGCAAAATTAAAGTTTATTGGCAAAAGGACAACAAAGAACATGTGTCGAAGCAAAAAATATGGCTGTATGCATAACGAGGATAAAATTTTGTTATTATTATTTTCTCTGGCATCACCATGAAGATAAATGTATCTGGGAGAGGCTTGTACTAACCATTATTCACACAGTAACTATCATACATATGTCTCCTTAAAATCATAATTGCCTTGATGAAGGCTGAATTCTCATGGAATGGAACAACACTTGTGGAAGTGACATTGGCATCTATAGGACTAGGCTACCCAAAGAAAAATTTTCTAAGTTTGATTCCATCCAACTAGAGAAACTTTTCTAACCCTTTCTTTGGCTTCTGAGTTAGTCAATCTCTGGCACAGGCAAGAAGGGTTTTTCTATGGGAAATTTTGGCATTTTTGTCCAATAAACTAAAAAAAATCAACTGTAGAGTCCACACTATTTCAGATAATAATATATCATGTTAGGTTTATGTTACACAAGATGGTAGCAGGCTGCACTTATCTGCCATCTCTTCACTGGACACCATTTAAAATTATCGACAGTCTTGGGCCCACTATCTCTGATAGGCTAATGGTGGAGTTTGACTGTCCCTCAGGCTCCAAAAGTTAGATAGGGCTAATATGCGCTAAAATAGTCTCACCAACTCCCTATCCATTTGCAATTTTTTTATTCTCTTTGCCTCCTACTTGTATTTTACAATGTGTTCACAGGGGGTGCTGTCATACTACTTGGAGAAAGTAGTTCGATCAGGTGAACAAGTAAGCTTCAGAAGTGGTTTCAGCTCCATGGATCATATAAGCACTGTGAGAACTAATAGAGAGACCCACCAAATGCAAACTTCACTCTGGCATTCAGTGATTATGAGAAAGCATTTGATTCTTAAGAATGCTGGCAGTCATCATCTCTTGAAGTATTGCTCCATAAATAATAACTAAATTAGAATTATTGCCAACATCTGTGAGAACATGACAGCAATACTGAGGCTTTTTGAAGACACAAATCCTGCTAAAATTAAGAAAGGAGTACAAAATGGGATGGATACCATATCAGCAAAGATTTTTAATGCTGCATTATAGTGTTTTTCTAGCAATGAATTGGAAAGGGAAACAAATCAAAATGAACAATACAGTAAAACCATGTTTTTACATTCCCGCAATTACATTTTCCTGCCATTTACGTCATTTTCTGTTGGTCCAGTCTTAAGGCCTATTCTTAAGATATATTATTTTCCTGGTTAAAAACTTGATGTGGACATTATTTCCTGTGCTTTGTGTTTGTTTTTTTTTCAGGTGGTAATACTGATTTTTGAATTGATTTCCTCTCATTCAAATTGATTTCTGCAGAAATCTGTGCATTTCTGTTCCCAGATGGCATTGCTTTTGGCTGTGGTTTCGTTTCTGCCATCATGGTGACTTGCACACTTGCAGCAGTGATTTAGTGATGAGCTATTATGTGATTTTTCAATCACAGTACAAATTGATATTGCAGAATTTCTACTACGTAATTTAGTGCGTGAAAGCTGCTTTCAAGTTCTGGTGGTGGATTATCCATGTTAGTACCATGGAGGAAAAAAGACAGAAAATGTATTTTGGTAGAAGAAAAGATGATAATTCTGCGATGTGTAGATTGACATGCCGGAACACGTATGCATTTAGCAAAAGATCTTGCACTCTCCGTGTCCACTTTGAACATGATAGTAAAAAACAGGTGAAGCATTGAACTCAATGCAAAGCAATCTGGAGCTATGTCAAAAAAACGAAAAGCAAAAACAATCAACAATTAAAGAATAAAGAGCTAATAAGCTTCATTTCGGCAATGAAAACATTACTTAAATTAAGGGGATATTAAATCCCGCATAGTTTTAAAACCGAATAAGAAACTCAAAGATCAGAATCAGAGAGTTTCTTGCCGAATATGGTAAACTATAAAGTATCGGCGACACTAGCGTTAGCCGATACTTTATAGTTTACTATATTCGGCAAGAAACTCTCTGATTCTGATCTTTGAGTTTCTTATTCGGTTTTAAAACTATGCGGGATTTAATATCCCCTTAATTTAAGTAATATTTTCATTGCCGAAATGAAGCTTATTAGCTCTTTATTCCTAAGTAACTTAATGGTTGCACCTGTTTGGGAAACTCGTTCGCAGAGTACATAAGTTCTTTTCGCTATACACTTCGGTATTAGGTCTAGCTACTCACTGATGAAGCCTCAAAAAAGGCTGAAACCGGTCTGGGTAGTGACCTCCCTCCATAATGTAATAACAGCATACATTTCCTAGGAAATGTGTTTTTACATTATGGAAAATACCTAAGAATAGCGATCAGAACTTTACCACCTTTGCAACGAGCTGCCTGGTATTGTACTACGTACTAGGATCACTTGCATTGGCTAACGCTAGTGTCGCCGATACTTTATAGTTTACTATATTCGGCAAGAAACTCTCTGATTCTGATCTTTGAGTTTCTTATTCGGTTTTAAAACTATGCGGGATTTAATATCCCCTAAATTTAAGTAACAATTAAAGATTTTTTTAAATAGATAAATGTAAGTAATTGTAAATTCATTTATTTTCAGTTATTAAATTTTGTAATCTAGTATGTAGACTCATATACTAGCAGTAAGTCATCTTTTAGCCTTTTTTTAATGTTTTTTTACATTTCCTGCTATTTACACTTTTTTCCATCAGTTCCCTGGAAAGTGTAAGAAAGGGGTTTTACTGTATGTGCTTTTCTGATGCCATCATTATTTTTGCAAAAACTCCACTCTAATTACCAAACATGATTCAGGAACTAGCACAGAAAACTAGCACTTGGAAAAGATTAAAGTAACGATCAACTTTACAGATAAATCAGACATACGGTACATGTTAAGGATGTAATGCTGAAAAATGAATTACTACATCTACCTAGTTCAAAAGAATACAGAAGTTGGCAGAATCCAGGGAGAAATAGATAGATGTGTGAAATTGGCATGGAATCCATTTGGCAATAATCATAATATCTTTAAGTGCACCTTACCCTTATGTCTGATGACAAAAATCTTTGACTAATGCATCCTACCAATTCTCATCTATGGATTCAACTTGTAACTAAATACCACTCAGAGAAGCATGGAGAAATGCATGAATGGAATTACAAGGAGAGATAAGAAATAGAATATATGGACAAGAGGAATGACTTGAGTGGAAGACATCATCATCCACATGAAAAATGGCAACGGGAAGACCACATTGCTAAAAGAAGTAACTAAAGTTGAACTATAGAGCCCAGAACAAGATGGGAAATCTAAGATCTTCATCCAGTAGTAGTGGGCTGAAAACAGTTAAAGTTGTTGATAATGAAGGTCTTTCTAAGATTTCTCCACTTTGTCTTGAGCTGCTTGTTGCCAGGCCACTGAAAAAAAAAATCTTTACACAGCAAAACAGATTAACTATTTTATATATATATATATATATATAATATATAGTCATGTTTGACTACCGCTGCATTTTAGAATATTTTTCTTTGCTAAATAAACAACGGCTGAAAAAATAAAAGATACAAGAAGATGAAATGACAGAAACCTGGAAATGCCAATGCAATATAAATTAACCAATTGGTATTGAAACCAAATGGAATAGGAGGTGTCCTGATCAAATGGTGTATAACCTCACTGCCAACTACACTGCCAGGTCATGCCTAGAGGGAGTCTGTGTATTTGCTTGCAGGAGGGGGGGGGGGTGAACACTGTCATGACCATGTTGTGGTTTGGAAACTGGATACTCTCTCTCTATGGGTGACATGTTCTAGAGTCTATTTTCTCTTTTCTTTCTTTTTCCTTCTCTTTTTCTCTTCAATTTATGTAACTTTAAACATGAAACTAAGTCAAAATAGGCATAGCATCTTTGCAGCTCAACAGAAAAATAAACTTCTATCTAAAATTCAAAAAATAAAAATAAAAAAATAAATAAAATAAAATTTAACTCAAAAATTATGCACAAGAAACTTTCACATTCACTTTACCACCACCCATGGCATCAACCATAATTTAAATGGCATGCATCATTATCTTCAGTCATTCAAATCTGTTCTGTTTCTGACTGAACCTTATATTTCTACTAAATCAAGTTCAGCTCATCTTAACCATCCAATTGCACATCTAAACAACTTGCTGATACCTATCTGAGAGAGTCACTTATGCAGCTCACTAATCCAGTATCCAATCCTATCTGCTCCAATTTACTTATCAATGTGTTATCTGGTAATCTATCAAAAGCCTCTGCAAAATCTAAGCATATCATTGTGTATTCAGCAATTTCATCAAGTGCATTCATTACCTTTTTATAGTACATAAGTACATATTTTGTAAATCTGTCATAGATTTAACTGGAGATATAAAACTATTTGCAGATGATGCCAGATTGAAAAAAACAATGAGGAATCAAGCAGATTTTGTGTCCTTACAAAAGTACTTGATTGTCCTTCTATAAGGCCATAAGGGAAAGTGTCAGTTCAATACTGCAAAAGGTAAGGTTCTGAAATTTGGTACAACAATAAGACACAAAACATACCATTAGTTGGGGAAATTTTGAAGGAGAGAGGATGAGGAGACAAGAGATCTGGGAGTGGTGGTGAACAAGGACCCAAATTTAAGGGTCATGTTGCATAATTTGTCAAGTCATCACATCAGAGTATGGTAATAATGAGGAGAACCTTGATGTGCAGAAATAAAGAAATTATGGTTCCATTGTATAATGCCTTGATCAGGCCTCATATAGATTACTGTACTGAGCTTGTGTGTGCCTCCCAAATGATGAATCTCTGATTCCATGGATGTCTGATGTTAATAATAATAATAATAATAATACTATCGAGATGGCAGTTTGTCAAGTAGTCTTCTATGCCAAACTCTATCAAATGCCTTAAAAATCTCACATGCAATAGCACAGATTCTCCAAACCTTTTCAGGAAAAGTATCTAGAGATGGGTAATGTCAACAGAAAGACCTATTCTATATCTTGAATGTTGGAATCTGTACTGGTGGTTACTGATTACCTGACAGCTCTCTCTCTCTCTCTCTCTCTCTCTCCTGGTGACGAAGAATGACTGCTCATTACTTTCCTCATTACTATAGAGAGCAACAGTTTGATAGTTTCATTGTAGAAATTTGTCTTCCTCTTTTTTTTTGGAATCAACTGGCATGATGTGGAATGGATGCTGGCTGAGTATAACATAGTGTACAGATGATTAAGGACAGGTATGAGTTCAGCATATATCTTACCCAATTCTTATCTAATATGTGAACTGTGTAAAACCATTATTTGTATATTGGATAGGAATTTTATAGGAAGTGGAAAATGAAGGAATCGTTTTTGTGACATAATCAGAGAAAGTATTTTGGCCTAGAGATTGGAAACAGTAGTCCGATTTGGCATTAGAAAATCATGCACTGTTCAAATGCCAAAGGACGCAAGTTGAGAATGGGTAAACGAAGGCCATTTCACTAAAGATGAAACTTGTACATGCTTTATAGTCTGAGCTGCTGAAAGAAGAATTGGTTAAGAAGTATTTGAAAGGAGAAGTGGTTAAGAAAAATGTTGGGTAAATGGAGAGGATGACCTGGAATGCTGGTTGGAGATGAAGAATTTACTTTAGGTTGTTACAGTGAATACTTTAGCTTCTTTTCCAGCTGGGTCAGTGGTATTGAAAAACACAATCCAGTTGGAGTTTACTATTATTATTATTATTGTTATCATAATTACAAGAGATCTCTAGAGTGTCAGGGACTCAAGGGAGGCCACACATTACCCACATTAGCTGTCATCCCTTTCAGGTATTAATTCATTACTTGAACTCAATGCCTCCAATTGCAGGCCATTCCAGCCAAGTACCACTCTGTGAGAGAAAAATATAGCTCCCACCCCTTTTCTAAATTTCCATTGATATCTTCTCAACCTCTCTCTTCCCTCCATAAAATAAAGATCCATATCCTGGTACTCTGTATGACCCTTTCAGAAGTCTGTAAGTCTCTATTATATCACTGATTTTTCTCCTGTTTACTACTGTCTGCAGCCAACAAATTTTAATCTGTTATAATCTACATTCCACAGTCTCAATATCATCTTTAATACTCTCCATTGCATCCTATCCACTGTATCTGTATCACCTATCCAATAGTCCAGATGAGGTCTTATCGAGGCCTTATAAAGAGACAAAATGATAACTTTCATATCCTTTACATCTCGATGTTCATTTTATCATTGCAATTATCCTGTATTTGCAATCTTTGCTGTATGACCCCTGAACTTTACCTTCCTATCTATTAAAATTCTAAGATCCCTAGCCTGATCAATTTATTTTAGCATAATCCTACCAATATAATATGCCACTAGATATCTCAACACATCAAAGTGCATAAATTTACATTTACTAACATTGAACTGACAGCCATTTTCTTATGTCCAGAATTCCAGCCTATGCAAATTATTCTGCAAGTGCTGCATGTCAGTCATATTCCTGATTATTTTGCCTATAATACATCATGGGGAGCAAGGCATGTCCACGTCCCAATCATGGTCCCTGGGACCTTTCATAGGGTACGCTCCTTAGATGCATGCTAACAGACTTCTGTGAAGAACAACAGACAAATCAGTGGAAGAGGATTCATATCCCAATGGTGAAATGTGGGGAAGAATCTTCAGAGGAGCAGACCTCCACAAACAACCTGGCTCAGTTGTCTCTGGCTGTCAGTACCTGCTTTTAACCTAGGGTTAAAAGGAAAATTAAAGATTTCAGTCCTTTGACAAAGGAAAGCAGCTTTATCAGTACTGACATAAGGTTGAAGTCTCATGATGACAATAAATCTTTTGATTAGAAAATTGTAGATGGCAATGCAGTTTATTGTGTATATCTGTAATGCTGCAGAGTAGAAAACAAATGGAGAAACTACTACTCTATTCTCTCCAAACTAACCTTACCACCATTCAGGGGCATGACAGTCGTGTCCAGCACTTGTGTGCAAAACTTTAGTTGGTGCCCCTATACCCAGTACCACGCCAGTAGTGTCCGGTGCCTGTGTGCAAAACTTTAATTGCCGCCTCTATCCCCCCCCCTCCAATAAAAAAATCACTTTAAAAAAACATTCTTTTTTAAAAGTATTTCCTCCTCTCTGGCGCCTTTACTATCCTGGTGCCTGTGTGCATTGCACACATGGTCGGCGCACCCCTGCCACCATTGCAAGAACATCCCAAATGGCCCAAAGTTCCCAGCATCCCTTAAATGGGACAGGGGTTCAAAGAATCCCCAGGCTCAAAATGTGTCCACTAAAACTAGGAACCTGGAATGTCAAAACCCTGTATGAAGCAGGTAAGCTAAGGAACACTATTCATGAAATGAAAAGAAATGGAATTGGGAATTTAGGAATGAGTGAAATTAGGTGGCCAGGGTCAGGCAAAATTTAAGTTGATAAAATGATAATTATTATTATTATTATTCAGGCCTTTTGACATCATGGAGTCAAAAGACTCATCGTGGGAGGTCCTTCCTAAGAAACACAAAGTCTATCAAGACTCATCAAGGGGAGGTCCCCCCTAAGAAACACAAAGTCTATCATACCACTCCTTGAACTCCTTGACCGTTCTCACTTTCACTACTCCATCAGGCAATGCATTCCATGGTTCAACCACCCTCCATGCACCACTATAATGTACCACTCTGGAAACAGTGAAAAAATCATCAAAACAGAGTTGGAATAATATTAAACAAAGATGCCAATAAGTCACTGTTGATCTTATTCCTCTACTCAGATAGGATGATGTTATTAAAACTGAAAGGTCAACCACTGGGTATCAATCTTATACAGGTTTATGCCCCTACTGCTGACGAGAATGATACCAAGATTGAAGAATTTTATGATCAATTAAAGAACTAATGAAAAATACAAAGAAATGTGATATTAACATAATGCTAATGTTGGGAAAGGTAGAATGTTAAAAAGGTGATATTAACATAATGCTAATGCTGGGAAAGGTAGAAGTAGAGATATAGTTGGCAAACATGGACTGGGAACGAGAAATGAGAGAGGAGACCATCTTATTCAATTCTGCCAAGAAGAAGAACTAATAATCAAAAACACATGGTTTATGCTACCACCCCAAAAGACTTAGCAATCACCACAGGATAATAATACAAATATAATCAGAAACCAAATTGATTACTTGCTAATTAATCAGCGATTTTTGAAGTTCCATAAAGAGTACAAAAACCTATCCTAGTGCGGTGCTTCTGATCATAATCTACTGGTGACAGTGTTAAAACTTAGACTGAAAGTTATACTTAAGAAACATCAACAAAAAAGGTTTGATCTAGGAAAGTTAAAAAAAAAACCAGAGATAAGAAAAAAACTGAGTCAAGATCTGAATCAAGAGATAGCACTTATCAAGAATGATGATGTCATGAGGGTTGATGAATCATGGGACAAATTAAAATCTGTCTTCATAGAGAAATGTGCCAATACTTTGTGTCCTCAGTAAAAAAGAAAGACTGGATAGCAGACAAAATTCTTTCTGTCATGGATCAATGCAGATCATATAAAATATCATAGTCCAACAAAATATAAAGAGGTTCAGAAAATTATTAAAGACAAGATCAAAGAATCAAAACAAATCTGGATGAATGAAAAATGTAAAGAAACAGAATTTCTAAAGGAAAAGCATGACAGTTTTAATCTACACAAAAAGCTGAAAGAGACCTCAGGTATATTTAAGGGGGGGAAAATGTATCCTTCGAAAAAATAAGGGAGAAATAATATCCCAAAAAGGATGATAAAATCAGTGATACCCAATTCAGCTTTAGAAGCAGTTTAAGAATGAGATAGGCTCTTTTCTGTTTCCAAATCTTATTCCACAAATGTAGTAACCAAAACAAGGAAGTATTCATTTGCTTCATCAACTTTGAGAAAGGCCAACATACTAAAATCATGTCCGGACAATTCACTGCTGAGAAAATTCATTGCAAGAAAAATTTGAAATTCTGTTTCATATCATTCCAATATATGAAAAAAAAAAGAAATATTTTAATTATTTATTATTTTGATTATATTTAGATTGTGAAATTTTTATTCCATATAAAGTTATTAATATTCTTTCTTACTACAGGTGCTGTAGATGGCATATTAATTGTTACAAAATCAGGATAGGATGGTTAAGGAGAAAGAGCACCATATTTAAGAATATTTAGGGATAATAGTTATATCCAACTAATATTTACAGTTAACTATTTACATATTCCTATTAACTATTCTATTAATAGTTAGAATAGTTATTAGGGAGAACAAAATATTTAAGAATAGTTAGGGAGAAAGGTCACAATATTTAAGAATATTTATTCTCCTAACTGTTCACTATTTTTCTGTTCTGCGCATTTAGACATCCATCCAAGTGTGATATATTTTTTATCTGAACTAATTGAGAAGGTGATGTGTTTCAGTTATTGAATGCATGTGTATTTTGAAAATCACTGCACATTTCTTGCATAGTAAATACATCTTGCATGCTGCTATTGTTTGCAGAGCTAGTTTAAGATCATAGGTGCAATTTTGAATAATTATATTAAAAAAAATGATAACAAAATTATATAAATGCTATCATAATGATATAAATCAGCATAACTAAATTGCCATCTGTGGCTTCAATACTAGTCTTTACCTTTTCCTCCAATACTAGTATTTTATGACACTAAGAAATTTTAAATTTTATATTTAGTCTTTTTTACTGGAAAAAAAAATATATGGATGGATGCTCCCAAAGTGAAATACATAATTAATTACTTCTCATGTGAGCCATTCAAAAGTAAACTGTAATCAGAAATATCATGTTGTTAACAACCAACTCAACCAGCTAACAACCTCAGCTATGCAGATGATATAGTATTAATAGACTCATCTTTAGCCAAAAACAACACTTTGACAAACTAACAAGCAGCAAAAATATTTGGATTGATAGTTAACTAAAATAAAATTAAAATACTCACAAATATAGTACAAGGTCCCATCATTATAGAATGCAACTAATGTTTAGAAAAAGTAGAAGATTTCTAATACCTAGGCTCAAATATACGCGGTGTGACAATTTAATTCCCGAAATGGCAGTGTGGTGTCACCCATGGAGTGATTTGGTTGGAGTCACGTGAGTAATCATGTTGGTACATGTTTTAACTAATGCATATGTAAACCTCAAGCTGATAGAGCCATTTGCTAGTTGACTATTGCAAAAACAAGAGATCTGCGTGTAAACTTTGGTGTAAAAAAGTGGGATCAAAATTTGGAGCAGCTCATTAACATCAAATTTTGTGTGAAAATTAGCAAAACTGCTACTGAAACGTTGAAGCAGTGGAAAGTGACGTATGGTGTGGATGCTCTGTAAAACTCAAGTGTCTTTGAGTGGCATAAGAGATTCAAAGGTGGGTGAGAAGATGTGAATGATGACCCCAAAAGTGGGCAGTCAAAAACAAAAATGACTGATGCAAAAGTGAACAGAGAACAAGATTTGGTACGGTCTGACAGACAATTAAGTGTGCTATTAATGGCTTTCCATTAATAGCACACTTCAGCCATTCCATTGTAAAATGAAAGATTTGTCATTCCATTGTATAAGACCCTGATCAGGCCACACTTAGATTATTGTTCTCAAAATTGTTTCCCAGAATTTGAAGGGGGTAAATTAACTGTGGAAAGGATACAGAGGCAGATAACAAAGATGGTTTCAGGACTGTACAATGTTAGTTATGAGGATCAGCTGAGGGAATGGTGGACTGCAGAGTTTGGTAGATAGAAGAAGGAGAGGTGATATGATGGAGACTTGTAAAGTGTTGAGAGGTAGTTACAGGGTTGATACTGGGGAGTTCTTTCGCTTGGTAAAACAGGGGGAAGGAGGAGGACAAAGAGCATCCCTGGAAGCTATGAAAGGAAGCTGTGAGCAAGAGAGTGAGGAGTGGTTTCTTTGCATAAAGGGGGGGGGGCTGAACCATGGAATACATTGCCTGATAGAGTGGTGAGAGCAAGAACGGTCAATGAGCTCAAGGAGGTGGTATGATAGACTTTGTGTTTCCTAGGAAGGACCTCCACGATGAGTCTTTTGACTCCATGAAGACTGAATAATAATAATTACTCAAAAGTGCACCATGATCTTAAACTAGATCTGTAAATGATAACAGCGCACAACAAATCTTTCCTATGTAGGAAAATTGAGTCATTTTCAAAATACATGTGTATTCAATAACAGAAACACGTCATCTTCTGAATTAGTTCAGATAAAATTTGTGTGTGTGTGTGTATGTGTGTCACATCTGGATGGGTGTCTAAGTGCACAGAAAAACAGTGAATGGTTCATAGAATAAATATTCTTAAATACGGTGCCCTTTCTCTATTCCAGTTTTGTAAATATTAATATTCCATCAACAGAACCTGTAGTTATCTAAATAAGAAAGAATATTTAAAACTTTTTAAGACAAAACAGAAATTAGGAAACTCACTGATCAATAAAATATCACTTTCACTGTATAAGATAAAAATATTATGCAAATCTAATTTAAATCTAAATAAATAATACATAAATACATAAAAAAACTATATTTTGTGAAATTTATTTTGCACTGCATTTACTTTTCATGTATCAATGTATTTCATGTATCATTATGTATTTCATGATTCATGTATCAATGCAATATCATTTCACTTTTCTCGAGGATAACATTTTACGCGAATTTTTTCTGCAATAAATAGTTCACGCGATGAATTTTTCCCACAATGAATCCATCCGCAATGAATTTTCCCTGCAATAAATTTTTCCCATGATGAATTGTCTGCAACACGATTCATTTTCCTGCAATGAATTGTACGTGAATCTACTAAAATGATTGAATTATTAAAAAGAATTGGATTAGGTGGTAAAGACATCAAGATCATCAAAATTATTTTGGAACCAAAAGGCATCTGTTCAAGTTGATGACATTATTACAGATTCCATTAACATCGAACAAGGAGTAAGGTAATGATTTGTGCTGTTGCCTCTCCTTTTTTTCTTCTTTTTTTTTTACATATACTCAGATACCATATTTCAAAAAATCTTAAAAGGAAGAGAGGAAGGGATTATTGTAAATGGTGAAATCATCAATAACATCTGATATGCTGATGACACACCTCTGGCTGACAATATTCAGGATCTTCAAAACCTTCTTGAACTAGTGAAGGAAGAGAGCGAAAAAATGGGATTGAGAATAAATATCACTAAAACTAAATTCATGGTCATAAGCAAGAAACCAATTCTTAATTCAGCACTTTCTTTTGGAAGCAGTGTCTAAATGTATTCCAAAGATCTGAAGGTTAAATCAGGTTGGTGTGAAATGGATGAAGGAAGAGATTAAACATTGGATACAGAGGAAAAAGCATTATGGAAGCAACATATGAGGAGTGGTAATAATGAATTCCATGAGGAATACAAAGAACAGACAAGGAGGGCGATTTGGTTGGCAGGGTAGCAAAAGTTCGGTATGAGCAGTTAGCTAATCACTCCAAAAAAAACCTAGCAAGTTCTTTTGATATGTAGTAGCCAGCATAAATATAACGATTATGGTCATATGGAACTGTTTTGAGAAAATGCTGCTGCAAAGGAGGAGACTGGCTGTGAGTGAGCAAGAAGTATATAGGGAATTGAGCAAACCTGTTGTTAATAAAGTTGTGGCACATGATAATATATCACCATGCATTTTGAAGGAATGTGTCGGGGTGTTGGCATCTGCCTTAACATATTTGTTTAATATGAGTTTTGCACTGTGTCAAATTCTAAAGGAGTGAAAGGAAGGCAGGAATGTGATGCTTCATAAGGGATGTGACAGAACTCAAGCATCAAATTACAGGCCTATCTGTGTGTCAGTTGTTGTTGTGGTTAAAGTGTTGGAGAGGCTGATGAGAACCAAGATCCAGAATTGGGTTGAAAACGATGGTATTATCTTTGATTATATGAGTCTTTGATTCCATGGGATCTTAGGGTAATAATAATAAGACATAACAGAGCAAGGAAACCTTGATCCATTAAAAGTAAAAAAAGACAAAGTTTGAGCAGGTATGACATCTTCTGTTGAAAGACATTTGACTGCTCAAAAGCAATATATGCCACTCTTATGACAGCATGGTTTTGTTAAAGGGAGATGATGCTTTAGAAATCTACTTACTTATGACAGCAAGGTGATGGCTTCATTGGACAGAGGAGAGGGATACACAGTAGTATACTCAGATTTTGCAGAGGATTTTGATAGATTACCACATGATAAGTTGATAGTCAATCTAGAGCAGATGCGATTGGATATGAGATTAGTGCATTGGATTGGAGATGGTTATCTGATAGGTATCAGCAAGTTGTGTATGGGGGGAGCAATATCCCAGAAAAGGAATGTCATTAATGGTATGCCTCAGAGGGTCTATTTTAGGGCAATTGCTGTTTAACCTGTATGTTAATGATATTGGCAAAGATTTGAATAGGCATATTCAGATGTTTGCAGATGATGCAAAATAAGGATGAACTATGTGGTCTTACAAGAAGACATGAGTGGATTGAGTGAATGGACATGAAAATGCGGATGCCAGTTCAATTTTGCAAAATGTAAGGTTTAAAAATTTGGGAAACAAAGATGGGATATAGAATTTATGCCTGGTGGGGATACATTGTTGGAAGCAGAGGAAATAAGAGATCTCGGGGTGATAGTTGATAAGGATCTAAATTTTAGAGGACACATTTTCAAAATTGTGAGGACAACACAATTAATTCTGGGAATGATGGAGGACACTGACTTGTAGAAGTAGGGAGATTCTTGTTCCATTGCATTGTATAAGTTTTTGATTAGGACACACATGGACCACTGTACACAGATTTATTCACCTGGTTTTCAAAAGGACGAAGAGAGGTTGAAAAAGTCCAGAGGTGACTGACTAAGGTAGTTTCTTGATCTCTGGAATGTCGAATATGAGGAAAGGTTGAGAAGATGCAATTTACAGTCTAGTGGATAGGAGGATAAGGGATGATATGATAAAGACCTACAAGTTAGTAAGTAGTTGTTATAGGATCAATGTTGAAGAGGTTTTACAGAAAATGGTGGGAGATCAGGGGGGAGAACCAGAGGTCATCCCTGGAAGCTGAATAAGGAGAGTGTGAACAAAGGAGTCAGAAGCAGTTTTTTTGCATGCATAGTTGTGAATGATGGTAATGCCTTACCTAAGAGAGTGGTGTCTGCAGAGAATTTGGATGTTTTTAAGGCACAGTATGATGACAAAGGGATCTCCTATATGAGTCTTTGATTCCATGGGGCCTTAGGGTAATAATAATAAGACATATTAGAGCAAGGAAACCTTGATCCAATAAAAGTAAAAAAAGACAAAGTTTGAGCAGGTATGACATCTTCTGTCGAAGGACATTTGACTGCTCAAAAGCAATATATGCCACTCTTATGGCAGATGGAAGCTTACAGAGTGTAACCTGGACAATTAAGGTGGGCTGTAGTTGTTGAAGCTGCAATTTGGGGTTTGGTCAAAACAAGAAACCAAGGATGTCTAGGTGGAGATGCACATCATTTAAGATAGTGTTTATGCTACAAACATTGGTAAAATGGATGTGAGAGAGATTTTTGTTTTTGTTCGTAACATTTTTTGTTTTTTAAAATTTCAGAGGATACTTTTTGAGGGAAGTTTGTTTTAATCATAATGCAATACATCTGAATTTACTATGATA
This sequence comes from Typopeltis vanoorti, assembly GCF_054136105.1. NCBI lineage: Eukaryota > Metazoa > Arthropoda > Arachnida > Uropygi > Thelyphonidae > Typopeltis > Typopeltis vanoorti. Next base: position 65,261,555 of record NC_143552.1, on the reverse strand, counting down.
GTTTTATAAAAGCAAAATAAAGACTTGGGACATGAAATAGAGTCTTAGATATGTTGCCCATATAAAGAGCATTGAGTCTCCTCTGCATAATGTGGCCTCAACAGTGTCCCCTCTTCACAAACCACTACTTCTCTCTCTCCACAAATAGTCTGGGGATGTAGAGTTGGCAGGATTATGCACCAGATTATTGGGAATCTTCATACCACATTACCATTTAGTTTTTACCATACACTATCTGGCAGCCAGCTTGCAGAACAACTTTATTCCTACCTAGTGTTTTCAAATTCCTGACATTTTGGAACCTTTGGGAATCGAGAACGGGAAATCGTATTTCCCGAGAAATTCCGAAATAATATTTTTTATTTAATTTTCGTTGATCATCTGTAATAATGGCTATAACAGTAAATGTTAATAAACAGAAAAGCAGTAGAGAAGGTGGGGCAACTGGGGTTTGTGGCACTGGCGCAGTCTTTCAGAGGTTTCAAGACACTCCTACATGTAAAAGGTTGAAGCAAAAAATGAGTAAATCAAATTTCCTAAACAGAGGTCGACCGGAATTTCATGACTAGCGCATCTCTTACCCTGAGCACTAAACAGGGATCACTACGGTATCATTTTGGCTAGGTTTCTGTTATATTTCAGGTTTTCTCAAAATATAAACAATGTAATTAATGCAAACTTTATTTAACCAAACCTTATAGTATACAGTGAGTTTTTACATACATCATACAATGTATTAACATTCCCAATCTCATTTAAATATTTTATTTATTAAATTAAACATTAATAGAAAACAAATGCAAATATTGTTTGTTTGAAAATTAAAAAATACTTCAAATAGATTTTATTTGTCATTTTTAAAATGAAACTTTAAGAAACATAGAGCATTAATTGCCCGATCAGACAATCATGATCTTCGCTTCGTAACAAATATACTTGATGTGGAAAATTTTCTTTCATTTTCTGTAGACACTGGTCGAATTGGTTAGAGTGCATCTAAAAGCATCTTCAAGTTGGGAGTGAGAGAATGCATTGCTTCATATAAGTTAATTTCCTTCCTTAGAGAAGCAAATATTTTGTCTGCATGCATAGGGCTTTGATGTCGAAATTGATATTGCTTTAGTCAATTCACTCTTCAGATCAGATTCTGAGATTTAATGTCAGAACTCTCTGTAAGGACATCCTTTATTTCTTTTATTGGAACTTCTGCTGTAAATGTTCCTTTAAAATCTTTCCATTAATGACTTCGCCAATCGTGCAATTTCATTCTTACTTGACAAGGCAAAAAATTCATCCTCTTCCATCTCACATAAACAACTAACGTTGCTCAAGTACTTTGTGAGAGACACATACTCTCTATTTCTATGTTTAACCAATTAAATTTTATTTCCTTTAAAAGCATTTGGCTCATTGAAGAATTCTGTTTTTCTAAATTACTGAACAGGAACTTAAAAATTCCTTCATTTGTGAGAATATTAGCTTCTCTATTGCTTAAGGCTTCAACTGCTAATCTTACAAGTTGTAAGCAATTCAACATATCTCTCAATATTTCATAATACTCTTCTTTCCGTAAGTGTTCAAGTTTCGGCTCTCGTAAAACAGTCTTAATTGGATTTACGATATTTAAAAGTCTCTCTATCATTCTCGCCAGTGTGTTCCAGTGTGTTTTACAGTCCAAAATGACTTCTAGTTCCCTCGTTTCACTCTTGGTTATTTCTTTCTGCAAAAGAGAATTTTTTACTGGAGAATATTTAAATATTTTCATAATTCTTCGTATGCTGCTAATTGCCGAAGATAGATCATCTTGCAAATCATACTGATCAGCTCGGGCCACACCATCTATTTCAGAATCACTGTTATCATCTTTATCATATTCAGAATCTGTATTGAATTCACGATCACAGCTACAAGTTACTGCTGCTTCACCTTTCAACTTTTTAACACAAAATACTTTTGTTACAGCTAGATATAGCGATGGTTGTAGCAGTACTGTTGAATAGTCGGTGATAATTTTCCGAATTTTTCCATAACAGCTGCACCGCCACTTGTAATTGCAACTGCATCACTTTCAAGTTTTAACTGAAAGTTTTCTAATCTTTCCTGAGGCAAGGATAACACTTTTTCCGCAGGACAGTTCCCATGTATTCTTATTAAACCAAGGTTCATAGAGGTCTCATTGCAGTATACATGAACATTTGTATCTGCGATTCTTGCAACTGGCCCACTCACCTATTGAAATACTCAGTTTTTTATTATCACATTTGAATACTTCCAATTTCTGGATGTACAGTTGTTTCACTTTATTATAACAATTATGTATTAGTGTCATAACTGAAGATGTACTTCTTGGCAACTGCATTCCTTTGCTTATGAAACTTTCCCTAATAAACTCACTTTTTTGTGATAGTGTTGACTGATATCCCATCCAAGGCTGCTAAATTTGCTTACGGTGTCTTCTAAATCCAGTCCCTTGACATAATGTAAAATTGTCGTTTGTCTCTTAGAAGATGAAGGCATTGGCTCATCATTATTCAATTCAGACTGTTTTTTCCTTTTCATTCCATGAATATATACTAGGTGCCTATATAGACCACTGGTTGATGATGCTTTGCATTGCAAAGTTTTGGAGCATATCTGGCAACGAGCTGATTCATTATCTTTATCTTTTCTAAAATATTCCCAACATTCTTTATACTCTTTACTCATTGTGATGGCAATCTATTAAAAAATATTAAAATAGGAACGTGCAAGGAACGTGAACGTGCTGACACATTAGAAATGCTCTCTCTCTTATCATTTCTCCACAGGAGTAAGAAATAACAAAAGGCTACCTGTATCCAGTATTCTGGCTTAAGAAAGTCTTGCATTTGAAGAGAACAGTGGTGATTTATTGCTAACTGGAATGAATTGATAAGCACACCAAAAGTCCAACTCAAGTATTTATATATATATATATATATTTTTTTTTTTAAATACTAATGCTTGAGTTGGAACATGAAATATTTATTTATTTAAAATATTACTGTTAGAACATTTTAAATAAATTTTATTTGCGAACCAGTTCATTTATTACAGACAATCTATAAAAAAATATTAAAATATGTATTTATTAAAACTTTTCCTGATTTCCCAACCAAATTTTCTCGGGATTTGGGAACAGGAAATGAAAAAAATTCCCGAGAATGGACGGGAGGGAATTCCTGCCCGGAAACCCTATTCTTACCCCTGAAATGGAGGAAGTTTTGAATTACCACACCCTTGAAGGGGTATCATCACACACTCTGCATGTTTGAAGAAGGTAGAAAAGAAGCTGGAGCTCTTGGTCTGAGGACCAAACATGCATTGCCAGTTCAGGCCTCCAATAAGAGTGATGGCATTTTACTAGTGATGAATGGGTCTAGATGCCTTTAATCCAACTAAGCATGTTCCCTCTAGAGCAGCAGGTGTGAAGTGTTATATATACTATTCTAGATGAAAATAATGGAAATATATATCTATTCTATTCTATTCCACTCTCTTTTTTTTTTTCCATGAATTGAATTTTTTACAATGAATGAATTATTTTATATTTAAAATTATACAAGCTAATAAAATTATATCAAACCTCATTGTTCTATATCATAACTTTTATTAAACAGTATTTTATTATGACATTTAAAAGTAACACCTACATTCATCAGCAAGCTGAACTTCTACTAGTGTTCTATTCTTAACTGGCTCAAAATCTTTCCGTTTGATATCATTAAGCATGTATTCTGCTTCATTTATAAGTCTGTCAAGGCTAGGGCCTAAAGTTCCTAACAAGCTTTCTGCCAATTTTTCAAGCTCTTTAACAAGACCTGAAAATAAAATATTTAAGTAAGTACAAATGACTATCTATACATCTTTTTTTGTAATTTTATTAAATAAGTTTAAATACAATTGGAATAAAAATAAACAAAGAAAGAAAACTACCCTGTGATTTTCTTACTGCTTCTGATATAAGTGTCTCTACATCAAGTGCATCATTTCTGGTCTCATCTGCATTAAAACTGATGCCTTTGGAGTGATCAATTGTTCTGTTAACCTGTAATGATTTTAAAATTTATAAATTTATCGAAAAATAGATATCATGAAAAGTACAATTACTCGAAACATGCAGACACAAGAAATTTAATAATACTTTATAAATAAAGATATTTCAATCTGAAACTAACAGATCATCATTTGTGAACAAGCAATTCAAAATGTCAAGTGACAACAATGAATTGAAGGTATTATGAGGAACCCTCTTTCACCAGCTTGAAGTCTCATTCCTTAATACAACTACAATCTTCCTTTTGGGTAGCTGGCTGAAATCTGTGAGGAGATGGGAGTACAGTTTGTTAATGTGTGCGGAATGAGGTTGAGGGACGGCGTGAGCTGTATGGGAGTGATGGACTGCATCTAAGTGGTTATGGTATAAGTCACTTGGAGAGACTGCTGCTGGAAGGTAGAGAAGTGAATAGAGAGAATGAATCAGATCGAGAGGGGAGTAATGTGGAAGAGCAGGAGAGTAAGACAGGAGAGATTGAAGAAGTGGATATGAATGGGGAAGTGAGTGGTGTGAGTATAGAAAATGAGAGAATGAGTGTGCAAGAGGAGCAGGGAAAGGGGAGGCTCAGCATGGACAGGGGTACACAGCGTGAGAAAGGTGGATGCTCCTAGAGGAGGTGAGAGCATGTGTAGGCAAGAAAGGAATGGGATCACCAGGGATCAAGGGGAAATAGGTGGAATTGAAAAGGGTTCTAAAATGAAGAAGCAGAAAGGGAAATGGTCCCAGTCTAGCATGGAGAGATCACATTGAGCGAGTGGTATCAGTGGAACTAGCTGTAGATCCAGAAATGAGCTGCTGTATTTGAATACCAATGCTAGAAATATAAGAAACAAGGCATATGAAATGGTTGTACTAATTGTGCCTGTTCACCCAAAGATAGTCAGAATAAGTGAGACATGGTTAGATGAGGATGACATCCTGACAGGAATAGAGTTGGAAGGGTGTGATGTGTTTCATGAGGATAGAAGGGGTAAAAAGGGAGGGGTGAATGCTATTGATGATAGAGAAAGAGTTATGTCCATACAAAGTAGAGATGCAAGATGGAAATAGTGCCAGTGGTTTCGATGGCAGTATAGTGTGAGATAGAGGTGAACAGAATAGAATCAAATACTTGGTGGGATGTGGTTATAGACCAGGTAATGGTGATGGTGGTGATAGCGAAATGTATAGTATAATTAGCCAAGCAAATAAGAAAAGGGTGATCATTATGAGTGATTTTAATTATGGCAATATAGACTGGAATGATGAGATAGCAACTGGAAGTAAAGAAAATGAGTTTCTTGAATTTTTGAAGGATAACTACCTCAGACAGTATGTAACAGAGGGCACACGAGGATTAAGGGTCTTGGATTTGATCATCTCATCAGAGGATGTAATTATAAATGAGGTGTCAAATCATCCACCAATTGGTGAGAGTGACCAAGAGGTGATTACCTGCATGGTTGCCAGCAGTGCGAGGACCCCTGTCAGAAAAGGGTATATGTGGAACTACAAGAGGGAGTGATTATGAAGAGCTCAGGAGACAGCTTGCAGGTGTAGCGTGGAATGAGGAGTTAGCTGGAAAACAGATCAATGCAGCTTGGAGGATTTTCAAAAACTATCTACTAGATGCAATGTCTAAATGTATTCCAAGGGTGAGAAGGTTAAATAAGGTAGGTGTGAGATGAATAAATAAAGAGATTAAACATGTGATACAGAGAAAAAGGGCATTGTGGAGGCAGCATAAGAGAAGTGCAAATAACCAATTTCATGAGGTCTACAAAGACCAGGCAAGGAGGGTGACTTGGTTGGTGAGAGTAGCTAAAGAGAGGTATAAACAGCAGTTAGCTCATGAAGCCAAAAAGAATCCTAGGAAGTTCTTTTGATATGTAGCCAGCAAAAGAAAGAATCATTATGGAAGGATGACATTGATTGGAGAAAATGATATAAAGACAGCTGTTGCAGAATGTGTGGTGGAGATACTTAATGAGCACTTCATAAAGATCATTCAATCTTGTGAATGTGACCTCATGGAGAGATTGAGAGCAGTTGATGATGGGGAGGAGAGACTGACTGAAAGTGAGCAAGAGGTGCTTGGGGAGTTGAGTAAACTTGATGTAAATAAGGCTGTGGGACTTGATAATATATCACTGCATATTCTGAAGGAATGTGCCAGAGAGTTGGCACCTGCCTTAACATATTTTTTTAATATGACTCTTGCACTCTGTCTAGTTCCTAAGCAGTGGAAGGAGGGCAAGATTGTGTCACTTCATAAAGGAGGTGAACGAACTCAAACATCAAACTATAGGCCTATCTGTGTGTCAGGTGTTGTGGTTAAGTTGTTGGAGAAGCTTGTGAGAACTAGGATCCAGAGTTGGGTTGACAATAATGGTATAATCTTTGATGGACAGCATGGATTTGCTAAAGGGAGGTCATGTTTTAGTAATCTACTTACTTATTACAATAAAGTGACTGCTTCCTTGGACAGAGGAGAAGGATACACAGTAATATACTTGGATTTTGGAAAAGCTTCTAATAGAGTACCTCATGATAAGTTGACAGTCAAACTAGAGCAGATGTGGTTGGTTATTAGATTAGTGCATTGGATTGTAGACTGGCTATCTGATAGATATCAACAAGTTATGTATGGGGGTGCGATATCCAGGAAAAGGAAAGTCACTAGTGGTGTGCCTCAGGGGTCTGTTTTAGGGTCATTACTATTTAATTTGTATATTAATGATATTGGCGAAGATTTGGATGGAGATATTCAGTTGTTTGCAGATGATGCAAAGTTGGGATGAACCATAAAGAGCAGTGAGGATGTTGTGGCCTTGCAAGAAGAATTGAATAAATTGAGTGATTGGGCACGGAAATGGGGATGTGTGGTCAATGTTGCAAAATGTAAGGTTTTAAAATTTGGAAAACAAAGATGGGATGCAGAATTTATGCTTGGTAATAATGTATTGTTGGAGGTAGAGGAAATAAGAGATCTGGGGGTGATAGTGGATAAGGATCTAAAATTTAGGGGACACATCGCCAAAATTGTGAAGACAACACAAAGGTTTCTGGGAATGATGCGGAGAACACTGACATGTAGAAGTAGGGAGAGTCTTGTTCCGTTGTATAAGGCATTGATTAGGCCACACATGGACTATTGTGCCCAGATTTGGTCACTGGGTTTTCAGAATAATGAAGAGATGTTGGAAAGGGTCCAAAGGCAACTGACTAAGTTGCCTTTGGACCCTTTCAACAGACATCATAGTTTCTGACCTCTGGAATTTTGAGTATGAGGAAAGATTGAGAAGATGTAAATTGCAGATTCTGGTGGAGAGAAGGAAGAGGGGAGATATGATAGAGGCCTACAAGTTGGTAAGGGGTTGTTATAAGATCAATGGTGGAGAAGTTCTACAGAGAATAGTGGGAGATCAGGGGAGAACCAGAGATCATCCGTGGAAACTGGGCAAAATTGGGCAAAATGACTATTTTGCCCAATTTGAAAAATCCTGATTTTAGATGGGATGAAAAAATTGGAAACTCGCTGGACCAAATGTGTAGACCTCAATGGAGACTATGTTGAGAAATAAAGGTGATTTTTTCCAAAAAATGTGTTTTTAACTTATTTTTTTTACCAAACTTTTCAAACAACCCTCATAAACATAGATTTCCCTTGACATCTGCATCAATTACAGGTTAATACATTTAAACAAACCTGCATATGTACACTTACATGTAAGTGTTTCATTTAATATATGAAATATTTGAGCAAGCATTTTAAATAGTTTTGACCTATCATAGAGAAACAATAATACAGATATAAGATCCATTCAAAATGGACTGATATCACAAAGGAAAAAAATTTAGAAATTTACAGTATTTAAAGCTTAGTCTTCCTCATGTTAAACGATTTTCTGAAGAAGCATACTTTGACTGTCATTCCTTTTGCTTTTAGAAACATGTATATGCATATTTGTGAAATACAGAGCGATTATGATAAACTTAGCAGGAAGCATGAAGCAGTGCAATGGCATAACCAAACTGCAACAGAAAATATTAGCAGAGCAGAAGAAATAGACAAACAAGGAGATGCTAAAGGATAGCAGTATCAGATTCTGCATAATCACATGGAAGTTATGGATGAGTAATGTCATTAAGCAAGAGCTGCAAAATAATAATAATAATAATAATAATAAATTGTGGAGCCAATCTAAAGAGAAAAGTACTATGAAGACAGATGAATAGTACAAAAACACAGGTAACAAAAGTGAACAAAATGATAAGAAGACTACTATTATATTAAGAGAGGAAATTAGTCAAAGTATGCTTAAGGAAATACTAGTTTCTTTGTACTTCCTACAGAGTGAAAGCACTTTTCTCAGATTTCTTTCACTGTGTGGGGAGCATGAGGAAGAATGATTATGGAAGGATAACTATTGTGAATGTTAGCAAAACATTTATGTGCAGCATTCCATTAGCAGAGTGGTAGAATAAAGAGTTGGATTATAGAATGATCACTTTGTGAGGGTGTATTCAGGTAGAGATGATGTGATGACTGGTATAATAGGGACCAATGTGAGAATCACATATAGATGATATGGGAGTGTGCGACTCCTACCCACAAAAGGTTGTAAATTTATCTTGAACTGTACATGAGATGATATATCCCAGGCAGTTAATATAACAATATTATGGTGCTAGGTGGTGTGAATTAAACATCAGTCATCATGTGGGCTGCAACAAGATAAGTAAATTTTATATTTAAATGTGTGCCAGTATTGTCTGAATTGTAGATTAATTATTAATATGAAATACTTGAGTATGCAATGAGGTGTTCAAATATCTTAAGCAATATTATAATAAATTCATTGTTTATGTTAGCACACTGATACAACATATCATAGCAGTGAAAGGCAAATCATTGTATAGGTATGTGCAGAACATAAACAAAGTAAACACTGTGGATGTCTCAAAAATTGTACAGTGCCATAAATGAAGTATATATGTGTGGGAAGGCGTGGATATTTATGTCAAAAGGCTAAATAACAGAAAAGAATGAGTATGGGTATAAAGGAAATGCAATCTTCTGATGAGACTTGCTTAAATATGAGTTTAAATACGAGGGTGGTCTGAAAAGTTCTCGGTCTGACAATGAAAAAACAAATTTATAATTTCAAAATTATTTTTATTTTTCAACATAATCTCCTTTAAGACTAATACATTTATTCCAGCAAATGCTCTAGAACCATTATCCAGTCCCTGTAGTGGTTCTCTAAGATCTGCAAAATACCCCTCTACAGCTGTAGTTACCTCTGCATTTGAAAAAAACGCTGACCACGAGCAAGAGTTTTAGTTTTGGGAAGAGACAGAAGTCACAGGGAGTCAAATCTGGGGAATGAGGTGGATGTTCCAACAATTCATAGTGCAGATCCCTTAATTTTCCCATTGCCAAAACACCTTTGTGGGCAGGTGCATTGTCCTGACGAAAGATGATTTTTTTCTTCTACAAACTGGGTCTTTTCTCACAAATTTTTTCGTCTAGTCTGGTTAAAAGATTGAAATAATATTCCCTGGTTATTGCTTTACCCTTTTCAAGATAATTAATAAACAAAATGCCTTTTGCATCCCAAAACACCGATGCCATGATCTTTCCTGCTGATAGAACCAACTATGTATTCTTTGGTGCTGAACAACCGGCTTCTCTCCACTGTTTTGACTGCTATTTGGATTCTGGTGTGTGTAATAGTGAATCAAGGTCTCATCCATAGTAATAAATAGATGCACAAAATTAGTTTTATTCTTGTTAAAACACTCCAAGCACTGTTCAGAGATTTTCATGCGAGTGCGTTTTTGATCTGCTGTGAGCAAGCGTGGCACCCATCTTGCAAAAGCTTTTTCATATTCTTCATGCAAAATATATCCTACATGTGTTTTTGAAATGCCTATAGCCTCAGCAATTTCACTCACTTTGACTCGCTGGTCATCTAATATCATATCGTGCACTTGATCAATGATTTCTGATGTTGTTACACGTTTCAGACATCTTTCACATGGATCATCTTCAAGGCTGGTATGGCCATGTTAAACTCGGTAGCCCATTTATTAATTGTTGAAAACAAAGGAGAAGATTGCCCATAAACTTTTATGAGCTTCGAATGAATTTCTCTTGGCATTAAACCTTCTTTTAAAAAGAATTTTATAACTGCATGATACTCAATTTTATCCATTTCAAGGGATACAGACAGCATTCTTGCTTCAGACAACTGTATAAAGAAACTACTTGATAGAATGACTTGAAATTTCACATGGATTCTTATGACAGATGTACCAACTTAGAAAAAAAAAATCTTGCTGATAGTGTTGCCATCTACGGTTGAGGCCGAGAATGTTTCAGACCACCCCTCATATGAGTTGGAAATATGCCATCATAACTCACACAGCAGCTGAAGATTGCGCAAATGTTCATATAATGTGTGGACATGATAGCAAGGAAAAATGTTTGATTCACAATAAAGCAGGCGATTATGACATTAAAAAAACAGAATGAAATTAACGATAAAGTAGGCAATAATGATGTTGAAAAACAGTGCAATTAATGGTAGGGGTGGCAGGCAGGATTGATGCCAAAGAAGTGTGTATGACTGACAATAAAATAGTGAGAGTGAATGATAGCAAAAACAGTGATCAGAAAGCTGAGATAGTGAAGATGAAGTAGATGCAGAGTGAAATCAAGAGAACTGGAAATTTCTATGGAAGAGTGAAAAAGATGAAAACAAATGATATCGGTATGAAAAAGGTAACAAAACACCTGCAGATGGTATTGTATGCCACTTATTCAATTATTAGAAGTGTTGTAAACAAGAAAGATTCACAATTTGTTATATGGAAGGTAAAATGAATAGAGTGATTGACTGGGAACAAGGAGAATGTACGGCTCGATATCAGAAGGTTGTTGAGAAGGATAAAAGATAATAGTGTGATAGGAAAGGTAGTCAGTGTGTTGCCCAGGTATGACAGTGATGAGATGAGGTGGAGAACAAGAATTATGAATCATATGTCAGCAGAAATGTGTGTGAAGAGAAAGAGTGCAGTTTGTTAATGGTTGTGGAATGAGTTTGAAGGAAGAATTAAACTGTATAAGAGCAATGGACTACATTTGAGTGGTTTCTGTCTGAGTAATTTGGAGAGACTGTTGCAAGAAGAGAGAATAATGAGTGCAGAGAATGAATCTGAGCAAGTAAGAAGCAATGTGGAAGAGCAGGAAGGTAAGGAACGAGAGGCTGAAGTGGTGCTTATGAATGAAGAAGTGAGTAAATTGTAAAGAATGAAAGAACAAGTGTGCAAGTCAAACAGGGAAACTATCAGTAGATGTGGAAAAAGCATGAGAAGGGTTGATGTTCCAAGATGTGAATGCGTGTAGAGACAAAAAGGAAAGGGGGGAAATCTTGGGATGTAGGGAAAACAATTGGAATCGAAGAAAGTTCTGGGATTAATAAAGAGAAGAATAAATGGCTCAAGGAAAGTATGGAGAAGTCACATCTAATAAATATTATTATTATTATTACGACACCTCCTGGGAGTCCAAAGACTCATCAAGGGAGGGTACCAACTGTCCGTCTCCACTACTCAATCCACCAATTTTGCTGTATTTTGTTAAGGAACAGCAAAATAGGGCAGGTAAGTAAAACCATGTCATCAAGTTTTAAAAGTTTGAGAATAACTGACTGATCTCGTCGCGACGGGAGGAATCTTTATCTGGATGATTTCAATCGAAGGTGAGTTAGCCAATCTCATACTGAAGTAGCAGGGTTTTTCTCCTAGAAACTCTGGTTTTTCATCCTGCATACAGACAAATTGGCCCTTCAGAACACACGCAATTTACAGATAAAAAATACTAGTTGTGGTGGTGATGGAGGTAGATGGCGTTGATGGAGATGATTTGTAGTAGAGGTTCGGTGTAGTGGTCGAGACAGTTGTAGGTGTCCTCCCGCGATGAGTCTTCGAACTCCTTGGAGGTGTCACGAATAATAATAATAATACATGTATGGATCTGTAGTTATTTCTAAGAAAAGTATCATCAATTTTAGATAATCAGTTATATATAACTAGATTTCCATAAAAAAAGAACAGTAACCGTTCTTTTTTTATCCTGAATGTTAATCCCAACCATAAAAGGTTGTAAACATATTATACCTTACACATATTCTTAATAATCTGACATGTAGATTAGCTTAAGTTTTGGCAGTTTTTAAATGACATTCTCCAGTTAAATTCACAACACCACAGGAACAAAGTGAATACAAAATGGATTTATTTAGTTTAAAAAAATATTCTGCTGGTTTTATACTGAGCATCTTCAGAACACAAAAATAGTTGGTCACATCATGAAAACACTAACAATCAGTTATTAGTGGGAAGTTTTTAGAGGTGAATAGCATTTGAGGATAACAAGGTCCTTAACACGTTCGCTGCCATGCTACTTCGGCATAGACTGTTCCCGTACGCCAAGCAATTTCACTTCTTCAAGGTCAGTACGGTAATCTCGTTGCCGGCGGAAAGCGTCATACGAGTATACCCGTAGCTGGCTTGTGTAGCTGGTTTACCAACGAGTATACTCGTAGTTGGCAGCGAACGTGTTAAAGGTAAAGAAAGGCTTAGCTGTTGTTCATTATCCATAATAAAGCTTCATTTTACTTTTTATTATTATTATTATTATTCAGGCCTCCATGGAGTCAAAAGACTCATCAAGGAAGGTCCTTCCTAAGAAACACAAAGTCTATCAAGACTCATAGAGGGGAGATTCCCCTCTGAGAAACACAAAGTCTATCATACCACTTCTAAAACTCATTGACCATTCTCGCTTTCACCATTCCATCAGGCAATGCATTCCATGGTTCAACCACCCTCCATGCAAAGAAACCACTCCTCACCCTCTTGCAAACAATTTCCTTTCATAACGTCCAGGGATGGCCTCTTATCATCACTCCTTCCAGCTGTTCAACCAAGCGAAAGAACTCCCCAGTGTCAACCCGGTAACCGCCTCTCAACAGTTTAAAAGTCTCAATCATATCACCTCTCCTTCTTCTTCTTCTATCCACCAAACTCTGCAGTTCACATTCGGTCAGCCGATCCTCATAACTAACATGGTACAGTCCTGAAACCATCTTTGTTATCTGCCTTTGTACCATTTCCACAGTTATTTTATCCCCTTCAAATCCTGGGGACCAAATCTGAGAACAATAGTCTAAGTGTGGTCTGATCAGAGACTTATACAATGGAATGATAACCGTTTTATCTCTGCTGGTCAGTGTTCTTCTCATTATTGCAGCAATCCTCTGTGTTACCTTCATCACCTTTACAATATGTCCCCTAAATTTCAAGTTTCTGTCAATCATCAACCCCAGATCTCATGTCTCCTATACTTACTCCAGTATAACCTATACTTCCTCCCATAGAATATGCAGCATCCCATTGATGTTTCGCAAACCTCAAGACCTTACATTTTGCTGCATTAAACCAACAGACACCCCCCATTCATTTGCCCACCAGTCAAGCTTATTCAAATCCTCTTGCAGGGCTACCACTTCTGCACTATTACTAATAACCCTTCCCAGTTCACATCATCCGCAAACAACTGAATTTCCCCTTGCAATCCACTGACAATGTCACTGATATAAAGGTTAAACAATATAGGTCCCAGTATTGAGCCCTGTGGGAACCCACTTGTAACCCTCTGCCTCCTTGAAAGTGTCCCACCATACACAACTCTCTGATACCTATCGGACAGCCAATCCTGAATCCAGTTGACCAATCTGACATCCAGACCCATATGCTGCAACTTAAATATCAGCTTATCATGTGGCACCCTGTAAAATGCCTTTGCTAAGTCTAAGAAAATGGCAGTATATGCCTTTCTCTCATCTAATGCTCTTCGGTCCCTCACTAATTTTTCCAAGATCTTAACAATTACTGATGACAAGCAAACTGGCCTATAATTAGACACTTCCTCTCTGCTACCACCCTTATGCAAGTCTTACCTTCTTACCTTTGTTACACTATCTTACCTTCCTTCCTTCCATTCCATGGGCACCTTTCCCGCAGCCAGACTTTCATTGAAAAGCCAGGTCAAAGGCATGCTCAGTCCCTAGCACATTCTCTAAAAACTTGTGATGAAATACCATCCAGTCACACAGCTTTACTGACATCCAGAGTACTCAGTATTTGAAACATACTCTCCTCCTGTACTTCTAAACCTCGAACCTGCCCTATCCCTCTAGTATTAAAATTGAATCCTCCAGAATGAAATACTCCAATAAAGTGTTCATTGAACAATTCCACTATGTCCTCTGCATCAGTCACTCTATTCCCATGTTTATCCTGGAATATCATTCTTCCACAGTCATTTCTTCTCCTACTGGCTACATATCTAAAAAATTTCCTAGGATTTTCTTTGGATCTCAGGGCTAATCTCCTCTCATATTCCAGTTTCTTCTGGAATTATGGGAGAGATACTGAGATAGGAGTGATGGTAGCTTGCTCCACCTTTGTAAGGAGTGCCTGGTGTTGTACCACCTTACCCAAGTCCTGAAGATACTTTCAAGCGCAAACTTTGTTTGCTCATACTTGGATAAAGGATTAAACTAAATTTATTATATTCTAACCAACTGAAAAATAAACTCTCTCCAGCATCAATCCTATAACAACCCCTTAATAACTTATAAGTCTCTATCATATCTCCCCTCTTCCTCCTATCCACCAGATTCTGCAAGTTGCATCTTCTCAATCTTTCCTCATACTCGACATTTCAGAGGTTAGAAACTACCTTAGTTAGTCACCTCTGGACCCTCTCCAACATCTCTTCATCCTTCTAAAAACCAGGTGACCAAATCTGGGCACAATAGTACATGTGTGGCCTAATCAAAGCATTATACAATGGAACAAGAATCTCTCTACTTCTACAAGTTAGTGTCCTCCACATCATTCCCAGAAGCCTTTGTGTTTTCTTCACAATTTTGGCTGTGTGTCCCCTAAATTTCAGATCCTTATCTACTATCACCCACAGATCTCTTATTTCCTACAAGTCTGACAATATAACCTCACTAAGTATAAATTCTGCATCCCATTTTTGTTTTCCAAATAATAAAACGTTATATTTTGCAACATTGAATTCACATCCCCATTCCCATACCTAATCATTCAATTTATTCAATTCTTCTTGTGAGGACACAACATCTTCTCAACTCTTCATGGTTCATCCCAACTTTGCATCATCTGCAAACAACTCAATATCTCCATCCAAATACTTCACCAGTATCATTAATATAAAAGTTAAACAGCAATGGCCCTAAACAAACCCCTGGGGCACACCACTAGTAACTTTATTTTCCTGGATATCGCTCCCCCTCCCTCCCCATACACAACATATTGATAACTATTTCATAGCCAGTCTCCCATCCAATGCACTAATCTAATATCCATCCACATCTGCTCTAGTTTGACTATCAATTTATCATGAGATACTCTATTAAAAGGTTTTGCAAAATCAAAGTATATCACTGTGTATCCCTCTCATCTGTCCAAGGAAGCAGTCACTTTATTGTAATAAGTAAGTAGATTACTAAAACAATATCTCCCTTTAGCAAATCCATGCTTTCCATAGATAATATCATTGTTGTCAACCCAACTCTGGATCCTATTTCTCACAAGCTTCTACAACAACTTAACCACAACACCTGACACACAGATAAGACTATAATTTGATGCTTGAGTTCGATCACCTACTTTATGAAGTGGCACAATCTTGCTCTCCTTCCACTCCTTGGGAACTTGACCAAGTGCATGACTCGTATTAAAAAAATATGTCAAGGCCGGCGTCAACTCTCTGGCACATTCTTTCAGAATATGTGGTGATATATTATCAAGTCTCAGAGCCTTATTTACATCTAGTTTGCTCAACTCCCCATACACTTCTTGCTCACTTACAGTCAGTCTCTCTTCTGCCATCATCAACTGCTCTCAATCTCTCCATGAAGTCACATTCACAAGATTGAAATACCTTTATGAACTGCTCATTAATTATCTCCACCACACCTTCTGCAACAGCTGTCTTTATACATTTTCTCCAATCAATGTCATCCTTCCATAATCATTCTCTCTTTTGCTGGCTACATATCGAAAGAACTCCTTAGGATTCTTTTTGGCTTCATTAGCTAACTGCTGTTCATAACTCTCTCTTTAGCTACCCTCACCAACCAAGTCACTTGCCTTGCCGTCTTTTGGAATTGGTTATTTCCACCTCTCTTATGCTGCCTCCATAATGCCCTTTTTCTCTGTATTGCATGCTTAATCTCTTTATTCATCCATCTAACACTTACCTTATTTAACCTTCTCACCCTTGGAATACATTTAGACATTGCATCTAGTAGATAGTTTTTGAAAATCCCCCAAGCTGCATTGATCTGTTTTCCAGCTAACTCCTCATTCCACGCTACACCCGCAAGCTGTCTCCTGAGCATATGAATGGGATGACCTGTTATATGAGAAGTAGCTGAGTCTGGTGAGCTAATATGGGGTAAAGGGTTATAAAAGTGAGGGCATGAGCAGGAGAGGAGAAGCCACTGATGAGAGGTAGCATGGGTAAGATTAGACTAAGAAATGAACTGCTATGACTATTTATAAACCAGGAGTATCAAAAATAAGAGGAGAGAGAGAGAGAGAGAGATGAAATTATCACATTGACTGAGTTTATTCACCTTCAAATAGAATAAGTGACCACGGTTGGATGAAATTATCCTGATGGGAATAAAAATAGAGGAGTATGATGTTTTTCATGTGGATAGAAAGGAAAAGAAGTGAGGGAGATTACAGCAGTGGAATTATGTTCACACAAGGTTGAGATACAAGGGAAATAATGCCAGTGATTAGGAAGCAGTATGCTGTGAGATAGAGGTTGATAGGATGAGATGTTTAGTTGGATGTTGCTATAGGCTAGGAATGTGGATACAAAGAAATGCATAAGCAAACTGGCTTACCAAGCAATGAAGGCTGATAATTATGAATGACTTTAATTGTGATAACATTGATTGGAAGGAAGAGTAGCATCAGGTAATAATGAGAATGAATTTCTGGAATTCTTGAGGAACAACCGCCTAAGAAAAGCAGCAGAAACATGCAAAGGACAAATGTTTTAGATCTGATCCTATCATCAGAGGATGTGGTCATGAATGAAGTGTTTAATTTTCTTCCAGTTGGCAAGAGTGACCATAAGGTGATTGCCTGGGATGAAGACAGACACATTAAGAGCTTTTGTGAGAGAAGGATATATGTGGAATTATAAGATCAGTGATTTTGAAAAACTCAGGAGACAACTGGAAGTTATAGTGGAAAGTGGAGTTGGATAGAAAAGAGACATATACTTATTGGGCACTAATCAAGAGATATTTAACAGTGCATTATCTGAGTATATTGCAAAGATAAAATGGCTAAATAAAGTAGGAGTAAAATATGGATTAATGAAGAGATTAAGTATGCAATGGAAAAAGATGTTTTTCAGGATGAATCACAAAATGAAAGGTAATAGTCACTTGAATGAGGAGCACAAAGAGCAGGACTGAAAGGAGATCTGGTAAGGTCATCAAAAGTGCAGTAAGAAGAAGAAATTAGCCAATTAAGCCAAAATTTTAAAACCTTAAAATTTTGAAAGCTGAGATGGGATGCAAATGGTATCCTTTCTTGACTTTCGCTCACCCATTCACACATCAATATTCAAATCCTTATATAAAGCTACATCTACTCATGCCTCATAGTCCTGAGGCATGAGTAGATGTAGAATTCACATAATATGCAAATAACAGCATATCCCTATTTAAACTTATCCAAGTATTATTACCATACACAGCACAACACTAAAGACATATCACTAAGGTGGCTGTGCCCCAAATGTAATTTTGACCATTTTCCTCTCCTGCAACATTACTGTCCAAAACTCTACTTTGCAGATCATTCACAGAACTTTTTTTCCAGTCAATTCAGGCAGGCAATGATCTCACACCAGGTGATGGACTTCATCTCCACCTAAAAGATTTTCACAAACATCCATGCCTATAGTGGAACTGGAACTTATAGCCTGTTGGTTGGAGATATCCACTCAGCCAAACAAACTAGCTTATGTAAGTAGACTGCTAAAATACAATTTTCCATTAGCAAACCCATGATGACTCTCAAAGAGCATTTTCACAAAGTTCATTAAGTATACTTAATTACTCATATACCTTATGCTCACTCACTACTGGCCCTATTCCTCACACTTACACACAACAGCTCCTATAATATCTCAATAATAGCCACTGCAGTGCTTACTATTCACCATTTTCTAACTATATCATTCTCCCCAAATCATTCTTACTTCTACTGGTCACATATGAAAATAACTCTGAGATATTTCTTGGCTGCATTGGTTAAATACTGTTCATAATACATTTTTGCAACCCATATCATTTTTCTTGCTCTTTGTATTCCTCATACACTGATTATTACTCATCATATGTTGCCTCCATAACTTTTTCTTCTAGACGTTTTTGCTTAATCTCTTCAATCATCCATTCCTCAACTACCTTCTTTAATTACATGACAAGTGAAATACATTCAGAGGTTGCTGCTCTTAAACAGTTCTCAACTAGTAGCCAAGCAGCACTGAACTCCTTCTTGCCCAGTTCCTCATTCCATGCCACCTCTAAGCAATTGATTTTTCCATACACTGGTCAAGTAAACCTATACATATATATATTTCTTTACCCAAAGAAGTTCTCATATTGGTTACCACCTAGGTAATCATAATATGGTCATACTCACCCACCACCCAAGCAGATTTTGCAACTGTTGAACAGTTTTCACTAGTGTCCAAGCAGGCATTGCTGCTGTTAAATAGATCTTGAATAGTACTGAAGTGGCACTGATCTCCTTCCAGCTAAGTCCTCATTCCATGCTACAGCTCCAAGCTGAGCTTTCCATAAATCAAAGGCACTGTGGTTTCTAATATATCCTTTACTCACAGAAATCATCATATCACCGCCAGGGCCGGTGCGAGAGTATCTGATGCTCCTAGGCAAAGAAAATTTAGGTGCCCCTATACAATGTCTCTATGCAGTAATCAGTACGTCATTTTTTTCGATACCCAAATTCGATTAGTGTGCCTATATACATCTTAAAAATAAATGTTACAGATTTTAAAAATTTTCTGTCTATACATTTTTATGCCTAACTATTTTAAAAAATCATTCACCAGAATGAAATAATTTAGTTACTGATTTAAAACATTTTACAAAGTTATTTTTAATGGCATACTATACTACTTCCGTGTACACTATGTATACCAGGGTTTCCCACACTGTGTTCCGCTGAAGGTGACTAAGTGTTCTGCGAGAAGCTCCTGGAATTTGTCATTTTAGTTTTCTAAGCATTTTTTATGAATAAATATTTTATAGTGGAAGTGTTTTTAAAGAAACGTACGTCAGCGGCGCGCAGGACTTCTACTACTACACGAAAGGCTGGCTCAGCGTTAGATTTTTCGCAATGGATGCGTTGCGGAAACTGCTACATGTATGCACCGAAAAATGTGAAGGATCTGTGGTCGGTCTGGCAAAATGAAAAGAAAGAAAATGTCGACGTATGTGAGAAGTGTCGGGATAGGCTGGAGCGTTTAGGAATGGAAGCTGACATCGGGACCGTAGCGGAAGAACTTCGGCGAGAGTTTATGAAAATGAAAAATGACCTTCATCTTCTTCATGAGGAAGTGGAAGTGATCGGTAAGGAGATACTGGAAGTTAAAGCTGAGTTTAATGTGTTAAACAGAGAAATTAGGACTATAGAGATTACTTTAGCTGAAGTAACTAGAACAGGATTACATATGGGTGAGTCTTTGGTGAATGATTCAGTAATAAATAGTATGGGAGTGATTGGGAGTCAACATAATAAAACCACAAGTGGCCAAGAAGAAATGAGATGTAGTGAGAGTGGGGGGGTAAGTAATAGAGAGTTGAGTAATGAAGCTGGGAGAGTCATGCTGAATAGTGTAGAGAATGAGTCCATGAGTGTGAACTTGAATGAAGTTAATAGTGGTAAAATATATGGTGATTCTATGATTAAGGGTATGGAGAGTGGTATGCATGAGGAGTGCTTGGCTGATGGTACAATAGAAAGAGTGGCTTTAGCAATAAAGAGAGGGCATGAAACAGACAAGATGATAGTTATGGTGGGTACGAATGACCTGAGAGGTAGTATAAATCGGGTAGGAAAAGATTTAAGAACATTATTAGATATTGTGAAGAGGAAAAGTGTCAATGGGAGAATAGTGTGTGTGCTGCCTCGTTTTGACAATTACGAGTTAAGTAGACGAGCAATGATAATGAATGATATGATTGCAAGAATGTGCAGAAAAAGAGGTCTGGAGTTTGTTGATGTTTGGAGTGTGTTTGAAGGAAAAAGGCAGTTGTATGCTAGAGATGGACTGCATCTTAACATGGAAGGACATAAGAGATTGAAGAAGTTATTGTTTTCTGAACAGGTTGAAGTTATTGGGCAGGGAAACTAATATTGAAAAGGTTGAGTGTAAGAGAGAGAAACTTTAGCACTGATTGTGTATTTATTGATCCTTATAGGCAGAATAAATTGCAGAAGAGAGGGGAAAAAAATCGGCATAGGACTACGGTAGTTAGTGACTTATATATCAGTTCTAAAGCCGGTACAAGATCTAGAGGGAATCTGCAATTTTTGTATACCAATGCTAGAAGCATTAGAAATAAGAGAGAAGAATTTTTGGCATTAGTCAGTGAAATCTCACCAAAAGTTGTAGGCATTAGTGAAACTTGGCTGTCAGCAGAAGATGTGGTCACTGGAATTGAATGTGATGGGTACAGTATTTTCAGGGAGGATAGAGAAGATAGAACAGGAGGAGGAGTACTGTTGATGATAGCTGATGTGTTGCAGCCAAAGAAAGTAGTATATCATGATGATAGACATGTGAATGAGAGTTCATTTGAGGCAGTCTGGTGCGAAATAGTGACCAACGCAACCAAATATACAGTTGGATGCTGCTATAGGCCAGGGAGTACAGGGGGAGATATTGAATTCATGCATCAGCAACTTAGTGCAATGAGTGAAGGCTTAGTGATTATTATGGGGGATTTTAATTATGGTGATATCAATTGGAAGGAGGAAATATCACGTAGCAAAAAGGAAATGGAGTTCATACATCTGCTACGAGATAATTACTTGAAACAGCACGTAACTGAAGGGACACGTGGTGTGAGAGTGTTGGACCTGGTTATTGGTTCAGAGGTTATATGCATAAGTAAGGTGACCTCGTTACCTCCAGTTGGTGAAAGCGATCATGTGGTATTGACTTGGGAGGTTGCAAAATCTGTGGATTTTTCTATTAAAAAGGGGTATGTACGGAACTACAGGTTAGGCAATTATAACAAGCTTCGGAGTGAGCTTGCAGCCATCCCATGGCAGAACATATTGCAAGGGAAAGATGTTAGCAGTGCTTGGGATAAAATCAGCGGGTATCTGAGGAAAGCAATATCAGATTGTGTCCCCATGGTCAGGAGGTCAAACAAGGCAGGCATTAGATGGATGAGCAGTAGTATCAAGCTTGAACTACAAAAAAAGAAAATGTTATGGAGAACTTACAAGGAGAAGGGTGATCAGGACACCCATGAGCAGTACAAGGCTCAAGCTAGGAAGGTTACCAGCATAGTAAGAAAAGCTAAATCAGATTATGAGAAGACCTTAGCCAAAGAGATCAAGGGTAATCCCAAAGAGTTCTTCCGCTATGTGGCAAGTAAGAGGAAGAATGACTTCGGAAGGATAACCTTAGTGGGTGCTGATGGTATTGAGGTGACAAAATCAGATGTAATAGTCGAGTTACTGAGTGATCACTTCTCAAAAGTCTATCACCCAAGTGAGGATATCTCTATACCTATAGCAATACCTAATGTGAGAATTGAAGCTAAAGAATCAGAGGTATTAAATATATTGCGGAACTTAAATGCAAACACTGCGGTAGGCTTAGATGGAATATCAGCTCGGGTGTTGCGTGAATGTGCAAATGAATTGTCAACCCCTCTTACCTGGATATTTAATTTAAGTTTGAACTCTGGTATGGTCCCTAGGGAGTGGAAGTTAGGCAAAGTGGTTCCTTTGCATAAGGGTGGCTCTAAAACTGCAGTATTGAATTACAGACCAATCACCATCTCAGGAGTAGTGGTAAAAGTATTGGAAAAGTTGGTTAAAGACAAAATTCAAGAATGGGTGGATCAGGATATGATACTCTATAGAGGCCAACATGGTTTTGTTAAAGGTAGATCCTGCCTTAGCAATCTATTAACTATCCATAACAGAATAACATCAGAGTTGGACAAAGGAACTGGCTACACAGTGGTACTTCTGGATTTTGCTAAGGCTTTTGACAGGATACCCCATAGAACACTGTTACGCAAATGGGAGCAGATGGGAATGGATATTAAATTGGTGATATGGATAGGAGAATGGCTCAGGGAGAGATACCATAAGGTGGTGTATGGAGGAGCCGAGTCCAGAATGAGGCAGGTGACCAGTGGTGTGCCTCAGGGCTCTGTGCTTGGGCCAATGTTGTTTAATTTGCATATAAATGATATAGGAAACGGCTTAAAGGGAGATATTCAGTTGTTTGCTGATGATGCAAAGTTGTGTAGTGCAATAAAAAATCAAGCTGATGTTGAAAGTTTGCAGGAGGATTTAAATAAGCTGGTAAAATGGGCAAAAGAAAATGGATGTCAGTTCAATGTGGAAAAGTGTAAAGTCTTGCATTTTGGGATTAAAAGATTACCAGCTGTGTACTACATAGATGGAAAGGTACTCCAAGAGATTGATGAGGCTAGGGACTTAGGGGTATTGGTAGATAAGGAGATGAAGTTCAGAGGACACATTGCTAAGGTGTCCAAGATTGCACATAGGATTACTTGGTTGTTGAGGAACACACTGACATCCAGAGATAAAGAGGTTATTATTCCCTTTTATAAAGCATTGATACTTCCACATTTGGATTATTGTGCTCAGGTCTGGTCACCTGGATTCCTTGGAGATGAGGAGGCTGTGGAGAGGGTTCAGAGAAGAGTGACCAAGTTGGTGAGTGATATAAAAAATGCTCCCTACATTGAAAGATTGAGAGCTTGTGGATTGCAGAGATTGGTTGATAGGCGAAGAAGAGGGGATATGATAGAAACATTCAAATTACTAAAAGGTTTTTATAGGATTGATGCAGGGGAAATGTTTCAGCTGTGTGATAGTGATGGAAGAACAAGAGGTCATCTCTGGAAATTAAAGAAGAGTGTGGTTAACAAAGGTGTCAGAACAAGGTTTTTTGCCTGGAGGGTGGTGAATGAGTGGAATTCATTGCCTGACTTTGTTGTGAGCTCTTCATCTGTAAATGAATTCAAGAAGAGATATGACAGATATTGTTTTGCTAGTTTGGGTCTCCCGCGATGAGTCTACTGACTCCATGGAGATACCCGTAATAATAATAATAATAGTGGAAATATGCTGAGGAGAATAATATTCGAGAATATGTCAAAACGCTCGGACCCAGAAGGCCTAATAACATTTGTGTATCGTTTTTCACACATCGAAACCTTTCAACATTTGGGAAAGAGAATACTGCTATTTATGACGGATAATAAAAATTACCTGCAAGCAGATTATAACAATCGGCGGCATATAATATTTTTCGTACAAGTGAAGTTTTTAAGCAGCAATGCAGAGGCTGACCCTGATGAATAGAGAAGCAGTAAAATTTGCAGAAGAGGCAATAGGGCCATACTGTCGGTTGTATGAAAAAAAGAAACAAAATGCCCGCCAAACTACGTTAGCTAAATTCTTTGTTAAGAAGTAGTATAATAAAATTTATATTCTGAATATGTTTTATAGTCTTTCAGCTTCATGATTTTACTTTAACTAGGCCCTGAGACATATCTTAATTCTTTTATAAAATAATTAAGGTTCAAAAAAGAAATCTGAGGAATGAATTATACTTTTTCCCATAGGTTATTATATTTGATTAGTGTGTTTTGGACTAATGCACCTGTTTTAAAGAACGCATTAGGCGCACTAATCAAGGGATTGCTGTATATATATTTTGACATACTCACACAAGCACACGAACACCTCCACATGTGAATATTCATAAAAATATCATTATGAACATTTACATATAAAATTTATATATAAATGTTTATATATAAAATTTATTAATCAAAACCAATACATTTGTATACATATACGATTACTCCTAATATCTGTATAGCAAGAAAATTATTACATTTTAAATATAAAAATTATGAAAAATTAATCTTTGGGGCTTTTTGCTTTGACAAAGTTTTGAATTAATTCATCTATATTGATTGTAGATGCAATTTCATGCTCTATAGATATTATTGCTAGACCAGTGAGTCATTCCTGAGCCATCGTAGAGAGAGTAAGTTTTTGTAAGTTTTAATTTCTAGAAACTCCTTTCTGAACTTGCTACCGATACTGGCAATGTCGAAAAAATTCTCAGAGCAATAAACATATTTGGAACACTATTTTCTAAATTATTTTTGCATATGTATGAGAGGACATCTAATGAGGAAGTATTTTCTGGAATTTGCCTTGCTATTATTTGTAATTCACTACATAAATCTGTTCTGTCAGTATCTCTAGAATTATCATGTGTTAAATAATTTTCCAATATCAAACATTTTTTAAGCAGTTCTGCTGAAGTAATTTTTTGAAATTCATATATATTTAAAAGAAAACCAAACTTTTAGTTAATTATAGACGTGTGCTTGAATTTTTCATCAACAGATCAATTGCGGTATCAATAACTGAAAAATAAAAATCTACCTTAAATTTTTGTTTAAAATCTGTTATGAATTCATCATCTGCTTCATACACAAATTGTTTCTTTTTTTTTCTAAGGATGACAAAGATGGTTTCAGGACTGTACAATTTTGGTTATGAGGATTGGCTGAGGGAATGTGGACTGCAGAGTTTGGTGGATAGAAGGAGAGGAGATATGATTGAGACTTTTAAACTGTTGAGAGGTGGTTACAGGGTTGACACTGGGGAGTTCTTTTGCTTGGTTGAACAGCGGGAAGGAGTGATGACAAGAGGCCATCCCTGGAAGTTACGAAAGGAAACTGTGAGCAAGAGGGTGAGGAGTGGTTTCTTTGCGTGGAGGGTGGTTGAGCCGTGGAATGCATTGCCTGATGAAGTGGTGAGGGCGAGAACGGTCAATGAGTTTAAGGAGTAGTATGATAGACTTTGTGTTTCTTAGGGGGGACCTCCCCCTTGATGAGTCTTGACAGACTTTATGTTCTTAGGAAGGACCTCCCACGATGAGTCTTTTGACTCCATGGAGGCCTGAATAATAATAATAAAAAATTAGGCGTAACACCTAAGACCTCAGCAACTTTTTCTGCATCTGTTAACATCTTTTCAAATTCATCCTCATTTCGGATTTTCATTAAGAAATTCTTTGTATCATTAATACAATTTATGGCACCATTTATATCAAGGCTTGTATTCTGAAGTTATTTACTTGTAAAGTTTATTTCAAAAAGTATATTACACCACATTAATAAGGATGCGATAAATTTGAACTTCCTTAAAGTTTTAAGAAGACTACTTGCTTCTAATTTCATGGTATTTCCACTTAATCCACATAAACTATCATCTTGAGATATTTCTTGCAGTGCTTCACAAACATCGGACAAATTATACCTTAGGGGCTTTAATGAGTCAATTCGACTCTCCCATAGTGTATCACAGACTGGCTTGAGTGTAAAATTACTTATGTGTCTTTTGAGGTATTCCCATCGATGAGTCGAACCAGAAAAAATAGATACAGACGATATACCAAGTCAAAAAATGCTGTAGCATCTAAAGTATTAGCAGTGCAATTCACTACTAAATTTAATGAATGTGAACTACAGGGTACATACATTGCTCTTGGATTAATATTTGAAATTTGTCGCTGCATACCTTTTACATCACCTTTCATATTACTGGCGTTATCGTATCCTTGACCTCGTAAATCTTGTATTGGTAATGAAAATTTGTCTAGAGTTCCTAATATTTCATTTGATAAAAATTCTCCAGTGATATTATATATTTCTATAAATCTATAAATATATTTATATATATATATATATATATATATATATATATTTCTATAAATCCCAAAAAGTGTTCTTTTATAGAAACCGTGCTATTACTAGTGCCTATGAATTGAAGTACTATGCTTATTTCTTCCGTGTGACCAATGTCGGACATACAGTCAATAATTATGGAAAAATATTTTGCGGCAACAACAGGTTCTAAAATTTTCTTTTTTATAGCATTGCCAAATGCTATAAAAAAGAAAAAAAATGTTTATTATTTCATTTTGAATATCTTTTCCAAGATAATGCACATATGTATCTTTATCTTTTATTCTTCGAAGATGTTCATTCATTATTGGATCAAACTTGGCTAGAAATTCGACAAATTTAAAAAAATTTCCGTTTCCATGTGAAAACAATGTCTCATTTGTTCCACGAAATGATAAATTTTGAATAGCTAACGTCTGAACTAAAGCAAAGAGTCGTTCTAATACTTGCATCCAATGTTTCTTCTCTTTTCTAATAACTAGCAAGTTCTCTTCATCAATGGTTTTCTTTTCTTTTATTCGAATTTCTAATTCTTTCCACTTATGGTAATTTTCAACGTGTCTTTGACTTTTTTCATGCGCAGCTAAAATAGAAGAAGCATTTTTCCAGTCCCTCAATCCAGAATCAGCAAAGTTAATCTGCCATTGATCAAACAATAAACAGCAGAAGCAAAATGCAGAATCTGTGGATTTTGAATACAATAACCACAAACGCTGCATTGTCTCACTGTTAAAGTCTTTGAGTATAATGAGTCATTAAAAATCCTCTATTATTGTTATCTTTCAGAAAATCAAAATTATGAATCTGTTCAGGTCCATGTTTAACTAATAGTTGACGTAATTGATTGATACTGGAAAATTTTACATGACACCAAGTTGCTGGATCATTATAATTTAAATTTGTAAAATCAAATCCTTTTATGATTGGATCTGTAGAACAACCAGCTTCAGAATCAACAATACTCATATGATCTGTAGATTTCTTCTTCAATGTTTTAATCCAATTTTTGGTATCTGTAGAATTCTCTTCCAATTCATTAATCGAAACTATAGACGAATTATCCAATGAATAATCTTGAAGATTTTCTTCTTGTATGCAATTATGATCTTTGCGGAAAAGATATTTTAAAAATGCACCTTCTTGTTTTTTCAAACTTTCTTCTTTTTCCGCTTTACATTTGCAATATTGAAAACCTGATTTCTTTTTATCCATTTTCAAAATCGAGTAACTGAAATATTCATAAATAAAAATAAACTTAATTATAAAAAATATGGACTTTAAACTATTCAGTAATTCACAAATAAATTTTTATACATTTACTTAATGAAGTATTTATCAATTATATATACCTTATAAGTTATAACTATATAATATAACTTATCTATCATACATTTATAATCTACTAATTCAACAATATCGTTTTCTATGAACATAATTGACAAATTTCGCAAATGCATCTTACTTAATGAATTGTGTAAATATTTTTAACACGTTTAAGTACAGAAAATGAGCGTTCACCGCTAGCATTACAAATAGGCAATGTCCAGGGCCGCATTTATACTTTTGGAGACCTGCGGAGCAACATCATTATGAGGCCTCAAAAATAAACACTTTTTTTAGTTTATTGAAAATAAAAGTCAACATTTCCATGATAACTAATTTTAATAACACAATACAACATTGGTATGCATATATTTGCATTTCAAAAAAAGTATAAAAATAAATCAGTTCAAATTTAAATAAAAAAAATCAATAACTAAATTTTATTTTTTTCTGGCTTTGGTTTTAGCAAATATATCTATAATGTCATCATAATTAATCGAGTCCATTATATCTGATTCAATGCATAATAACAACAGGTCACTTATTTTATTTTAGTGGAAGTTGCTTCTTAAATAATTATATAAGGATAAAGGTTTTTTTTTTTTTTTTAAAAAGAAAAGAATTTAAATGCAATCAAATTAAGCTTGCTAATCAAGGTAAAAATAGGAACTTCATCAACTGTTTTTACTTCATCAACTATTTTTAATGATATTCTCATTAAAAATAAAAATTTTGAATTTACGGTAATAAAAATAATAAAAATTGTAGCAAAAATCATTATATTTATGGAATTACAACATGGATCTAAATATAAATATAGGACGCTTCAGTTTGCATAACATGCACAATATGCCTCCCTGGTTGACAGAATGGGTAACGTATCTGCTTTTCAACCACCCAACTTTGGGTGAAAGATAAATTTTGTTACCTAGTGCGAAGAATACTTACTTGGGGCTTGGGATTCACATAAAAAGCATATAATATATATATATAGGATTAATTAAATTCCAACTTTATCACACAATTATTAGGATTTATTCAACTCTAGATTTGGTTTTTTTAAGTTGCAGTAATAAGCATAATTCCAGCTTTAGTTAAAACGTAGAAGCAACCATAACTTGCCATGCTCGCTAACATCCACTTTTTTACTCGACATTTTACCCTAAAATAACTAGAATCTTGATGAACAAAAAAATTAACTGAAAAATCAATTTAATTTATAAATAATAATAAACTTGAAAATCAAATGCTCTGTTTTTGTGATATAGAAACTGTTCTTACCCACTAATTAATATACAAATAGCAGCAGCACACAAAAAAAAACCTGTTACCTGAGAACGTGTTTCAAAATGATCGCAAGTTCAATACTCAGCGATCTGGTTTTTCCTAACAGGATTCTGGGAAATCACAGGGTGAAATATTCTTAAGAATGTTATGGATTAAACTGACCATATATTTAATCTTTGGATTAAACTGATAAGTCAGTGATTGGTCAACACAAGTCAAACATTTACTAAGAGAAAATTTCCAGAGAAGGAGAGTGGAATTTAGTAATATTGATTAGAACAGTAGTCCAGGTAGTTCAGAAGCGAAAACCATCTGTGACAAAATGAAATTAGTTTATTTAATTAAAAACACAAAAATACAACCAATTTATTAAATATATCTTTATAGAGTTCATAATTAAAAGGACTCTAATAATAATAATAGATTTCTATAGATGTGTCTCATTTTGTTTTGGTATTATCAAAATTATCAAGTTATTCTGAAGCATTATGAATTTTGTTATTTTATTATTATGCCGCTAATATTTCTTCAAATGCAGCACTTTTTTACAACAAAACTGGCTAAGTTATGTTGAATATATCTGTTTGCAAATATACTCAAAATCCCTTTGACCTAATAAAAATGTAGAATGTTGATGAAACTTCATCAGCATTCTATCGTTAAAATGCAATTATCCCCCCCCCCCCCGCTGTTAACGGATTATTGTATTTATCTGCACTGTATTACGTGTAATTTCTTTACTGTCCTACGATATTTGACCCTTTTTTGCTGCACAATTTATTTATTGTGTCTCTTCCCAAATAAAAACGAATTTCACATGTGCAAAAATAAATAATCAAAATGTTTGCTTACATTGGAATGTCAAATATTTATATTTTTTAAATAACATTTATTGAAATAAATATATTTAGCTTTCTTTCCTCGCAAAATGAGATTATATGGGTCACACATTTCAATTTTGAGAATGATTTTTTTTTTTTTTTTAATGAGCAACAAATGATGTTAAACTACATTACTCTGGGTTTCTGATTGCAAGTCTTTTTAATATCAAAAATTTATATCCAATGGTATTTTATCAGAGATTCTTTTTGTCTTTTGCTTAAAACTGCAACAGTACAATTACTTTGGAAAAATAATGAATTCAAATAAAAAGAAAGTGCACATATGTTATCTAGCATTATTTTGTATGTGTGTGTGTGGTGATAAATTTGGGAGGGGGTGAAGTTAGCCATTAAAGGCAAATTAATTTTGTTATGAAAATTCTGGAAATAAAATTTCATTTTGACGCATGCACTGACACGTTTCGAAGGATAAAGTGTAGGGAAAATATTGCTACTTCAAAACTGCCGCATAATACCGAAAATATGTACGTAACAGTTGACTTCATAACTGCCGTTTATTTCGATTTGTAGGGGGGAAATTTGATGAGGAGTGATTGGGGGAAACCAAGAAAGTTGAAATGCAAAAACTACAGATTACATTTATAAAAATTATGCATTACATGATATGATTCAAGATTTACATAGGATTCTCTATAAAGCAAAATTTAAAAGTGCAAACCTTTGTGCAATCTGTGAACTAACCTTTGAACTAAGATTATGAATAAAAAAGAAAACTTAATTTGGAACAGATGGAGGCTGTATTCATTTTTAGATTCGGATTTTCATGAATTTATAAAATAATTGTTTGACAAAAATAATTATCTTCAATCAAGTACTGAGAGAATTTTAAAATGTATTGGTGAATAAAATAATTAGCCAACAATTAAAATAATTAGTGACATTGATCTTCCATAGTGATACAATATGAAGTGAAGAAAGTATGAAATATTTTACGCTGGCATTAAAAACTATAATTATACGATAAAAACAAGCAGCAAAATAAATATAACTCATAGGTATTTAGTCTGATATAACTTAGATTCTGGTTACCGAGCAAACGGCAAGCAACTGCATTTCTTGCTGTAGGCAACTGAACATAGTATTACATTCGCCAAGTAATCTAGTTAAGTGTTCTTTTCAGCGTGAAGGATTATTGCCCCTTCTAATGGACATGACTGTCAAATTACGCTTCTTATCCATGTTTTTTTTCAGCAGGTAAATAGAATATTATCCAGGTTTGCTGGATGTATATACACGTCCAGCAAAGAAATAGTACGCTTACATAGATGAATTTTATGGAATAAAGAAGTTCCTGTTAGTTTTATATAGTTTCATATGTAGCAAAATCTGACACCCATAGGCGATTGCCTAGGTTTGCCTAATGATAAAATGAATTTATAAATTCATTTTATCGTCCCTGATCACCACACTCACTAAGTAGATATCCACTTCAGAAGATATTCCAATAACATCTTCTCAAGATGAGACAAACAAAACCAAGACTAGCATTTTCATGCCCTTCTTACTGACTACTCAAGGTATTTGTTTGCCAAAAACTCAAGTAATTTATTATCTCTGTCTCTATATGCCTCTTCATTCAAATCTATTTATCTTACTTAAAATTACCCATGATGATAATCATTCTTTTTGCTTTTGCTATGCCAATCTGCTTATACTTTTCCTGTTACCTCTGTCCACATTCCCAGACATATAGTAACATTCAAACATATATTTCATTCTATTCACACACCCCTCATACAGAGTGCTTGAATATCACTGCTATTATTTCTCCCTTGTATCTCCTCTCTTGAATGAGCATAGTTCTTCTGTTATCATCAAAGCATCCCCCTTTCTTGTCTCGTCCTATCAAGAAAAGCAACACATCTCTCCTCATCATTAAGATCGGGTATATTGAAATAAGTGACACATTGTTCGATGAGGATGATATCCTCATTGAATAATGTCACATATTCCAACAATTTTGGGTTGAATCAACTCAATCGATGCAACATTCCATAACTGATGTTTGGAAAATTCAGCAAACTTGCTTCTGAGGCTTCTTTTAAACATGTCAAACATTTAAGTCTGGTATATATTCAAAATTAAGATTTGTTGACAAATTATTTTATTGAGTTTAATCTTCTACTACTTCTACTTTGTATGCATTATAGTACACTTCCTCAGGAGAATTAAAAAAACACATCACTGAGTTAAACAACAAGTAATTAATGGAGAGAATAACACAGAATAATTGGAAAAAAGAAAAGAAAAGAAAAGCATGAGCAATACATGTTGTATTATGATGTATTATGTTGTGATATTAATCCCTTTTTCAAATATTCCATGTTATTGTTTCCATTAATTTGCTGTTGCTTAACTTAGTCATTATGTTTTTATTTCACTCTGCTGATGAAGTGTACTATAATGTATGTGAAACTAGTAGAGATTTCAACTCAATAAAATAATCAGTCAAAAAACAGTCTCTGTATGGACTTTATACCAGACTTGAACAAAATAAGCAAATGCTATTTTAATATGATACTCTATGAGGAACAACATGGTTTTTGTGAGGAGAATGTGTTGTCTTAATAAAAATAATAATTATTATTATCATTGTCATCATCATATGTTCATAGAGTCAAATGCCTCATCATGGGAGGTCCCACTGTCACTCACAATGCATGCATAGCTCATCATACTGTGTCTTAAATGCATTGATCATCTTTGTATTCATCACACTCTCAGCAATGTATTCCAATTACCTATTACTCTGCATTAAAAAAAAAAAAAAAAAAAAAAAAAAAAAAAAAAAAAAAAAAAACTCCTCACCCCTACTCCTTACACAGCTTCCAGAGATGCCCACTTGTTCTCTCCCATTATGTGAAAAATGTCATCCATATTAATACAGGTGTCCCTCACTTACGCGATTAATTGGTTATATGAAATAATTGTGTAACCTGAAATCGCATAAAGTGAGTTGAATTTAGCATGGGTGAGATAGGATTAGGGATTTCTTCAGAAGGATAAAAAAATAAAAACTGTGAGCAAAAGAAATTTTAATGAATGAATTATTTAAACTTATAAACAAGACACAGAAATGTCATCGTTTCGTCGAGATTGAACACTTGCTGAGGCAAATAACCATGTTTCTGAATTACACTTAGAAATTTTGCTGGAAAGTTCTCAGCAACAACAGCATCAGCTCCTGCAGCCTCACCAGACAGCTTGAGATTATGGAATCCATGTCGCACCTTGAAAAGTTCAAACCACCCAGCACTTGCAGCAAAAGATTGCACTTTAGCATCAGGATCTATAGCATTCAAATCATCAAACAAACTTTTCGCTTTAGCCTAGATAATCAAGGTGGATAACGGAACAGCATGTTGATTTTCATGCTCAATCCATTGGGCCAACATCCTTTCCAATTTCTCCATAATTGGTGCCCTTATCTGTGTTATCTTAGTTGTCAACATTCTCATCGCACTTTTACAACTTTCTTTTATTTTCTCTCCTTGATTTCTTATTGTTGTTAAAGTTAATTCTGAAATTCCCGTATCTCTGACTATGTCAACTGTGCACTCATTATGTTTATACCTCTTTATAACTTCTAATTTTTCCTCCAATGTTATAGCTTTTCTCTGTTTTCAGTCTTGGAAGTATTTTGATCACAATTACCTCTTTTTTCCATAATGTTTGCGTTGCAGAAGGCTCCAACAATGAAGCTTACTAGTCCTACACCTTCTGTGAGACTGACATGCAGCACGATGCTGCTTTGTCAAAGCGGAGCATGCACAAAATCACGTGACCACGCACAGGGTGACTCCAAAATCGCTACCTGTTGCGATTTTTTTAATTAATTATTTTAAAATTGTGTTATAGCGAAAACATGTAAAGTGAGATTGCATATAACGAGGGATACTTGTATAATAATGACCCCTTACCATCAACTTATATGTCTCGATCATATGTCCCTTCTCTCCACTAAACTCCACAAATTGCATTTCTTCAATCTGTCTTCATAATTAATGATCCAGAGACTATCTGGATCATTATCTGTGAAATGTTTCCAATATATCTTCAATTATTCAAAAACTGGTAACCAAATCTGTGCACAGTAATCCAGATGCAGCCTGAACAAAGCCTTACACAATAATAGATTTAGTTTAATCCTTTATCCCAGTGAGAGCAAACAAAGTTTGCGCCTGAAAATATCTTCAGGACTAAATATAGTGTTGTACTATCTTATCCAGTAAGTAGTGCAACACCAAGGCAACTCGTGGCAAAGGTGGAGCAAGCTACCAGGCACTTCTAACCCAGTATCTCCCATAATGCAAAACACATTTCCTATGTGGATATGTATACTGTTATGCATTAAAGGGATTGGCCATCTACCCAGACTAGTTTCGACCTTTATTGAGGTCTCTTCAGTGGGAGCCAGGCCCAGAGCTGGAGATACCAGGCAGAAGCAGTAGCAAGTCATCTGTGCCTATGGGAGTTGCCAAAAGGTTTATCACCTTTTGGTTTATCAAAGCCTTACACAATGAATAAAACGAGTAGGATTAGAAAGAAGTTCACTGTTGCAAAGTGTAAGGTTTAAAATTTGGGAAGCAAAGATGAGATGCAGAGTATAGTATACAGTTGGTGGACATCTCATCTCCTTCACATTAGAAGTGAAGGAGATGAGATATCTGGGTGTGATGGTGGATAAGGACATAAAAGTTTAGGACACATTGCTAAAATTGTGAGGACAGCTCATCGGATTATGGCAATATTGTGGAAAATACACTGTAGAAATTATGATGTTCTCCACAATGCCATAATCCGATGAGCTGACATCACAATTTTAGGTCCTTATCCACTATCACACCCAGATATCTCATCTCCTCTGCTTCTTCTAAGGTGAAGGATATGTAAACCAATATAAACTTTAGTAAACCCATGCTGCCCATCAAACAAAAATGCTGAAAACTTTGGCCATAAAAACAGACAATCTAACATCTAACTTTAGTGACAGTAGCAGATACACACAAACCATCCTATAATTTGAAGCATTGGGTCTTATTACTTCCTGCATAAAGTAGGACAATGGTGACTTCTTTACACTTCTTTAGAAGTAGGTACAATATACGATTTATGTAAACAATGTTATCAAAATGTAGAGCTTATTTACATATTCAAGAGAGCTTCCAATTGGAAAATCCTGGGTTCGAATACCGAAAGAAGGTGGCTACATTGCCTCCGATTGGGAAAAGTGATATGTGGTCTAGACTCAGGAAGTAGCAAAACGTGGAAATTCCAATTAAGAAAGGGTATATGCAAAACTGTAAGGTAAGTGATTATGATACACTTAGGAGGTGGCATGACCATGGAATAACGTTTTACAAGGGCAGGATGTTTATGGTGCATGGAGGGGGATAGTCAAGGGACAAGGGATATCTGGAAGAAGCAATATCACACTGTATACCCAAGGTCAGAAAATGACTATATCAAGTGGACATTCAGAACTATAACTGACGATTATCACAAGCAGTTAATTAGAGAATATTGGCAAATAAATCAGAGATGATGAGCACTGAAATTGAACAGCAAATTAACCAATAAGTCATCCAAATCATTACAGAATCAAGTACAATAAAGAAGTGTGTGCACATGAGAAGCCCAACATCTTATTAACATCAAGTTTAATCAATTCCACATATATCTGCTACTCACTCACCATCAGGATCTTCTTCTCCTCAAATCTCACTGCACTCAAGTTTTGTATCATGTTACACTCACAAGAATGACATACCTTTATGAACTTTTCCTTTAATATTTTAACTGTATCCTCTGCAGTGGTTATCATTCTACCATTGCAACTAAACAATATTATCCTTCCTAATTGTTCATCTTCTACTGGCCACGTATTGAAAAAACCTCCATGAGATTTCCTTTGGCCTCATCAGCTAACTGCTGTTGATACTGTACTTTTGTTATCCTTACCATATGCATCCATCTTCCTTGCCTACTAGTCGTACTCCTCATGCAACTGATTATTACCACTCGTCTTGTGCTGCCTCCATAACCTCTTCTTCTTCCAGCCTGCATGCCTCATCTCTTCATTCATCTATTTTCAACTGACCTTATTTAATATTCTTGACAGTGGAATATACTTACACTGCTTCTGCTAACTAATTCTTGCATATCACCCAAGGAGTACTGATCTCCTTTCTATTCAATTCTTATGATAAGTTTAGGAGACATCTTGCAAGCAAGTTGTCTCCTAAACTTATCATAATCACCATACGTTCACATATATCTCTTTCATATCAGAAGTCCTCAACATGGCTGACCACAAAACAGGTTATCAATTCGTGGTCACTCTCTCCAAAAGAGGTTGATTTGACATGTCATTTATAACATCCTCTCATTAGATGATCAAATCTACCCTTTATCCTTCTGTTATGATACTTAACATCTAAAAAACAACTTGAGAAATTAATTTTCTTTGCTCCAGATACCATCTCTTCATTCCAAACTATATTTTCATAATTAAAATCACCCATAATGATCATTCTTTTCTTATTTGCCAGACTAATTTGTTTATACGTCACCTTCTCACTATCCTCCGCATTACCAGATCAATAACAACAACCAACCAAATGTTTTATCCTGTCCATCTTTACAAATATAATCATATTCCTCCATTTACGCTCCTATCAGGATATTATCCTCATCTAACAACGTCTCACTTATTCTGACAATTTCTGAAGAAATTAACTGGATATATATTGCAATTTCGTTACCCTTAATGCAGATATTTATAAACAATCAGTATAGCTCATTTTCGATTCTATAACAAAATCAACATCACTTCATAGATCAGACTTCTCTATACTTCCTCCTGTCCATTCTTCTATGTTCCTGATCTTTCTTACTTCTTACTTCCTCCATTTTATCCATCTCAGGCATTACTCTCCCTTTCAGCAACACACTTTCCTGCTGACACCATTTAGTTGCAGTGCCCTATTCATCCTGCACATTCACATAATGATTTTTTTTTTTCTCCTAACACAGCTCTAGCACGCCATTCATGATCTTCACTCACTTTCTCAACTCATCAGTATTATCATACTCGGGAAACCACACTGACCACCTTTTTTTCCTTATTATTTCTTTTACTCTAATCAACAACCTTCTGATATACATTCTTACATTCTTCTGGCTTCCAAATCGTTCATCCATTCCTACTATCACTAAATTAAAAATCAATATAATTAAGTAATTTATAAAGCTTAATAAAGATAATGGGAATCATTTAGAATTTATATTAATAGAAATTAATAATAACTAACAATATTATAATATAATTACCAAATGATTCAGGCTGTCAGCTTCTTTTTCTAATAATTGAATATCATACTGAATTGGATCAAAGTCTACATCCTGAGGATCAACAATAAGTTCATCTACTTCTGGCTGTTGAATATAAAATATACATATGCAACTGTGTGGTATTTTTTCTTGACTATTATGTACAAATTCTATTACACTTTTTTTATAATTTTAGTCAAGTGGCTTTTAATTTATTGTCCTACATGTTTCATCAATTTTTCTATCAGCATCTTCAGGGAATACAAAATTAGTAAGCTATATGAAGGTAACAGACTAAGTTATAACTGATGGTTCTAATTCATACAAAAATTATTATTGGGCGAGACAACGTGCGTGTCTCGGGAACGTGATTTATTTGTTATGACTCATGATGTAATTGTCATGAAAGTTCATTTCTTTGATGTTTAATGATCTAATTAAAGCTTTCCAAATTTCTGGTAATGTTAGACCTTGATTCTTGTTTGGGTTTTCAGTTGTGTGGGTGACTGTAGCTGCTTCCTTGAAGGTTCTTGAATGGTAGTTATCTTCTATAGAGGGCATAAGGCTCTTATCCCACTCAATGTGATGGTTGGTAGTGGCAAAGTGGCAAGAAAGGCCTGAAATGTCTTGTCTGTATTTTCTGACATACCCTATGTGTTCTTTCTTTCTCGTTTCGAAGCTTCTATTAAAAGCCACTTGACTAACATTATAAAAAAGTGTAATAGTTTATATACATATGCAATATTAAGTAGAAAATAATCAACTTTGATAATGAAATAATGTGTGTTTAAATAGGGATATTCATTTGATTATTTAGCATCTCTAATGAAATATCCTAGGATATTTACAGTATTCACATTTCATCTAGTACATTTGGAAATATCAGTGGCCTTTATTTTTTAATCCCACACATGAGAGGTACAAGAAGCTATAGCACATCAGTGTGTGAATTGCAGGTAAGGATTGAGAAAGAAGAAATATACTGATATTTTTCTTAAAGAGCTGGAGGTCAATGTTGAGCAACACATTATGAGGGAGGCTATTCCTTCCAGCTACCAATGTCCTCTGGACATTGCATGAATGTGCAGATTTAGGATTTATATAAGGTTGGTAGCTGAGTGGATATTAAATAACTTCTTGAACAGAAAAGAATGACTAGTTTTTTTTAGAGAACAAGGAAGCTATTGATGTGATGTGTTTGTGCCAGCAGAGGCTACAGGTTCTGTAAATATCAGTCCAATGAGGAATAGTTTACCTGTCCGATAATGAGTGTATCACTGTGGATAAGGGAAAATAAGCTCAGATACTTTTCGTGAGAGAAAAGGCAGGACTGCATTCTGAGAGCATTGAAGGTGGAGGATTTATCCTTGCCTCACTGAAGGATGGTATGGAGATCAGTGTTTAAGGCACTGGTTACAGATGATCTCGATGTAAGGGATATTTAGGAACTACATGGTTTGTAAAAGGAGTAGGATGAGAGGAGTGCTATTGTCGGCAAAGCTATGGACAAGATTTGTAGTGATTAAGAGTGAATCAGTATAAGAGAAAGAGGATGGTGATAGAACAAAGCCCTGAAGCACTCCTGTATTGGTGGCAAAGCTCAAAGAGAGGATGCTGTCTAGCATGATATGCAATGAATGACCAGAAAGAAAGCAGGCTATCCAGTTACAGGTAGACTAAAGGAAGGCAGTTTGCAAAGCAGGCCTTGATGCCAAATATGATCAAAAGCCCTGGAAATATCAAGGGTGACAGTGCATGTTTCTCCAAACCCATGGCACATGTCCAGTGGTGGGTGATATACATAAGAAGAGAAGATCAGCAGAATCCATACTACAGGTTGCTGATTTACTGGTGAGCTTCTAAGAAGTGAAGAAGGTGACTACTGATAACATTCTCCATTATTTTAGAGAGGACTGAGGCGATGGCAATTGGTCAGTAGTTGGACGGTAGGCTTCTGTCTCCTTTTATTAGAATGGGTTGGATATATGCTTGCTTTCATGAGATGGGAGAGGTGCCAGCTAAGTGCAGAAAATTGAAGAGACAATAGAAAACAGGTGTTAACTGTGGAGCATGATGTTTGAGTAAAATAGGGGAGATGTCATCGGGCCCAGAAGATTTACATTAAAGAAATAAATTATTTTGAAATATTTATGGATAAATTATATGCCTTTTATCATCAATCACCAAAAAATCAACGAGAATTAAATACTATCGCAAAAGACCTTGGTATCAAAATTTTAAAGATCTGCCATGTGTTTGGACCATGATGGGCAGCTTGCATTTTACAAACAAAATTCAAATATGTCTTTATGCAGAAAGATCCACAGGTGGCATATGGTACTCAGTTGCTGAATGGAAGGAGGTGATTTGCTTTCTTCATCTAAGCAGGCATTAAAAGAAAAGAGTATTCAGTGCAGCGCATTGGGCAGGAGGTGCCCTTGTGCAAAACTTTTTCAGCACCCCCATAAAATAAGTTTCCATGAAAAACTTTTGCGAAAAATTTTATTTTGTCAAAAGTACAAAACAGTTTATATGCATACATAAAAATAAATTTTATTTAATAGTAAATAAAAAAAAAATCATCTAACGCCTTTTTTTATTCCTGTATACGGGAAGTAGGCGAGGCCATTTAGCCCTATCTAACTTTTGGAGACTAAGTGGGCAGTTCAATCTCCACTGGTACCAATCAGAGATAGATGGCCTAAGGCTATCACTAATTAAGCAGTACTCAGTGAAGAGAGACGGCTCAAATGTGCCGCCATCTCGTGGTCCCTAACCCTAACACAATATATTTAATGTCTGAAATAATGTGGGTTCTACGGTCGATTTTCTTGAGTTTACAGGACGAAAAACCCGTGTTTCCGGGAGGAAAAACCTGCTTGCCCGTGCCAGAGATCGACTAACTCGGGAACCGGTCTAAAAAAGGCTTAGAAAAATTTCCTCTAGTCGCTGACTAGACTCGAAACCAAGTCTTCCTTCGTGCGGCCAAGCGCCGTGGTTGGCAAACGCCACATCCACTGAGCTACAATTTTTAATAATAAAAATTTAAAAAAATATTTATTTCGTTAATATATAAATACAACAGAATATATATATATATATATATATATATATATATATATAAACAAAAATTACTTTTATTTTAATATAAAAAGAAATATGATTACATAATAAAGATAATTTGGAGATATGCTTTTAAAAAACTATATAACAATTAGAATAAATGTAGACTTATTTTACATATTTATCCGTCTTGCTTTAGCCGCCACAATTTTTAATAATATCTTTAATGTCTAATGAATCCATAATATTATTTTCAGTTAATATAATTGATAAATCTGTTAGACACTCTCCAGACATTGTTAACTACAAATAATTTTTTTATTAGTTTCAGTTTTAAAAAACTTCTTTCCCCTGATGCTACGGTTAATTTATTTTCGTATATAGAATTTAAAACATCCTGAGGAGCCAACTCTTTTTTAAAACATTGCTGAACAGAATTAAATGAAATAATGGATAATAGTTAGCATTAACCTCTTCAGAAACCATATAAGGGTTAATATACATAACTGGGAACATATTTGCAGAGCCTATAGCCAACAAGTGTTTCTAACCCAACATTTAATCCTCACCTTCCCATCATCTACTTCATCATTAGGTATTACCAAAGGTGAGCTATGGAAATTTTAACAAAGGGCTTGCATCGTATAGAAAAAAAAAAAAAAAAAAGAAAAAACAAGCCTAATTTGTCCTTATAATACTTATATTGTGACTTTGTAGAGCTTCTGACAGATATAATTCCTGTAGGATATCAATCATTAACCTCCCAACTGGCCAGTGTGGATGAAATATTCAACACTCCCTAGCTTTTTTCATGGATCAAAACTTCGTCAGCATTCTGCCTTTTATCATACGGCTATTCCATAGCCATTAGTGGATTAACTGTTGCTGAGTGACCTTTGTGTTCCCCCCCCCCCCCCCGTCTTTACGTCTATTGTGTTGCTTAGAATTTCATTTACTGTCTTACGTTATTTGACCTTTCTTGCCTCTAAAATGATTTATTGTGTCTCTTCCCAAAAATTGAAATGAATTTCACATATGCGAAAAAAATCAATCCTGAAATGCCCACTGATCAGCCTTTGCAACGAATCTATTTAGTGATAGTAAATTTGGTGTATTTTATTCTACAAATCCGTGCACCGGAAGAGATGCACTGATTGTTCTTTCACTTTACGTGTAATATTTGAATAATTTTTTTTCGAATTTCAGAAGTTTCAAATGTTTGCTTTGAAAATA
Source organism: Typopeltis vanoorti (assembly GCF_054136105.1). Classification (NCBI taxonomy): domain Eukaryota; kingdom Metazoa; phylum Arthropoda; class Arachnida; order Uropygi; family Thelyphonidae; genus Typopeltis; species Typopeltis vanoorti. The sequence goes on along the minus strand of NC_143552.1, from coordinate 65,220,144 downwards.
TTATGTCAAATATTTATATTTTTAAATAATATTTATTGAAATAAATATGTCCTTTTTCTTTCGTTTCTAGCGAAATAGCATTATATGGATCATCACATTTCAGATTTAGAAACGATTTTTTGTTATTCATAAAGACAAAATAAAAAAAATGTTAAAATGCTAAATTGCATTACTCGGTTTCCGACTGTGTCTTTTTGGTATCAAAAATGAGATAGTGAGATAGAGGTGAATAGAATCAAATACTTGGTGGGATGTTGTTATAGACCTGGTAATGTGGATGGTGGTGATAGTGAAATGTATAGTCAAATAAGCCAAGCAAATAAGAAAAGGGTGATCATTATGGGTGATTTTAATTATGGCAATATAGACTGGAATGAAGAGATAGCAACTGGAAGTAAAGAAAATGAGTTTCTTGAGTTTTTGAGGGATAACTACCTCAGACAGTATGTAACAGAGGGCACAAGAGGATTAAGGGTCTTGGATTTGGTCATCTCATCGGAGGATGTAATTATCAATGAGGTATCAAATCATCCACCAATTGGTGAAAGTGACCATGAGGTGATTACTTGGGTGGTTGCCAGCAGTGCAAGGACCCCTGTGAAAAAAGGGTATATGTGGAACTACAAGGGGGGTGATTATGAAGAGCTCAGGAGACAGCTTGCAGGTGTAGCATGGAATGAGGAGTTAGCTGGAAAAGAGATCAATGCAGCTTGGGGGATTTTCAAAAAATATTTAGTGGATGCAATGTCTAAATGTATACCACGGGTGAGAAGGTTAAATAAGTTAGGTGTGAGATGGATGAATAAAGAGATTAAGCATGCAATACAGAGAAAAAGGGCATTGTGGAGGCAGCATAAGAGAAGTGGAAGTAACCAATTTCATGAGTTCTACAAAGACCAGGCAAGGAGAGTGACTTGGTTGGTGAGAGTAGCTAAAGAGAGGTATGAACAGCAGTTAGCTAATGAAGCTAAAAAGAATCCTAGGGAGTTCTTTCGATATGTAGCCAGCAAAAGAAAGAATGATTATGGAAGGATGACATTGATTGGAGGAAATGGTATAAAGACAGCTGTTGCAGAATGTGTGGTGGAGATACTTAATGAGCAGTTCATAAAGATCTTTCAATCTTGTGAATGTGACTTCATGGAGAGATTAAGAGCAGTTGATGATGGGGAGGAGAGACTGACTGTAAGTGAGCAAGAGGTGTTTGGGGAGTTGAGTAAACTAGATGTAAATAAGGCTGTGGGACTTGATAATATATCACCACGTATTCTGAAGGAATGTGCCAGAGAGTTGACACCTGCCTTGACATATTTTTTTAATACGAGTCTTGCACTTGGTCAAGTCCCTAAAGAGTGGAAGGAGGGCAAGATTGTGCCACTTCATAAAGGAGGTGATCAAACTCAAGCATCAAACTATAGGCCTATCTGTGTGTCGGGTGTTGTGGTTAAGTTGTTGGAGAAGCTTGTGAGAGCTAGAATCCAGAGTTGGGTTGACAACAATGGTATAATCTTTGATGGACAGCATGGATTTGCTAAAGGGAGGTCGTGTTTTAGTAATCTACTTACTTATTACAATAAAGTGACTGCTTCCTTGGACAGAGGAGAAGGATACACAGTAATATACTTGGATTTCGCAAAAGCTTTTGATAGAGTGCCTCATGATAAGTTGACAGTCAAACTAGAGCAGATGGGGTTGGTTATTAGATTAGTGCATTGGATTGGAGACTGGCTATCTGATAGGTATCAACAAGTTGTGTATGGGGGTGCAATATCCAGGAAAAGGAAAGTCACTAGTGGAGTGCCTCAGGGATCTGTTTTAGGGCCATTACTATTTAACTTGTATATTAATGATATTGGCGAAGATTTGGATGGAGATATTCAGTTGTTTGCAGATGATGCAAAGTTGGGAAGAACCATAAAGAGTAGTGAAGATGTTGTGGCCTTGCAAGAAGACTTGAATAAATTGAGTGATTGGGCAAGCAAATGGGGGTGTGAGTTCAATGTTGCAAAATGTAAGGTTTTAAAATTTGGAAAACAAAGATGGGATGCAGAATTTATGCTTGGTAAGAATATATTGTTGGAAGTAGAGGAAATAAGAGATCTGGGAGTGATAGTGGATAAGGATCTAAAATTTAGGGGTCACATCGCCAAAATTGTGAAGACAACACAAAGACTTCTGGGAATGATGAGGAGGACACTGACGTGTAGAAGTAGGGAGATTCTTGTTCCATTGTATAAGGCTTTGATTAGGCCACACATGGACTATTGTGCCCAGATTTGGTCACCTGGTTTTCAGAAGGATGAGGAGATGTTGGAAAGGGTCCAAAGGCGACTGACTAAGGTAGTTTCTGACCTCTGGAATGTCGAGTATGAGGAAAGATTGAAAAGATGTAATTTGCAGAGACTAGTGGAGAGAAGGAAGAGGGGAGATATGATAGAGACCTACAAGTTGGTAAGGGGTTGCTATAGGATCAATGGTGGAGAAGTTTTACAGAGAATAGTGGGAGATCAGGGGAGAACCAGAGGTCATCCCTGGAAACTGTATAAAGAGGGTGTGAGTAGGGGAGTGAGAGGCAGGTTTTTTTCGTGCAGAGTTGTGAATGATTGGAATGCCTTGCCTGAGAGTGTGGTGTCTGCAAGGAGTTTGAATGTGTTTAAGACCCGGTATGATGAGATGTGTGTGAGATAAAAGGACCTCCTAGATGAGTCTTTGACTCCATGAGGTCTTGTTTAATAATAATAATAATAATAATAATAATAAAAATTTATATCCAATGATATTTTAGCAGTGATTCTTTGCCTTCGTCATTTATTTATTTATTTATTTATTTGTATTATGCATATTACAATATCCAGTGCATAACCTCGTAGATATGTTGAAAATATAATATGAAAAATATCATATACGGAATGATTCAACATTTTTGCTCATTTTTAATATTTTCTAATGCTTCCCCCCTCCTTATTCTCTCCTGGAACTGAATTGCATAACTACTCTAAATTTCTATACAGGTTTGAAAGCTTTTCTAGACAGCATTCAAATTCAATTACTCCATTTTACCATTTTGACAAAAGATATACAGCAATCAGATTGCACCGTGAAGCTTCTAATTCTGTTCTATTTATTTGCAATCTAAAACCAGTTATTCTACTGTCTGCTGAAATTATGTGAAATTTTAGAAATAATATGCTATATTTTCACCATGCAAAATTGTTTATATGCATACCACACAAAAGAAAGTTCAGTAGTATTATTTGTGTTTGTTTTTCTTTTAAAAAAATCTCGATATTACTTCTGCTGCTGGAAGCTATTTCTGAAATAATCTACGTCTTATAAATACTTGGTAATTCTACAAATCAGTGCACCCGAAGAGTTGCACTGATTGTTCTTTCACTTTACGTATAATAATTGAATAATTTTTTTTCGAATTTCAGAAGTTTCAAATGTTTGCTTTGAAAATATTATGTAAAATATTTATATTTTTAAATAATATTTATTGAAATAAATATGTCCTTTTTCTTTCGTTTCTAGCGAAATAGCATTATATGGATCATCACATTTCAGATTTAGAAACGATTTTTTGTTATTCATAAAGACAAAATAAAAAAAAAATGTTAAAATGCTAAATTGCATTACTCGGTTTCCGACTGTGTCTTTTTGGTATCAAAAATTTATATCCAATGATATTTTTAGCAGTGATTCTTCGCCTTCATCATTTATTTATTTATTTATTTGTATTATGCATATTACGATAATATCTAGTGCATATCCCTACTAGATATGTTGAAAATATAATGTGAAAAATATCATATACGGAATGATTCAAAATTCTTTTTCATTTTGAAGATTTTTCTAATGCTTCCCCCCCCTCCTCCTTATCCTCTCCTAGAATTCACAGGTTTGAAAGCTTTTCTAGACAGCATTCAAAATCAATTACTTCATTTTACCATTTTGACAAAAGATATACGGCAATCAGATTGTATCCTGAAGCTTCTAATTCTGTTCTATTTATTTGCAATCTAAAACCAGCTGTTCTATTGTCTGCTGAAATTATGTGAAATAATATGGTATATTTTCACCATGCAAAATTGTTTATATGCATACCACACAAAAGAAAGTTCAATAGTATTATTTTTGTTTGCTTTTCTTTAAAAAAATCTAAATATTACTTCTGCTGCTGGAAGCTATTTCTGAAATAATCTACGTCTTCTAAGTACTTGGTAATATCCTCTTAGCTGGAGGAAACGTTGAAGGCTTATTACTCTCAGTGCTATTGAGAAGAAAGGGGAGAACACTAAAGTGCCCCAGGCTGTAGTGCAGAATATGTCAAGAATGCCTTGTTTCCTTTTCGATTGTTGATTACCTATATCCTAACAGAAATACTGATATTTCGTTTACATGCTTATACATTATTTATGCCAAAATAATTGCTTAATTTATAATGATCAGTTTCACTTTTATTATCAAAAATTAGAAATTAAATCATACAATTATCTTGAAAAAGAGGATTTGAATTATTTTCAAAGAAAAGGTGCATATGCGTTTCATAATCTTCTTTTTTTGGGGGGGGGGGGGGTATAGACCTAATCAATCTGCAGATATTTCAGATAATTTATTTCATAAATCGTTCGCAAGACAGCTGTTACAAACGTAAATCACTTGGGGAACATACCCATTCATTTTAGTGTAAAATAGTAGCAAAGGTTCTGTTACTTTAGATATCTAATCTAGAAGAAAATGCTATGTCTGCTGAAATTAGAATCTTACGTGAATAATTTTGCTGACATGATTTCTCTATTTGTTATAATGTAACCAATTTCCAGATTTTTTCCCCTCCTGCAGACTTCATGTTATATGCAGTGATTTCTTCTTTGTACTACAAGAAAAAAAATCAGATAACAAGAGAAAAATATGTGGTATTTTCTTTTCCACTGGCTGAATTTACAATGTTCTTTCTTTGTGTTTTGAAGAGAAAGTGCAAATGACTTTTTTCTTACTATTTTTGCCATTATAACATCTCATATAATTATAAGAGTGACATTTTACCGTTTTTCTCCCACGAGAAACAGAAATAAGGTAGTAATAATATTGTTGATTCTGCCAAACTTCATTGTAGTAGAAATTTTTATTACAAAACTTTGTAATATATATATATCTCCGAAACAAGAAATTTGGAACCCATATCACATCAATGTTGAGTGTTGGCAAGGTGAAAATGTTCCCATTATTATTTATATATTTCATTTATTAACTAGGGGCTATGCCCAACCCCCCGTGTTCCGGTATGTTAGACCAGTTTTCCTTCAATTGTGATAACTCGAAAGGGGTTCCGCCCCTGAATTCTGATGACTCGAATTTTGAAGACTCGACACTCAGGGTAGCCCCTGAATTTCAAAACGTTTCAATAAACATGACATAAAAAGGCTTATCATTTTATATATATATATATAGGGTAGATTTTATTTCATTATTTTTTATTGTTTTGATGAAATACTTTACCTGGAATACTCTTTCCGGTTTCTCTGTGTCATAAAAAGAACTTAAAAATTAGCCTTCAAGATGAAAAAGAAATGTGCATTCGGGTATCCCTCTATCAATATTTGTAGTCCTGAAAAGGACTGTTTTGATGGCCTTGAAAACAAACATTTTTTATTTCATACTGTTCAGAATTTAAAATTCTTGAACAGCGTGGAACACCTTGAAGCAAGAGTAAACACACAAAGCAGTTTTACACTCAGGGCACCAGATTTTTGTTTCCTTTCTGATATTTTTTTTATTACATACATAATATTTGCGTGCAGGTTTTTTTTTTTATTAGCCGTTGGTGGTAGATTTTCGGGATAATGGTTGGAGTTAGCAGCGTTCAACCTCAGATGTCTGGCAGGATTTCCTGTTTTTCTGCTTGCTGAAGAAGGTGCATGTAGCAATGCTTTCGCAATTTCTATTCTGTATTCTAGATATGTTATGGTAGACAAACATTTTTTCTTGTACAAGAGGAAACTGTTCCAAATAACAAAATCCAAACACTTCAAAATTCAAATAACATGTCCAAACACTTTTTTGTAATATTTTTTATGCTGTTTCCTCATTACAGAGTAGAATGATAGCTGCTGATCGCACCTGTCGACTCAACCCATAGTGTCGTTGTATGCACACACAGCAATGGGTTTTTCTTTCTTCAAACCATGCTTCTCCACGGATTCCGTTGATGGATTGTGCAGGGAAGATAGCAGAAAAACATCTTTTTTTGGCTTTCCAACGTAGTGCAAAGACTTTCCCTCGCTGATAAGTTTGGATTTCCCCCTTCAATAGCTTTCCTGAAGCCAGATCTGGAGGTATATCTCGCCTTTTTGCGTTTACAGTACTATAACTATCTGCACGATGCTGTAAAAGTAAATCAGCGAGTTCAGGACACATATATAGTAATTATCCATTATAATGCAGTAACCTTTCCCCAGTAAAGGGTCTAGTAACTGCATTACTGCACACATCGACAAGGGGAGATACGAATATTTATCATGCTCGATTACAGTTTGCTTTCCCGTATAAGGTTTGAAATCCCAAAGATATTCACTTTCCAATTCGCAAAGCATAAAAAATTTTACTCCATACTTCGCTTTCTTTGAGAATATACTGCTTACATTTCAGTCTACCTTTGAATGGCATAAGGCTTTCATCGATACTCAAGTCTCTCTCAGGAATGTAGAGTGATCTACATTTCTGATGGATTTTCATCAGAAAATCATAAATTTTGTTGAGGACTGGGCAAGAATGTGTTGCCTGATCGTATTCCTCATTATTCTGAAAATGCAAATACTTCATGATGAGACTGAATTGTTTTTCAGTCATAACATCACGAAACATTGGCGTGTTCAGAATCCAGTCTGTAGACCAAAACATTTCGAGAGCGGGCTTTCGAAATGTATTTCGAAACTTCGGGTTTTCCACTTTTTTTATTCTGATATTGCATTTGAAGGATGACAGTGATTTTAAATATTAATTTCACCTATATCCGAATATCACATAATTTCCTGATTTATAAGAATCAGGAAATATGTATATTGTCTGATTTATAATTTGCTAATTTATAATAATCACCACATAGTTTCAGTATCGAAAAATTAAAGTTATGTGGAACAATTACTAGAGAAAAATAACGAATTAAATAAAAACTGTACCTATGTTTCATAACGGTTTTTGGGTGTGTGATAATGATGCAGCAGGAGGGGGGGGGGTTAAACTATCAGAGGCAAAATAAAGTTCAATTCTATTTTAAAAATATGGAAATGAAATTTCACATTTGATATACATATTTTGAATGATAAAAATAAGCAAATGTATCGCTTACTTTAAAAATTGGAGAATAAAATATCTGAATTATGCAGAAAATATAAATCTAAATCATAACTGTTAATTTCATTTTGTAATGACCAATTATACAAGGAAACCAAGAAAGTGAAAGTACAGATTACTATACAACATGAAGAAAAAATTTAATAATATGATTAAAGAATTTCATGTTATTCTCTATAAAGCAAAGTTGCTCAAGCGTGTCCTAAAGGAAATCTGTTAAGTATTATTCGATTTCGAGGGTTTTGTACAAAAATAAAATTAATATAAACTGGAACGTCGGCAGCCGGTTTTCTTTTCTTTTTTTAAAAGAATATTTCAAATAATTATCATGAATTAATTTCTTCGAGACCAAAGAAAAATGTTTTGTCTAGTAAGCTATTAGAAAAAAAGCGCTAAAAAATAAAAAATGAAATTGGTTCTCCAAGGTAAGGCAAGGCAATATTTAAGTGAAGAAATTATGCAAGACCTTTATTTTGTCCAGAAATTAAAATTGTATTGTACAATAAAAAGAGAAAACAAAAATATAAATAATTTCTCTATATAACTAAAATCCAGTTCACCAGCATGGAACAAGGAAGTGCGTTTCTTGTTAGAGGCAACTGAGAGGTAGCTTTGAACGGGAGATAATCCGATTAACCGTTCTCTTCAGCGTGAGGGTTTATCACACCTTCTAATGGACATGACAGTCAAATTGCACTTCTTATCCAGGTTCTTTAAACAGGTGGGCTGAATCATATCCAGATTTAGTTGGACGTCTATAGACGTCCTAGCCGGTAGCGAGGTTAATGCTAGACCTTTTAAAAATTCCAAATTGAGAAGTCAGTTTAAAAAGTCCTTATATTTATCATTTGATGCAAAATGCTTGCATAAAGCTGGGTAATTTCTCACAAAGCAAAAGCTATTCGTAAAATGCAAGCTGCCCATCATGGTCCACGGACCAAGGTCTTTTGCAATAGTATTTAATTCTCGTTGATTTTTTTGGTGATTCATGATAAAAAGCATATAATTTATCCATAAATATTTCAAAATGATTTATTTCTTTAATGTTTTTATCGAATCGTCTAATGCTAAGTGTAAACTATGAGCGCAATGCCTAATCACAACGTAGGGAAATTTTTGTAGAAGTTTGATTACAATACCTGATTTGTTTCCTAACATTACACTAGCTCAATCACAACAAAATGCATTGAAATGATTTTTTATGTAGTTATCAGAAAATCCATATGAATTTAAAGTAGCAATCATAGTAGCATGTATACATTGCACGGTGACATTTTCTAGTTCTACAAGATTATTAAACAAGAACATTTAAATGGGTGGATTGGCTTATGTTTTCATCAAACATGTACTAGATTTAATTTTAATTGATAAGAACACAGATGGATAAGAAAATAACTATTTATTAACTTAAAAGCTAATATTTCGCTGGTATTATACCCAGCATCTTCAAAGTTTGTGGTTGTCTTACAAATGCAAGACACCCACAATCCGGTGTAACAGTGGGGCTAGTATAAGTAATTGCCGCGTGCAGCACAAGACTAAAATCTTAATAGGGTGCCATCTAGGTTAAAAAAAAAAAAATTAAAAACAAAAAAAAGTAGTTCAAAGTTTTGAAATAGTAGTCCAAATAATAGTCTTAGAAAGTTTGAAAAAAATAAAATAAAATAAAATAAAATAAAAGTAATAAATATTAATTTGGTCTTCGGATGACTCCCAAATCTTTGGTAGATTTATACAGCCATACCTGTTAAGGTTTGGAGTATGTTTTAAGGCTTCTGTTGATTTCAGGAACAACCTCTCTGACTTGTAGAAGCTTCTGTGCATTACTTTTGTTTTTTTCCAATTGATCCTGTGTGCTGGGGTATCCAAAGCATGGTCTGTCAGACCCGACTTGCCATAGCAAAAGTGTCGGATATATTTTTTGTGTTCACTGAGGCAGATGTCCAAAGTTCTTCCTATCTGTTCGTAGTAGCTTGATGGCAAGAACAGGGTACTTCATAGACTCCTGGATGTGATAAAGGAGTGCATTTGTCCTTAGGTGAAGAGATGAGAGTTGTTAATTTCACGTAAGGTTTAAATATGGTGCACAGTTGGTGTTTGTTAAGCACCCTAGATATCATTTCAGATGTGCTTTTAATGTATGGGATCCTGATAGTTTTGTTGAAGTCATCTGTGGTAGATAGAGGGGATTTCTGGGTAGCATTTAGTGTGTTATCTATGTTATGGGGAATTATAACCATTGGTTAAGAAGGTGTGACGTAGGTGAGAAAGTTCAGCAGTGAGAGCAATGTCATGGGAACAGATAAGTGTTAGTGTTTTTTAAGATATCATATTGTTGAGATGGATGATGGTGTGATTGTTTGTGTAAGTATCTTCCTGTATGTGTGGGTTTTCTATAAACCGATAATGATAAGGAACCTTCTGGAAGATGTGTAATCAGTGTGTCCAGGAATGGCAAGTGGATTTTAGGGTGCTGGCTAATTAGATGCACTAAAAATGTATTAAATGTGTCTGGGCCATGTGGCCAAATAGCAAACACATCATCAACATAGCATAGCTAGAGACTAGGTTTGAGAGTGGCAGTGACTAGGCACTCTCAAACTTTTTCTGGAAAAGTTTTTCCAGAAAAAAAAGGGGGAAGAAAGAGGGGAACCCATAGCTGTCCCATCTAATTGTTTGTATATTTTCCCTTTCCGTGTAAAATAACCTGCCTGTACTGTGAATTTAAATAGCTGAAATATATCTGGTGGGGGAAATTGTGAATTTAGTAAGTTAAGTGTTTCAATCAGTGGCACATTAGTATATAATTAGGTGATATCAAAACTTACCATTAGGTCTGAACTATTTAAGGTGTGGTTTTCTAAAATACTTTTTAGGTGGGGAGAATTTTTAACAAAAGATGGAGAATTGTTTGTGTAAGTGGCTAGTAATTTGGCTAAATGTTTAGCTAGTTTATATGTAGGACTGTTTATACTATCTACAATAGGACGCAAAGGTGTACTTTGTTGGTGTAGTTTTGGAGCACCATATATTCTCGGTGTTTTAACGTGCAAGGGTTTGAGTTTTTTGATAATTTCTTTTGGCCAGGAAGTGACTTTGTTCAGTAACTTGCACACCTTATTCTTTTGTGAGTTGGTGGGATCTCAATCAATGATTTGATATGTAGACCGGTCTTGGAGCAGTGCATGCATTATGCTTTCATATTCTGTTGTATCCATTACTACAGTGGCGTTTCCTTTGTCTGATTTGGTTATTGTAATGTGGTTATTATCGCGTAATTCTTTTAGAGCTATTATTTCTTTATGTGGGATATTATTTTTGGGAGGCTTAGAATGGATTAGGATATTGGCCACGTCTAACCTAATATTACTGGCTATAGCTGGAGGCAAGCGGTGTATCCCGCGTTCAACGGAAGCCATTATTTTGGTTTTAGGGACTTCTTTAAAAGTAATGGCAAAATTGTGTCCAAGACTTAATGCACTCATTGCCTCTTTGAATACGGTTGTCAATGATAGGTTAACAATGATGCCATCTTGAAGAAATTGCAGCCGCTGCATAACATTGCATTGCTGGAGGATTTCAAATTTTTTCCGGTGTTGGTTTTTAACTTTAGCAAATTCTTTATTGGCTGTCGAGTCAGAGATTCTATCCAAGATATCACATAGCTCGGGGTTTAAAATGTCAGATAATATATCAAGTAGTACACTGATGGAGGAATTTATTTTTGAAAGTTCTCAGTGAGTAGCGTATACCTGTTCTCGTAATAGTGCTAAACTCGCTTGTTTGTAAATACGTTGGGCTTTGGCCGAGTGAAACTTGTTCTTAATTTTTATACAGTATGGTATCGCGGCACCTTTTTAAGAAGGCTAACCAGTTCAGTTGCTGCGCCAATTTTACTTTCCACTTACCGTATTGTCATGCCTCATGTACGATGTTATCTCCGTGAAGAATATTTAAATGCGTGGATAGGCTTATGTGTTCATCAGACATGTTGTAATATATTTAACAGTATTGATATGAACACAGATGGATAAGAAAATAACTATTTATTAATTTAAAAGTTAATATTTCACTGGTATTATATCCAGCATCTTCAGAGCACACAACACAAAGTTTGTTACAAATGCAAGACAACCACAATCCAGTGCGACAGTGGGGCTAGTATAAGTAATTGCAGCGTGCAACACAAGACTAAAGTCCTAATAGGGTGCCATCTAGGTTAAAAAAAAAAAAAGTAGTTCAAAGTTTTGATATAGTAGTCCAAATAATTATTATTATTATTAATTCGGGCAACTCCAAGGAGTCGACAGGCTCATCGATGGAGACCCTAACATCATGTCAAGAACAACTATTCAACATTCACACAGTATCTCTCATACCTCGTCTTGAACTCATTCACAGTCATAACACCCACAACAGACTCTGGCAGCTTATTCCACTCATTCATCACTCTCCAAGTAAAAAACCTAGCTCTAACACCCCTGACCCCTGCTAACCACATTCTTGCCCAGCTTCTATGTATGGCCCCAGTCATCCCACCACCAGTCCTATTCTCAAAAATATCTTCTGGATTAATGCTATAGAAATCCTTCAGTAATTTGAATGTCTCAATCATATCACCCCTTTTCCACCTATCAACCAATTTTTGCAACCTACAAATCTTCAACCTGTTCTCATAAGGTTCATTCCATAGACATACTATCATCTTAGTCACTTGCCTCTGGATCCTATCCACCTCCTCCCCATCAAGAAGATACCCTGGCACCCATATCTGGGCACAGTAGTCTAGATGGGGTCTTATCAAGGCTCGATACAGAGGAACAATAACTTGTTTGTCTCTGCTAACACCTCTAACACCTCTGACCCCTGCTAACCACATTCTTGCCCAGCTTCTATGTATGGCCCCAGTCATCCCACCACCAGTCCTATTCTCAAAAATATCTTCTGGATTAATGCTATAGAAATCCTTCAGTAATTTGAATGTCTCAATCATATCACCCCTTTTCCACCTATCAACCAATTTTTGCAACCTACAAATCTTCAACCTGTTCTCATAAGGTTCATTCCATAGACATACTATCATCTTAGTCACTTGCCTCTGGATCCTATCCACCTCCTCCCCATCAAGAAGATACCCTGGCACCCATATCTGGGCACAGTAGTCTAGATGGGGTCTTATCAAGGCTCGATACAGAGGAACAATAACTTGTTTGTCTCTGCTTGTTAAGGTATTTTTCTGCAACCACGTGATTGAATGAGCTGACTTAGCCACTTTTGCGATGTGCCCGCTAAACTACAACTCCCTATCCACCAACGCTCCCAAATCCCTGGTCTCATCAATCTCCTGGAGTACAGTTCCACCAATGTGATATACTGCTGCTAATCTTTTCACCTCAAAATGCACCCTACACTTTGCCACATTAAATTGACATCCATTTTCCTTACTCTAGTCCTCCAAACTATCCAAATCATCTTGCAAAATTTTGAAATCCTGTGCACTCACTATTGCTCTACCCAACTTTGCATCATCAGCAAACAAGTGAACATTTCCTCTCAGATCCTTTCCTATATCGTTAATGAAAAAATTGAAAAGTAGTGGTCCAAGAACAGAGCCCTGTAGCACACCACTAGTCACAAGCCGTCTTTTGGACTCTACTCCTAAATAAACCACTCTCTGATATCTCTCCATCAGCCACCTTCAAATCTGTCTCACCAACCCTTTATCCATCCCCATATGCTGCAGTTTACAGATTAGAGTTTCATGTGGTATCCTGTCAAAGGCCTTAACAAGGTCCAGTAGAATCACTGTAAACCCATTACTCTTATCCAGTTCAGCCGTCACTGTGTTAAAAAATGTGAGGCAAGATCTACCGTTCACAAAACCATGTTGTCCCCCATACAGTATCCCATTTTCATCTATCCAATCCTGTATTCTTCTCTTGACTAATTTCTCCAAGACCTTGACAACTATTCCTGATATGCTAATCGGTTGGTAATTTACAACAGCAGTCTTGGAATCTCCTTGATGCAGTGGAACTATTTTCCTCCTCTTTCCACCCACTCGGGACTAACCCAGACCCGAGACTCAAATTAAACAAAATGGTCAAGGGTACTGACAATTCTTTAGATGCTTCACGTACAACACGAGCTGGTATACCATCCAATCCCACAGATGTATTGACATTGAGGTTTTGTAATAGACTACTCACCTCCACTTCATTCACCAAAATTCCAGTATAACCTATTGGTTCATTCATTATTGCAATATCACCACCTGGATGATATATTCTTGCAAAGTGCTCGCTCAGTAATTCAATTATATCAACTGATTCAGTTACCTCCCTACCATCGGCATTCTTTAAAATCATTCTGCAATATAAATTTTTTTCTTTTACTTGCAAATATCGAAAAAACTGCTTGGGATTCTTTTTAGCCTTCATGGCTAATGTTCTTTCATAATCCGTTTTTGCTTTTCTTACCACATTTGTTACCCTTCTGGCCTGCACTTTATACAAGCAGGGACAATTCATGTGCCTGCCAGTCACCGTTCTCCTTAAATTCCCTCCATAGTAGTTTCTTTTTTGTAGCTCAAGCTTAATGGTGTTATTCATCCATTTAACCCCTAATTAATTTATTACTCGAACTCTAGGTATATAGTCAGCCATTGCTCATGCAAACACTTCCTAACTGCCTCCCATGCACTATCAACATCTAGCCCTTGTAGTTTTACATGCCATAGCACTGAACCAATCAAACTCCTAAGCGTGTCATACTTACCAGCCCAATAATTCCACATGTACTCTGTCTTAATTGTAAATTCCACACCTTTAGCCACCTCCCAAGTCAAGACCCTATGATCACTTTCACCAATTGGTGGCAACGTGGTCATATTCGTTACAGCCAAATTCTCAGATGCAATTACTAGGTCATGCACTCTCTGACCCCTAGTATTTTCGATTAGATGTACCGCAGATAGTTATCCCTTAATAACCGCATAAAATCCAATTCCTTCCTCCCATGTGTCCTCTCCACCTTCCAGTCAATGTTACCATAGTTGAAATCACCCATAATAATTACCCTCCTTCCACTCATTTCTTCTATTTGCTTATGCATACTATCTCCATCATATATTCCATCACCTGATCTATAGCAGCACACACTGATCACACGTCTTCCAGAAGGTTCCTTATCATTTTTCGGTTTATAGAAAACCCACAAATACATGGAGATACTTACACAAACAATCACACCATCACCCTTCTCAACAACATGGTATCTTAAAAACACTAACACTTATCTGTTCCCATGATATTGCTCTCACTGCTGAACTTTCTCACCTACATCACACCTTCTTAACCAATGGTTATAATCCCCCATAAGATAGATAACATACTAAATGCTACCCAGAAATCCTCTCTATCTACCACAGAAGACTTCAACAAAACTATCACAATCCCATACATTAAAGGCACATCTGAAATGATATCTAGGGTGCTTAACAAACACCAACTGTGCACCGTATTTAAACCTTTCATGAAATTTGCAACTCTCATCTGTTCACCTAAGGACAAATGCGCTCCTTTATCACATCCAGGAGTCTATGAAGTGCCCTGTTCTTGCCATCAAGCCTACTACGGACAGACAGGAAGAACTTTGGACATCTGCCTCAGTGAACACAAAAAATATATCTGGCACTTTTGCTATGGGAAGTCAGGTCTGACAGACCATGCTTTGGATACCCCAGCACACAGGATCAATTGGAAAAAAACAAAAGTAATGCACAGAAGCTTCTACAAGTCAGAGAGGTTGTTCCTGGAATCAACAGAAGCCTTAAAACATACTCCAAACCTTAACAAGTATGGCTGTATAAATCTACTAAAGATTTGGGAGACAGTCATCCTAAGACCAAATTAATATTTATTACTTTTATTTTATTTTATTTTTTTCAAACTTTCTAAGACTATTATTTGGACTACTATTTCAAAACTTTGAACTACCTTTTGTTTGTTTTTAATTTTTTTTTTTTTTTAACCTAGATGATAAAAGGACCTCCCAGATGAGTCCATGAGGTCTTGGGGTAGTAATAATAATAATAATAATTCTACTCCCCTGAATGCTAAAGAAACAATGATGGAAATTAGGGACTCATTGAACCAAACTTATTCCAGAAGTATAACATCATCAGATATCACATAAACTAGGACACTTGCAGTTATCATTATAATCATTATCATAATTGTCATGGCTCCTAAAGAAAACTTCAAGTAATGAAGATAATTCTCTGAAAATATATGTTGTTGATGATATAGGTGAATGTAGTGGTGATCTGAGGTGTGAAAAGAAAAGTGTTGTTAAATAGTGGATAGCGCAGATTTTTTTATCTCATAATTGTGCGTCATTTTTTCATGCTGGATACCAGTGCCCTTCAGTAGTGTTTGTTATTGGATTTTGTTTGTTTATTTCTGTTTTGCTACTTGTTTGTTCCTACTGTTTCCGATTTCTGAAAATGGCTTCTGCAATAAAATGCATATGTATGGCATGGAAAGCTTCTGCATGAAGATCAAGTTCTGTTTTGGATTTTTCCCAGTGGATACATTGTGAGAATTGCTTCACATATGCACTGAAAAATATGCAAGACTTGTGGAATGTTAGAGGTAATAAAAAGAAGGAAAGCATTAATATATGTGAAAAGTGTATCATCAGGTTAGAGCATTTAGAAATGGTAGTTAACCTCCCCTAGAGGCCCACCTGTTAATCAGTGGCCACCCATATGAATTCTAGCACTCCAGATTGATGGTGTCGTCACGTTCTATTTTCATGTTATGTTCTAAATCCGCCATCTTGGTTCAAGTCACTCTTATCAATATAACAACTAATTGCAAATTGATCACCAATCCAAAAGTAGGGAAATTTATAATTATACTGCACCACCCTATTCTTAGATTAGTCTATATAAAATAGTAGGATCAATTTTTAATTAAGTTAGCAGTCTCCTCATTTATTTAGGCCGAATTATTTAGTATTCCACTCGGGGTTCCTGCAAGATTCGAATATTTATGAACGGTGCAATAAAAAGGAATTCAGGCAAACACAATATTTAGATTAACAAAATAAAACATTTAATATATGATATATATAACAAATACAAGAATTCTGCTTTAAAATGAAACAATACAATCAACTTAATACATCTTGCTAAGTCACTCATGCCAATTCAATGTTCTAAACTTTCACATACAATTCACAGTTTCAAAATCACAAGCTTTCTTAACTCAAGTTAATAAAACGAAACTTCTTATTTAATCAGTCTCCACATATCTATCAGCTGTACTTAATGTTTAAAATTCACAGGAAGCACTAATCAAGGTAGACAATATTCCAAGCAATCTTATTCCGGACTTTGAACTTCGAAGATATGTTAATGTTAGAATAAACAAACAAGTATGACTACTCTTACCAGATACAATCTTCAATATAATAATTAATTGTGAGCACACTTATGAATTAACTTATTTATGTTAGCGGAACACATTAATAAAAATTCTCCAACGATTTAACTGAACTACTGTTAATCGCGCTTCACTACTCTAAAAAAAAGCACATCAATAAGGCATTGATAATTCTCCTTGTTTACTTTTCTCAAACTAGTTAATTTCAATATAATTCTTCTCAGGGCAACATAGAATTAAGACGTAATCCTAGACTAACTGGAACTAATCAGAATTTTCCATTGAATGCCCAGTTCTTTATTTATCTGGTTATGGCATTAATTGTCCTTTTTAACACAGCGGACTTCACTTGCAGCTAAGTATATGATTCACTATGTTCTGGCTCACTTCTAAACACTATTCTCATGAATTTCTGCCCTAGAGAACTTATAATTTTCTTCCACTTCCTTTGCTTGTATCCTACCTTCCTTTCCGCTCCGCAAAAACTCCTCTCTTCTCTCTAAATAAAAATCTTCTATTATTTTTCTTCTCCCTTCAGTCCAAAGGTCATGCTCTCTTCGACTCGTGCTTGTTTATTTCATGCGTCTCCATAACATTTCGCTAATGTAATACAATGCTCAACTACTACATGAGTGATTACATAATGTTAAATTTTCACAAATAAGAATAAACAGAATATTTTAACTACTTAATCAGTTTTTTCATTATATATAGAATTAATTATAATAATACTTTTCGTTACATCTTATATATTTTAGTTATTATAAATTCTGCACATATTATTGCTTAATAAATTAATAGTAGGTTAAGTTTAGAATAAATATTTAAATAGTAATCCTAA
The DNA here is from genome assembly GCF_054136105.1 of Typopeltis vanoorti. Taxonomy (NCBI): domain Eukaryota; kingdom Metazoa; phylum Arthropoda; class Arachnida; order Uropygi; family Thelyphonidae; genus Typopeltis; species Typopeltis vanoorti. The sequence goes on along the minus strand of NC_143552.1, from coordinate 65,202,501 downwards.
ATTAAGGAATAATAAATAATTTTTATACAAATCATGATTAACACAAAATAAGCAATGTTAAATGTGAATGAAAAAAAATAAATTACACAACGTAGTTTCATTCACAATTTAACAATGGCAATCTCTAAATCTATAAATCAACATAGGCTATGGAAAGGTTTGAAAGAACATGGCCATCATTTTTCTGCTATCATTCTTGACATTTCTAAAGCATCTAACTATGTCTGACATTGAGGCATGGTAAATAAATGCCTTAATGTCAGACATGGTCAGATACCTTCCACTCCCTGTATTGTGTAGCCAGCTTTCTCTCTGTTTGTTCAATGTTTGTCAAAATGGAGGGCTTCATACTCATTTTCCTATTTCTTCCTAATCACAGGATTTATTGGTGTTAAATTTGGTTAAATCACAAGATGTGGTTGTGAATGATGTATTAGCACTGCCAGCTGTTGGTGAAAATGATCACGAGGTATTGGTTTGGAAGGTAATCAAACAGGAAAAAGGTTATCAAGAACGTCTACATGTGGATCTATAAGGTGGGCAATTATGAGAAACTCCATAGTTAATCAGCATCGATACATTGGGTCAATGAATTGTGTAGAAAAGATGTTGACAGTGCATCGGAAATGATAAGGCAGTATCTAACACAAGTAATGCATAACTGCATACCAAGAGTTTTAAGCGAATAAATAGAGTTGCAATGAGATGGATGAACGGTGAAATCAAGCAACCAGTATTACAAAAGAAGTTGTTATGGATGAAGTATAAGCCAGTTTGCAGTGAACAGATGCATGAGGAATACAGGTAGTCCTCGACTTACGACGGGGTTATGTTCCAACCTCTCCGCCGTAAGTCAATTCTGACGTAAGTCGAGGACTTTAGTTAATTCTGATTTGTTTGATTTCTGTTATATTTTCATAAATTAGGTTTCAATATAACTTAAATTAGTGAAAAATATATAAACTTACATAAACATTTATAAATTATTTATTAGCACATACAAATATTATACATAAATACAAAATTAAGAAAGAAAAATTTAAGAAAAAAATAAATAAACACATATCAAAAATAGTGCACTTACTTTAATTTGAAATTCCTTTAAATATTAGTTAGCATAAACAAAAAAACTTATTAAAGTGTCTTTAATTAAACAGGTGAGTAACTGTCACTTATTTTATTATTATTATTATTATTCCTGATACCTCCAAGGAGTGTGAAGACTCATCGCGGGAGGACACCTACAACTGTCTCAACCACTACACTGAACTTCTACTACGAATCATCTCCATCAACGCCATTTACTGCCCACCACCACAACAACTAGCATTTTTCGTCTGTAAATTGCGTGTGTTCTGAAGGCCTGATTTGTCTGTATGCGGGATGAAAAACCCGAGATCCCGGGAGAAAAAACCCTGCTACCTCCGTATTAGATCAGCTAACTCATCTTCGATTGAAATCGTCCAGATAAAGATTCCTCCCATCATGACGAGAATCAAACTTAGGCCTATTCCAATCGAAGGGCGCAATGCACCATCATTCTTCCAGTTGCGCTACAGAAGCGCTATTTGGACAATATGATTATTTCTCGCGATTCAAAGTATCTTTTTTAATCAGAAAATTGGTTAATGTTGTCTGTTGGGTTATTTTCTTTTTTCTTCATATATTTCGCGATAATATCTGACTGCTTCTTGAATTTGCTTTTCGACTTTGGAGAAGCGATCAGTGTCCTGATCCATATTTTTGAGTAGCTGAAGTCCTTGATTTAGTTTAGAAAATACTTCAGCTAATCCTTTTACAGTAAATTTTTTTTAACGATTTCTCTTCTTCATCTTCCTCGTTATTCTTTTCTTCTTCTACAACTCTTTCGTTTTGTAAAATCAAGTCTTGATCAGTCAGTTCACCTTCTTCATGATCTGCTAATCCTTCTATATCAGTAATATTGATTTCTAAATCCAGTTTTCTTGCAATTTCAACGATTTCTTCACCAACTTGTTCTAACATACTATGCTCATTGTACTCTCCGAGTGTCTCCTGCAGTAGTAACTTCTTCCAAATTCCTTGCATACATTGTTCCGACACTTGCTTCCATGAAGTTCGAATGTTCTGGATACATTGGTTAATATCGTAATTTTTCCAAAAATCGTGTAATGTTATAGCATCGTTGTCCATTGCTGTTATTGCTTGAGAAAATATAGTTTTCAGGTAATATGTCTTGAATGTAGCAATCGAACCTTGATCCATAGGTTGAATCACAACTGTTGTATTGGTGGTAGATACATCACATTTATATTTTCATTCAAATCGCCGATGTGAAGAGGATGTCCTGGAGCATTGTCAAGCAGCAATAGAATTTTAAAAGGAATATTTTTTTCAAGACAGTAAGCATGTACTTCTGGAATAAAACAATTTAAGAACCTGTCTTAGAATAAAACAATTGTCATCCAAGCCTTAGGATTACTCCTGTAGTAAACCGGAAATTTATTCTTGTCAATGTTTTTCAAAGCTCTGGGGTTTTGTGAATGGTAAACAAGAAGTGGTTTTAATTTAAAACCAGCAGTATTTCCTCCAAGAAGAAGTGTAATCCTATCTTTAAATGCCTTAAAACCAGGCAATGATGTAGCTTCTCTGTGAACGTAAGTTCGTTCTGATGTTCTTTTCCAGAACAGTTCTGTTTCATCTACGTTAAAAATCTGCTCTAGCAAATAGCCTTCATCTTTTATCATCTCTTTCAGATTTTTCTTGAAAATTTCGGCACTTTCAAAATCGAAATTAGCAGCTTCTCCCGTTATTCGTATGGTATGTAAATTAAATTGGCTTTTGAATCGATAAAACCAACCTTTACTAGCGTCAAATGTATGCTCACCATATTTATATTTTTGCTGTTTCCTTAAATTGTCTGTTTCCTTTTGTTTAAATCGTAAACAAACTGAGAGGATATTCTTGTTGATTTAATCATCTATTCATATCATTAAAAGCTTCTCCATTTCGTGAATTGGCCCTTTTCTTTTTTTTGTTAAAATTGTACATTTCATATTAACTGCCCCTTTATCTGCCTCCATTATTCTTGATAGTTGAATGCGATAGTTTTTCTTCTTGTGCTACTTCACCGACTTTCTTTCCTTTGTCATGCTTTAGTGACCTTCATTTTGACCTCTAAACTTAAGGCTTTCCTCGTCTTCTTTTTGATGTTGGAATTTTCATCATAGTTTTACTTCTCTTACTGGACATGACAGGGTTACGATGAGATACAAAAATTGCAACGAGAGAAAAACGAACACTTCGACTGCTGATTAGCAACTAACGTGCCAAAGGATGTGATAAGTTAGAAGTGGATGAATCATAGCAGCGGCTATTGCGTATAGGTGATAGGCTTTGCTTGTCAACTAATGGCGACGCTGCAATGCGTATGCAAAAAGCAATGTGATATATGTATGTATATGCTGGCAGCGAAGTTAAATTAGAGAATTTTTAATAATAATAATAATTGCTGGCAGCAAAGTTAAATTAGAGAATTTTTAATAATAATAATAATTGCTGGCAGCAAAATTAAATTAGAGAATTTTTAATAATAATAATTTTGACCGTTGTAAGTGTGAATCATCGTAAATTGAGAACTACCCATATAAGTGAAGGCCATAAGTGACATAGGAAAAAGTAGAATATAAGAGGAAATTGTCTAGTCAGGTGAAAGCTAATCCAAGGATATTTTTCTGTTATGTGCAAGCAACACGAAAACTAATTATGGCAGGTTGATGTTGGTGGATAGTTATGGTAGCAGAGTAACCATAGCAAATGATATAGTGGAATTATTTAATGAACAATTCATCTCTGTATATCATAGTGGTGTAAATGATGCTTTCCAACATGTAGAAAGGAGGCCAGCACTAGGAGAATTAAAGGTGAAAGAATCAAAAGTGTATCAAGTGTTTCTCGTTTAGATGTTTATAAGGTTGTGGGAATGGATGACATATCACCACATATTTTTTAAAGAATATGAAAACCAGTTAGTTATGCCCTTGTTAATTAATAAATGTCTTGCAGTGGAGAAGGTTCCTAAGAAATGGAAAGAAGGCAAAATAACACCTCTCCACAAGCATGTTTGAGAAGAGAAGTTTCCAATTATAGACCAGTATGTATATCTGCAGTTGTGATCAGAGTATTAGAGAAATTGGTTAGAAATAGAATACAGGATGATGATCAGAATGAAATTGTTAAGGGCAGATCTTGTTTCAGCAATTTGCACATGATAAGGTGAAGAATGTGTTGGATAAGGGAGAATCATATCCTGTGATATTCTTGGACCTTTCAAAGGAATTTGATAGATTACCAGATGATAAGTTGGTGTACAAGCTGCAGAGGATTGGAATAGACAGTATATTGGTTATATGGATTGGAGATTGGCTCTATGAATGCATATATACTTTTAGCTTGGACAAATGAATAGGGTTACAGATTTAATATTAATAAATACACGGTGCTACATTTTGGAATACAGAGATATAGGGCTATGTACTGTATTGTTGGAACTGTACTTGAGGAAGTGGATGAGATTCGGGATCTTGGAGTGATGTAGACAGTGGACTAAGTTCCAAGGGCACATCACACATGTTGCAAAAACTGCACATTGTATAGCTGCTATGATACATTGACATATAGGGATAAATGGTGGTTGAGCCTCTAAATAAGGCAGTGGTCAGACCACATATGGACTATTGTGCTCAGATTTGGTCACCTAGTTTTCATTGTGGTGTTGAAAGAGTGTGTTCAAAGAGGAATAACCAAAGTGATATCAGAACTCTGGAGTGTTGGTTATGAAGAGCATTTCAGGGAATGTGAATTACAGATGTTGGTGGAGAGGAGGAAAAGAGGAGATATAATAGAGACCTTCAAGTTAGTAGAGGGATTCTATCAGATTAATACAGAAGGAATTATAAAAAGGAGTGGATGTTAAGATGGGAAGAACGAGAGGCCATTCCTGGAAGTTGTATAAAGATGTTGTGAAGAAGGGTGTCAGGAGTAAATATTTTATGTAGAGAGTTGTTGGTGAGTAGAATGCATTGCCTGAATGTGTTGTGGGTGTAGACACCTTGCATCAGTTTAGAGCACGGATGGACAAGCATTGTGTTCAATAATGTGTACCTCCCACAATGAGTCTCTGACTCCATGGAGGTCATATGTTAATAATAATAATAATATTTAAAAAAAAGAGTGGATGTTAAGATGGGAAGAACGAGGGGCCATCCCTAGAAATTATAAAGGGATGTGGTGAAGAATGGAGTGAGAAGTAGATTTTTTTACGTGGAGAGTTGTTGGTGAGTCGAATGCATTGCCTGAGTGTGTTGTGAATCAATTTAAGTGAATCAGTTTAAGGCACAATTGGATGAGTTTAGTGTGTGATAGTGTGTACCTCTCACGATGAGTCTCTGACTCCATGGAGGTCGGATGTTAATAATAATAATAATAATAAGTAATAAATAAATAATGTGAAATTATTTATTTATTACTTATTATAAATAATAATTAACAATAAATAATAATAATTTATTAACATTATAAATAATAATGTTAATAATAATGTGAGCACATGTAGTATAAATAACTTCAAAGCTCATTGGGACAGACATGTTACTGGCTGAGTGGGCCTCCTACACTGAGTGTGTCAACTCAATGGTGGTTACCAAAAAAAAAAAAAAATAATAATAATAATTTAACAAGGCTTCAGTACTCAAATATCACAAGCTTCCAGATCTTCTACAACTGGTACCTTAAAAACCAATCTCCATATTATTTCTCTAAGGAGTGAGGATAACCTTGTCAGCTAATGATACCAAAATACAGTCCTGTCTTCTTTCTTGCAAAAAAAAAAAAAAGGCCCTCAACACATGGGATATCCCAAATTATATGTGGTATGAGACTGGTCCAGAAAGTAAAGTCCAGTCAAAAATTAAAAAAAAAAAAAAAACTGGTAGAGAAGAAAAAAAATGTTTTATTATACACTAAAATACCTACATACATAATTTATTTTTCCACATAGTCACCATTGATCTCCAGCCATTTTTGGTATTCTGGAACTAGCATCTTCATACCTACATCAAAAAGGTCTGCTGCAAGTGAGTTTAACCACTGAGTCATGTTGTTCTTCACCTCCTCATCTTCTTCAAAGTGATGAGATGAGAGCCACTACTTCATATCCAAGAACAAGAGGTAGTCGCTTAGCACAAAGTTAGGGCTATAGGGTGGTCTAAAAGTGGGTGGGTGAATTTGCTGACAGTTTGAGCTGCAGTGTGAACTCATGCATTGTCATTCAAAAGCACAATCCTGATGACAGCATTCCTTGTCTTTTGTTCTGAATTGCTTGTCTGAGTTTCCTTCATCATTTCACAAAATGCATCAGTAGTAACTGTGGTTTCTTGCTGAAGAAAATGATGAGCAAGATCCCTTTTCAGTCCCAGAAGGGAGTGGCCATAATTTCTGGGGAACTATAGTTTTCCGCATACAAAAACCATTATAACATGCAGAAAAGAGGAGAAAGGTTATGACGACCACTGCTGTCCCCACGGGCTACAGAGAAGAGGGAGAAAAGGGGACCTGGACCTTTAGCTACTGCTACTGCAGGTGTTTCGGTTCTGATCACCGAGTGGGGGAAGCAAGCAGAAGTAATGACATGGAATATGCAACTAGGGGTCTAGCACCCATCGTTGGAGCTGTTTTCATCGGCAATTCCTCCAAAGAGTTCTGGAAGGCTTCCAAGGAGCGACCGAAAATGTACATCCCATTGGATAGCTAGCCGCAATTCCCGCAAAGGGCTTGATGTCAGGACAACAGATTAGCCAATGGTGGAATAAAAGAAATGAAGTACATAAATGTCCGAGTCAAGAATATGTCCTTTTTTATAACGGAGAGAATTCAAGATATCCCGACTGAGATATAGTTCATGAAAAAGGATTATAGGCTTACAGAAAAAATTGTGAGTAATGATAATGTTAACATTTTTCTTCTAACTTATATAAGCGGAAATTTATGTAAGTGTTACAAAAGATAGGTAGTATAGTTTTGTAAGTTACTGTGTAGTAACAAGGTAGAACTAGTGTATATGAATTGCTAATGCAAGGAATAATATTTCTTGAAAGTAGTTAAATTAGAGGAGATAATTGTTCTATAAATATTGTAAAGAATGAGTATTTAATAGTGCCATCTTGATTGCGACTATTAAGTGAACATAAAAATGCATGTACTTTAATGATGCAATAATGTTGCTGAGGTTAAACATGTTAAGAGAGTTAGTCATTTTACTGTGTTGTAATTTCATGTTAAGTTAAAATAAATGTTTTATTCAAGCAAAAAAAAAAAAAAGCCGGCCTGATTGGCCGAGTGGTTAGCATGTCCGCTCTCCAGCCAAAAGGCTGCAGGTTTGAATCCCTCCAAGGGCATGGATGTTTGTGATTGTCTGTGAAAATACTTGGTGGTTGGCAGTAGATGGTGTTGAAGTAGATGATGATGGTAGTAGTTGTGGTTCGTTGTAGTTGGTGAATTGTGAGTGGTGGAGATAGAGAGTTGTAGAGTGGGCACCCTCCCTCGATGAAACTTTGGACTCCCTGGAGGTTTCAGGTAATAATAATAATAACATCACGAAACTTGCAACTGGCAGATTTTTTACCATAGCACTAATTATAATTTATTCATTGAACACAACAAACGATAATGTGTCAAAACTAAAATGATGAAGAGCTAGCTAATGAGTCACTCTATGCTACCACTCATGAGTGATTCCTCTCCTGTATCTTATTTGGAAGTAAATTCTGAATGGACCTTACTTTCGAGACATGCTTCATACTTCAAAATATTACCAAATATTATTATTATAGAATGTGATTAATTCTATTTCACTTTCTTTAACTGTAATAATAATTTCACTTTTACAATGAATGACATATTCAGTTGAAATATTAGTGTTGCAGTTAGCCGAATGGTTAGTGTGTCCGCTCTCCAGCCAAAAGGTTGCGGGTTCGAATCCCACCATGGGCATGGATGTTTGTGATTGTCTGTGAAAATACTAGTTGTGATAGTTGGTAGTAGATGCCGTTGGTAGACTCAGTGGTGGATACAGAGAGTTGGAGAAGGCGCCTTCCCTCTCCCTCGATGAGTCTTAGGACTCCCTGGAGGTGTAATGTAATAATAATAATTATTATTACAGAAGTTATAAAAATCAGTTATTAATTCATTATACAAGAGGAGATATACTGAAACACAAAATGAACAAAATACTATGTGTAATTTTTTTTTTTAACTAAAATATTGACAGATAAGATACTCTACTACTTACTAAAATATTCAAATTTTACTATGCAATAAACAAACTGCAAAAACTGAAAGATAATTTCTTACCCTTAATACATCTATAGTTCTATTCACATTATATAATCTTCTGTATGCAAAGTAGCTGATGGAGATGTCCTTCATTTCCATACGAATTGGATCAATGAGTACTTTTAATAAATCAGTGTCATCTAGCAGTGCATGTACACAGATACCACATTCTGAAGTAAATAAGAATTTAATTAATGGAACATCACATCAATAACAGAAGTGCAAAATTAATTCTGCACTACAACCTAATGCTTAATCATGTAATGTACTTAAATAAAGAATAAGAATTTTGACAATACTTTTATTACTTGTTGTCCTTAGAAGCACATAATAATAATAATAAAAAAAACATGAAGAAAATTACCAAATTACCTGGTATAAAAATAAATCCATTAATGCCTTTTTTTCCCCCCAAAATGGGGTATACGAGGCCATTTAGTCCTCGTAAACTACCTTTAGTGACTAGTGGGAAGTTGGTCTCCACCCTTAGCCAATTACAGATAACTGGTCAATGCCTCAATGATTTTAATTGCTTATTAAGAGAGAAAGGCATACAACTGCTGTCGTCTCATGGTGTTTAACACTAACACTATATATTATTGTCTGAAATAATGTAAGGGATTTAAAACTTTTTTGGGAGATAGATACACCCTATTTTCTAGAGGCAGAGAATGACTAAATTAGGGAACCAATCCCACAAAGATTTAAAAAAAGTTCCTGTAATCAGCAAATACATTAATCATCATCATCAAATTCCTGCCATGTATCCTCAGGGGGTGTACAGGATATGAGAGTACTACATGAAAAATTTACATCATTACTAACTCCCTATCTACAATTTTCCTCCAAATTAGTCTGTTACTTGTCAAGACTCCAACATTATCAGATCTTATATTTCTATCAACTAAGGCACTTTTTACTATATCAATCCACCTATAATCTTGGTCTTCCTCTAGGTCGTTTTCCTGCCAACCTGGCAGAGAACATTTGTTTTGCTAATCTTTCCTCACCCATTGTATTTAAGTGACCATACCACCTGAGATTAGCTCTGCTAACGCATTTCTGGATGCTGACAATGTCAAGTTCTTTCCTAATGTTCTCATTATTAATATGATAATGCCATTGATGTCATCTGTTCACACCTCTAATCTTTCTCAGGACTCTCATATCTGCAGCCTCTAGTCTATGGTTAAGTATTTTACTTCTGACCCAGCTCTCATATCCATAAGTTAAAACTGGTTTCAACACTGTCCTGTATACAGCTAATTTCCAGATGAGTCTTTGACTCCATGAGGTCTGGGGTAATAATAATGATTTAGTGTTCAGACTAATTTCTCTCTTATTCCATATGAATTTATTCAATTGACTTCCTATCATACCAGCTTTGTTGATTCTGTTGTCTATTTCCATATTTAATTTACCATCTTCACTAAAAGCGTGCCTAAGTAGTTGAAAATTTTCATTTGTTCCATAAGTTCTCCATTCACAATGCAGTTGATATTTTCAATGCTCTGCCTATTTTCATTGTCTTTGTCTTTTTATTGCTGACCTTCATACCATATCTATTACAATAGTTATGCAATTTAGTCAGGGAATCTTGGAGACTTGTAGCAGATTTATTTAAAAGTATAACATCGTCTGCATAAAGAAAAGAGATGACATTAACATCTCCAATTTTGATATCATGTTTAATACCACTTTCCTTCATAATGTGATCCATATAGATAATGAATAACAGAGGGGATAATGTACATCCTTGTCTCACACCAGATTTAACATTAAACCATCTTCCTGTACTTCCTTCAATTCTAACTGCTGATTTATAACTCAAATAAAGACTAAATATTGCTTGATATAATGCCCAATTGAGACCACATAACTGTAGCATATTGAATAGCTTCTCTCTTGGCACCTTGTCGTATGCCTTTTCCAGATCGACAAAACGTAAATACAGATCTTTGTTATATTCCATGATTTCTCAACTATTTGTTGTAAAGTGAAGATTTGATCCTGACAGACTCTATTTGGACTGAATCCAGCTTGTTCTTCAACCTTTTCTTCCACAATTCTTCTCAACCGTTTCTCAAGTATACTTGCATAAATCTTACCAGGAACACTCAGTAATGAAATCCTCTGTAATTCTCACATTCAGTTTTATTTCCCTTTTTATATATGGGTACTATGAGAGCTCTACTCCAATCATCAGGAATTCGTCCCTCTGTCCAGGCCTTCTGAACTATGCAGTGCAGCCACTGTAAGACTCTTATTCCACCATACTTCAGCATTTCTGGTTGAATATTATCTACTCCTGCTGCTTTTTCACATTTCAAGCCTTTGATGGCTTTGTCTACTTCAAGTATAGATATGTATTCCGGACTGTATGCCTGGTTAGTGATTTTCACCACTGTGCTGTCATCACTGCTTGTTTCATTTAGCAATTTTTCGAAGTAATTACTCCATACTTCAAAGATATCTTTTTCTCCCGTTTTCATGTCACCTTTATCATCAATAACTCCTTTTACAGCACTTTTTTCTCCCAAAAATTTTTGTATGTCTGACAATCATTTCCTGCTCTGCTATTTAGATCCCCAACAAAGACCAACTTTTACTTTTTCATTGTGTCAGTTGCTTTCTCTAAAGCCTCAAAAAATTCCTCCACTTCTACCATAGTAGAACCTTCTGTGGGACCATAGACATAAATAAGTCTCATTGTCCAGTTCATCATTCTGATATTTGCCCACATCACTCTACTTGAGACTGCGTGCCATTCAAGAAGATTAGCCTCGTATTTAGTGTTGAATACTATGGCTACTCCTTCTTTTCCTTGATTGTCATTGCCTGAATATAACATTTTGTATTTATTGCTCAGAAAGATCTCACCAGTTTTGTCTTTTTTGTTTCAGTTACCCCTCTGATGTTGATCTGGTACTTATTTAATTCCTCAGCTAGCTCCATTTCTTTGCCATTCAGGCTTCTTATGTTGATGGTACCAATCTTTCACTCTGGTGATGTTGAGTTGGGGTGTGTTTTCAGATTTGTCCCAGTACCTGACTTTTCGATGTTCGCCCTGGTTCCCTGGCTAAAACAACAGGGACCTTATTTAACCGGGCAATGCCCTAGTTAGCATGAAATTTTGTCATGTTATATCATCATTTTGTATTTTGGTTTAAGCCAATAAGAACTCAATTTGGTCAGCTAAATCCCAAATTGGCAGCCCATCCTCGTTCGTTCAGTATCCAGGTAGATACCCAACAGGGTACACCACAAGAAGGTGAGGAATGGACATTAGGTCAGAAGCCCTGGTTGGTTTTCTGCATTCCTTTAAAGGCTATGTGGAGGTCTCCTCTCTCAGTTATACAGCTTTGACCCTTAAGCAAACCCATAATGGTCTTTCTTCAGGTGGCCTAGCACAACAGAGATAAATACCATTTCTACAGGACTACACAGGTCTTGCAAGAAATTACATATACATAGATATATATAAATAACACTAGTTTGATGTTATGCAAACATTCCAATAAGATCAGAATTTTGAATCCTAATGACATTCTACTATTAAGCATTGATGAACTATGCAGTGCAGCCACTGTAAGACTTTTATACCACCACAGAATACAGTGTTGCTGGTATTCACACACTGTATTCTAGCCACTTCTAAATAGGCTCAATATAGATAACCAGAAACTGCCAAAATTTATGTTATCACATAAACACATCTGTAGTTTTTTTTACCAGAACAGCTTCAAGGAAAAGTTGTTGATATTTCCAGTCAGTGGAGAAAGTCATGATGGCTCTGTGTAAGACACATTCAAAATGTTAGCTGAAAGAAAATATTTCTTTCATCTTCTGGTAATAATGTGACTATATTCTTGTAGATAAAAGCCAGTGTTCTTATGCAAGCCAAATCACCAAAATATATATATATATATATATATAATATATATATATATATATATATATGAGAAGAATTCAAAGCTCTGCAAGAAATGAAAAACAATAGTAAAATAATAATTACTAAAGTGGATAAGAGAGAAATGACACTGTGGTTCTAAACCAAACAGACTACAGAGGTAAGATTGCCTCTTTACTTTTAGATCAGTCTACCTACCTCCCTAATAGAATATGATCCCACCAGCTCCCAAATCAGAACACACACCATAGGCTCCTTAAAAAGTTTACCTCTTGGCCTGTGGAAGTGACTAACAGACTAAAACCTTTTAACTCTTGACCCCCCCCCTCCAAAAAAAAATATATGAACTACCAAAAATCCATATGCAGAATGTACCATTACGTCCTATTGTGGATGGCACTAATTCCCCCACATACAAATTAGCCAAACATTAGCCAAAGTGTGCTCACACAATAAACTGGTAACACATTCACACATAAAACACTCAGCCCACTTTAAAGCCGGTATAGAAAACCTCTCACTCCAACATACTGACATAATGGTCAGTTTTGATGTCTCCTTCTTATTCACCAATGTCCCATTGAAAGATACTTTAGACCTCATCCAAAACAAATTTCCTCCTGATGTCTCAGCCATATTTCAGCTCACCATGAACTCAGGCTATTTCATCTGGCAAGGAAAATTCTACAAACAGATAGAGGGGACAGTCATGGGTTCTTCACTCTCTCAGCCAGAAAACTTCTTTATGGGGACCTTTGAAGAAAAAGCCTTAAACTCTGCCCTCAAATAAATCCATTGTTTTTCTATGCTACATGGATGATGTGTTTGCTATTTAGCTGCATGACCTGGATATACTTCACAATTTGTTCAATTTCTTCCAGGATCCAGTTTACCTTGTTAAAGGTCTCCCTTTCCTAGAAGCTCTGATTATACATCAGCTTGAGGGATCCTTCAAACTCCCCCCCCCTCCTCTCAGCAATATATGGGATTATACAAACCCTTCACTACCTCTGAGCCTGGTTCCTACTGACAAGACCTAAATAAAGGTTGAAACCGGTCTCGGTAGTGGCCCTTCCCTTAATGCATAGCATTATACATGTATGGAAGGAGATGTGCTTTAAATTATGGGAGATACTAAGACAAGTAGTGATGAGAGCTTGGTCCACCTTTATCACGAGTTTTCTCAGTCCTGAAGATACTTCAGGTGCAACTTTGTTTGCTTACACTTGGATAAAGGATTAAACTAAATTTATTATAGTCTAACCAAGTAGAAAAAAATTCCAACATCTTTCTCTAAATCCAGAGTAATTTAATAATAAGGTGAGACACCTTTTGGCAACTCGTATAGGTAAATATGACTTCTCCATTACTTCTGCCTTAGTATCACCACCTCTGGGTCTGGCTCCCAGTGACGAGACCTTAATAAAGGTCAAACCAGTTGGAAGCTTGGGTGATGAATGGCAATGCTATAGGTCATGAAGTTTTAACACGTTCGCTGCCAACTACGAGTATACTCGTAGTGGGTAAACCTGCTTCACAAGCCAGCTACCGAGTATACTCGTATGACGCTTACCACCGGGAACGAGATTATTGTAGTGACCTTGAAGAAGTGAAAATCCTTGGCTTGTGGGGCTAGCATCAAAACTGTGTATTCTCATAGACCGTATATGCTCTGTACAAGCCAACTACGAGTATACTCGTAGGACGTTTACCTCCGGTAACGAGATTATCATACTGACCTTGAAGAATTAAAACTGCTCGGCGTAGGGGAACAGACCCTGCCAAAGTAGCGTGGCAGCGAACGTGTTAACTGAAGCTCGGCTTTTGATGTCACCCAGGTCCTGGGTGTGTGAGTGTGTGTGGAGGAGGGGTAATGAATGGCAATGCTGTAGCCCATGAAGTTAATTCTGAGGCACGCTGTTGCTGTTACCCCTCAGATGACATATGAGCGGCTCTGCTCGGTGGTGGGGTGAGCCTGCCATGGGGTAGAGACAATGCTGAGAGTTCTTTTCAGTGGTAGGGTGAGCCTGTTACTGAGGGGATAAACGCTGAGTTTTTGGAGTTTTACCTGTACCTGAATATTCAATAAAGGTCGAAACCAGTCTGGTAGTGGCCCTTCCCTTAATGCATAACATTATACATGTCCACAAGGAGATGTACTTTGCATTACGGGAGATACTAAGACAAGTAATGATGAGATCTTGGTCCACCTTTACCACAAGTTGCTTCAGGCCTGAAAATACTTCATGTGCAAACTTTGTTTGCTTACACTTGGATAAAGGATTAAACTAAATTTATTATAGTCTAACCATGTGGGAAAAAACTTAACTTCCAACTGGTGTTTCAGGAAGTGAATGATAATCGAGATTTCAGGGTGATGGTTGATAGTTAACTGAAGTTTAGAGTGAAAACTGCAAATGTTGCAAAGAATACACATCACATTACTGCTATGATAAGGTTTTGCAACACTTGCATTAGGAGATGCTTGTGCCACTTTATAAAGAATAATATGACATTAGACTGACAATGTAACTAATCTAATTCATACACCTAACAATCTAATCTAATAAGCTCAAATATGGACAATCAGCATTAAATTGACAATCTGACCACGCATTGGTCATAGAGTCCAATTTCTGAATATCTACAAGGTTTGTACAGGTAATCCTTGTATAACACGGTACTTATACAATGTGGTCTACAAATTGTAGTATCCCTTGTTGAACCTGGTTTCAATATAAGACGGCCTACAAACTGTACTAACTCTTTATCTTTTCATATATTTTTCAACGCGCGACTTAAAAATCAAATTTTATCTTCATTAAATTTGTGTCTGCCGGTATCGCGCATGTAGTTACAAGTAGCAAATTTATATTAAGGGAAATACCCTTTAGCATACATCTACGTCAATTGTTTACCATATAAAGTGTCTATTGTTGAAAATTGTCTTCATTTTCTGCCAGGAAAGAGCATTAAAAACAAGCTGAGCACTTTATTTTCTGTTGAGGTACGTACAATATGTGATGCTTTTTTTATGTGAAAAATTTATTTTTTATAGTAATGGCCACTTAGAGTGCTTTTGTGATATGGTTGAAAACGAAATGAATGAATTATTTGATGGAGAAATAGATTTAAATGATGAGGAACTGGTACAATTAATAGATGACGTCGAACCAAATGGTGGGGAAAGTTCTGCCAATGATTCTGATTGCGATGAATCCGTTAAAGAATTCAGTTTAAAGAAATTAGCAGAAGGATTGAACTTGGCAAGAAAGTTATTTTATGGATAATGATCTCTCAATGGAGAGCTCCGGAAAATTCTAGAGACAACTGGATATTTGTTTAGCTCCGTATTATGAACTTAATAAAAATTGCAGCATAGTGGTAAGCAAGGTCTTATTACTGACTTCTTGATAACTGAACCAGCCGAAGTATGCAATGAGAATTATGCAAATGATGTTCGAGAGATTTCAAATGATGACAATGTCTGGTCACTCGTAAACAAAGACCATCTACGAAATGTCAGTTTTGACGGTTACAAAAGTCACGTCAAAACTTCACGGTAAGACAGTGATGAGGATTAAATTATGCACTTTATTTTATTTTGCCTATAGCATTTTATGCATTATAAGCAATGAAATTTACGTACAATTTATATTTTTTATAAGTGTACATTATGTATTTTGTTTCATAGTTTATATGTTTTCTTAACTTACATGAATTACCTGAATTAAATAAAAAGATATTTTTGTTGGATATATCATTGTTTATATAAATTAAAAAAAAAACGATTTCGGAACCTAACATTACTTTTTCTATGTGATCTGAATCTCGCATAATGAAATCCAAATGATTTATGTGGGAGTTGAATTGAAAATTTGAAATTTTTATTAGAAGAATTTTTTATTCTAAATATACAGGGTGGTTCAAAATTCCACATACAAACTTTGAGGGGAGGTAGAGAATATCAAAATCAGCCATATTCACATAGGAATGCATGATCGAAAATGCCACCGGAAGGTATTAACAGGGACATAAAGATACAGAAATAAAACAAGACAGTAAGTAGTGTAAAAAACTTTATTAGATGTATAGTAGTTGGATACATAATATGGTTTCACATCAGGTGTGCTCAAAGTTACAATCATTAGCAGTGATGACTGACACCGAAGACACACATTGATTGCCATACATTTTCGAAAATACCTGGAGTTTCCTGGATATTAGCAGCGCCGATGACGATTCTTGCCATGAGGTCCATGTCGAAGGCAACAGGCGTTTCATACACCATGGCTTTCTGTGGGGGACCCTTAAGGTCCCCCACAGAAAGAAATCAATGCTCGATAAACCATTTCTTCGACATTCCCATTTCCACGCCCAATCACTCAATTTATTCAAGTCTTCTTGTAAGGCCACAACATCTTCACTACTCTTCATGTTTGTCCCAACTTTGCATCATCTGCAAACAACTGAATACCTCCATCCAAATCTTCACCAATATCATTAATATACAAGTTAAACAGTAATGGCCCTAAAATAGACCCTTGAGGCACTCTACTAGTGACTTTCCTTTTCCTGGATATCGCTCACCCCATACACAACTTGTTGATACCTATCAGATAGCCAGTCTCCAATCCAATGCACCAATCTAATATTAAACCCCCTCTGCTCTAGTTTGACTGTCAATTTATCATGAGGTACTCTATCAAAAGCCTTTGCGAAGTCCAAGAATATTACTGTGTATCCTTCTCCTCTGTCCAAGAAAGCAGTCACTTTATTATAATAAGTAAGTAGATTACTAAAACACGACCTCCCTTTAACAAATCCATGCTATCCATCAAAGATAATACCATTGTTGTCAACCCAACTCTGGATCCCAGTTCTCACAAGCTTCTCCAACAACTTAACCACAACAACTGACACACAGATAGACATATAGTTTGATGCTTAAGTTCGATCACCTCCTTTATGAAGTGGCATAATCTTACCCTCTTTCAACTCCTTAGGAACTATACCAAGTGTAAGACTCGTATTAAAAAAATATGTCAAGGCAGGTGTCAACTCCCTGGCACATTCCTTCAGAATATGTGGTGATATATATTATCAATTCCCACAGCCTTATTAAGATCTAGTTTACTAAACTCCCCATACACCTCTTGCTCACTTACAATCAGTCTCTCCTCCCTATCATCAGCTGCTCTCAATCTCTCCATGAAGTCACATTCACAAGATTGAAAGATCTTTATGAACTGCTCATTAAGTATCTCCACCACACATTCCACAACAGCTGTCTTTATACCATTTTCTCCAATCACTGTCATCCTTCCATAATCATTCTCTCTCTCTTTTGCTGGCTACATATCGAAAGAACTCCTTAGGATTCTTTTTGGCTTCATTAGCTAACTGCTGTTCATACCTCTCTTTAGCTACCCTCACCAACCAAGTCACCCTCCTTGCCTGGTCTTTGTAGACCTCGTGGAATTGGTTATTTCCACTTCTCTTATACTGCCTCTAACATGCCCTTTTTTTCTCTGTATTGCATGCTTAATCTCTTTCATCCACTTTATTTAACCTTCTCACCCTTGGAATATATTTAGACATTGCATCTACTAGATAGTTTTTGAAATTAGTTTTTCAATTGATAGTTTTTCATATTACATAGTATATAATAAACTGTATAATCCAGATAAAAATAATATCCTGCATGATGTTTATGAGGAAATAAGGATTGAAAACAGTGTACTGAATATATTGCACAGCATTTATGTAACACTGCTGAAGTATAACTGATTGCGTCAAGATAATATATAAAGCAGTGGTGTTCAACCCATCAATCATGATCGACAAGTCGATCATAGAGTGATTTTTGGTCGATCTCTTGTTTATTCCTCCTTACTTACAAATTTAATAATAACAAAAAACATAAGATTTTATTTATCATTATTTTATATTATTTTTTAATTTTCTTTAAGTGTATTGCTATTGTTTATTTATTTTTCATTAAAATTGTCAAATCAGTAATTTTCATATAAGTCCATGTAAATTAATTAATTTGGATTCGTGGAAGTCAAACAGCGAGCTGAGTGAATACGATTACAAGCAAAGCACATCGCACGCTTGTCGTTTATAATCTTGTTTACTCGTAACTACATCACACACTTCCCACTACCCACTGTTAGAATTTCAGTTGAGTTTCAGTTGCTCTAAATTTATCGTTGGATTTACCATTATTTTGTTCGCTAATTGATAAATTATAAACATTTTTTATTTTAATAAAATAATTAAAAGTTATTTTTTTTACTTTGAGAATAATCATGAGGGTATCAAAGAAATCAAAGTCTTATCATTTTCACAAGGAATGGGAAATGGATTATTTCTTTACAATGGTAAACGGAGTGTTGTTGTTTGATTTGTAATTCATCTGTAGCAATTCCAAAAAAGATAATATTGAGAGACATTTTCGATCGCTACATGCGAAATATGATGAAGATTTTCCCAAAATTTCTGAAATACGTGAATCAAAAATTATAAATTTAAAGGCAGGACTTTCTGAACAAAATATGATTTCGAAAGTAATAAATAAACCAATATCAGTCACTATTTCATAATTGGAAGTGTGTCATTTATTAGCAAAAGCAAATAAGTCTTTTACTGATGGAGAGTTAATAAAATAATAGTTTCTTGGAGCAGCAGAATCTTTATTTTCTGATTTTAAAAATAAAAATGAAATCATTTCGAATATTAAAGATTTACAACTTTCCAGAACAACGGTTATGAGAAAAGTTGAAATTTTAAGTGCCAATCTGAATACTCAATTAATGTCAGACATTCACCAGTGTGTTGCATTTTCATTACAATTTGATGAATCAAACGACTTCAGTGATACTGCTCAGTTAATGCTATTTATTCGCATGATATTTCAAGATTATTCAAGTAAAGAAGAACTTTTGAAAATTGTACCAATATTGTTAAGGACTAAAGGAGAAGACATTTTTTCAGCATTTGATGAATTTGTGAAACAACACAAACTTCCACTTTTTAAACTTGTGTCTATTACTACTAATGGTTCTCCTGCAATGATAGGTAATAAATCAGGCTTCATTTCATTATGTAAAAATGATGACAAATATCCAGATTTTTTAACGTACCACTGCATTATCCAGCAATAAGTACTGTGTAGTAAAAGATTAAACACAAAAGATGTTTTAGATATTATATTTAAAATTGTAAATTCTGTTCGAGGAAAAGCCCTGCAACAGCAGTTATTTAAATTACAATTCTTGTGTAGAGGCTTAAGTGCTGTGAGGACATTATGTTGGAGGTTTAATGGATTTTTTACAACACTCAAAAAGAATTAAAATAGAATTTAATACTTCCTATATTTCGTCCTAGTCACTAGGACATCTATGGGGATTACAAAGACAATTAATGTAACATGCACACAAAAACTTACAACACCAAGCCCAACCACGTGGGTGACAATAAAGTCCTATCTAGGTGGAGCGCCCTCTAAGGGCAGTAGTAGGTGGCCTGGAATGTAAGGTGGGACCTCTGGTGATGACTGTTTCCCAAATCTTCGGAAGCTTAATGCAACCGTATTTGAGTCGTACATCGTTAAACACAACTATGGCCATTCAGGATTGGCTGACCATGTTTTGGACACCACCCACAGAGTATCAGGGAAGAAAACCACCATGCTCCACCACAGCAAATTCAAGAAAGAGAGACTTTTCTTAGAAGCAGCAGCAGCTCTCAGAAACCAACCAAATCTTAATAAATACGGTTGCATTAAGCTTCCGAAGATTTGGGAAACAGTCATCACCAGAGGTCCCACCTTACATTCCAGGCCACCTACTACTGCCCTTAGAGGGCGCTCCACCTAGATAGGACTTATTTGTCACCCACGTGGTTGGGCTTAGTATTGTAAGTTTTTGTGTGCATGTTACATTAATTGTCTTTGTAATCCCCGTAGATGTCCTAGTGACTAGGACGAAATATAGGAAGTATTAAATTCTATTTTAATTCTTTTTGAGTGTTATAAAAAATCCATTAAACCTCCAACATAATAATATTTAAATTACAGGTAGATGATGATAGGGAACTTCTGTTGTACAATAATGTTCGCTGGCTCAGCAGAAGTAAATTTTCAGTTTGAAAAATTTCTTGATGAAAAAGGAGATATTTATCCACAATTGAGCGATAAAAGATGGTTGTTACACTTATCATTTTTAGTAGATCTTTGTACAAAATTAAGCAATTTAAATTTAGAGTTACAAGGTAGAGATGAAAATTTAATTGACATGTTAAGTTCAATAAAAACTTTCCAACAATACTTACTTTTATTAAAGAAAAATATAAATGACAGAGAATTTAGACATCTCCCATATTTACTAAAATTTTTTGAACAAAATCAAGAAATGCTTCGCTGTGCTGTGATTTAAAAGAAGTTATTTGCGAAATAGAATTAGTTGAGGAAGAAATAAATTCAAGATTTAAAGATTTTAATAAAACTGAAATGACTGTATCTTTAATCAATAATCCATTTCAAGAAAACTTGAACATCGCAGAAATTTCAAATAAAATTAGTGGGCTGTTTGATATAAACCAAGCTGAAGTAGAACTTGAGATAATAAGCATTCAGAATAGTTTACATTTAAAATCAATAAACAATGAAGTCATTTGGAAGTATACACATGAAAAATTTCCAATCTTAACTGATATTGCCCGAAAAATCAGTAGTTGTTAAGATCTTGGAGAAAGTAGTGAGGGACCGTATACAACATTGGGCAGATGAGGGAAATGTTATCTGTGAGTCAACATGGATTTGTGAAAGGGCGCTCTTGTTTTAGTAATATGCTAGCCTTTTATAATAAAGTTACAAGAACATTAGATGAGGGAAAGGCATATACTGCCATTTTCTTAAACTTAGCGAAGGCATTTGACAGGGTGCCACATGATAAGCTGATATTTAAGTTGCAGCACATGGGTCTGGATGTCAGATTGGTCAACTGGATTTAGGATTGGCTATCTGATAGGTATCAGAGAGTTGTGTATGGTGGAGTAGTTTCAAGAAGGCAGAGGGTTACAAGTGGGGTCCCACAGGGCTCAGTACTAGGACCTATATTGTTTAACCTTTATATCAATGACATTGCCAGTGAATTGCAAGGGGAAATTCAGTTGTTTGCGGATGATGCGAAGCTGGGAAGGATTATTAGTAATAGTGCAGATGTGGTAGCCCTGCAAGAGGATTTAAATAAGCTAGATAGATGGGCAAATGAATGGGAGTTTTGATTTAATGCAGCAAAATGTAAGGTCTTGAGGTTTGGGAAACATCGATGGGATGCTGCATTCTCTATGGGAGGAGTTATACTGGAGAAAGTAGGGGAGACAAGAGATCTGGGGTTGATGATTGATATAAACCTGAAATTTAGGGGACATATTGCAAAGGTGGTGAAGGTAATACAGAGGATTGCTGCAATTATGAGAAGGGCACTGACCTGCAGAGATAAAAGGGTTATCATTCCATTGTATAAGTCTCTGATCAGACCACACTTAGACTATTGTTCTCAGATCTGGTCCCCAGAATTTGAAGGGGATAAATTAACTGTGGAAAGGATACAAAGACGAATGACAAAGATGGTTTCAGGACTGCACAAGGATAATATGATTGAAAAATAATTTTTTCTAAAAAAAATAGGTAATTTTTTATATGATATTAATAGGTGAAAAGCAGAAGGTGTCAAGAGAAACTGAATTATGAATTTGATCTACAAGGGACACATGAGTAAAATTTTTCATAAGGTGGTGTAGTGCCTTAATGGTGAATGACCATAAGGAAAGGTATGATTTATGTGAAATACAGCAAGCAATCTATTGATAAATTTTGAGAATTCACAAAGCTCGCCAAATACTAATAAATGCTTAATATTCAATAAACACATTAAATATGCTGCTAGTAAGTATGCATAAAAAAAACACTGATCTCACTCTCCTAAGTTTAAAAGCAGCTAAATTGCAAGACTAGAATTTAATACCTTGGCAGCCCTGTTTTTCAATAAAAACCCAACGGTAAGGGCAGCTATCACATTTATCTCCAACAACACCAGGAAGACATTGGCAGTGGCCACTTACAGCATCACATACAGCACCTGCAGAATACTTCTCATCACAGTTGCATGCTACATAAAATAATTTAGAGAAACTGATTAATTGTTTATGTTAATATTTAATCTCATATTTACATATATAAAATCATCTTAATAAGCATGTATTATTTAAACTGTTAGTAGGAATGTATATAGAAAATGGTATCTTGGAAGCAAGTAAGTGTGAGAATGGGAATAATCAAAGAACGAATGCTCTCAGATCTCAGTTCGAGTTTGGATGTCAGGTTGGTCAACTGGATTCAGGATTGCCTGTTCGATAGGTATCAGAGGATTATGTATGGTGGGGCCGTTTCAAGGCGGCAGAGGGTTACAAGTGGGATCCCATGGGGGGCTCAGTACAGGGACCTATATTGTTTAACCTTTATATCAATGACATTGTCAGTGGATTGCAAGGGGATATTCAGTTGTTTGCGGATGATGCGAAGCTGGGAAGGTTTATTGGTAATAATGCAGATGTGGTAGCTCTGCAAGAGGATTTGAATAAACTGCAATAATGAGAAGGATGCTGACCTGCAGAGATAAGAGGGTTATCTTTCCTTTGTATAAGTCTCTGATCAGACCACACTTGGACTATTGTTCTCAGATTTGGTCCCCAGGATTTGAAGGGGATAAATTAACTGTGGAAAGGATACAAAGACGGATGACAAAGATGGTTTCAGGACTGTACAAGGATAGTTATGAGGATTGGCTGAGGAAATGTGACTGCAGAGTTTGGTGGATAGAAGAAGGAGAGGTGATATGATTGAGACTTTTAAACTGTTGAGAGGTGGTTACAGGGTTGACACTGGGGAGTTCTTTTGCTTGGTTGAACAGAGGGAAGGAGTGATGACAAGGGGCCATCCCTGGAAGTTACGAAAGGAAACTGTGAGCAAGAGGGTGAGGAGTAGTTTCTTTGCATGGAGGATGGTTGACCCATGGAATGCATTGCCTGATAGGGTGGTGAGAACAAGAACGGTCAATGAGTTTAAGGATGGTATGATAGACTTTGTGTTTTCTAGGAGGGACCTCCCACGATGAGTCTTGATAGACTTTGTGTTTCTAGCACCTCCTGCGATGATTCTTTTGACTCCATGGAGGTCTGAATAATAATAATGATAATAATAATCTGAAACTTGAATGAGATAGTCATTAAAGAATATGAGGGTACATGCAGATGCAAGGAGATAAATACCATTATGTGTACTAATATCAGAAGTCTTAGGAATCAAGAAAGGAGTTTTTAGCATAGGCTGGTTTGATTTCTCCAAAAAATATAAGCATGAGTGAGACTTATTTCATTTAGAAGGATATTGTTACAGGTACAGAAAGCAAAGGATAATACTGTATATTAAAAGAGAAAGAGTACAGGATAGGAAGGAGGGGATGGAATCAATGAGTAAAAGTTCCACAGGAGGACAGTATGAAAAGGAAGATAATTTGATAAACTGGAATGTAAGCCGTGATAATTAATTAAATAAACTTAATATGAATTTTACTTATGTCATTCTCATTAGCACAGAATTTTTGTTTTAGTGTCAAGGGCATCTTCAGTATGACTTTCAAATTAAATAACTAGAACATAAACTGGAAGATTCAAGAATAAAAATGTGTGATCTACAGATTCATGATATACAGGGTGTTCGGGATAAATTTGACAGTTTCGTAAGGAAAAAGAAAATCTTCTTTGTATCTATTAAATTTAATGAATTGACAAAAAAACATTACAGGCAGAGTTAATTACAATACTATCAACAAGATTTACTCAAAATAACCACCATTAGCATCGATCACAGCTTCAATTCTGCTTCGGAACCTCGAACAAGCTGATGCTACAGTCTCCCTGGGAAGGGCCGCAAAAACTGTTTTAATTTTATCCATTAACTGGGCTTTTGTATTACTGGAAGTGCGATTGGTGTCTTTTTCAACTGCGCCCCATACAAAATAATCCATGGGGTTAAGGTCTGGGGAGTTTGGAGGCCAAACATTTGGACTGGTGAAGTCGTAGAAATTTTCAGACAACCATTTTTGACTTTTCCCAGAGGTGTGGCAAGGGGCCGAATCCTGCTGCCATACATACGGCCTACCATTGGCTACCCTTGTTATCCAGGGCTTGACTACAGTTAGCAACTCCACGAACAAAGCCCGAATTCCAATGCCAGGGTTCTTCAACACCTGTTCCTGCAGATTTGCGAGGAATTCTGCTGTACGAACGCAATCAGATCGTCTGCTAGGGATCTTTCTTCTTGCTACATCCTCGTAGTCACCATTGCAAGTCTCTAGTTCATGCCTGATTGTTTTTACTGTAATCAGGGAGCATTGGGCAGCAGTCGTAATATCCTTATTTTGATGGCGGGCACGAATCATCATGATACAAGTTATTCTCTTCCATGATTCAGGTGGGTTCCAGCTATCCATCCTTTCTGACATCTTGTATATGAATGAAGAAGGGTCCAAACTTTTAAATGAAGAGAAGTGTGTGTTAATACATGTAACTTACGGAAAAATATAATTAATTATAAATATGTCAAATTTATCCCGAACACCCTGTATAGTGACACAGACTAAATACATTAAGGTCCTAATAAAATAACTTTAATTAACAAGTGATCATTATTCAAAAAATATTTCTGAAACTTATGGAGAAATACTATATCCCATAAAAAGCAAAATTTCAGTCATCACATCTCATTAGATTTGGACAATGTAGCAATTTTTCACAACTTTCTTTACTTAAGCACACATAACTATCTCATAAGATAATTACTTTTATTCAGAACCTTAATTTTCTTCCAAACAATATGATGTTTAGTGGAAACATGCTCTTCGTGTTCCAACTGTTTGGACTCATATAATTTAATGTAGTCTACATGCTCATCATGATGGATGTCTACTGATCTACCTGTTTGGTCAAAATATGATAACCCACACTAGCACGGAATTTGATAGACTGCAGGATGAGACAATAATGGAAGTTTATCTTTCACAGAGCCTAGAAAAGTAGAAATCTTAGTAATAGATGAATGGCATTTATAGACCAACAGATCTAAGTAGTTTGTTTGCCTTCAGTAACCAAACTACATAGATCAGAGATACCTTTAATATAGCTGATGGTAACACAACGGACCACCTCTGTATCAACACAACCACAATGAGAAACATATGATAAGGAAACTATAACTATCAATGATTTTGTTGCTATAAGATTCAGTAAATTCATCAGTAAAGAACGAAGACTCGATGCAATTTATTTCCTGAGACAGTAGCAAACGTGAGCTCAATGCACCAGTCTCAATGATGCCAGATTTTTGACAAGCATGAATATAAAGTCCAGTATGGATTTTCTTTCTAAAAACTAAGATAAAAATGAAGATTACAATCTGGTTAACAAAGGAAAAGAGATCTATAAAGAAATCTTATTGACAAAATGTAGTAATCCATACCAGAAGGATCGTTTGGAAAAGATGCTACTCAGTCCCAGTTGTTTGAATCATTCTATGAAGTAATTAGCAAGTGGAGGAGAAAAAGAACAACCCATAGATGTATCCTCAA
Source organism: Typopeltis vanoorti (assembly GCF_054136105.1). Taxonomy (NCBI): domain Eukaryota; kingdom Metazoa; phylum Arthropoda; class Arachnida; order Uropygi; family Thelyphonidae; genus Typopeltis; species Typopeltis vanoorti. Next base: position 65,176,527 of record NC_143552.1, on the reverse strand, counting down.
TTTGTTGGTACAATTTATTCTGGTATGTAAAGTAGCCAGAGTGAATGAAAAAGTCAAACGGGTGGATAATATTCACTGGAAAGTCTTGCTTAATGAAGTCAGCTGTTTCATCTAAAGCAGGGGTCACCAAACTTCTTTGACAATCAACCCCTTCAAGAGTTTCTTGACTTTTTTATCGACCCCCCTCTATTTTACTATTACGTAATTATAATAGGACAAGCAAAGAAGATGCTTATGTGAGTTTTTAGATTGTTTATTTTATAGTTACAGTGTTTATTGTATGCATAATATAATATATATTATTATATTACTTTTACTACTGCTATTACTATCACTAGTAATATCACTGGTATTACTAGTGATAGTAATAAACTACTGGTATTAATATCACTGGTATTACTACCAGCCCTGCTGAACTCTTCAAAATAGAGAGGTTTAGCTCGTGAATGGATAACGATTGAATTATAATATGTATGTTGATGAATTTTAGAATATTAATGCTCACTTGTATGTCGATGCGCAAAAATGAGACTGGGATCAACACGTGCACGGTTCTTATTTACTTATACTTACACGTATTCAATCTCGCTCCTGCTGCGCCGGCCGGGCAGAAATCACTCAAATCCGTTTATTGGTAAATATGTCATTTTGGCCTACTTGATTGGCCTCCGTAACTATTTTCATGACCTTGCTCCATCTTACAGGTCCTATTTAATGTCACTGTTCCAACGATTCACTCTTAATTGCGTTGTCATTCAGGATGGAGGTAATCCAAGTTAACTGAATTAAATATTACCCATACAATGATGTCTTATATTTTTCTATCGACCCCCAATCAACGCCTGAGCCCGAATCATCCCTAACAATGTTATATCGACCCCTGGGGGGGTCGATATCGACCACTTTGGCGACCACTGATCTAAAGGATCATTTGTGAATAAAGACACAATATCTAAGCTGAAAAGGAGATCACCTAAGCAAAGACAAAATTCTGATATCTTTAATGAAAAGTAAGATGCAGAAGACATGAATAGAAGGAACTCATATTTCAGGAGAGTGGTGTTTGGTGATAACATCATATTATTTATTCATAATCAAGGACAGCAATCACCTGGGATGTGGTATAGCTAGAGTTTTACTGTAAAACTTATGGAATAGCTAGAATTTTTTGCATTCATTATTGTTATTAGGCCTCCAGGAAGTCAAGAATTCACTGAGGAAGGCCATACATCAACCACACCAGCAATCATACTTTCTCATAAATTCATCCACACTAGATACACTCAATACTTCAATGGGTCAACTGTTCCATTCACTCACAGCTCTATGAGAGAAAAATCCAGCTCTTATCCCTTTCTTAACTTCAAACAGATGCCCCCTTGTCCTGTCCCTGCCTTCTATATAAACATTATTATTATTATCATCATTAACATCTGACCTCCATAGAGTCAGAGACTCATCATGAGAGGTACACACTATTGTACACAATGCCCATCCACACCATACTTTAAAGTGATTCAATATGTCTACATTTACACCATACACAGGCAATGCATTCCACTCACCAACCACTCTCCATACAAAGCACCTTCTTCTCACTTTTCTGCTCACAGCCTCCTTATACAGTTTCCAGCAATGGCTTCTTGTTCTACCCCCCCCCCCCCCGTCTCCCATTCTATGAAAAATCTCTTCTATGTCAAACTGATAAAAAATCCCTGACTAGCTAATATGTTTCAATCATATCCCCCTCCTCTCCTCCTTCTATTCATGAAGCTTTGCAACTTACATTCTCTCAATCTGTCCTCGTACTCCACATTCCAAAGACCACTGATCACCTTTGTGAATCTTTGGACCCTTCCTGACATATCCTCGTCACCGTGAAAACCAGGCAACCAAATCTGTGCAAAATAATCCATATGACACCTGATCAAAGCCTTAAGCATTATGACCGTTCTATTTCTGCATGTAAGGATCATCTGCATCATTGCTATCTGATGTGATATGTTCACAACTTATCCAATGTGGCCCCTGAATTTCAGGTCCATATCCACCATCACTCCTAGATCTCTCATCTCCTCTACTTCTTTTAAACTTTCTCCCACTAAATATACATTTTACATCCCATCATTGCTTACCAAATCTCAAAACCTTACATTTCTCAACATTGAACTGATAGTTCCACTTATCTGCCCATTCATGCAATCTATTCAAGTCCTCCTGTAAGGCCATAACATCTGCTTGACTCTGCATTGCTTTCCACAATTTTACATCATCTGCAAACAGCCGTATATCACTAGTTAAACACATCCCAATATCATTAATATACAAATTGGACAACAAAGGTCCCAAAACTGATGCCTGTTGCACATTATTAATGAACTACCTCTTTCAAGATACTGCGCCCTCATATACAACTTTCTGATATCTATCTGTCAGCCAGTCACTGATCCAACTCAGAAGTCTGATATCTAATCCCATCTGTTTTGATTTATTTAACAGCTTGTCATGTGGCAGTCAATCAAAAGCTTTTGCAAAATCCAAGTACACCACTATATAAGCATCTCCCCTGTACAAGGTATTTGTCACCTTGATATAATATATAAGTAAATTAGTAAAACGTGATCTCCCTTTAACAAACTCATGCTGAAAACAACAGAGAATACTGCTTATCAACCCATTTCTGTATCCTACTTCTCACCAATCTCTGCAGTGCCTTTGCCACAACTCCAGATATACAGATTGCCGTATAAGTTGAAGCAACAGCCTTATCAAGGCCTTTATGCAGTGGAACAATTTTACTCACTTCCACTCCCTTGAAACATGTGCTGTTGTACATGTTGTACATGCTGTTGTTTCATCCATTACCATCATCTTACCATGATCATTCTTCCTTCTACTTGGCACATATCTAAAATACTCTAAGATTTTTCTTCGCCTGATTTTCCAATTTCTGTTCATACTGCATTTTTGTTTTCCTTACCAATTGAATCACTCTTCTGGCTTGTTATTCATACTCTTCATGTAACTGATTATTACCATTATTCCTCTTATACTGCCTCCAAAGTACCTTCTTCTTCTTCTAGATTTCATGCTTAAGCGATTCATTCATCCATTTTACCACTACCTTCTTCAGGTTTTTTTTGCCTTCAGAATATCTGGTGGCGCTAGTGTCCTTGGTAAATGTGGCGGTCGAGTTTAGCTAGTCTACAAAACGTGTTTTTAAAGTTAAATATAGTGTGGCTTTTTGTCACAAATTGTGCTGCAATTGTGTATCGGTTAGAAACAAGTGTCCTTCAGTGGTATTATTGTTTAGAGCTGTGTTGTATATATTGTGTTTTCACTGCCGTTTGTTTCACTATATCAATGTGTAAAGATGGCGTCCAACAAGAAACGTACGTCAGCGGCGCGCAGGACTTCTACTACTACAAGAAAGGCCGGCTCAGCGTTGGATTTTTCGCAATGGATGCGTTGCGGAAACTGCTATATGTATGCACCGAAAAATGTGAAGGATCTGTGGTCGGTCTGGCAAAATGAAAAGAACGAAAATGTCGACGTATGTGAGAAGTGTCGGGATAGGCTGGAGCGTTTAGGAATGGAAGCTGACATCGGGACCGTAGCGGAAGAACTTCGGCGGGAGTTTATGAAAATGAAAAATGACCTTCATCTTCTTCATGAGGAAGTGGAAGTGATCGGTAAGGAGATACTGGAAGTTAAAGCGGAGTTTAATGTGTTAAACAGAGAAATTAGGACTATAGAGATTACTTTAGCTGAAGTAACTAGAACAGGATTACATATGGGTGAGTCTTTGGTGAATGATTCAGTAATAAATAGTATGGGAGTGATTGTGAGTCAATATAATAAAACCACAAGTGGCCTAGAAAAAATGAGATGTAGTGAGAGTGGGGGGGGTAAGTAATAGAGAGTTGAGTAGTGAAGCTGGGAGAGTCATGCTGAATAGTGTAGAGAATGAGTCCATGAGTGTGGACTTGAATGAAGTTAAGAGTAGTAAAATATATGGTGATTCTATGATTAAGGGTATGGAGAGTGGTATGCATGAGGAGTGCTTGGCTGATGGGACAATAGAAAGAGTGGCTTTAGCAATAAAGAGAGGGCATGAAGCAGACAAGATGATAGTTATGGTGGGTACGAATGACCTGAGAGGTAGTATAAATCGGGTAGGAAAAGATTTAAGAACATTATTAGATATTGTGAAGAGGAAAAGTGTCAATGGGAGAATAGTGTGTGTGCTGCCTCGTTTTGACAATTACGAGTTAAGTAGACGAGCAATGATAATGAATGATATGATTGCAAGAATGTGCAGAAAAAGAGGTCTGGAGTTTGTTGATGTTTGGAGTGTGTTTGAAGGAAAAAGGCAGTTGTATGCTAGAGATGGACTGCATCTTAACATGGAAGGACATAAGCGATTGAAGAAGTTATTGTTTTCTGAACAGGTTGAAGTTATTGGGCAGGGAAACTAATATTGAAAAGGTTGAGTGTAAGAGAGAGAAACTTTAGCACTGATTGTGTATTTATTGATCCTTATAGGCTGAATAAATTGCAGAAGAGAGGGGATAAAAATCGGCATAGGACTACGGTAGTTAATGACTTATATATCAGTTCTAAAGCCGGTACAAGATCTAGAGGGAATCTGCAATTTTTGTATACCAATGCTAGAAGCATTCGAAATAAGAGAGAAGAATTTTTGGCATTAGTCAGTGAAATCTCACCAAAAGTTGTAGGCATTAGTGAAACTTGGCTGTCAGCAGAAGATGTGGTCACTGGAATTGAATGTGATGGGTACACTATTTTCAGGGAGGATAGAGAAGATAGAACAGGGGGAGGAGTACTGTTGATGATAGCTGATGTGTTGCAGCCAAAGAAAGTAGTATATCATGATGATAGACATGTGAATAAGAGTTCATTTGAGGCAGTCTGGTGCGAAATAGCGACCAACGCAACCAAATATACAGTTGGATGCTGCTATAGGCCAGGGAGTACGGGGGGAGATATTGAATTCATGCATCAGCAACTTAGTGCAATGAGTGAAGGCTTGGTGATTATTATGGGGGATTTTAATTACGGTGATATCAATTGGAAGGAGGAAATATCACGTAGCAAAAAGGAAATGGAATTCATACATCTTCTACGAGATAATTACTTGAAACAGCACGTAACTGAAGGGACACGTGGTGTGAGAGTGTTGGACCTGGTTATTGGTTCAGAGGTTATATGCATAAGTAAGGTGTCCTCGTTACCTCCAGTTGGTGAAAGCGATCATGTGGTATTGACTTGGGAGGTTGCAAAATCTGTGGATTTTTCTATTAAGAAGGGGTATGTACGGAACTACAGGTTAGGCAATTATAACAAGCTTCGGAGTGAGCTTGCAGCCATCCCATGGCAGAACATATTGCAAGGGAAAGATGTTAGCAGTGCTTGGGATAAAATCAGCGGGTATCTGAGGAAAGCAATATCAGATTGTGTCCCCATGGTTAGGAGGTCAAACAAGGCAGGCATTAGATGGATGAGCAGTAGTATCAAGCTTGAACTGCAAAAAAAGAAAATGTTATGGAGAATTTACAAGGAGAAAGGCGATCAGGACACCCATGAGCAGTACAAGGCTCAAGCTAGGAAAGTTACCAGCATAGTAAGAAAAGCTAAATCAGATTATGAGAAGACCTTAGCCAAAGAGATCAAGGGTAATCCCAAAGAGTTCTTCCGCTATTTGGCAAGTAAGAGGAAGAATGACTTCGGAAGGATAACCTTAGTGGGTGCTGATGGTATTGAGGTGACAAAATCAGATGTAATAGTCGAGTTACTGAGTGATCACTTTTCAAAAGTCTATCACCCAAGTGAGGATATCTCTATACCTACAGCAATACCTAATGTGAGAATTGAAGCTAAAGAATCAGAGGTATTAAATATATTGCAAAACTTAAATGCAAACACTGCAGTAGGCTTAGATGGAATATCAGCTCGGGTGTTGCGTGAATGTGCAAATGAATTGTCAACCCCTCTCACCTGGATATTTAACTTAAGTTTGAACTCTGGTATGGTCCCTAGGGAGTGGAAGTTAGGCAAAGTGGTTCCTTTGCATAAGGGTGGCTCTAAAACTGCGGTATTGAATTACAGACCAATCACCATCTCAGGAGTAGTGGTAAAAGTATTGGAAAAGATGGTTAAAGACAAAATTCAAGAATGGGTGGATCAGGATATGATACTCTATAGAGGCCAACATGGTTTTGTTAAAGGTAGATCCTGCCTTAGCAATCTATTAACTATTCATAATAGAATAACATCTGAGTTGGACAAAGGAACTGGCTACACAGTGGTACTTCTGGATTTTGCTAAGGCTTTTGACAGGATACCCCATAGAACACTGTTACGCAAATTGGAGCAGATGGGAATGGATATTAAATTGGTGATATGGATAGGAGAATGGCTCAGGGAGAGATACCATAAGGTGGTGTATGGAGGAGCCGAGTCCAGAATGAGGCAGGTGACCAGTGGTGTGCCTCAGGGCTCTGTGCTTGGGCCAATGTTGTTTAATTTGTATATAAATGATATAGGAAACGGCTTAAAGGGAGATATTCAGTTGTTTGCTGATGATGCAAAGTTGTGTAGTGCAATAAAAAATCAAGCTGATGTTGAAAGTTTGCAGGAGGATTTAAATAAGCTGGTAAAATGGGCAAAAGAAAATGGATGTCAGTTCAATGTGGAAAAGTGTAAAGTCATGCATTTTGGGATTAAAAGATTACCAGCTGTGTACTACATCGATGGAAAGGTACTCCAAGAGATTGATGAGGATAGGGACTTAGGGGTATTGGTAGATAGGGAGATGAAGTTCAGAGGACACATTGCTAAGGTGTCCAAGATTGCACATAGGATTACTTGGTTGTTGAGGAACACACTGACATCCAGAGATAAAGAGGTTATAATTCCCCTTTATAAAGCATTGATACTTCCACATTTGGATTACTGTGCTCAGGTCTGGTCACCTGGATTCCTTGGAGATGAGGAGGCTGTGGAGAGGGTTCAGAGAAGAGTGACCAAGTTGGTGAGTGATATAAAAAATGCTCCCTACATTGATAGATTGAGAGCTTGTGGATTGCAGAGATTGGTTGATAGGCGAAGAAGAGGGGATATGATAGAAACATTCAAATTACTAAAAGGTTTTTATAGGATTGATGCAGGGGAAATGTTTCAGCTGTGTGAAAGTGATGGAAGAACAAGAGGTCATCTCTGGAAATTAAAGAAGAGTGTGGTTAACAAAGGTGTCAGAACAAGGTTTTTTGCCTGGAGGGTGGTGAATGAGTGGAATTCATTGCCTGACTTAGTTGTGAGCTCTTCATCTGTAAATGAATTCAAGAAGAGATATGACAGATATTGTTTTGCTAGTTTGGGTCTCCCGCGATGAGTCTACTGACTCCATGGAGATACCCGTAATAATAATAATAATAATATACTCACACATTGATGTTGTCATGTATTTTTTTGTCAGTTCCCAAGCAGCATTTATTTCCTTGCCGCTCAACTCTTTGTTCCATGCCATAGCTCCACGCTATCTCCTAAGCTTGTCATAAATACCAGCCTTATAATTCCACATATATCCTTTCCTCACAAAAGTCTGCATATGACTAGCCACACTACAGATAATCACTTCATGATCACTTTCACCAACTGGAGGAAGGTGTGAAACCCACTCACAATTACATCATCTGATGATGAAATGATCAGATCTAAAACTCTCGATCCTTGTATGCCCTCCTTTATATGTTGCCTGATATAGTTATCTCTCCAGAACTCGAAAAATTCACTTTCTTTATTCCCAAATGGATTTTTCTCTTCTTTCCAATTTAGACCATCATAATTAAAATCGCCCATAATAATCACCCATTTCTTGTCCACACGGTTAGCCTAGTGGCTATGCACTTTGCAACCATATGCCTGGGGAAGGAGTGTCCTAGGTTTGATTCCTGTCGATGACGTGAGGAGCTTAAGGATCTTCCTCAGCCTAAGCCAAGTTAGCTGGTCTTGGCATGGACAGCCGGGTCCCCCCCCCCCAGTTTATCTGAGGTTTTTCATCTCGCAAGCAGGTAAACTGGCCACATGAACACACACACATGGATACAGTAAAGAATTCTTAAGACAATCCCTCCAGCCATAGCTCTGAATTGTCAATTATGCCAGTCCCGAGAAATAAAAATAGGAGGGATTGAGGTGGTGCCGTACCTCCCCAATAAAAGGGGCTCACAGCTGTTGAATCACCATATGAAATGAATGAATAAAACCATTTCTTGTTCGTTAACTGAAGCTATTTAATCTATTTCTTCATTGCCACCCTCTACACTCCTTAGCCTATAACAACAACCATCTAAATATCTCTTCCTATCAACCGTCATGTTGCACCACACTGCCTCATAACTATTACCACTATTTCCTTCTTTCATGTTTAACTCCTCTGCTATCAGCAACAGCACTCTCCCTCCCTTCTTGTCCTTTCCATCCTCGCAAATATGATGTATCCTTTCATTTCTATTCCCACTAGAATATCATCTTCATTCAACCATGTTTTACTTATTTTGGGGTAAATAAACTCAATCGGTGAATTCGTGATAAATAAACTCAATCAGTGAAACTAGAAAAAGGAAAAATTTTGTCAAGTGATATCCTATAATGGCTTCTCAAATGTTTATAGACCTCTATCATATCACCCCTCTTTCTCCTGTCTAATGGTGTCTCCAGTCCACATAATCTCAATCTATGCTCATAGTCTACATTCGATAATTCTGATATCATCTATGTTGGAAGTTTTTCCACTTGGTTTTACTATAAATTAAAGATACTAAGAAATTATATACTTGGTTTAATCCTTTATCTGAGTGTAAGCCAACAAAGTTTGTACCTGAAATATAATCAGGACTGGGACAACTCGTATATAGAAGCTAATGACTTCACATCACTTGCCTTAGTATTCCATAATGCAAAGCACATATCCTTGTGGGAATGTATAATGCTATGCATTATGGGAAGAGTCACTACCTAGACCAGTTTCCCTGTTTAAGTGTGGGGTTACCTCTCCAAAAACTAGTGAGATCCCTCGGATCACCCAACAATGAGCGACCTGCAAGATCAAAACCTCAGTGTTTTTCCTCTCAGTGTTTTTCTCAGGCCCACCCTGCCATTGAGAAAAACTTTCAGCATTGGCTCTACCCTGTGGCAGGCTCACCCCACCACCGAGAAGAGCTGCTCATTTTTCATCTGGGGGTAACAGCAACAGCCGTGCCTCAGTTAACTTCAAGGGCAATGCTGTAGCCCTTTATTACCCCCCTCTCCTCCCATCCCCTCCTCCAGAACCTGGGCAACAGCAACAGCCAAGCCTCAGTTAAAACTTCATGGGCTACAGCACTGCCATTCATCAACCAAGCTTCCAACCAGTTTCGACCTTTATTGAGGACTCTTCAGTGGGAGCCAGAACCAGAGGTGATACTAAGGTTGAAGTAATGCCGAAGTCATATTTTCATATACGAGTAGCCAAAAGGTGTCACACCATATTATGAAAATACTCTGAATTAGATAGTTGTTGGAAGTTTTTATGCTTGGTTATACCATAAATTAAAGATACGAAGAAATTATATACTGGGTTTAATCCTTTATCCAAGTATAAGCAAACAAAGTTTGTGCCTGAAATAGAATCAGGACTGGGGCATTTGCATTATGGGCTACAGGTGCAAACTTCGTTTGCTTACACTTGGAACTAGCTGCAGATCCAGAAATGAGCTGTTGTGTTTGTATACATATGCTAGAAGTATAAGAAACAAGGCAGATGAAATGGTTGCACTAATTGCATCTGTTCACCCAAAGATTGTCAGAATAAGTGACACAAGGTTGGAAGAGGACGACATCCTGACAGGAATAGAGATGGAAGGGTATGATGTTATAATAAATTTAGTTCAATCCTTTATCCAAGTGTGAGGAAACAAAGTTTGCGCCTGAAAATATCTTCAGGATTGAGGAAAGGTAGTGCAACACCAGGCAACTCGGAGGAAAGGTGGACCAAGCTATCATCATTCCCATCTCAGTATCTCCTATAATGCAAAACACATCTCCTTACAGATATGTATAATGTTATGCATTAAGGGAAGGGCCACTACCCAGAGGTTTCGACCTTTATTGAGGTCTCGTCAGTGGGAGCCAGGCTCAGAACTGGAGATACCAAGGCAGAAGCAATGGAGAGGTCATCTTTACCTATAGGAGTTGCCAAAAGGTGTGCCACCTTATTATTAAGTTACTCTGGATTTAGAGAAAGATGTTGAAAGTTTATTTTGCACTTGGTTAGACCATAATAAATTTAGTTTAATCCTTGATCCAAATGTGAGCAAACAAAGTTTGCAGTTGTAAATATCTTCAGGACTGAGGAAAGGTAGTGCAACACCTTTGTTTGCTCACACTTGGATAAAGGATTAAACTAAATTTATTATAGTCCAACCAAGTGCAAAATAAACTTTCAACATCTTTCTCTAAATCCAGAGTAACTTAATAATAAGGTGGCACACCTTTTGGTAACTCCTATAGGTAAAGATGACTTCTCCATTGCTTCTGCCTTGGTATCTCCACCTCTGGGCCTGGCTCCCACTGACGAGACCTCAATAAAGGTCGAAACCTCTGGGTAGTGGCCCTTCCCTTAATCCATAACATTATACATATCTGTAAGGAGATGTGTTTTGCATTATAGGAGATACTGAGATGGGAATGATGATAGCTTGGTCCACCTTTCCTCCGAGTTGCCTGGTGTTGCACTACCTTTCCTCAATCCTGAAGATATTTTCAGGCGCAAACTTTGTTTGCTCACACTCGTATAAAAGATTAAACTAAATGTATTATAGTCTAACCAGGTGCAAAATAAACTTTCAAGAAGGGTATGATGTGTTTCGTGAGGATAGAAGGGGTAAAAGGGGATGGGGGGGTGCTATTGATGATAGAGAAATAGTTATGTCCATGCTAAGTAGAGATGCAAGAGTAAAATAGTGCCAGTGGTTTTGAGGCAGTATGGTGTAAGATAGAGGTGAATGGAATCAAATACTTGGTTGGATGTTGTTATAGACCAGGTAATGTGGACGGTGGTGAAAATGAAATGTATAATCAAATTAGTCAAGCAAATAAGAAAATGGTGATCATTATGAGCAATTTTCATTATGGCAATATAGACTGCAATGATGAGATAGCAACTGGAAGTAAAAAAAAAATGAGTTTCTTGAGTTTTTGTGGGATAACTATCTCAGACAATATGTAACAGAGGGCATGAGATGATTGAGGGTCTTGGATTTGGTTATCTCATCAGAGAATGTAACTATAAATGAGGTGTCAAATCATCCACCAATTGGTGAGAGTGACCATGAGGTGATTACCTGGGTGGTTGCCGGCAGTGTGAGGACCTCTGTGAGAAAAGAGTATATGTGGAACTACAAGGGGGAGTGATTATGAAGAGCTCAGGAGACAGCTTGCAGGTGTAGCGTGGAATGAGGAGTTAGCTGGAAACAAGATCAATGCAGCTTGGGGGATTTTCAAAAACTATCTAGTAGATGCAATGTCTAAATGTATTCCAAGGGTGAGAAGGTTAAATAAGGTAGGTGTGAGATGGATGAATAAAGAGATTAAGCATGCGATATACAGAAAAAGGGCATTGTGGAGGCAGCAAAAGAGAAGTGGAAATAACCAATTTCATGAGGTCTACAAAGACCAGGCAAGGAGGGTGACTTGGTTGGTGAGGGTAGCAAAAGAGAGGTATGAACAGCAGTTAGCTAATGAAGCCAAAAAGAATCCTAAGGAGTTCTTTTGATATGTAGCCAGTAAAAGAAAGAATGATTATGGAATGACAAAATTATGGAGATATGATAGAGACCTATAAGTTGGTAAGGGGTTGTTATAGGATCAATGCTGGAAAAGTTCTACAGAAAATAGTGGGAGATCAGAGGAGAACCAGAGGTCATCCCTGGAAACTGTATAAAGAGGGTGTGAGTAGGGGAGTGAGAGGCAGGTTTTTTTTCATGCAGAGATTGGAATGCCTTGCCTGAGAATGTGGTGTCTGCAAAGAGTTTGAATGTGTTTAAAACATGGTATGATGAGCTGTGTGTGTGTGTGATAAAAGGACCTCCTTGACTCCATGAGGTCTTGGGATGATAATAATAATAATAATAATAATAATAATATTGATTGTTATTATCTTTGTTAGTCTTCTTTGAGGTATTTTCACAAATTCTTTAAACCTTTTGATCACAGAAGACCAAATCTGCACACAGCACTCAAGACAAACACTTATATCCTTAGATGAAAATGAATGTTTCTACATTGCAATTATCCTCTAGTTGTGTTTCCAATTTTTGCTATGTCACTGTTTAACTTCAGTTTTTATCCGTCATAACTCTGAGATTTCTAATCTCATCAGTTACCACAAACATAATCCCACTAATATAATATGTTGTTGCATATTGCATCATGCCAAAGTGCATAATTTTTTAATTATTAACATTGTAATTGTTTTATTGTAATTATTAACATTGTAATTGATAGCCATTATCAATTGCCCACACTTCCAGCTTATTAAAATCGCCCTGCAAATGCTATATATCAGTAGCATCTCTGATTGTCTGCCTATCTTTGCATTCTCAGCAAACAAACAAACAACTGAAGATCTCCAGTCAGCCCATTTCCAAACATCATTAATGTATGTATTAAACAACAATAGTCCAAGGTATGATCCCTGGGGAACACCACTTATCAAATTAAATCTGGCAGATTCATATCCCCCACATATCACTTGTTGATATCTGTCCATCAGCCACCCACTTATCAAAGCTAACAGTTTATATTCCAATCCCATATTCTCTAGTTTGTGCAACAGCCTTTCATGTGGCATCCTATCAAATGCCTTAGCAAAGTCCCACAGTATCTTAGCATATCCATTCCTTTTATCCAACTCTGCTGTAACATTATTATAAAATATGAGTAAACTGCTCTTGACATGACTTCCCTTTAGTAAATGCTTGCTGTTCCTTGCAAAGTATATGTTGTTTTGTCAATCCATTTTTGTATGCAAGTTCTTACCAATTTCTCTAAAATCTTTAAAATTACTCTTACCCCAGAAATATTCTTAGATCAATGGTAAGACACATCACTGTTTGCACCACCCTTATGCAATGGAATTATCATACACTCTTTCCATTCCTTTCCCTTGGTTAAGACTCATATTATACAAACATTGCTCAGTGCTACATAGGCCATTACATTATAACTAATATTGTTTTCATGTGTCACTATCTTAAATGGACTCAAGTCATCAGATATCATTAGTAGTACTCCTGCCCCCTTCTCCAATCTCTTCTGTCATTCCTAAAAATACCATATCCTTTGACCCTGATTCCCATTATGACATCCAGGTCTGAGAGCTAGATTTCTCTGATGACAACAATTTTAGGCCAGAGTGTATTCACAAAAGCAACAAACTGAACCACTTTGTTTCTAATGCTCCTGACATTTGTGTACAGATTTAACTAGTTACCTCCTCACTTTTTCTTAAATATACAGTCTACTTGGCCCATTTGGGCAACTTTCAATTTTCCCTCCTCACACTCTCCTTAACTCATTACTATTGTATCTCAATTAAAAAAAAAATTCTATTCTCTCTTTTCTTTCTCACCTCTTCCAAAGCCTTTCATATTGTTTCTCATACATCTGCTATTACTTAAATTATTATTTCCAACTAGCACTACCATATCTTTTCTTTTTTACTTTGTTTTAGGTGTAGTTCTGTGAAGAATTTTATTGATGGTACTATTTTCTAGGGCCATTGTTTATAAATGTCACTTTCTGTGTGTGTGTGTGTGTGTGTGTGTGTGTGTGTGTGTGTGTGTGTGTGTGTGTGTGTGTGTGTGTGTGTGTGTGTGCGTGCGTGCGTGCGTGTGTGTGTGCTCAAGTTGAATATAATTTTTTCTATAACACAATAATTGTCTCCATAATTTTCAAAAATGAATGCCAACTGCTTAATGTGTTTAAAAAATATCATTGTACATGAGTTGCCATTGTAATAATGTGGAAGAATTAAATATGTGCACAAGAGAAAAATGCTCATAATTCATAAAAATGAACCCCTTTCAGTTTAGAGATTCAGTGCTGATTTGATTTGAACTGCAGCATGATGTAAATTTTTTACTACAAAAATACTCATAGGAATTAAAGGAATAATTTATAAGTGGAAAGTTTTCTATAATGAATTTCCATTAGAACAGTAGCAATAATCTGGGGTTTTGGCCAGAATTTATTGTTATAGAAAATACCACCATGCAAAGTTAGGTAGAATTATCAGGGGTAGTGCTGATGTCAGTTCTCTACAGGAAGATTTGAATAGACTTTTAGCTTGGAAAAATGAATGGGGCTGCAGTTTTAATATTAATAAATGAAAGGTGTTACACTTTTGAGGCAGAGAGAGATATAAGGCTACATACTATATTGGTGGAGCTGTACTTCAGGGAGTGGATGAAAGTCTGGATCTTGAATCAATGGTAGATAGTGGACTGAAGTTATGAGGGCACATCATATTGCTGCTATAATAAAATGTACACTGACATGTACACCAACATTGACATGTACAAACATCCACCAACATCTGTAATCAACATCTAATTACAGATGTTGATGGATAGGAGGAAAAGAGGAAATATGATAAAAACCTTCAAGTAAGTTAAGGGATTCTAACAGATTAATACAGAAAAAATTATACAAAGAGTGGATGTTAAGATGGGAAGAATAAGAGGCCATTCCCTGGAAGTTATATAAAGATGTAGTGAAGAAAGGTGTGAGGAGTAGATTTTTTACATGGAGATTTGTTGGTAAGTGGAATGCATTGCCAGAGCGCAATGTGAATGCAGGGAGTGTAATAATTTCAAAGTTCATTATGATAGACATGTTTCTGTTTGAGTGGGCCTCCCATGATGAGTCTATTGACTCCACGGAGGTTACCAAAATAATAATAATAATAAAAGTTAGCATTTACTTATGATATAAATTTCTAGAGCACATTTATAAAATTCTTGTTAATTTTAATAAAATCTATTTTGCATAATCTGATTTTTAAAATCCGAGTGCAATATAGTAATTATAATAATGAATGAATATTCATCACATTTCATACTGTTTATATTCCTGAAATATCTATGGCTAAAACAATAGTATGTCATTTTTTAATTCCCACTTACATATGCATCCATCATTTGAATATTGCCAATATCCAGGCTCGCACACATCACATGTAATTCCTGCTGCTCCAGGTTTACATAAACATTTTCCAGTTTGTATATCACACTGTTCACTTTCAGAAGCTGGACCACAATTGCAGGAGCGGCATCCAGCACAGCTGCTAAAACCCCAGTGATTTGGCTACATGAATCAACAGAAAAAATTTCATTAATGATGAGTGCATATAGAAAGCTTATACTCTTAAATTTGCTGTTCTGAAAAGTTTAACCTCAAAATCAAATTTTCAGTTAAAATCTTAGTAAGTAAATAAAAATATACTGTATTTAAAGGAAAAATCCAAATGATATTCAAAATATTCATAATACTCCAATTCATTTCAGTTCCCACTAATTTTTGCCAATAATTTTTGGCTTCTGCTTTTTCAATTAAAGAAGAAAATATAAAACAGAAGTCTACCCACTGATTAATGTGTTAACCATTCCAATCCGCTCCTTAGGATGGTTTTATAGATAGGTGATTAACCACCAGTGTGTCATGTGGTAATCTGTTAAAATGCCTTTTTGAAGTCCAAAAAGGCTGATTATAAAATGCAGGTAGATTGTTAACAGCAGAGAGAATCCTACACATCTTTCAATCCAATCCTTCATCATACTGCAAATCACATTTTTCATACTTTTCAACTGTTGAAATTCTATATTGAAGAGATCTATCTTAGTGGCATTTTGTGTGTGTATGTAATTATATTTTACTCCTGCATAAAAAGATTGACAAATTCAAATTCATCTATAAGATAAAAATTTTCCTAAGTCTACATGGCTCATCCAAATAGTGAAAAACTGCAATTGATGTAGAGATTACA
Organism: Typopeltis vanoorti; assembly: GCF_054136105.1. Lineage (NCBI taxonomy): Eukaryota > Metazoa > Arthropoda > Arachnida > Uropygi > Thelyphonidae > Typopeltis > Typopeltis vanoorti. The sequence continues at coordinate 65,160,419 of NC_143552.1, read as the reverse complement.
ACCATCTGCTTTCATACCAGTTCATGCAGGTAGTTCAAGATAAGAGTACATACACTGCAAATTAAAATCAGCCATTAAAACTAAAACTGATAAGATTAAGTTATTTTCTATGATTCCTATATAAGCTGAAGTTCTTCTTTCATTATGCATTATTCCTGCTTCCTATGCAGGGTCTGCTGTGTTACTTAGATGTGACTTCATGTTAGTACCACTCCCAACTGACCTGTCGCCTAGTCTGTCGCTGGGGGGGGGGGGATATATTTTTGGCTGTAGAAGTGTATTGTTCACGAGGCTGGATTGCCTACTTGCGGGATGAAAAATGCAGGATAAACTGGCGGAAAAAAACACTACTGCCCGCACCCAAGACCGGCTAACTTGGCTATGCCTGAGGAAGATCCTCAAGTTCCTCACGTCTTCAATGGGAATCGAACCTGGGACACTCCTTCCCCAGGCATATGGTTGCGAAGCACAAAGCCACTAGGCTAACCACGCAGACCCAATATAAACTGGACTACCAATGTTTAATTTTGGACCTGATCTCATGTAATTTGATTTGAGCCTTTCCTTGCCACTGGTAAATTCATTTCTGGCGTATGGCTGTATAGGAGATTCGAAAGAATAGAACACAGATGAAGCAGTTGTGTACAAACACTTTGGGGCAGTTGCCAGGAGTGCTGTGTCAGAACGATACCAGTGGCAGGTTATTTTCCCAATTATCAAAAGTGGCATATTATGCATGGTGCTATACTACAAATTTGCAAAGAGTGCTAAATGCTTATCTGCACTACTGAGATGAAGCCACTTTATTTGTCAGAATAATTGTTAGATTTGAGAAAATACAGGATGTCAGCCGGTGAAATTCATGATGTCGGTGAAAATACAGGATGTCAGTCGGTGTGTGTGTGTGTGTGCGCACGTGTGTTGTTACAAAAAGTTTTTGTAATCCCCGAAGATGTCTTTGTGAAGGAGATGAAATATTGGAAGTATTAAAATTAGTTTTAATCCTTTCTCAGTGCTGTTAATATTCCATTAAACCTCTAAGATGAATTTTTCACAGCACTTAAGCCTCAACACACGTATTCAGTCTGTGAAAATTATTCACCTTTTTATTCACAGTTTCACATTCATCTTATATTCATGTGTTCTAATGCAAGTTTAATATGGACTGCAGCTCAGTGGTGGTTATTATTATTAACACAAAATCTAAATGGAGTCAAAAGAATCATTGTGGGAGGCACACACTTGTCCATCAAATCCAACAAAGTCCATCAAATCATGATTCACACTCATTCAATGTAACTCCATTCACCACAATGTTAGCCAATGTATTCCACTCACCAACTATTTTCCATGCAAAGAACCTGCTTCTTATGTTCTTGCTTGCACTCTCCTTATACAGCTCCAAGAATGTCCCCCTTGTTCTATCCCCTTTCCCCTCCGTGAAAAATTTCTTCCCCTTAAACCTTTAACAACCCTTTACCTACTTAAATGTGTCATATCCACCCCCTCTTCCTTGCAAACTGTATTCCTTCAATCTGTTTTCATATCCAAATCCCATATCTCAAAGACCAGTTACCACCTTAGTCAGATATCTCCAGATCCTTTCCAGTATATCCTCATCACTATGAAAACCAGGGGACTAAATCTATGTACAATAACCCATACGAAGCCTGATCAATATGAATCAGGCCTCATATAGATTATTGGTCTTATACAATGATACCAGAACCTATTTATTTCTGCATATTAAGGTCCTCTGCATCATTGCCATTATCCAATGTGATGACTTTGCATCAAATAATGACAACGAGACCTCTGAACTTCAGAGTCTTGCCCTCCACAACCACTTCAAGACCTATTTTCTCCTCAACATCATGCAAAATTTCTCCACCAAGTATACACTTTACATCCCATTGTTGCCTAACAAATTTCAGGGATCTTACACTTTGCAGTATTGCATTGACAGTTCCATACTCTTGCCCACTCATACAATCTGTTCCAGTCCTCCTGTAAGGCCACAACTTGTACTTGATTCCTCATCACTCTCCCGAGTTTTACATCATCTGTAAACTGTTGTTTATCACCATATAAACCCCTCCCAATATCATTAATATACAATTTAAATAACTACAGTCCAAAAGTAGACCTCTGTGGCACACCATTAGTGACTTTCCTCTTCCAGAATACAGCGCTCCCCCTCCTCCCCATAAAAAAAGGATTGCTACAATAATGAGAAGGATACTGACCTGCAGAGATAAAACAGTTGGCAATCCATTTTATAAACACTAATCTGACCACATCTGGACTACTGTGCTCAAATTTGGTCCCCAGGATTTGAAGGGGATAAATTAACTGTGGAATGAGTGCAAAGATAGAAACAAAGATGATATTGGGACTGTACAATGTTAGTTATGAGGATAGACTGAGGGAGTGTGGACTGCAGAGTTTGGTAAACAGAAGAAGGAGAGGTAATATGACTTTTAAACTGTTGAGAGGTAGTTACAGGGTTGACACAGAGGGAAGAAACGATGAGAAGAAGCCATTCCTGGAAGTTATAAAAGGAAGTTGTGAGTAAGATGGTAAGAAGTGGTTTCTTTGCATGGAGGGTAGTTGAACCACAGAATACATTGCCTGATAGAGTGGTGAGAGCACGAATCGTCTGATTCAAGGAGTGGTGTGATACCGTTTTCTTTCCATGATGCGTCTTGTAACTCCATGGAGGCCCGAATCATCATTATCATAATAATAATAAAGCATGTTACTTATAATCAGAGGAAGTTACACTAAGGAAAAAAACAACAGCCTTGAGGAACATTATTCTTTGGAAGTATGACTGAAAAATACAACTACAGATGCCCAGAAATCTCTCTCAAAAGCATGTATTCATGAATAATTTTTCAAAGTCTGAACTACAAACTTGCCATTCAAGTTCTCAATGTTAGTATCTCGTACCTCAGTAGAAATAGAAATTGTTTATTTGAATGAATGAATGATAGCCAGCAGAGAAACACGAATAACCTGATTGAGTTTGAGGAAAATGCACATGAGGTGTTGCTTGTTTTATTTCCAACTTTAAGATCCATAAATTAAAATTTGCTTTAACACTGTGCTGAATATTACTAATTGAGGGTTTAGCTAATTTTCTCTCTTACTGAGGATGAATTTCTTCAACTGGCTAATTGAAATGCCTAGAACTGTTCGTTATTATTATTATTATTATTATACAGTATCTCCATGAAGTCAGAAGACTCATTGTGGAAGATCCATTATTCACTCAATACTATCATATTTCTCTTTAAACTCATTCACTGATGAATCACTTACAACTGCCTCTGGCAACCCATTCACCACACTCGAAGCAAAAAAATCTAGTCCTAACACCTTTGCTAAGCACATGCTTACAATTTTCATGGTTGCCCTTGCTCTCTCTCTCTCTCTCTTCCTGCCCATGTGCTAAAAAAAAAAAAAAATCTTCAGTCTCAATCCTATAAATCCCCTTTAATAACTTGAATGCTTCTCTGTCTCCTCTTTTTCACCTCTCAGCTAATTTTTGAAACCCACAGACCATCAATCTATTCTCATAGAGAACATTCCATAGACCTCAATAATCTTTGTCACTTTAGATCCTCTCCACAACTTCTTCATCCCCATGGAATGTGTGTGCATACCTGCATGGAGTAGTCCAGATATGGTTTTATATAGGGGAATAATAACACAGGCCTGATGAAAAAGTTGTCTGAGAAGTAATAATTGATTCTTATAGATTTTTAGGTGCTGAGTTCAGAAAAAACAGTAAAAAAAAATCCATCGCCCAATTTTATCCAATTTCTAATTTTATCGATTTTATTAGTAGTATTTGGATTTAAATTCAGCACATTGGTATTTATTTTCATTCTCCTTTATTTACAGCTAATTAGTCGTATAATTGCTCTTTTGAAGTTCCTTTTTATGGTAAATAAAGAAATTTCCACGAATTTCTCATTCTTAAGATAGGAGAGGGAGAGAGGAATGCAGATAAAAGTGCAGGTGGCTACTTCGAATCTGATTCGCAGAGATAACAGATTACTTTCCTGTTGTCACAGACACTTGCATTTTCTTTTGTGATGCTTTAGTTGAACTTTAGTCATTGACTACTAAGGTTATCATATTTCTGAAAGGTGGCATATTTTCTAAGAAGAAAGAAATTTTCTTCTTAGAGATTTTCTTCCTTACTTTTCAGAGGAAGGTGATTTAGTTTACTGTAGCAATATTCCTGGACTGATAAGCAAATTCAAAGTAAAATATGAAGTCATCGATTTAAGGTTGTTTATCAATTCCTCAAAAAGAAGCCTCAAAGCTGTGCTTCTCCATAATTACAATAAGTATGCTTCAGTACCAGTAGCACATTCCGTGCATTTGAAAGAACGATACAAAAATTTAGCCTTCATTCACAGCAAATTTAAGTACAATGATCATGGATGGACAGTTTGCAGTGATCTTAAAGTCATATCTATGATTTTGGAACAACAAAGTGGATACACCAAATACCCATGCTTTTTGTGCGAGTAGGATAGCCGAGATCGAGAGCAACATTGGATCAAGAAGGAATGGCCAGAAAGAGTCACATTAGAACCTGGAAGTAAAAATGTGTTACACAAAACTTTGGTTGCTTGGGAAAAAATCCTTTTACCCATGCTTCACATAAAGCTGGGATTGATGAAGCAATTTGTCAATGCTTTGTCAAAAGAAGGAGAGTGTTTTAAATACATCTGTGCAAAATTTCTGGGATTATCTACAGCAAAATTGAAAGAAGGCATTTTTATCGGTCCAAACATCAGGAAACTTATGAAGGATAAACTGTTTGAAGAAAAAATGGCAACTGTTGAAAAAGAAGGGTGGAAAGCTTTGAAAGGTGGTGACTGTTTTTAGGAAATCACAAGGACCCCAACTATAAAATGATTGTGGAAGACATGCTAGAGAAATTAAGGATTTGGGAGCTCCACGAGCTTAAAAATGCACGTTCTCAACTCTCATTTAGACTACTTTCCTGAATCTGGCAACTGTCAGCAAAGAGCAAGGAGAGTGATTCCACCAAGACATCAAGAAAACGGAAAGAAGGTATCAGGGCAGGTGAAATGTCAACATGATGGCAGACTATTGTTGGATGTCGCACAGAGACGATCCGGGAAAAGAATTTCACAGAAAAAGTTCGAAAAGAAGCTTTGAAGGAAAAAGAAAAAGACACCACAATGAAATATAAAGTATGTACTAAAGATCAATCTTTAATTACTTTAATTAAAAATTTTTTTTTAATACTTTCATTCCAAAAATGCTTACGGAAAATTTTAAATACTGTTATTTTACTTAATATAATGCATTTTAAAGCTATTTCACTGTAATATTGAGATCCATTTTGTGAAAAATCCTTATATAGAGAAAAATGGAAGAGATATTTGAAATCAGCGGTCAAAAATAAATCAGAAACAGTTAATAGTTTCCAGACAACTTTTCATGACTCAAATTTTGCAGGCCTGTGTAATTTCTCTATTCCTGCTTGTTAGCATGTTCTTCGACAACCACATAATCTGAAGTGCTGTTTTGGCTACCTTTGAAATATGTCCTTTAAACTTTAACTCTCTGTTCACAATCATGCCAAAGTTCCTGGCCTCATCAGTTAACTGCAGTTCAAGTCTATCAATATAGTACACAGCTTGTGTACTATATTGATAGTACATTGATGGGGCATCACCTTACACTTGGACACGTTGGACACAGGATCTCTGCATCAGGTTCATTTACCATTGTTCTTCTCAGTTTAGCATCATCAACAAATAACTGAATATTTACCATCAAATAATTCTCCTGTCTCATTGATATACCAATTAAAAACAGAGGACCAAGTACTGAGCCCTTTAGTACACTACTGGTCAACTGACTTCTCATGAACTCAACTCCTACATAAACCACTCTATGATATCTCTCCATCAGCCATTTTCTAATTCTGATCACCATATTCATATCCATCCTTATTTGATCCATTCCTTTAGTGTTATACAGTGATCAGCATTCATTTTACACTAAATTAAAATAAATAATTATTTTAATTTCACGACATTTTGACCTTTATGTTAAGGTCATCATCTGGAGTATACACATATATATACAAAGACAAGCTAAATTAAATTTCATATAGTATGCTGAAGAGATAATGATTTGATCAACAGTTATTCTACTGGCCTGACTCTCTCTCTCTCTATGTTCACTGGGCATCTACAGATGCCGTATGGTCACTCCGATGCTCGGTCATGTGCCACGCCAGGCCTCACCACGTAGTCCTGTTGTTTGCTTTTCTAGCAGCCTCAACTCTCTCTCTGAAGATCAGTCACTCCATACACATCATGCATCCATCTCATTGATGGTCTACTCGTTCCTCTTTTTCCAGGAACTTTACCTTCTATTATTGTTCTGAGAAGTCCCCCTTCCATCCTTTCTGTGTCCAAAATATTTTAATTTCTTCTGTTAATATCCTTAAGGAGCCTTAAAATTCTACTGATCTTTTCTAACACCCATTCATTTGTACGGCTTTCAGTATATGATATTCTCAACAGCCTTCTGTAACACCACATCTCAAAAGCAGATATCCGTTTCTTATCTGACTTCTTTAGGTTCAAAGTCTCACATCCATAAGTTGCTGTTGGAAAAACTGCATCCAAAATTCTCAACTTTGTTCGCATGGAGATAGATCCATCCTTCTAGTTTTTAGACAGGTCTCTGACAGTTGTTTTAGCATTCCTAACCTTTTTCTGACGTCTTTTGAACAGCAATTCTTCACATTAATAATGGATCCCAGGTACTCAAACTTGCTAACCTCCTCAATTCTTTCTCCATTAAGGTACACTTTTTCTCAACAGCTTCTCTGTTTGTATTTCCTTTCAGAACCATAATATTTGTCTTGCTAGGATTGAGTTGAAGTTCTCTGTTATTACTGATCTTGTTAGCTTTGTCAAGAATTAGTCAAGGACTAATTCTTGACAAAGATAAGAATTAGTCAAGAAGAATAGTTCTTCCATGTCATTACAAAGGGGTACTGTATCATCATCATACCTCAGACTGCTAATCAATCTACCTCCTGTCGTAATTACTGTCTGAGCTCATCCAATGCTTTACGCATGATGTTCTCCACATATATACTAAACAAGTGAGGAGAAAGTAAACATCCTTGCCTAACTGGCCTGACCTAGAGATCAGGCCAGTTAGGCAAGGACGATGTTGTACTCTTAAACACTTCTAATGCAAATCTCCAGAATTTTCTAACTAAATGGAATAACAGCTGCAACAAATTTGGCATGAAAATCAAAGCCCAAAACTAATGAAATAGGCAGAAACATTGGATATATCAACTGCATTCTGAATGGAGAGCCTATAGAACAAGTAAAATATTTCAGCTATTTAGGTATAGTTTTTAATGAAAATGGCAAGTTAAATCTGGAGATAGACAACAGAATAAGCAAAGCTGGTATGGTGGGTAGCCAGCTGATTAAATTTATATGGATTTTAAGAGAGAAATTAGTCAAAACATCACACTAGCAGTATACAAAACAGCATTCAAACCATTTCAAGTAATAGATCTGAGAATTGGGTTAGAAATAAAGTGAGTGAGCACTTTGCAAGAATATATCATCCAGGTGGTGGTGAATCTTGCAGAAACGAATAAACCAGTAGATTATATGGGAATTGTGGTGAATGAAGTGGAGGTGAGTAGGCTATTGCATAACCTCAATGTCAATACATCTGTGGGATTGGATGGTATACCAGCTCGTGTAGTACGAGAAGCAGCTAAAGAATTGTCAGTACCCTTGACCATTTTGTTCAATTTGAGTCTCGGGTCTGGGTTAGTCCCGAGCGGGTGGAAGGAGGGGAAAATAGTTCCACTGCATAAAGGTGGTTCCAAGACTGCTGTTGTAAATTATCGACCGATTAGCATATCAGGAATCATTGTCAAGGTCTTAGAGAAATTAGTCAAGAAAAGAATACAGGATTGGATAGATGAAAATGGGATATTGTATGGGGGGACAACATGGTTTTGAGAAGGGTAGATCATGCCTCAGTAACTTGCTCACGTTTTATAACAGTGACGGCTGAACTGGATAGGGGTAATGGGTTTACAGTGATACTACTGGACCTAGCCAAGGCTTTTGACAGGATACCACATGGAACCCTAATCAGTAAACTGGAGCAGATGGGGATAGATATAGGGCTGGTAAGATGGATAGGAGGGTGGTTGAAGGAGAGATACCAGAGAGTGGTTTATTCAGGAGTGGAGTCAAAAAGACGTCTTGTGACTAGTGGAGTGGCACAGGGCTCTGTTCTTGGACCACTGCTTTTCAATTTGTTCATCAATGATATTGGAAAGGATTTGAGAGGAAGTGTTCATTTGTTTGCTGATGATGCAAAGTTGGGTAGAGCAATTGTGAGTGCACAGGATGCCAAAATTTTACAGGATGATTTGGATAGTTTGGAGAACTGGGCTAGGAAAAATGGATGTCAGTTTAATGTGGCAAAGTGTAAGGTTATGCACTTTGGGGTGAAAAGAATAGCAGCAGTATATCGCATTGGTGGAACCGTACTCCAGGAGATTGATGAGGCCAAAGATTTGGGAGTGCTGGTGGATCGGGAGTTGAAGTTTAGGGGGCACATTGCGAAAGTGACTAAAACAGCTCACCAAATCACTTGGCTTATGAAAAATACTTTAACATGCAGAGACAAACAAGTTGTTGTTCCTCTGTATCGAGCCCTGATAAGACCCCATCTGGACATCTGTGCCCAGTTATGGGCACCAGGGTTTCTTCGTGATGGGGAGGAAGTGGAGAGGGTCCAGAGACGAGTGACCAAGATGATAGCAGGTCTGTGGAATGAACCTTATGAGAATAGGTTGAGGATTTGTGGGTTGCAGAAATTGGACGATAGGCGAAGGAGGGGTGATATGATTGAGACATTCAAATTACTGAAGGGTTTTTATATGATTGATCCAGAAGATATTTTTGAAAATATGACTGGTGGTGGGAGGACTAGGGGCCATGCATGGAAGCTGGGCAAGAGCGTGGTTGACAAGGGTGTTAGAGCTAGGTTTTTTACTTGGAGAGTGGTGAATGAGTGGAATAAGCTTCCAGAGTCTGTTGTGGGTGCTACGACCGTGAATGCGTTCAAGGCAAGATATGATAGATACTGTGTGAATGTTGAATAGTTGTTCCAGACATGATGTTAGGGCCTCCCTCGATGAGTCTGTCGACTCCTTGGAGTTTCCCGGAACAATAATAATAATAATAATAATAATAATATGCGAAGACAATGGGAGCGTTCACACAGGAAAGCACTACCATAGTGCTACATGTGCTAGCCTAGCGTGACATCATAAATGTGTCCGAGCCAACAGTTCGATCGTAGTGTTACTGTAGCGATCACCATTCATTACAAATTAATTTAATTTGTAGCATTAATTTTCACTACAAAGTAGTGCTTGCATAGCGCTCTGCCTGGCTGATCGCGCCCAATGTAAACTGACGTTTTTTGAGTATTGATATATGGTTAGGGGTCAGTTGACCTACAAAAAATTTCTTTTTACTTCTGTTTAGATAGATCGTTTTATAATGAAAAGAGCCGCATTTATTCATTTAAAGAGCCGTATGCGGCTCCGTAGCCGCAGGTTGCCGACTCCTGAGCTAGACAGATGAGCAAATGAATGGGGGTATCAGTTTAATGCAGCAAAATGTAAGGTCTTGAGGTTTGGGACACATCGATGTGACGCTGAATACTCTATTGGAGGAGATATACTCAAGGAAGTAGAGGAGACAAGAGATCTGGGGTTGATGATTGATAGAAACCTGAAATTCAAAGGACATATTGCAAAGGTGGTGAAGGTAACACAAAGGATTGCTGAACCAGAGGTCATCCCTGGAAACTGTATAAAGAAGGTGTGAGTAGGGGAGTGAGAGACAGGTTTTTCTCGTGCAGAGTTGTAAATGATTGGAATGTCTTGCCTGAGAGTGTGGTGTCTGCAAGGAGTTTGAATGTGTTCAAGGCACGGCATGATGAGCTGTGTGTGTGATAAAAGGACCTCCCAAACGTGTCTTTGACTCCACGAGGTCTTGGGGAGATAATAATAATAATAATGAGAAGGACGCTGACTTGCAGAGATAAAAGAGTTATCATTCCGTTGTATAAGACCCTGATCAGACCACACTTAGACTATTGTTCTCAGATTTGGTCCCCAGGATTTGAAGGGGATAAATTAACTGTGGAAAGGGTACAGAGACAGATAACAAAGACAGTTTCAGGACTGTACAATGTTAGTTGTGAGGATCAACTGAGGGAATGTGGACTGAAGAGTTTGGTGGATAGAAGGAGAGGTGTGAGTAAGAGGGTGAGGAGTGGTTTCTTTGCATGGAGGGTGGTTGAACCATGGAATGCATTGCCTGATAGAGTGGTGAGAGTGAGAACGGTCAATGAGTTTAAGGAGTGGTATGATAGACTTTGTGTTTCCTGGGAGGGACCTCCTGCGATGAGTCTTTTCATTCCTTGGAGGCCTAAATAATAATAATAATAATAATAATCCTCTTCCATTCATGAAGAATTTCTTCCATATCAACCTGAGAAAAACTCCTGACTAACTTATGTCTCACTCATATTCCCATCCTCCTGCTCCTATTTATGAGGCTATGTAATTTACATTATTTTAATCTGTCCTCATACTTCACATTCCAAATACCACTGACCACCTTTGTGAATCTTCTCTTGACCCTTTCTAACATATCCTCATCACTGTGAAAAACCAGTTGACTAAATCAGTGCACAATAACTCATATGAAGTCTTATCAAGGCCCTATACAATGGAATCATAACCTCTTTATTTCTGCAAATCAGGGTCCTCCGTATTGTTATCATTATCCAATGTGATGACTTCCCAACTTGTACAACGTGGCTCATGTATTTCACATCCTTGTCCACCACCACCACACCTAGATACTTTCCTTATACTCTGCATTGAATTATTTGTTATACTTTGAATCCAATTTTTTGCTTACAAAAACCTTACAATTTACAACACTCACTTGATAGTTTCACTTACCTGCCTGTTCATACAATCAAATATCTACTTAACTCTGCACTGCACTCCCCAATTTTGCATCATCTGCAAACAACTGTATATCACCAGTTAAACCCATCCCAATAATATTAATTAACAAAGTGAACAACAATCGCTCCAATACCGAGTTACATCACTAGTGACCCTCCTGTTTTGGGATGCTATACCTTGATATACAACTTTCAGATTATGCCTCTCTGAGAATCAGTTACCAATCCAACTTGCTAGTCTGTTACCCAATCCCATTTCTTTCAGTTTATTTATCAGCTTGTCATGTAGAAGTCTATCAAAAGCTTTTGCAAAATCTAAGTATACCACTGTATATGCATCTCTTTTGTCCAAGACATTTGTCACTTTGTGATAGTACATAAGTTAGTAAAATATGATCTCCCTTTAACAAACCCATGCTGAAAAACCACTGAGAATACTACTGTTATAAACCATTCTTTATCTTAGTTCTCACAATCTCTCCATTCTGCATTCTCATTCTGTCATCATCATCATCATTATTATTCTCCCAAGATTCTGTGGAGTCACACACATCTAGAAGGTCACTTCTGTCATACACAAAGCTCATTATAATGAGCTTTGTGTTCAATTTTGTGAACATTCAAATTATCTGCAGACACCCAAGTTTCAAGCAATCATTCACAATTCTCTATGCAAAAAAAACCTACTTCTCATCATTACTCACAGTACTACTATTCTCATATACAATAACTTAAATTCATCAGTTCCACTCTCCTGATCTCTTGCCAACTTCTTACTTCTTAAGCTCATATCAGTCGTTCCTCCTTGAAGCAATAAGTCTCTCTAAATGACTCACACCAAATACAACCATTTACTTTTGTACATTTCCATCTTACCATCAAATACATCTCACTCATTGACAAACTCCACTCCCTTCTCACACAGATCTGCCAACACATCACTCATGATTCCTGTTTTTCGTCTCAACTCACCATTATCATTATTATTATTATTATAATCTCACCACCATGGAGAAAGAGACTCATCGTGGGAGTTACACATTATCACACACACACACACAATACTCATCCAACCATACCTTAAACTGATTCAATATGTCTATATTCATTACAGACTCAGGCAATGCATGCCACACAACAAATACACTCCATGTAAAGAATCTACTTCTCACTCCTCTGCTCACACTCTACTTTTACAGTTTTCAGGGATGGCCTATTGTTCTACCCACCTCTCCCACCTAATTCATTGAAAAATATCTTCCATGCAACCTGATAACAACCTTTGAATAACTTAAATGTCTCAGTGATATCCCCCCCCTCCTCCTACTATTCACAAGGCTTTGCAATTTACATTCTCTCAAATTGTCCTCATACTCCACATTCCAATGACCAGTGACCACCTTTGTGAATCTTTGTGGGCCTTTTTAACATATTGTCATAATGATGAAAACCTATTGACCAAATCTGTGTACAATAATCCATACGAGGCATGATCAAGGCCTTTCACAATGGTATCATAATCTCATTATTTCAGCATGTCAGGATATTCCCCATCACTGTGATTATCCAATATGACATCTTCATAACTTGTGTGCAGTGTGGCCACTGATTTTGAGATCCTTGTCCACCACTACAGCCTTCTCCTCTACCTCCTTATTTTTCCCACCAAGTGTATATTTTGCATCCCATCGCTGCTTACCAAATTTCAAAACTTTACACTTTGCAACATTGAACTGATGGTTCCACTTACCTGCCTATTCATGAAGTCTATTCAAGTCCTCCTGGAAGGCCCTAATATCCACTTGACTCTGCATTGCTCTCCCCAATTTTGCATCATCTGCAATAGTTGATATCACCAAATAAGCTCATCCCAATATCAATAATATACAAACTGAACAACAATGGTTCCAAGACTGATCCCTGGGGCACATCACTAGTGACCTTCCTGTTTTCGGATATTGAACCTACCATGTACAACTTAAACCTATCTGATAGCCAGTCACTGATTCAAGTCAGAAGTCTGCTATTTAAATTAAAAATTCAACATATTTATAAGCTTGTCATGTGGCAGTCTATCAAAAGCTTTTGCAAAATCTAACCCTTGTCCGAGATATCTGTTACCTTGTTATAGTATATAAGTAAGTTAGTAAAACATGATCTCCCTTTAACAAACCCATGCTAAAAACCACATAGAATACTGCTTATCAACCCATTTCTGTATCCTACGTCTCATTAATCTCTCTAGTACCTTCACCACAACTCCAGATATACAGATTGCCAATAATTTGTAGCCACAGCCTTATCACTGCCTTTATGCAGTGGAACAATTTTACCTTGTGTCCACTCCCTTAGAACCTGTGCTGTTGTAAGACTTATTAAACAGGCATGCCAATGCTATTGCCAATTCCATGGAGCATTCCCTTAAGATATGTGTGGTGATATGACATCAAGGTTTTTTATTTCCTGAAATATCTTCTCCTCACTCACAATTAAGTCATCCTCTCCTATGTCCTCCACACTTAAGTTGCTCATGATTCCACCCTAATAAGGATGAAAAAACATCTTTATAAACTGATCACCGAATGCTTCAACAATATCTTCTGCAGTAGTTACCATAATATCATTTTGATCCATTAACATCATCTTACCATAATCATTCTTCCTTCTGCTTGGCACATATCTAAAAACTCTCTAGTGTTTTTCATTACCTTATTTGCCAATTTGTACTGTACTTTTGTTTTCCTTAATAACCGAGTTCATTCATTTTACATCTACCTTATTCAGCCTTTTGGCCTTCGGAATAGATTCACACATTGATGCTGTTATGTATTTCTTTGTCAGTTCTCATGCAGAATTTATTTCCTTACCCGCTCAACTGCTCATTCCATGTTATAGATCCTAGCTGTCTCCTAAGCTTGTCATAATAACCAGCCTTATAAGTCCACACATCTTTTCCTCACAAAAGTCTGCATATGGCTTGCCACAACCCAGGCGATCACTTCATGATCATTTTTGCCAACTGGAGGAAAGTGGTTAACCCCTCTCACAATTACATCCTCTGATGAAATGATCAGATACAGAACTCTCAATTCTCATGTGCCCTCCTTCACATGCTGCCCGAGATAGTTATTCCTCAAGAACTCAAGAAATTCATTTTCCTTATTCCCAAATGCTATCTATTCATTCCAAATTATACTGCCATAATTCATCCAGAATAATCCCTTCCTTTGTTCATTAATCCTCTGATGTTTCTTCATCACCACCTTCTACATTCATTAGCCTATAGCAACATCCAACAAAATATGTCTTCCTATTGCTTCCACATTACACCCGAAGCCTCATAATCACTGTCACTATTTTCTTCCTTCATGTCTACCATATGTGGACATAAATTTTCTTCCTTCATGTCTACCTTATGTGGACATAATTCCCTACTATCATCATCAGCACTACTCCAAAAAAACAACAACAACCCTTTACCAACTTGTACATCTTTATGATATATCAGTTCTTTTCCTCCTATCCAACAGACTCTGCAAATTGCATCATCTCAACCTTTGTTTGTATTCAACATTCCAGAGATCAGAAACTATTTTGGTCAATTGCCTCTGGATCCTCTTTCCAACATCAGTTCATCCTTTTCAAAACCAGGTGACCAAATCTGTGCACAGTAGTCCATGTGTGGTCTAATCAGAGCTTTATACAATGGAAACAAGAATATCCTTACTTCTACAAGTCAATGTCCTCTGCATCATTCCCAGAATTCATTGTGTTGTCCTCACAATTTTGGCAATGTGTCCTCTACATTTTTGATCCTTATCCACCATAACTCCAAGATCTTTTATTTCCTCCACATCCAACAACATATCCCCACCAAGTGTAAATTCTACATCCCATCTTTATTTCCCAAATTTTAAAACCTTACATTTTGCAACATTGAACTGGCATCTGCACTCCCATGCCCATTCACTCAATCTATTCAATCTTCTTGTAAGGTCAGCATTCACTCTACTCCTCATAGTTCATCCCAACATTGCATCATCTGCAAACATCTGAACATCCCCATCCAAATCTTCGCCAAATATCATTAACATACAGGTTAAACAGCAATAGCCCTAAAATAGATGTCTGGCACACCACTAGTGACTTTCCTCTTCCAGGATATTGCTACCCCATACACAACTTGCTGATACCTATCAGATAGCCAGGCTCTGATCCAATGAACTAATCTAATATCCAACACCATCATGTGGTAATCTATCAAAAGCCTTTGCAAAATCGAAGTATTCTACTGTGTACCCCCCCTCCTCTGTCCAATGAAGCCTTTTTGTAATAAGTAACATTACTAAAACATGACCTCCCTTTAGCAAATCCATGCTGTCCATCAAAGATAATACCATTAATGTCAACATAATTCTTGATCCTGGTTCTCACCAGCCTCTCCAACACTTTAACCACAACATCTGACACACAGATAGACCTATAATTTGATGCTTGAGTTCTATCAATTCCCTTATGAAGCAGCACAATCCTGGCCTCCTATACTTTTGGAACTTGACCCAATGCAAGACTGATATTAAAAAATATGTCAAGGCAGATGCCAACTCCATGGCACATTCCTTCAAATTACGTTGTGATATATGATCAAGTTCCACAGCCTTATTAACATCTAGTTGCCTGTCAAGTTGCATCTCTATCTTGTATGGAACATTACTCTTTCTGTATCATCAATAGTACTACCCCTACTTTTTTATCCTTTCTATCATCAGGAAACACATCATACCCTTCCTTCTCAATCCTATCAGGATGACATCCTCATCCAACCATCTCTCACTTATTCCAACAATTCTTGGGTGAACAGACTCAATCAATGCAACCATTTCATTTGCCTTGTTTCTTACACTTCTAGCATTTGTATACAAACATAGTTGCACATTCCTGAATCTATAGCTAGTTCCACTGATAGCACTTATTTGATGTGACTTCTCCATGTTTATCTTGAGCCATTTCTTTTTCTCTTTATTCATCTCAGAACCGAATCTTCTTCCAATCCAAATGTTTTCCCTTGATCCTAGGTCATCCACTTCTCTTTTGTCTGCACACACATTGACGTCCTCTTGGAGCATCAATCTTTCTCACAAGCAGTGTCATATTAAAAATGAGGATGTTGGGTAGGAGCTTGGCATTGCTAGCATTCAGGAATGTGTTAGAAGAGCTAATCTCAGGAGGTATATTCACTTAAAGGATGGCAGAGGAAAGATTAGCAAAAGAACTTTTGGAATGATGGCATATAAAAGACCCAGAAGAAGACCAAGAGAGATTCTATGGGGATTGATATAGTAAGAAGTGCATTAGAAAGACAGAAATATAGATCTGATAACATGAGAGTCTTGACAGATGACAGATTAGTTAGTAATGATATAGCTTTTATATGTCATACAATTATAATATTCTGCACACTCCCTGAGAGTACATATTAGAGATTTGATGATAAATTATTACTTAATTAAAATACTTATAATGGTAATGCTTTAACCATGTTAAAAAAAAATAACTTAAAGCATAGGTTTAACAGAAGATGCCAAGCCTTATTATAAAATATCTACAGCAAAATAAAATGTTGCATACTAATTACTTACAGCACACTGTTCACAGTGACTTCCATATACATTAGGCCAACATTGGCATTCTCCTGAAGCATGATCACAAATATAGGTGCCACAGGTATTACAACTGCATTCTGCAAAACAATATATCCTTTTGAAATCATTTAATCCAAACTGTTTCATGTATTCTATGGGATGAAATTTATTGCATATTAATAAATATGCAAATACTAATACACTGTAAATAATAACTGAGTAAATTTTACCAATAGCACTATCCAGCCAATAGGCTATGGGTTCAAAGTCATCTGTAAGCAAGAATATTTGTTACCCACACAAAGCATCAATTTTCTACAGATATGATGGTTTGCATCATGCATACTCTGCATTCATGTTTCTAGAATTCACATAAAAATAAGGTCCTACCAGTTACTTTAATATGAACTTCACCTAAGAAAGAAAGTATGAAGAAGTCTCAAAGAGATATGGCTAGGACTACATCCGTCCTGGTCATCAACTCTATAAACTTTTGACTCAGTACACATCAGGCCTCATCATCCACACTGTAACAGTGTCACTGCAACCTGGGACTGAAAAACTGCCACAGTGGTCAATAGGTTCCTACGTTCATTTCTATGGATATGTCGGGCAAGATGCACACATGTAGGTGTTGAGTTATCTAGCCAATATTACCACAAGAGACATTTATTCTTTATTTACACTATGTCTTTATAGCAACCATGTCCCCCCCCCCCCCCACACACACAGTTGCTTATGTGAAAAATGGAGCAGGCTGACTGGAATACTTTTTCCCATCTTGGAAAATTTAATGCTGAAGCAGCCAGACAAACAACATATCAATTATTATTATTATTATTTGACACCTCCAGGGAGTCCTAAGACTCATCGAGGGAGGGCACCTATCCTACAACTCTCTGTCTCCACCACTCAACCTCATCCACAAACCACCTCATCTACACTAATGGCATCTACTGTCCACCATCACCACTATTATTTTCACAGACAATCACAAACATCCATGTCCACAGCGGGATTCGAAGCTGCAGCCTATTGACTGGAGAGCAGATGCGCTAACACTCGGCCAACCAGGCCGGCAATTAAGCAGTCGATGTGTTACAGACTGTATTGTGCAGGCAGCAACGGCAGCAATTCCAAAAACATTGTCTTGATTTCCACTCTATTTAATCTTTTCTAAATTTTTTAAATTAAGACATCTTTTCTTTCTGATGATCTTGTCTGGATTTTAAATTCTTTTAGATATCTTACTTTCTTTTATATTTACTCTTCTCTGATTTCTTCTTGTATAACAATTTCATTTGTTTGCAGTTGCCTATAACTGCTCAGTTATTATATTAGGTTCATTATTATTAATTTTAATAAATGTTGTTCTATCAATATTTTACAGGGAAAGTGGCTCCTGTGGTTCTAGAATTTTTGAGTTAATTTCTGGCTGATATTATTATTATTATTATTATTATTAAAACAAGACCTCATGGAGTCAAAGACTCATCTAGGAGGTCCTTTTATCTTACACACACATCTCATCATACCGTGTCTTAAACACATTCAAACTACTTGTCACTCACTTTTACTGACTTTAAAAAGTATACTTTGTTTGAAAGTGCCTTCTTACTTAGACTGATTTGGAAGATCAGGTATGACATATATGTTCTTACAGGCTCCACAGTGCTCTCACTCCCCCCCCAGGGGGGATTCAAAAAGGACAGGTTGTAATGTGATCTTCTGAACTTTTGCATTTCTGACAGGATTTCAGATACAGATTAGTGATACTCCATTTATCTGGCTGGAAGTTTTGTGTAAAGAAGGCTTCCATATTTTCAGATAAGTAATTTGGAATAATTAATTAAATAAGAGTGCATTTATGAGTAAGAGTTGCAGTAAAAGTTGTGTGCCTGCTGAGTTTCTAGTGTGTGGGCTTGTTTGTTTAAGTTTCATTATAAAATTGTTAAAACTTAGAGCAGAGTATAGTAACCTGTGAAGAAAAGATGGCAGTGGCTTTTATCTTGGCAGGAATTTAAATTTGATTTTAGTCATAATATATAATATTGAAAGTTTATTTTTTCACTTGGTTAGAGTATAATATAATAAAATTAGTTTAATCCTTTATCCAAGTGTGAGCAAACAAAGTTTGCACCTGAAGTATCTTCAGGACTAGGGTAAAGTGATACAACACCAGGGCAACTCGTTGCAAAGGTGGAGAAAGCTACCAACACTCCTAACTCAGTATCTCCTATAATGCAAAACACATCTCCTTGCGGATATGTCTAATGTTATGCATTAAAGGAAGGGCCACTACCCAGACTAGTTTCGACCTTTATTGAGGTCTCTTCAGTGGGAGCCAGGCCCTAGTGGAAATACCAGGCAGAAGCATTAGCAGGTCATCTCTACCTATAGGAGTTGCCAAATGGTGTGCCACCCTTTTTTAATAAATTACTCTGGATTTAGAGAAAGATGTTGAAAGTTTATTTTTTCACTTGGTTAGAGTATAATATAATAAAATTAGTTTAATCCTTTATCCAAGTGTGAGCAAACAAAGTTTGCGCCTGAAGTATCTTCAGGACTAGGGTAAAGTGATACAACACCAGGGCAACTCGTGAGTGTGCAATATGTATTCGTTTCATTATGTAGATAAATTATGGATATTTAAGGCAGATGAAAGGAAGGTGGGTGAAGTGTGATTTGAATGAGGATTTGACAAGTTAATGTATTGGAAAATGAAAGTGTTAGTAGCAAGAATGCTAAGAGAAGGATGAGCAAAGAGAAAGCATCTGAAAGCAAAGCGGGACAGTGTAAAAGAGCACTTTTCCAGATACATATTTCCAGTTCTGAAATGAACAGAACTAGAAATATGTATGGAAGAGTGAAGAAGATGAAAACAAATGATGTTGGCATGAAAGAGATAATGAAAGACTTGCCAGTGGTATTGCATAGGGATTTGATTAGAGGTGTGGTAAACAAGAAGATGCATAAGGTTTGTTTTCCTGGAGGTAAAATGAATAGGGTGATTGAGGCATTGGATATGAGAATTAAGTAAGCAAAAGAGAATGGCTTGACTAGGAGAAAGAAACATGTAAGACTGGATATCAGGAGTTTGTTGAGAAGGATAGGAAAGTGTGACAGGAAAAGTAGTCAGTGTGTTGCCCAGGTATGACAGTGATGAATTGAGGTGGAAAGTGAAGATTGTGAATGATATCTTAACAGAAATTATTATTATTATTATTAAACAAGACCTCATGGAGTCAAAGACTCATCTAGGAGGTCCTTTTATCTCACACACATCTCATCATATCGGGTCTTAAACACATTCAAACTCCTTGCAGACACCACACTCTCAGGCAAGGCATTCCAATCATTCACAACTCTGCACGAAAAAAACCTGCCTCTCACTCCCCTACTCACACCCTCTTTATACAGTTTCCATGGATGACCTCTGGTTCTCCCCTGATCTCCCACTATTCTCTGTAAAACTTCTCCACCATTGATCCTATAATAACCCCTTACCAACTTGTAGGTCTCTATCATATCTCCCCTCTTCCTTCTCTCCACTAGACTCTGCAAATTACATCTTTTCAATCTTTCCTCATACTCGACATTCCAGAGGTCAGAAACTACCTTAGTCAGTCGCCTTTGGACCCTTTCCAACATCTCTTCATCCTTCTCAAAACCAGGTGATCAAATCTGGGCACAATAGTCCATGTGTGGCCTAATCAAAGCCTTATACAACGGAACAAGAATCTCCCTGCTTCTACAAGTCAGTGTCCTCCGCATCATTCCCAGAAACCTTTGTGTTGTCTTCACAATTTTGGTGATGTGTCCCCTAAATTTTAGATCCTTATCCACTATCACCCCCAGATCTCTTATTTCCTCTACCTCCAACAATACATTATTACCAAGCATAAATTCTGCATCCCATCTTTGTTTTCCAAATTTTAAAACCTTACATTTTGCAACATTGAACTCACATCCCCATTTCCATGCCGAATAACTCAATTTATTCAAGTCTTCTTGCAAGGCCACAACATCTTCACTACTCTTCATGGTTCATCCCAACTTTGCATCATCTGCAAATAACTGAATATCTCCATCCAAATCTTTGCCAATATCATTAATATACAAGTTAAATAGTAATGGCCCTAAAACAGACCCCTCAGGCACTCCACTAGTGACTTTCCTTTTCCTGGATATTGCACTCCCATACACAACTTATTGATACCTATCAGATAGCCAGTCTCCAATCCAATGCACTAATCTAATATCCAACCCCATCTGCTCTAGTTTGACTGTCAACTTATCATGAGGTACTCTATCAAAAGCTTTTGCGAAGTCCAAGTATATTACTGTGTATCCTTCCCCTCTGTCCAAGGAAGCAGTCACTTTATTGTAATAAGTAAGTAGATTACTAAAATATGACCTCCCTTTAGCAAATCCATGCTGTCCATCAAAGATTATACCATTGTTGTCAACCCAACTCTGGATCCTAGTTCTCACAAGCTTCTCCAACAACTTAACCACAACACCTGACACACAGATAGGCCTATAGTTTGATGCTTGAGTTCGATCACCTCCTTTATGAAGTGGCACAATCTTGCCCTCCCTCCACTTCTTAGGAACTTGATGAAGTGCAAGACTCGTATTAAAAAAATATGTCAAGGCAGGTGTCAACTCTCTGGCACATTCCTTCAGAATACGCAGTGATATATTATCAAGTCCCACAGCCTTATTTACATCTAGTTTACTCAACTCCCCAAACACCTCTTGCTCACTTACAGTCAGTCTCTCCTCCCCATCATCAACTGCTCTTAATCTCTCCATGAAGTCACATTCACAAGATTGAAAGATCTTTATGAACTGCTCATTAAGTATCTCCACCACACATTCTGCAACAGCTGTCTTTATACCATTTCCTCCAATCAATGTCATCCTTCCATAATCATTCTTTCTTTTGCTGGCTACATATCGAAAGAACTCCCTAGGATTCTTTTTAGCTTTCATACCTCTCTTTAGCTACTCTCACCAACCAAGTCACCCTCCTTGCCTGGTCTTTGTAGACCTCATGAAATTGGTTACTTCCACTTCTCTTATGCTGCCTCCACAATGCC
This sequence comes from Typopeltis vanoorti, assembly GCF_054136105.1. NCBI lineage: Eukaryota > Metazoa > Arthropoda > Arachnida > Uropygi > Thelyphonidae > Typopeltis > Typopeltis vanoorti. The sequence continues at coordinate 65,138,560 of NC_143552.1, read as the reverse complement.
CTTTTTCTCTGTATTGCATGCTTAATCTCTTTATTCATCCATCTCACACCTACCTTATTTAACCTTCTCACCCGTGGTATACATTTAGACATTGCATCCACTAAATATTTTTTGAAAATCCCCCAAGCTGCATTGATCTCTTTTCCAGCTAACTCCTCATTCCGTGCTACACCTGCGAGGTTCGGAAGGTGAATTGGATTGGATGAAGCAAGAAATGAAATGGACGCGGAATGAAATTAAGAGAATTCAAGTCAAAACTATTAAAATAAATCATGATGGCATGAAAGAGTTAACAAAAGATGAGCGAGTGGCGTTGTATGGCGACTCCATTATTAAAGGTGTGCTAGAGGATAAAATGCACAAGGTATGTTTTCCAGGCGGTAAAATGAGTAGAGTGATTGAGAAATGTGTGAGGAGAAAGGAGTGTAGTTTCTTAATGTGTGGAATGAGTTTAAATGAATTGAAATGAATAAGAGTGCATGAATAGGACTGCATTTGAATGACTTTGGTATGAGTCATTTGGAGAGAAATGAGTAAGATAAAGAAATGAGTGCAGAGAATGAATCTGATCAAGTAAGAAGTGATGTGAAAGGGCAGTAGAATAAGGAAGGAGAGATTCGAGTGGTAGTTCTGAATGAAGAAGTGGATAGCATGAGTATAAGAAATAAGAGAACAAGTGTGGAAGACAAACAGGAAAACGAGGAAGCTCAGGGCGGACAGGGGAACACAGTGTGAGAAAATTTGATGGTTCAAGAGGATGTAAATAAGTGTGTAAACAAAAAGGGAGTAGGATAAATTTTTTCGTCTAAAAAATGGTTTTTCAGACAATATATTTTCTTTTAGAATATATAAGAAGACATAAAATTAATTAATTTCTATTTTAGGTTTAAGTCTGGAAAGTATCAAAACTTTCCAGACCCCCCCCCCCCCCCAATACATGCTCTTATCTACCTTACACCAATCATTCGTTGATCTTATTCTCCACTTCCTCTCATTCATATGATCAATTTTATCTTCTTTCTGCATTATTTTGACCTTCATTCTTGTCAATTCTAACATAAGCTCTTCCACTTTACATTCAATCTAAATATCATAATTTTTGCCCTTTCTATTTTTTGTTTGCACTCTTATTTGTGTTTTTCTCTTTCTTTAAATGCTACATACACTCTCTCATTATACTACATGCACATGCTAATATCATGATTAGTAGTAGAAATATTATTATATAAGCATAACTACAGAGTTTAAATACCCATTGTAGAAGAAACCCATGCTAACACTTATTTACACAATGCCTATCATAAATCTCAAACTCAGCCATTGACAAAGCACTCACAAATACAACTGACAATCCATTCTGCTCATTTACAACATCAAAGCAAAGCATCCAGAACTTAGGCCCTTGCAAAGCACTTGCACAACTTTCAGCAGCAGCATTGCTAGGCATTTAGCCACCTTGACAAAATCATAGCTATGTGCGATAATTTTAATAACTGGTAAAATATCCTGCCACTGCTGCCCTTCTGGCACAGGCACCAATGCCTAACATTCCTACCTCTGACTTTAAGGGTTGTTCTGTTGTTTCTCTCATCCAGTTAGGTACTGAAAAATTACTTTTCCATGTACTCTATTAAATCCGCTTATATATTTCTACCATATGTCTTCTTCTCTGCCTATCAGCCATACTCTGTAACACACAAGCCTTCAATCCATCCTTATAGAAATCCACACACACACACACACACACACACACACACACACACACACACACACTGTCACTTTATTGTAGGAATTCAGTAAATTTTTAAAAGACCTCCCATTCATAAAGACATTCATATTCCCCATAGGGTATCATGTTATCCACACATTTTTGAATTCTGCCTTTAACCAACATTTCCAATTGGTCTTGGCGCCTTCTTTATGTCATGGAATGATTCCACAAGAACACAGTTTTGCCTAACAATGAAGTTAGTGAGATGTAGTGTCAGAATATACTATAAATGATAAGTGTGCATTAATAAATTTAAGGTACCGTATGACAGATATATTGCCTTTGTGTGGGCTCTTTTGATTAGTTTATTGACTTAATCAGTTTTCGCCAACTTTCACTTTTCACATACCACCTTTTAAAATTTTAAAAGAGGGACACCAAACATCATTAACACCAAACTGCCTTTGCTCAGGCAATGCAATTTGGAAGAGGTTATAATGTTTCATTAAAACACAAATAATTATCAAAAAAGGTAATTTTTTTTAAACATTTGTGTTATAATAAATTAAAAACATGTACACATATAGAACAATTTTTTAAATTATTAAATACACTTTTAATTATATGAATCCAATATAGACACATACGGTAGAAACAAAAATTATGAAATTTAAATTTTCAATAATAAAAAGTTTAATGAGATGAATGGAAGTGTTTCTGTTGGGAAGAAGTTAGTTTGGTGAAATCTGGTTCTATATTTGTTATTTTTAGCCATAGATGGGGTCTCTATATTAAAAAGACTTTTTTTTTTTTTTTATGTCCACAAGTGCAAAAGATCCAACTTCATTCATACAACCTGTACATCTGTTACAACTTATAACACAAACACAACTAGACATATATTATCAGTGACTGTTTCAAAGAAATGATCAATGACTGTTTCAAAGAAACAGTCATTGATCATTTAAGATGCAAATGATTCCAAAATTTAGCAGACAATTCTGAGTGTTTTGTTCGATTTATTTGAATTTAAACTTTTAATGCAAACAGTTCAAACCATATGGCTGGAATGTGGCCAAGCTGTAAACCAGATGAAGCCTTAATGGAGGAGGTCAGTTGATATGTATGTGCCAAGAGACATCTTTTGTTTGCAACTTCCTTTAGATTTTTCAGCTATCAAAAAATTAATTATCGAATTGACCTGCACTTCTCAGCAACAATACAGCAATATATTTTATTGCTAAATTGTTAAAAAAAATAAAATATATATATACATAAATATAAAAGGGCTAGGGCATACCCCTTAAGCTATGCGCAACCACATTGCCCTACAGCTGCGAGATGTGGACAAGGACTATTGCATCAAGGGCAGGTGTGGTTAAAGAAGCGAGCCCAGCAGGTGGAAAGGATGTTGTGAGTGCGAACAATGAATGTTGGAAGCATGACTGGAAAGGGAAGAGAGGTGGCAGACATGATGAGGAAGCAGAAGTTGGACATTTTATGTGTGCAGGAGACAAGGTGGAAGGGGGGGAAAGGCAAAGGAACTGGGAGATGGATATAAATTATTCTACTCTGGAGCGAATAACGAGGGAAGAAATGGTGTAGGAATTGTGGTGTGTGGCAGAATGAAGGGCGAAGTACTGGAAGTGGGTAGAAAGAATGACAGGATCATGCGAATGAAATTGGGTCTTGGAGAAGAGCGGGTGATCATATTATGTGTATATGTCCCACAAGTTGGTTGTACAGCAGACGAGAAAGATGAGTTCTGGAACGTGTTAGATGAAGAAATGAGGAAACTGGAAGAAAATGAGATGGTGATTGTCGGAGGAGACTTGAATGGAAGAATAGAGACTACGAAAGGGTGCATGGTGGCCACAGAGTGGGAATGATGAACCAGGAAGGAGAGCAGGTTGTGGACTTTGCAGTAGCATTTGATCTGGCAATTGTGAACTCGTTTTTCTACAAGAGGGAAGAACATTTGATAACATTTAGGAGTGGTAACAACAGTTCACAAATTGACTACATTTTGACTAGAAGAAAACATCTTAAGGTTGTGACAAATTGTAAAGTAATTCCAACAGATCGAGTAGCACAGCAACACCGACTGCTGTGCGCAGACTTTAAAATAAGATCGAAGATAAAAACCTCTGGATGCCATGGGATGAAGACAATTAAGTGATTTCGCTTAAAAGAGGAGAGTATGAGGAATCGTTTTAGGGAGAGGGTGTTAGAGAGGATTCCGAATGGACTGGAAAGTGTACAAGATTGGTGGAAACATAATTCATAAGTAATCCTGAGCTGTGCAATCGAGGTGCTTGGTGAGACATCTGGAAAGATTAGAGAGCAGAAGGAGGGTTGGTGGTGGAATAATAATGTACAAGTGGCAGTGACAGCTAAGAGGAAGGCAAAGCAGAAGTGGGATGAGTCATGAGTGGAAGAGGACAGAGAGGTGTACAGAGAGAGAAAGCAAGAAGCCAAGAGAGTTGTGGCACAGGCGAAAACAAATCAAGATCTGTATGATCAATTAGAAACAAAGGAAGGACAGAGAAAAATTTACCCAACTAGCGAAATGTAGAAATAAAGCAGCAAAGACATCTTACATGTGAGGCAGATCAAAGACACTGAAGGAAGAGTATTATGAAGAGATGTGGACATAAGAAACAGATGGAAAATATACTTTTCCATCTGTTTGAGGGACTTTTGAATGAGGAAAATGCAAAGACTCACAGAGAAGATGGGCAGCCTTCTGAGGGGATGGTGCAGAACATCAGTAGAGTGGAAGTGACAGAAGCCATGAAGAGAATGAGGAATGGAAAATCGGTGGGCCCCGATAGAATTCCAGTGGAGGCATGGAAGGGAAGAGGGAATTGACCTGCTGTGGGACCTGTTCATGAAAGTTTGCCAACAGGAAAATATACCCGAGTAATGGAGAGAGAGAGAGAGAGAGAGTACTCTTGTCCCCATCTACAAGGGTAAAGGGGATGCACAAGAGTGTAAAAATTACAGAGGAATAAAGTTGATATCCAACACAATGAAAATCCTAGAAAGGGTTCTTGATGGTAGATTGAGGAAGGAGGTGGAGATTGCAAAGGAACAATTTGGCTTCATGCCTAGTAGATCAACAACAGATTCTATCTTTGGGTTACGGCAGATGATGGAAAAGTATCGAGAGAAACAAAGGGAGCTACATCTGGCATTTATTGATCTGGAGAAAACATACGATAGAGTGCCAAGGCAAGAAGTCTGGAGGTGTCTTAGGGAGAAGAAGGTTCCAGAGAAATATGTCAGGTTGGTGCAGGAAATGTGCAGAAATGTGAAGACAAGTGTTCGGACCTGTCTGGAACAGACAGAAAGTTTTCAAGTAACAGTTGGCTTGCATCAAGGGTCAGCATTAAGTCCATTTCTGTTTAATATTGTGATGAAGGCGGTAATAGAGGAGGTGAGAGAAGATGCGCCTTGGACAATGTTGTATGCAGATGACATCTTGCTGTGTGCAGATTCAAGAGAAGAAGCGGGAACTAAACTGGAAAGATGGAAAAAAAGTACTGGAAGAGAGAGGTATGAGACTAAGCAGAAGTAAGACAGAGTATATGTGTTGCACAGTGGGTGGTGGACAGGAGACAGATCTGGAGCTGGAAGGAAATGTCAGTGGACGAAGATAGAGGAGCTGAGAAGGAAATGGGATGCAGGATACAAGCGGGTTGGAGGAACTGGAGGGAGATGGCTGGAGTGTTATGCGATAAGAGGGTACCGATCAATCTGAAAGGCAAAATCTATAGGATAGTAGTGAGGCCGGCCCTGAGCAAAAATAACATCAGCAGGATGGAAGTAGCAGAGATGAAAATGCTTAAGTGGATGTACGGTGTGACCAGAAAGGATCGTCTGAGAAATGACTATGTCAGGGGAACAGTGAAAGTTACGAACTTAGGAGCGATAATACAAGAGGCAAGGTTGAGATGGTTTAATCATGTGATGAGGAGGGAGGACGAATATGTGGGAAGAAGGGTCATGCAGATGGATGTGCAAGGAAGGCAGAAGCGTGGGCGGTCAAAGAAGAGATGGAGGGAGCTGGTAGAAGAGGACTTGAGGATGAAGAACTTGGATGTGGTGACAGCCCAAGACAGGAAGGTGTGGAGGAGACTCATTATCAACAGTGACCCCACTTAAGTGGGAGAAGCTGCAGAAGAAGAAGAAGATATACATAAATATAAAAGAGATAATCAAAATTTAAAAAAATGCCTTGTACCTGCTGAGAACCTTTTACATACCCTTGGGGGTATAATAAAATATGCAACACAATATGTATACATTTAATACGACAGGAACAAAATTCAATATTTACATATTCTAAAGTTCATCACTGAGTATATCTGTGAACTTTTTTTTAACCGCCATGAGAATATATATAGAGACAATCCTCAATTTATGATATGGTTCTATTCCAACCATCCCATTATAAGTTAAAAAGGTCATAAGTCTGAAATCACTATAATAAACCATAAGAATATGTAAACAATGAACATGCCTAATTACTATAGTATGCATGCGTTTTATGCTATATATGTTAACTTAATACTGCTCTTTGTTTAGAATGAAATAATGCAATGTGCAAATTATAACATAAAATTACTCTATGCAGTATTGTACCATAATAAATAAAAAGTGCACAGTGCTTCTGTGCACTTACCAGTAAAAGAATCAGCTGGAAGTATATTCTTTAAATTCAGGAACTGCAACAAGCATTCTGAGGATGTTTCACCTGTCTGTTATTACTATTATGTGACACCTTCAAGGAGTCCAAGGACTCGTTGTGAGAGGGAACACTACTCCACTATAACTCACTGTCTTCAGTGGCGTAGCTAGAGCTTTTGTCGCCCAGGGCAGTCCCTGAGTTTACCGCCCCTCTCAATACACACCAAAAATATTACAAAAAGTCAAAACAACATAGGGAAAGAAATTAAAACACTATGTTTATGTTTATTTTAGTTGTAAGTATAAAATGTATGTTGAAAACTAATTATTAATTAAGTAATAAAATTACTATGTTAACATAAATAGAAAAATCGTCGAAAAATAAAACTGTGTCTCACATTAAAAGTGCCGTCCGGGGTGGACAGTTCCCCCCCCCCTAGCTACGCCACCAACTGTCTTCCTTACCTAATCCTCCAACTACACGCTACTACTACTACCATCAGCACACGGTGCCATCTATTGTCCACCACCAATAGTATGCATATTGTCTGTAAATTATGTGTGTGTTCTAATGGTCCAACATTGAATGATGCCTACAAAAATCAAATTGTGTATTAGAGAGCAGATTGATGCTTTCAACATACCAGAGAAGTTGGCATTGACCATTTTCTTCAATATCTTCCAAAGACAGCTGGTTAGATTGATAAGTCAATAATTGTTTCCTTGTGTTGGATCATTTCCTGGTTTTAGGATGGCAATGACAACTGATTTATGCCAAGCATCTGGAAACTCTTCCTCTGCAAGTATTTTGTTGTATATTAAAAAAAGGAGATCCACAGAAGATGATGGAAGATGTTTTATCATTTCATAATGGTTGTCATCAGGACATTCTGCACTGAGGGTGTGACAATGAAAGATCTCTTTTTAGTTCCTCCTTAACAGATGGCTGATTGCATGGCTCAAGCCGATTGGTAGAAAAATTTATCCACTGTTTCTCTTGTTGCACTATCAATATTAAAAATTCAGGACAATATGAATCTGTTGCTGAGATGCTAGCAAATTTTTCTTCCCACCTGTCTGCAATAGATATGGGATCAGCAACAACATATCCATTATATTCCAAGGAAGACTAAGAGTGTTTCATATATATCTTTCATTTCCTGGATATTATTGATGATGTCAATTGAATCCAAGATTGTTTTTGATCACATAACATGTTTTGTCACAAGTACATTTAAATGCTATTAAATTTGTGGTAGGGTATTTTTTGAAATATATGCCATGCTCTGTCTTGATCTTTTTAAGATAATATGGTTATTACTGTGAAGACACAGTACAAATAACAGAAAATTATCACTTCAACAGATGTTTTTTTCAACATCCATTAACCATGCTATCGGCCAAAACGTCTATAGACGTTAAGGTTATCATGGATACAAAGTGCATATTAAAATTGTAATACCATTTATATTACATTGAAATATATATTACTATTATTATTATTATTACCCCAGGACCTCATGGAGTCAAAGACTCATCTGGGAGGACCTTTTATCACACACACACACATCTCATCATACCATGTCTTAAACACACTCAAACTCTTTGCAGACACCACACTCTCAGGCAAGGCATTCCAATCATTCGCAACTCTGCATGAAAAAACCTGCCTCTCACTACCCTACTCACACCCTCTTTATACAGTTTCCAGGGATGACCTCTGGTTCTCCCCTGATCTCCCACTATTCTCTGTAGAACTTCTCCACCATTGATCCTATAACAACCCCTTACCAACTTGTAGGTCTCTATCATATGATGGATACAAAGCATATGAGGATGCATATTTGATCCATAATGGCCGGTAAGGTGGTTAAGCAGTGGAAAAACGGCAGGAGAGCCCATTGTAATATCTATTGCAGGATATAAGCAGATAGGCATGTGGAACAAGGTATTGACTCTATTATTAAGAATGGACAGGTCAAGACTGTCTAGCATTTGCTCAATTATATGACCTCATCCATTCATGTTGGCCCTACCCCAAAGAGAGTGTTATGTCAGTTTAAGTCACCAATGAGAAGTATGAGCTGAGGCAGTTGCAATAGAAGATTATCAAATTCAATCTCATTTAATTCACAATAAACTGATCATAAATATATGGAACATACTGTAATAAGAAATCCCATAGATAAGCAAATTACTACTGCTTCTAGAGTAGTATTAAGCAGGAGATGATAGAAAGGAGTAAGATTATCCACTAGGATAGCTAATTCACTATCAGCAGGGCCATCTCCAGTTCTGTTCTTATGAACAACAGTGAGATTCTATAAGATGGGTCCTCACTGCATTTTAAATATGTTTCCTACAGAGAGAGAGAGAAATACAGAGAGGAAAAAAAGGTTTGTGTTCTGCAGCAGATGCATGATATTGATATTCTGGCAAAAACCTAAAGCTTTAGTACAAAAAATTTTCCATTATTTTGGGTTTGTAGACTTGTCTGATTTCTGAGACATTGAGGACCATTGTTACCTTTGTCAGTTTTATATTTATGAATTGATTTTGGAAAGCCAGTGTCCATCTCTTCCTCTGGAGAAATGTTCAATACACCATCTTATGTGTCAGGTTCATTTGTTAGGTTTAAGTTACTTTCAGTGGATAACAAAGTATCTATTTTTTCTTTAGAGTTATCATGGGTTTCCTGGTCCTAATTTTTTTGACAAGTAAATCCTCATCAAATGGGAGCATTATTGGAGTTTTTCAGAAGTGAGACTGCAGGTCATCCAGCTGATATACTCCACAAAGAAGCACTTATAATTGTAAAGTCCAGGTATGGTGAAATTATCAGACAATTAATATTTTCTTAAATGCCATTCTCAGAATAAGAGGACTTCAGAACAGGTATGGTGGTGGCTAACTTCCTTTTGCATCCTGACATGATATATTTTGTTCTGTTTCAATCTTCTGAATTTCTTTTTCATCATTCCACCTCTGACATGCACAGGAGCACAGAGGATCTCTCCAACAGTTAACACATTTAGCTTTTTTTTTTGCTGAGCAAGATTTATTATCAGGCTCTTTGCTACCACATCGGGCAAAGGTGGTAGAGTCACAACAGGCAATTTGGACATGGCCATACTTCTAACATTTAAAGCATCTCAAGGGATTAGGTATGTTCAGCCAAACAGGACAGTTGAGATACCCTGCTTTTACAAATGTTGGAGGATTAAGATGCAAAATTAAGGATGATGTTCCTGGTTGGAACCAGGTGACTATTCCGATGCCTCATACCTGTCACTCCTTGATCATAAGCTCTGAATATATCTCCTCATCGGGAACATCAAAAGAGATCTCATTCTGATATCACTCTCTAGACAAGTTCAGTACTTTATGAGGAGTTACAATAATTGGTATTCCACCCACTGATGCTGCTTTCGTAGCTTTGCTGAGTGTTGCTGGCATGATATTCAATAGAGATATCCTCCAAACATAGTTGCTTAACTGTTTTTAGAAAAAACATGCTGCATAGGTGATGAGAAACACCGATACATGTATATTGGTGTCACATATCTTTTGTTTCTTACTTCTGTTATCAAATTATGTATCCAAGGTATTATCAATACTTGATTGGGACCTTGTGAGAGCCCTAAAAGTTTGAGGATAAAGAATTCATGTACAAGGGAAATTTTTCGGCACTAGAACTACCCACCTACCTTGGAACCACACATGGACATCCACTATCTGGCAAGCAATAAATATGCTCAAAAGTAGAACATTAGGGTAACCTTGGATGTTATACCAGCACCATGGCAGCCTTGGGGGCCCCCATTTCCTGGACTATGAAGTTATACACTTACTGCAAAACATCACTAATCTTTGCAGGCAAGCCCACTAGCTGATGGATTCTGGCTGAGATGTCTAGGAGACTGCCTGTCTTGCTGAAGCAGAGGCCAAAGTAGTACCAAGACTAACAGGATCTCCCTTTCTGAGTCTAAAGGTCACACTGCATGGCAACAGTTAAGTGTGCCAGTGATCCTGTCCTCCAGTGCCAGGAGGACAGGATAGTAAAAAAAAAGACTCAGGAGAAGGAGAGTGAGGATATGGGAATAAAAACAAAGAAAAAGAAGAAGAATTAATAGGGCCAGTACTATCAGTGAGAATGCTTCTCCACCATGCCACATGGAACGGGGGGGGGGGGATAAGCTTGACAACAAAACAAAGATGAAAGTTGATTAATGAACATGAAGCATTTAAGATATTAAATATACTCAATATGAATACGATTATGTGACGAGATGGAATATTATTATTATTATTATCAACATCTGACCTCTATGGAGTCAGAGACTCATCGTGGAAGGTACACATTCTTCATGCAAAGAAACCTCTCCTCACAACCTCCTCATACAGTTTCCAGTTCTATGAAAAATCTCTTCCATGTCAACCTAATAACAACTCCTGGCTAGCTTATATGTCTCAATCATATCCTCATACTTCCTCCTATTCATGAGGCTCTGCAACTTACATTCTCTTAATCTATCCTTGTACTTCACATTCCAGAGACCACAGACCACCTTTGTGAATCTTATCTGGACACTTTCCAATGTATCCTCATCACCAGGAAATCCAGTAACCAAATCTGAGCACAATAATCCATATGAGCCTAATCAAGGCCCTATATAATTGCACCATAATCTCTCCATGTTTGCATGTCAGAGTCCTTCGCAACATTGCTATTATCCGATGTAACGTCTTTACAACTTGTGCAATATGGCAATGAATTTCAGGTCCTTGTCCACCATCACTCCTAGATCTCTCATCTTCTCTACTTCCTTTATAGTTTCCTCACCAAGTGTATACCTTGCATCCCATCGTTGCTTACCAAATCTCAAAACATTACACTTTTCAACGTTGAACTGACAGTTCCACTTACCTGCCCATTCATGCAATTTATTCATGAATGGGAAGGTAAGTGAAAGGCCATAACATCTGCTTGACTCTGCATTACTCTGCCCAGTTTGTATCATCTCCAAACAGCTGCATATCACTAGATAAATCCATCCCAATATCATTAAAATACAAACTGAACAATAATGGTCCCAAAACTGATGCCTGGGGCACATCATTAGTGAACCTACCTCTTTCAGGATACTGCACCATCATAGACAACTTTCTGATACTTATCTGACAGCCAGTCATTGATCCAACTTAGAAGTCTGTTATCCAATCCCATCTGTTTCAATTTATTTACCAGTTTGTCATGTGACAGTCTATTAAAAGCTTTTGCAAAATCCAAGTGCACCACCGTATATGCATCTCCCTTGTCCAAGGTATTTGTCACCGCATTATAGTACATAAGTTATTTGGTGAAACATGATCTCCCCTTAACAAACCCAAGCTAAAAACCACAGAGAATACTGCTGTTATCAACCCATTTCTGTATCAAAATTCCAACCAATCTCTCCAGTACCTTTAAAAAACTCCAGATATACAGATCGGCCTATAATTTGAAGCTAAAGCCTTATCATCACCTTTATGCAGTGGAACAATTTTACCTCCTTCCACTCCCCTGGAACTTGTGCTGTTGCATGGTGTGTATTAAACAGTTATGCCAATGGTACTGCCAATTCTCTGGAACATTCCCTTAAGATGTGTGGTGATGCATCATTATTATTATTATTATTATTATTATTACGGGTATCTCCATGGAGTCAGTAGACTCATCGCGGGAGACCCAAACTAGCAAAACAATATCTGTCATATCTCTTCTTGAATTCATTTACAGATGAAGAGCTCACAACAAAGTCAGGCAATGAATTCCACTCATTCACCACCCTCCAGGCAAAAAACCTTGTTCTGACACCTTTGTTTACCACACTCTTCTTTAATTTCCAGAGATGACCTCTTGTTCTTCCATCACTATCACACAGCTGAAACATTTCCCCTGCATCAATCCTATAAAAACCTTTTAGTAATTTGAATGTTTCTATCATATCCCCTCTTCTTCGCCTATCAACCAATCTCTGCAATCCACAAGCTCTCAATCTATCAATGTAGGGAGCATTTTTTATATCACTCACCAACTTGGTCACTCTTCTCTGAACCCTCTCCACAGCCTCCTCATCTCCAAGGAATCCAGGTGACCAGACCTGAGCACAGTAATCCAAATGTGGAAGTATCAATGCTTTATAAAGGGGAATAATAACCTCTTTATCTCTGGATGTCAGTGTGTTCCTCAACAACCAAGTAATCCTATGTGCAATCTTGGACACCTTAGCAATGTGTCCTCTGAACTTCATCTCCTTATCTACCAATACCCCTAAGTCCCTAGCCTCATCAATCTCTTGGAGTACCTTTCCATCTATGTAGTACACAGCTGGTAATCTTTTAATCCCAAAATGCAAGACTTTACACTTTTCCACATTGAACTGACATCCATTTTCTTTTGCCCATTTTACCAGCTTATTTAAATCCTCCTGCAAACTTTCAACATCAGCTTGATTTTTTATTGCACTACACAACTTTGCATCATCAGCAAACAACTGAATATCTCCCTTTAAGCCGTTTCCTATATCATTTATATACAAATTAAACAACATTGGCCCAAGCACAGAGCCCTGAGGCACACCACTGGTCACCTGCCTCATTCTGGACTCGGCTCCTCCATACACCACCTTATGGTATCTCTCCCTGAGCCATTCTCCTATCCATATCACCAATTTAATATCCATTCCCATCTGCTCCAATTTGCATAACAGTGTTCTATGGGGTATCCTGTCAAAAGCCTTAGCAAAATCCAGAAGTACCACTGTGTAGCCAGTTCCTTTGTCCAACTCTGATGTTATTCTATTATGGATAGTTAATAGATTGCTAAGGCAGGATCTACCTTTAACAAAACCATGTTGGCCTCTATAGAGTATCATATCCTGATCCACCCATTCTTGAATTTTGTCTTTAACCAACTTTTCCAATACTTTTACCACTACTCCTGAGATGGTGATTGGTCTGTAATTCAATACTGCAGTTTTAGAGCCACCTTTATGCAAAGGAACCACTTTGCCTAACTTCCACTCCCTAGGGACCATACCAGAGTTCAAACTTAAATTAAATATCCAGGTAAGAGGGGTTGACAATTCATTTGCACATTCACGCAACACCCGAGCTGATATTCCATCTAAGCCTACCGCAGTGTTTGCATTTAAGTTTCGCAATATATTTAATACCTCTGATTCTTTAGCTTCAATTCTCACATTAGGTTTTGCTATAGGTATAGAGATATCCTCACTTGGGTGATAGACTTTTGAGAAGTGATCACTCAGTAACTCGACTATTACATCTGATTTTGTCACCTCAATACCATCAGCACCCACTAAGGTTATCCTTCCGAAGTCATTCTTCCTCTTACTTGCCACATAGCGGAAGAACTCTTTGGGATTACCCTTGATCTCTTTGGCTAAGGTCTTCTCATAATCTGATTTAGCTTTTCTTACTATGCTGGTAACCTTCCTAGCTTGAGCCTTGTACGGCTCATGGGTGTCCTGATCGCCCTTCTCCTTGTAAATTCTCCATAACATTTTCTTTTTTTGTAGTTCAAGCTTGATACTACTGCTCATCCATCTAATGCCTGCCTTGTTTGACCTCCTGACCATGGGGACACAATCTGATATTGCTTTCCTCAGATACCCGCTGATTTTATCCCAAGCACTGCTAACATCTTTCCCTTGCAATATGTTCTGCCATGGGATGGCTGCAAGCTCACTCCGAAGCTTGTTATAATTGCCTAACCTGTAGTTTCGTACATACCCCTTCTTAATAGAAAAATCCACAGATTTTGCAACCTCCCAAGTCAATACCACATGATCGCTTTCACCAACTGGAGGTAACGAGGTCACCTTACTTATGCATATAACCTCTGAACCAATAACCAGGTCCAACACTCTCACACCACGTGTCCCTTCAGTTACGTGCTGTTTCAAGTAATTATCTCGTAGCAGATGTATGAACTCCATTTCCTTTTTGCTACGTGATATTTCCTCCTTCCAATTGATATCACCATAATTAAAATCCCCCATCATCAAATCCTATCGCCTTATTTCCTCAAATACCTCCTGCTCACTCTCATTTAATGTAAATGAGTTCAAGGAGAAGTATGATAGATACCGTGTGAATGTTGTATAGTTGTTCTTGACATGATTTAGGGCCTCGCTTGATGAGTCTAAGGACTCCTTGGAGCTGCCCATAATAATAATAATAACCTTATCCCACAAGAGTCACTAGTGAACATAGCAAGAGATTTGAGCTGTGTTAAAAAAAAATGTTTTCAATTAGTGTATAGTGTAGCATTTTATTGCAAATCATGTTGCATTTTTTTTCAGTCTGGATACAAGTGTCCTTCAGTAGTGTTGTTGGAAGAATTTTTGTTGTTTATACTGTGTTTTACTACTTGTTTGTTTTACTGCTTCTGCTTCTGAAAATGGCATCTATAAAGAAATGCGTCGGTGGCACGAAAAACTTCAGTATGAAGATCCAGTTCTGCCTTGGATTTTTCGCAGTAGATGTATTGCGAAAATTGCTATATGTATGCACCAAAAATGTCAAAGATTTGTGGACAGTTTGGGTAAACACAAAAAGAAAGAAAGCATTAATGTATACGAAATTGTCTTGATAGATTAGAGCACTTAGAAATGGGAGCAAGCATTAGGACCATAGCAGAAGAGCTTAGGCAAGATTTAGTAAAAATGAAAAGTGAAATGAAACATCTGGAAGAGGATGTTAAATATATAAAGGAAACATTGAATGATGAGAATGAGAAGGAGGAAGTAGTATTACAAAGAAAGCGTCAAGGATAGTCATATGCTACTATTGTACAACTTGATCATTAGAGTGTGATTAGTGTGATGACTAACAAAGTGCACAAAATATGATTTCCTGGTGGAAAAAGAAGCAAACTGATGCATCAAGACTAGTGGAAGTCGAGGGCACAAATGACTTAATTGGGGAAAAAAAAATGTCGATAAAAACTTCAGGAAGTTGTTGTGGTAGGTAAAGGATAAAAGTTTGTTCGAAAAGTTATTAGTATGTCGCCCAGATATGACAATAGTGAACTGGGAAGGAGAGACAATGAATAGTAAGATGGCTGAGTTGTGAGAGGCAAAAGGGATTCAGTTTGTAATGCTATGAAGAGTATTTGAAAGAAAGTACGAATGGTTTAAATTCATGAATGGTGCCTGAATGAATTTGGTGTTAGGCATTTAGAAAGCTGTTGCTTTCTAGGAAGGCAAAGAGTCAAGGAGTTATTATTATTATTATTATTACCGCAAGACCTCATGGTGTCAAAGCCTCATCTGGGAGGTCCTTTTATCACACACACACACACATCTCATCATACCATGTCTTAAATACACTCAAACTCCTTGCAGACACCACACTCTCAGGCAAGGCATTCCAATCACAACTCTGCACAAAAAAAACCTGCCTCTCACTTCCCTACTCACACCCTCTTTACACAGTTTCCAGAGATGACCTCTTGTTCTCCCCTGATCTCCCACTATTCTCTGTAGAACTTCTCCACCATTGATTTTATAACAACCCCTTACCAACTTGCAAGTCTCTATCATATCTCCCCTCTTCTTCCTCTCCACCAGAGTCTGCAATTTACATCTTCTCAATCTTTCCTCATACTCGACATTCCAGAGGTCAGAAAGTACCTTAGTCAGTTGCCTTTGGACCTTTTCCAACATCTCTTCATCCTTCTGAAAACCTGGTGACCAAATCTGGGCACAATAGTCCATGTGTGGCCTAATCAAAGCCTTATACAACGGAACAAGAATCTCCCTGCTTCTACAAGTCAGTGTCCTCCGCATCATTCCCAGAAACCTTTGTGTTGTCTTCACAATTTTGGTGATGTGTCCCCTAAATTTTAGATCCTTATCCACTATCACCCCCAGATCTCTTATTTCCTCTACCTCCAACAATACATTATTACCAAGCATAAATTCTGCATCCCATCTTTGTTTTCCAAATTTTAAAACCTTACATTTTGCAACATTGAACTCACATCCCCATTTCCATGCCGAATAACTCAATTTATTCAAGTCTTCTTGCAAGGCCACAACATCTTCACTACTCTTCATGGTTCATCCCAACTTTGCATCATCTGCAAATAACTGAATATCTCCATCCAAATCTTTGCCAATATCATTAATATACAAGTTAAATAGTAATGGCCCTAAAACAGACCCCTCAGGCACTCCACTAGTGACTTTCCTTTTCCTGGATATTGCACTCCCATACACAACTTATTGATACCTATCAGATAGCCAGTCTCCAATCCAATGCACTAATCTAATATCCAACCCCATCTGCTCTAGTTTGACTGTCAACTTATCATGAGGTACTCTATCAAAAGCTTTTGCGAAGTCCAAGTATATTACTGTGTATCCTTCCCCTCTGTCCAAGGAAGCAGTCACTTTATTGTAATAAGTAAGTAGATTACTAAAATATGACCTCCCTTTAGCAAATCCATGCTGTCCATCAAAGATTATACCATTGTTGTCAACCCAACTCTGAGTCCTAGTTCTCACAAGCCTCTACAACAACTTAATCACAACACCTGATACACATATAGGCCTATAGTTTGATGCTTGAGTTCGATCACCTCCTTTATGAAGTGGCACAATCTTGACCTCCCTCCACTCCTTAGGAACTTGATGAAGTGCAAGACTCATATTCAAAAAATATGTCAAGGCAGGTGTCAACTCCCTGGCACATTCCTTCGGAATATGCGGTGATATATTATCAAGTCCCACAGCTTTATTTGCATCTAGTTGACTCAACTCTCCAAACACCTCTTGCTCACTTACAATCAGTCTCTCCTCCTCATCATCAACTGCTCTCAATCTCTCCATGAAGTCACATTCACAAGATTGAAAGATCTTTATGAACTGCTCATTAAGTATCTCCACCACACATTCTGCATCAGCTGTCTTTATACCATTTTCTCCAATCAATGTCATCCTTCCATAATCATTCTTTCTTTTGCTGGCTACATATCGAAAGAACTCCGTAGGATTCTTTTTGGCTTCATTAGCTAACTGCTGTTCATACCTCTCTTTAACTACTCTTACCAACCAAGTCACCCTCTTTGCCTGGTCTTTGTAGACCTCATGAAATTGGTTATTTCCACTTCTCTTATGCTGCCTCCACAATGCCCTTTTTCTGCGTATCGCATGTTTAATCTCTTTATTCATCCATCTCACACTTACCTTATTTAACCTTCTCACCCATGGTATACATTTAGACATTGTATCTACTAAATATTTTTTGAAAATCCCCCAAGCTGCATTGATCTCTTTTCCAGCTAACTCCTCATTCCATGCTACACCCGCAAGCTGTCTCCTGATCTCTTCATAATCATCCCCCCCCCCCCTTGTAGTTCCACATATACCCTTTTCTCACAGAGGTCCTCACACTGCTGGCAACCACTCAGGTAATCACCTCATGGTCACTCTCACCAATTGGTGGATGATTTGACACCTCATTTATAATTACATCCTCTGATGAGATGACCAAATCCAAGACCCTTAATCCTTGTGTGCCCTCTGTTACATACTGTCTGAGGTAGTTATCCCTCAAAATCTCAAGAAACTCATTTTCTTTACTTCCAGTTGCTATCTCATCATTCCAGTCTATATTGCGGTAAATGATCAGAGTCTACTTGTTAAACAGGATAGTACAACTAAATGAACTGTATGACAAGAGTAAGATGGATACGAGGTTGAAGATGTGCTTGGAGCAGCGTAAGGTGATGGAATGCATAAAGGTGAGGATGAGACATATATGAATGGAAATCGGAGTCAGGATCAGGGAAACAGGAGTGGCAACTAAGAGTGAGGTGTGGTATAGCAACTAGAATAGAGAATGTTGGTGCTGGTAGAATGGCCTCAGAGACACAGAGATTGTGAAGTTCGTACACAAATTATGTGTACAAAGTTATGTAAGAGTGTGGTGAAGATTGGTGTGAATTTTTACTTGGAGAATTGTCAGCGAATGGAACACATTACCAAATGTATCATTAATGCAAGAAGTGTTAAGGATTTTAAGATTATGTATGATAAATGTTGTCAGTTGAATGAATCCCCCCCCCCCTGCCCACGATGAGCCTGCTGACTCCAAGGAGGATACAATAATAATAATAATAAAAAGTCACTCAGTATACTAAACATATAGAGTGTGTTGTGGGATGGTAATGCTAATAATAATAATAACTCATAGTATTTATACTTACAAGCACTTAAGGCACTTGACTTTCCTCGATTGCATAACCATAATTTAGGATAATGTGGTTAGTCTTATACTTAAATATATATCTTTGTGTGCAAATTGTATATGCTCTCTTGCCTAGTTTGTCTGGTTATGGGAAGAAAATCCAGAGATTCTGGGAGTAAAAAACTTTGTCACATTGATGAGACCAACTAATCCCCCTTCAGCTGTAAAGTCCTGATAAAGCTTAATTGTCCTATACAGGATATGTATTTATAGTATTTATTTATACTCATAGTATTTATACTTACAAGCACTTAAGGCACTTGACTTTCCTCGATTGCATAACCATAATTTAGGATAATGTGGTTAGTCTTATACTTAAATATATATCTTTGTGTGCAAATTGTATATGCTCTCTTGCCTAGTTTGTCTGGTTATGGGAAGAAAATCCAGAGATTCTGGGAGTAAAAAACTTTGTCACATTGATGAGACCAACTAATCCCCCTTCAGCTGTAAAGTCCTGATAAAGCTTAATTGTCCTATACAGGATATGAACCTAAGTCTTTCCAACCAAAGGGCTTAGTTAAAACTGAGTGAGCTATGGAGGTTTAAAATTATCATAATACTATGACATATTTAAAGAAACTTACTTTGACAATCTTTCCTGGCAACAGCATCACCATAAAAACCAGGAGCACAGAGTTCACAAGCACTACCAAAAGTATTGTTAAGGCATAGCACACATTCTCCTGTGATTGAGTCACAACTAGAGGGATTGACAGGATCAATATTTCCACTACAGTCACATGGCTGACAGCTACTACCTGGAACTTCAGGACGACCAAAGTAACCAGCAGCACATCTGTAATTAAAATAATAAAGTCGAGTTTTAAAAATCAACATTAATATTTGCTTTCTGAATTTGATCATGCTATGATATTTTCTTCTGTGGAGCTCAATTAATCTTATTCTTCTTCTTATTATTATTATTACATGACACCTTCAAGGAGTCCAAAGACTCATCGAGGTAGGGCACCTGCTCTACAATACTCTATCTCCACCACTCAATCCACCATCACTACCACTAATATAATATTTTCACAGACAATCAGAAACATCCACGCCGGGATTCGAACCTGCAGCCGTTTGGCCGGCTGAGCAGATACACTAACCACTTGGCCAAACAGATTGGCATCTTATGCATTACTGACATGAAAATTATTTATTACCACAATAAATAATTTTTCACACAATACCTGTATCATCAATTTAGTTACTTTATTACATTCCTACTTTAAACATTTACTTCTATCCTAAGCATTTATTTACAGGTTCATTTAAAAAATTCTGCACTGGCAGAGTTTTTTAAATTCTGTCAGTGCAGAAAAAAAAATCCAATTATTAATGGAAAGAGTGTAAATGCCAGAATGTTGTAATAATCTTAGAGTTAAGCACAGAATTGTATATTATTCAGAAACAATCTCAGCTTTTTGATCTTTATAATTATTTACTTCAAATAGTGGAAGCTGAAAACCTGGGTATTATTATTATTATTATTACCTCAAGACCTCATGGAGGTCTTGGGGTAATAATATAGTATACCAGAGAAGGTCTGCATGTGTGATCAATCTGCAACATTTTATGTATTTTTGAAGCTGTATTGTTTAAACAGTAGAATTTTAATACAGGAAGTCCAAGTCTCCATGCTTCTTTGATAGTTGAAAAAATTCCTTTTTAACTTCTTCGTATTGGCTGGACCAAAAAAAAAAGAAAAAATTGCACACGTTTACTATATAAATTTTCATTCAGTTCTTCTGTAATGTCTGTAATATTTATTACATACAGTTGAGCAGGGAACATTATGGTTTTAAGTACTATGGATTTTGAAGAAAAAGGAAAGTGGTCCAATTTTCCAGTCTTCCAAGGTTTCAATGTTTTTGTATATGAACTCCAGAACTGGCAATATTGGGCAGGTGAAGAAGAGAATTCCAAGTGCAGAATTTTGACAGGAATTAATAAGTCAATAACTAGGGGGGGATAGGTAGCTGAATTGCAAGTAGTGTTAAGGATTTTAAGATTATGTATGATAAATTTACTGTAAGATGTAGAACAGAAAGTGATGCCAAACATTATCAAATGCTTGAATAAGATCCACCAAAGCATTGCCATTGGCTGCTTTTTCTTATTAACTGGGCAGAGTAGATATCATATAAGAAACATTAAATATTAAGCATAAAATATTAAATTCTCAATGTAGAATTCCATAACTTGTGTGTTTTTAATTGCATCCATTACTACTTTGATCTATTACCATTACTACATCAAAAACCTGTTATTGATAACATAGAAAAATATCTTGTAGACAGTATTAGAGAAACAGGCATTTTTGATTAAGGTATGATCTGTATTAGGTTTTGGAATGATGACAGTATGGCTTGTTACAAATTCACTTGGTATGTGAATTTATAACAAGTAGAGAAAAGAATTAAACAGCATGATTAGAATGGGAAGAATAAATTTCTTGCCCAAATTCCAAGGTGTTACTAGCAGGAGCCAAAATCAGAAATGTACCAAGGTTGAAGTAATGCAAAACTCTTATTTCTCATATACAAGTAGTGAAAATATGTATCACCTTATTTTTAAAATACTCTGGATTAGATCTAGTCATTGAAAGTTTTTTGATTATAAATAATTTAAAGAGGCCAAGAAATTATATTTTGGTTTATTCCTTTATCCAAGTGTAAGCAAACAAAGTTTATGCATGAAGTATCTTCATGATTAGGTTACTTGTATATAGAGGCTAATGACTTCATGTTTATTGCCTTAGTATCCCATAATGCAAAACAGAGATCTGAAAGGATGCGTATATGCTTCTGGGTCTGGCTTCCACTGATGAGACCTCAATAAAGGTCAAACCCAGTGGGTAGGTGCCCCTTCCCATGATGCATAGCATTATACACACCTGAAAGGATATGTGTGGTTTTGCATTATGGATACTAAGGCAATTAATGTGAAGTGATTAGCCTCTATGTACAAGTAGTCTAGTCGTGAAGATACTTGAATAAAATTTGTTTGCTTACATTTGGATAAATGATTAAACAAGAATATAATTTCTTGAAATGTCTTCAGCAAACCTGTCTCTCATCTGTCCTGACACCCTGTTGGCTGTCAACAATATGTCCTGTCACTAGTTGATGAACCAATTTTGCTGAATTGATTTTGATGAACATTATTATTATTATCCTAAGACCCCACAGAGTCACAGACTCATCTAGGAAGTCCCTCTTGTCATACACACAGCTCATCATACTGTGCCTTAAACACATTCAAATTCTCTGCAGACACCACGTTCTCAGGCAAGGCAATGCATTCCAATCATTTGCAACTCTCCATGCAAAAAAACCCTGCTTCTCACATCCTCCTTACACAGCTTTCAGGGATGACCTCTTCTTCTCCCCCAATCTACCACCATTTACAAAAACCTCTTAAATGTTAATTCCATAACAACCCCTTACCAACTTGTATGTCTCTATCATAGGACCCCCCCCCCCTCCAACTCCTATCTTCCAGACTCTGCAAACTGCATCGTCTCAACCTTTCTCCTATTCAGCATTCCAGAGATCAGAAACTATTTTGGTCAATCACCACTGTATCCTCTGCAACATCTCTTCATCCTTTTGAAAACCAGGTAACCAAATCTATGCATGGTATCTCATATGTGGCCTAATCAGAGCCTTATACAATAGATCCAGAATCTCCTTACTTCTGCAAGTCAGTGTCCTCCACATCACTGCCAGAATTCATTGTGTTGTCCTCAAAATTTCAGCAATATATCCTCTAAAGTTTAGATCCTTTTCGATCTTCATCCCGATAACTCTTATTTCCTCCACCTCCAACAATACAGATCCACTAACAGTAAATTTTACATCCCATCTTTGTTTTCCAAATTTTAACACCTTACATTATACAACATTGAATTAGCATTACCACTCTTGTGCCCATTCACTCAGTCTATTCAAATCTTCTTAATGAGAAGTGGCATTGCAATACACATTATGGTATTGCGATGTCTTACAAAGTTGTGAGATTTGTATTACAAAGGCAATTTTTTTTATAATGGGTAATGTTTTCATTATTTTGATGAATCTCATTACTCTCATCATGGAATCCCACTTCTTAATAGTTTTTCAACATTAAATACAAAACATGATACTTACACTTCACACCGAGGTCCATAGTAGCCAGGTTTGCAGTTACAACTTATTTCCAATCCACTAGGTGAAACTTCACAGCTTAGGGCAAAGCTATAAATAATTATATTTTAATTTAAAAAAAAGTCATCTGTTTTAATTCTGGCATAAATGTTTTAGCAAAAATTCTTTTCTAAACTGTGAAAATGCTTGCAAAATTTCATTTGAATTATCATTTTCCAAAAATAAAGTTATGAATTACCATAATTTTGGAATAAATACAAAATATCCTTATAGGCTTTTGTGTTTTAAGAGGCTATATTGTATTAAACAATAGAGATTCAGAACATCATCTGATACAGAACTGAAGTATCTCAAACAGTTTTTGTTAATAAATTTCCACCTGAACTCCCTTAAGGACAAGGCAGATATCCAGCAGAAATTCATGTGCTTGCTTAAAATAAACCATTATAAATAATGTTGTACTCAGTTGTCTTAGAAATGTGTACTACCACACTGTCTTGAACACGTCTTCTTGCTTATTAAAAAGAAAAGTTGTATGCCATCTGCTTCTTTTGAAGTTCCCATTCTAGCACATTACCAATTCATTAACAAATACTTCATGAAATAAGTTATTTCTTCATGTTGGGTATCGTTAATGGGGAATAAAATGTGGCCTCTTAAAACTCTGTACGAAAAATGGGATATGCCATGGACACAATGAGCTAATATGCTTTTCATCTATTCCAGATTTTCATCTAAGAATAAACAGAGTAGGAATCAAATGGATGTGTAATCATATTAAGTGATTCATAAGAAAAGGACGATGTGGAAGAAATGCCATTTGCATAAGGATGATGTCTGTTATAAACATTATAAGCAGCAGGCTAGAATAGTCACAACTGTTGAACAGAAAGCAAAGTCTGAGTATGAAAAGAAACTGGCTCTGCGTGCTAAAGACAACCCACAAGAATTCTATCTATATGCTGCAAGTAAAAGAAAGAATGAATATAAAAAGATAACTCTTCTAAATCCAGATGGTGTGAGGGTTACAGATGCAGAAGATGTTGTTCAACTAATGAGTGAACATTTTGTTAAAAGCTATCAACCTAGTGAATGCAACATTGAGCTCACTGTTACCTCTTCACTAGATGAAGAAATGCAGGCAGGTGTGTGAGGCCAAGGTATTAGAGCTGTTGCAAAAATTGAATAAGAATTCAGCAATAGGGAATGATGTAACATCAACACATGTGCTAAAAGAGTGTTCAGCTGAACTGGCCATTCCTTTGACCAGGCTGTTTAATATGCATCTCAGAACAGGGAAGATTCCACAGGAATGGAAGGAATGTATGGTAATTCCATTCCACAAGGGTGTGCAAAGACCAATGTATGCAACTATTGACCAATTAGTATCTCAGGAGTGGTAGTGAAGATTTTAGAAAAATTGGTTAGTGCTCACATTCAGAAATGGGTTGACAGTGAATCTCTACTTTGCAATGAACAACATGGGTTTACTAAGGGAAGGTCACGTTTTATCAACCTGCTCACATTCTATAACAATGTTACCACTGAACTAGACAAGGGGAATGGAAACACCATGATATAGTTTTGGATTTTGCTAAGGATTTTGACAGAATACAGGATGGTAGACTGTTGCCTAAATTGGGGAATATGGGTTTGGATTATAGAAGATTAGCATGGATAAGAGAATGGCTGATGGACAGATATCAAAAAGTGGGATGTGAGTCTGCAAGATTTAAAGTAACTTGTGGTGTACCACAAGGATAAGCAATTGCTTCACTGTTATTTAATCTGTACATTAATGATATTGGGAAGGATTTCACAAGCAACATACAGCTATTTGGTGAGTATGCAAAGGTAGGTAGGGTAATCAGGAATGCTGCTGATATTATTATTATTATTATTATTATTATTAAACAAGACCTCATGGAGTCAAAGACTCATCTAGGAGGTCCTTTTATCTCACACACATCTCATCATACCGGGTCTTAAACACATTCAAACTCCCTGCAGACACCACACTCTCAGGCAAGGCATTCCAATCATTCACAACTCTGCACGAAAAAAACCTGCCTCTCACTCCCCTACTCACACCCTCTTTATACAGTTTCCAGGTATGACCTCTGGTTCTCCCCTGATCTCCCACTATTCTCTGTAGAACTTCTCCACCATTGATCCTATAACAACCTCTTACCAACTTGTAGGTCTCTATCATATCTCCCGTCTTCCTTCTCTCCACTAGACTCTGCAAATTACATCTTTTCAATCTTTCCTCATACTCGACATTCCAGAGGTCAGAGACTACCTTAGTCAGTCGCCTTTGGACCCTTTCCAACATCTCTTCATCCTTCTGAAAACCAGGTGACCAAATCTGGGCACAATAGTCCATGTGTGGCCTAATCAAAGCCTTATACAATGGAACAAGAATCTCCCTACTTCTACACGTCAGTGTCCTCCTCATCATTCCCAGAAATCTTTGTGTTGTCTTCACAATTTTGGCGATGTGTCCCCTAAATTTTAGATCCTTATCCACTATCACTCCCAGATCTCTTATTTCCTCTACTTCCAACAATATATTCTCACCAAGCATAAATTCTGCATCCCATCTTTGTTTTCCAAATTTTAAAACCTTACATTTTGCAATATTGAACTCACATCCCCATTTGCTTGCCCAATCACTCAATTTATTCAAGTCTTCTTGCAAGGCCACAACATCTTCACTACTCTTTATGGTTCGTCCCAACTTTGCATCATCTGCAAACAACTGAATATCTCCATCCAAATCTTTGCCAATATCATTAATATACAAGTTAAATAGTAATGGCCCTAAAACAGATCCCTGAGGCACTCCACTAGTGACTTTCCTTTTCCTCGATATTGCACCCCCATACACAACTTGTTGATACCTATCAGATAGCCAGTCTCCAATCCAATGCACTAATCTAATATCCAACCCCATCTGCTCTAGTTTGACTGTCAACTTATCATGAGGTACTCTATCAAAAGCTTTTGCAAAATCCAAGTATATTACTGTATATCGTTCTCCTCTGTCCAAGGAAGCAGTCACTTTATTGTAATAAGTAAGTAGATTACTAAAACACGACCTCCCTTTAGCAAATCCATGCTGTCCATCAAAGATTATACCATTGTTGTCAATCCAACTCTGGATCCTAGTTCTCACAAGCTTCTCCAACAACTTAACCACAACACCTGACACATAGATAGGCCTATAGTTTGATGCTTGAGTTCGATCACCTCCTTTATGAAGTGGCACAATCTTGCCCTCCTTCCACTCTTTAGGGACTTGACCAAGCGCAAGACTCGTATTAAAAAAATATGTCAAGGCAGGTGTCAACTCTCTGGCACATTCCTTCAGAATACGCGGTGATATATTATCAAGTCCCACAGCCTTATTTACATCTAGTTTACTCAACTCCCCAAACACCTCTTGCTCACTTACAGTCAGTCTCTCCTCCCCATCATCAACTGCTCTTAATCTCTCCATGAAGTCACATTCACAAGATTGAAAGATCTTTATGAACTGCTCATTAAGTATCTCCACCACACATTCTGCAACAGCTGTCTTTATACCATTTCCTCCAATCAATGTCATCCTTCCATAATCATTCTTTCTTTTGCTGGCTACATATCGAAAGAACTCCCTAGGATTCTTTTTAGCTTCATTAGCTAACTGCTGTTCATACCTCTCTTTAGCTACTCTCACCAACCAAGTCACTCTCCTTGCCTGGTCTTTGTAGAACTCATGAAATTGGTTACTTCCACTTCTCTTATGCTGCCTCCACAATGCCCTTTTTCTCTGTATTGCATGCTTAATCTCTTTATTCATCCATCTCACACCTAACTTATTTAACCTTCTCGCCCGTGGTATACATTTAGACATTGCATCCACTAAATATTTTTTGAAAATGCCCCAAGCTGCATTGATCTCTTTTCCAGATAACTCCTCATTCCATGCTACACCTGCAAGCTGTCTCCTGAGCTCTTCATAATCACCCCCCTTGTAGTTCCACATATACCCTTTTTTCACAGGGGTCCTTGCACTGCTGGCAACCACCCAAGTAATCACCTCATGGTCACTTTCACCAATTGGTGGATGATTTGATACCTCATTGATAATTACATCCTCCGATGAGATGACCAAATCCAAGACCCTTAATCCTCTTGTGCCCTCTGTTACATACTGTCTGAGGTAGTTATCCCTCAAAAACTCAAGAAACTCATTTTCTTTACTTCCAGTTGCTATCTCTTCATTCCAGTCTATATTGCCATAATTAAAATCACCCATAATAATCACCCTTTTCTTATTTGCTTGGCTTATTTGACTATACATTTCACTATCACCACCATCCACATTACCAGGTCTATAACAACATCCCACCAAGTATTTGATTCTATTCACCTCTATCTCACACCATACTGCCTCAAAACCACTGGCCCCATTTCCCTCTTGCATCTCTACCTTGTATGGACATAACTCTTTCTCTATCATCAATAGTACTCCCCCTCCCTTTTTACCCCTTCTATCCTCACGAAACACATCATACCTTTCCATCTCTATTCCTGTCAGGATGTCATCCTCATCTAACCATGTCTCACTTATTCCGACAATCTCTGGGTGCACAGACGCAATTAGTGCAACCATTTCATCCGCCTTGTTTCTTATACTTCTAGCATTGGTATACAAACACAACAACTCATTTCTGGATCTACAGCTAGTTCCACTGATAACACTCTCTCGATGTGATCTCTCCATGCTGGACTGGGGCCATTTCCCTTTCTGCTTCTTCATTTTAGAACCCTTTGCAATTCCATCTGTTTCCTTTTGATCCCTGATCATCCCATTACTTTCCTGCCTACACATTCTCTCACCTCCTCTTGGAGCATCCACCTTTCTCATGCTGTGTATCCCTGTCCACCCTGAGCCTCGCCGTTTCCCTGCTCCTCTTGCACACCCATTCTCTCATTTTCTATACTCATACCACTCACTTTCACATTCATTTCCACTCCTTCAATCTCTCTTGTCTTACTCTCCTGCTCTTCCACATCACTCCCTTCTCGATCTCATTCATTCTGCAGTACTTGCAGAGTGATTTGAATAAGCTGGAATTGTGGGGATGGGAAAATGGGTGTCAGTTCAATGTCATATTATATTGGTAGGATTAGGCTAAAAGAAACTGATGAGGCTAGGGATCTTGGGGTGTTAATAGATAGAAAGTTGAAGTTCAGGGGTCATGTGACAAAGACTTCAAATACAACTCAAAAGATAATTGCAATGCTGAAACGAACGTTCACACGTAAAGATAAGGATGTTATTTTGCCTCTTTACAAGGCCTTGATAAGACCTCACTTGGACAATTGTATGCAGGTCTGGTCTCCTTGTTTCCGTTGTGATTCTGATGTATTGGAGAGAGTACAAAGGAGAGTGTTAAAAATGATATCAGAATTATGGAATATGGATTATGATGACAGACTGAGAATTTGTAGACTGCAGACATTAGCAAACAGGAGAAAGAGGGGTGATATGATTGAGACTTACAAATTTCTGAAAGCGTCATTCAGTATTTCAATTGATGGAATTTTCAATTTATGGAGGGTGGGGAAAGGACAAGTGGGCATCCTTGGAAGCGGAGAATGAATGCTACCAAGAAGGGGTGAGGGTTAGATTTTTCTCTCAGAGGGTGGTGCATGCATGGATTGCCATTGGATGTTGTGAGTGCAAGCAGTATGAATGAATTCAAGAATAAATATGATAGCTGGTGTGAGTGTGTGTGTGTGTGTGGCCTCCCTCAATGAGTCTGACTCCCTGGAGGTGTCTCGTAATAATAATAATAATAATAATAATAATGCCACCTAATTCTTCTTATTATTAATATATTTGTGAACAACAAAAGTTTCCATAATAATATATTATTAATAACATATGACTGCAAAAATTAATTATTAATTATCACAGCAGATAATTTGTATAGAAGCCATTACACTGACATCCACTACAATAGAGATAAAATAATCCCTTATTATCCACTCCACTGGAGACCTTGGTTGGCCAGCATATTAATTGAACGATCTGATGCTAAAAAGTTATATATTATTATTATGATGATGATTCAGGCCTCCATGGAGTCAACAGACTCATTGTGGCAGGTCCTTCCTAGAAAACACAAAGTCTGTCATATCACTCCTTGAAAAAAAAAAAAAAAAAATGCAAACACAGTCCCCTATTACCAAAAATTCCACACTCCATCTATTCCAGTTTGAGAACATAGCAGAGGTCAACTGAAACGTATGGTGTGCAATGGAATAGCCTCTCTCTGGAACTTAATATTTTCATAGGGGGTGGGGAGTTTCTTGAAGTGTAAGAATGGCATTTCTTGATATGTAAGGAGGCAAAATAATGATATCATTTTGCCTCTTTATGAGGCTTTGATATGACTGCATCTGAACTACTTATTATGCATATATTTCATCTTCTGGGTTCTGGGAAAAAATGGAATTATGTAGTTGTGGAAAGGGTGCAGGAAACAGCTACAAAGATGATACTGGGATTATCACAGATTATCACTTGGCAGTCTCATTACTCACAACCTCAAAAACTACTAATACAGACTTAACAAACGATGATCTGATATTTTGTTTAATAAATTAAACAAAATATGGAAAATGACAGCAGTTCAAAAAGTCTCAAACTAAAATTCTAGAAAACCATTATTATATCTACAGCAATGTATGGAGCAGATACATGGACACTCAATCAGAAAGAAATACAGAAAATCAGAGCATTTGAAATGAAATGCTTAAGAAAAATAAATAAAACTCACTGGTCAGAACACAAAAACAAATGAGCAATCAAAAACATGAATTAAACTATAGAGAAGATATCATAGCTCTAATTCTTAAACAGCAATCAAAATGATTTGGACACCTCCTGAGAATGTCCATTCAAAGATAACCAAATATAGTCTTGAATGGAATCATCGAAGGAAGATGATCAAGAGGTAGACCAAAAAGAACTTGGTGGTAATGGTAACAGTCTACAGTCTTTGAAGGAAAGGTGACAATTATAGAGCTTCAGAGAGATAACCGAAATGACCAGGGATAGAGCCAGATGGCAAAGATTTGTTCACAGGGGACTCAACCCATCATCTGATGGATGAGAAAAATGTTTTTTTTTAACTTAATACTGAATCTTTCCAATCGTCCTCACATGCAAAATGAAACTTCATTATTAGAAAAAAACCTAAATTTCACCCCCCCCCCCAAAAAAAAGGCCCACCAAGAAGAAAGTATTATAGAAGCTCAAGCAAAACTAGAAAATAATCCTAACAGACATATGTTTCAGAAAAATAAACAATATTATTAAAACTTGAGCTTTTTCTTGATTTTATTCGTCGACCAGATATTAATAAATGATATGCACAAATTGTCAAAAGTTTCACCAGCTATTCTGTCTGGCTTCTTCAGGACAAGTATAACTGTACACACTAGCATTTGCTAGTAAAAAAGAAGAATGGAGTAACACAGTCAAATAAATTAAAACTGATGCGTAACATCATACACATGGAATGTGGTGTCTTAGTCATTGTTTATTGAGCACGTTATATAGTTTTTAGCGAAATGAAATTCTGGTAAGCTGAGTGAATTTATTAGGCTTTCCTAGATGTCTTTGAGAATCATTCCTTGATTTCTATTTAGATTTTCTCCAGAGCAGAGTATAACCGTGGCTTCTTTGAAGTTTCTACATCAAAAATCTTCTTTTATATAAGGCATGGAATTATTATCCCAATCGATGGTGTCGTTAGAGATCAAGAAGTGATGGGCTAATCCTGAAGTATCTATTCTGTTGTTGTTCACGTCCCCTATATGTTCTTTTATCGAATTTCCAGGCTTCTTGATGTTTGGCCTATGTAATTCAATCTACAGGAACCTGGGATGTTGTATACACCTGCATATCTGAAGAAGGCATTAATGTCCTTAGGAGATCTTAAAATGTGGCATATAGTTTTGACAGGTTTGAGAGCAACTCTGACATTGTAAGACTTAAGGAGTTGGCCATTTTTGTTGACACTGCGCCTGCATAAGGGATGATAATGGACAATGTATATTGGGCAAGAGGTGGGTGCTGCTGTTGAAGGTTTCTATAAAGAATCTTTTTGATTATATTTTTTGGGTAACCGTTGTTTACCAGGGTTTGAAATATGAGAGTGAGTTCATCAAGGAGATCTTTTTCTTCTGAGATAATATTGGTCGCTCTATTTTTTTTAAGCATATGTATTATGCTGAGTTTTTTTGCAATATGGTGAGACAATATGAAGTGCAGGTAATGTCCAGTGTCTGTTGGTTTTCGATCGATTGTGAGCTGGATTTATCCATTCTCTTGTTTCTTTCTTAGTGTATCTAGAAAAGGCAATTGGTTATTCTTTTCAAGCTCTAATGTGAACTTCATTTTTTGGTGGAAGAATTTATTTTTGTAAGGAAATCAAATAAGGTAGCTTCTGTGCCTTTCCAAATTATGACGACACCATGTATGTATCTCCACCAAACCAACGGCTTTGGATTTACTTTGGAAAGGATATATCATTTATTAATGTCTGGTCGACAAATGAAACCAAGAAAAAGCTCGTTTTAATGTTCAAGTGACCAAATACAAAACAAAAATAAACAATATTATTAACGAACTACTTATGAAACTAAATTATCACCTAAATTGATGAAATGCAATGCAATGAAATCCTTAAGAAACAACTGGGATATTTTAGTTGCAAATGCTAATAAAGGAAATTATTGTTGTTCTCATTAATAAATTACATTATAAAAATGAAATAAAATAAACACTATCTCAGGTACAAATACATGCAAAAAGATAGATTTTGGCCCCATTCCAAACCTGATGGAGATAACTGATAGCTATTTACATGAACTAAAAGACAAAGATAAAATTGATAAATCACAATTAAAAACCTCTTACCAGGGGGAAGTTGTAAATTTTTAATTCTCTCAAATGAACAAAACATCCACCTACCATCTCTGGACAAATCAAAGTACATAAAGAATGTTACCCCATGCGCCCAATCATACTTACAAGAACACCACAATATCTCCATTATCAAAATTCATAGCTAATTTATTAAAGCAGTAATGAAAATATCCAAGTTCACAATCAAAAACATGAGTGATCAATTTGAGAGAATTAAAAATCTATACCTTACTCCTTATATTACTTTCATCAGTTGATGCTACTTCACTAAATACTAATGTTCACATCCCCCCCCCAAAAAAAAACATTAGACATCATCTACAATCTATTATAAAATGATTTAAACCTTGCTTAAATATAAAGAGCCAACAGCTTCATTTCGGCGATATAAACACTATTTAAATTAAGGGGATATTAAATCCCACATTGTTTTAAAACCGAATAAGAAACTCAAAGATTGGAATCAGAGAGTTTCATGCCGAATATAGTAAACTATAAAAAAATCAGCGATTACTAGCGTAAGCTAATGCAAGTAGTCCTAGTACGTAGTACAATACCGGGCAACTCGTTGCAAAGGTGAGTAAAGTTCTGATCGCTATTCTTGGTATTTTCCATAATGTAAAAACACATTTCCTAGGAAATGTATGCTATTATTACATTATGGTAAGAGGTCACTACACAGACTGGTTTCAGCCTTTTTTGAGGCGTCATCAGTGAGTAGCTAGACCAAATTAATACCAAAGAGTATAGCGAAAAGAACTTATATACTCTGCTAGTAATCGCCGATTTTTTTTATAGTTTACTATATTCGGCATGAAACTCTCTGATTCCAATCTTTGAGTTTCTTATTCAGTTTTAAAACAATGCGGGATTTAATATCCCCTTAATTTAAATAGTGTTTATATCGCCGAAATGAAGCCTGTTGGCTCTTTATATTTAAACAACTTAATGGGTGAACCTTTTGGACAACTCGTATAGCAGTGTATATAAGTTCTTTTCGCTATACCCTTTGGTATTAATTTGGTCTAGCTACTCACTGATGAAGCCTCAAAAAAAGGCTGAAACCGGTCTGGGTAGTGACCTCCTACCATAATGTAATAACAGCACACATTTCCTAGGAAATGTGTTTTTACATTATGGAAAATACCAAGAATAACGATCAGAACTTTACTCACCTTTGCAACGAGTTGCCCGGTATTGTACTACATACTAGGACTACTTGCATTAGCTTACGCTAGTAATCGCCGATTTTTTTTATAGTTTACTATATTCGCCATGAAACTCTCTGATTCCAATCTTGAGTTTCTTATTCGGTTTTAAAACAATGTGGGATTTAATATCCCCTTAATTTAAATACATTTAAACCTTCATGTACAAAACTAACCCCCATCTAATATCCTTGACTTAATAAAACTACTAGTCTCAGAAAATTACTTTACATTCAAAAGTAGTTTCTACACACAAATTTTCAGACTCCCAATGGGTCAAAATATTAGAAGTCAGCTAGCTGACTTATTTTTGGCCCACTTGGAATCAAACTTATGGCTCTCAACACTTCCATGTGGCATTTCTTTTTATGGACAAAATGTGAATGATATCTTGTGTACAGGGGAAAAACAAGCCATTCTAAACTTACAAACAGTCTCGAATAACTTCATTGACAGATTCTACTTCACCATAAAATATGAAGAAAAACACTCAATAAACTTCCTAAACCTAATGCCGACTTGATCAAGAAACAGTATAGATACAAAAATTTATCATAAACCCAATAATATAAGAAACTACCCACACTTTGATGAATACTACCCCTAAACTGTTAAAAAGTCAGTAGCATTTTCTCAATTTATCAAAACATTGAAATATACAATGGTTCACAAATATGTAAACAGGGAAATCATCAATCTAAAGGTAGAGCTCTTAAACTGCGCTTACCCCTAACAGTTAATCAATTACATTAATTTGACAGCCAAAATAAGAGCAGCCAACCCTCAGGAGAAAGTAAAGATTTCCTGTAACAAAATCTTAAAATTTACAAATATACAGAATATATGAAGCTATAAGACACATATTCAAACATTCTGATTACAAAATTGTTTTCACTAGTAATTCTAAATTATTAAATATACCAAAAATAACATAAAAGAAAACAATCTATGACATTCTACAGTGTTGCAATGTTATTTATCACTTCCCTTATCAACAATGCCACCTATATTTGGTCTACGATTAGATTACTTCATTCCTGCTTGAATCAACATTATAAAGATTGTCATATACCCATACCCTGAATTTTTTCAAAAGAAATCCCCCAAAAAATGCAAGAAAACGATACCACAAAAGCCCCAAATACAGAAGTAGCAGTACATGAAATGGAATAAAATCATATGACACAAATAGAAAAAGCAAATGCTATTAGCTTCCATAAAAAATGAAACAGATTTAAGAATATCAGAAGCCATTGAAATAAAAACACACTGCAGCACTGTCAATGTCCTCCCCCCCCACCCACATTATACCTCAGGTTTGACAGCTCTCCAACAACCCAACTGAGTCACCCTCCCTTGTCTGTTCTTTGTATTCCTCATAGAATTGATTATTACCACTCCTCTTATGTTGCCTCCATAATGGCTTTTTTCTCAGTAGTGCATGCTAAATCTCTTCATTCATCCATTTCACACCTACCTTATTTAACATTTTCACCTTTGGAATACATTTAAACATTGCTTCTATCAGATAGATAGTTTCTGAATACCACCCAAGCTGTCTCGTTGAGCTTCTCATAATCACCAGTATTGTAGTTCCTCATATATCCTTTCCGCATGGAAGTCCACACAAGGTTGGCAATCACCCAAGTAATCATTTCAGGGTCACTCTCACCAACTGGAGGAGATTTGACATCCCCTTCCCTTTTTGTCTACACACACATTCAGATCCTCTTGGAACATCAACCTTTCTAATGCTGCATTTCCCTGAACCCCGAGTCTCCCTCTTTGTCTTGCACACTTGTTCTCTCATTCTCTACACTCATGCTACCTACTTCTTCATTTATATGTACAACTTCAATCTCTACTTCTTTACTGTCCTGCACTTTACTTGCTCAGATTCATTCTCTGCACTAATTACTCTTCTTTCCAGCAGCAGTCTCTCAAATAACTCACACCAAAATCATTCAAATGAAGTCCATCACTCTTATCCAGTTCAATTCTTCCTTCAAATTCATTCTACACATTAAAAAACTTCCTTTCTCTTCACACATTTTTGCTAACAACATATCATTCACAATTCTTGTTCTCTGCCTCATCTTATTTCTGGCATACCTAGACAACACGCAGATTACCTTTCCTGTCACAATTATATTTTATCCTACTCAACAACCTCCTGATATCCAGTCTTACATTCTCCTTGTTCCCAGTCAATTCATTTTTCCCTACTACCACCACCAACTCCTTTGCTCACTTACTCCTCATATCAAATATCTGAACCTCATTAACCAGATATCAGTCAGCACATTAGCCTAGTGGCCACGTGCTTTGCAACCATATACCTGGGGAAGGAGTGTCCTACATTCGATTCCCATCGACGATGTAATGGGCTTAAGAATCTTCCTCAGCCATAGTCAAGTTAGCAGGTCTCGGGCGTGGACAGCAGAATTTTTTCCACCAGTTTGTCTGGGGTTTTTCATCCTGCAAGCAGGAACAACTGGCCCCATGAACACACGGGCTACAGTTATAGGATATAGTGAAGCAAGGAAAGCAACAGGAAACCACCTTGCTTATAGTCATATCCCTAGCAACGGGAAACCACCTTGCTCATAGTCATTTCCCCATATACCTACCCCCACCAGCCGTATGGATGAGGGAATAGAATAGAATCAGATATCAACAATTTGTGTATGGCTGGCAGGTCTGAGGAAGAAGGATAGGAATAATAGGAATAAATACAGATAAATTTGATAGAGACAGATAAATTTGATAGAGCTCGTGGATCATTCCAATATGCCATTACTACCACTGCACTGCACTGCTCTGCACTGCACAGCACAAGTGCACGGAAAACAAAATAAAAGTTTTACAGTAGTGGAAAACACCTTAAAAACCTATTTCAAAATAAAGGATAAGACAATTTTCAATGACCTCACATCCATTTCACCTATTCTTTAACTCCAAGAAAGAAAAGACTAATATAAAGGTTTTATTTTCCAAGAAACCGAGAAAAGCTTATCTAATCATAACATCAAACTGCCCGAAGATCATTGGTATCTTTGAGACGTGGTTGATGGAAGATGATATGATAACAAGAATAGAAGTAGCAGGGTACAGCATTTTTCAAAAGGGTAGGAAGGGAAAATATAGTGGAGTACTGCATATGATCAGTGATGACATGTCCTCTCAGAGTGGAGGCTTTCGAGGGCAGGGACACTAATGGTTTTGAAAGCATATGGTGTCAGGTCAAGATGGGCAAAACAGGATATTTAGCGGAGTGCAGCTACAAGCCAAGGCACACAGAGGGTGAAGAGCAGGAGATATTTAGGCAGTTGAGCTTAGCAAGTGCAAGAAGAATGATTGTTATGAGAGATGTAAACTATGGCAGTATAAATTGGTAAGAGGAAAATACATGTAGTAATAAAATGTATGTGAACAAATCACTTGGAAGATGAATAGAAATGCAAGAGAGTATCAAAGAGAAGGGAATATATATATAGAATTATAAGGCAGGTGATTATAATAGTCTTAGATATCAACTTGGGGCAGTTACGTGGAGGGAGGAATTGGAAGGGGGAGATATCATTAGTGCTTGGAAAATTATCAAGGAATATTTGTTAGCAGCAACAATAAGCTGTATTCCATCAGTGAAGACAACATGATTTGGTGTAAAGTGGATGAAAAACAATATCAAACAGGTACCGCAGGTGAAAAGAGGTTATGGAAGAGATATAAGGGGGGGGGGGGGAGCAGATGCATGAAGAATAAGACTCAACCCAGGAGAGTGACTAGTATGATATGGAAGACAAAACTGGAATATGAGAAGAGATTGGCCTTAAGATCCAAAGAAATTCTTAGGGAATTTTTTAGCTATGTGGCAAGTAGGAGGAGAAATAATTGTGGAAGAATGACATCGTCGGATAAAAATTAGAATAGAGTGACTGATGCAGAGGACATAGTGGAGTTGTTCGATGAACACTTTATTGGAGTATTTCATCCTGGAGAAGTAGGTTTTAATACTAGAGGGGATAGGCAGGTTCGAGGTTTAGAAGTGCAGGAGGAGAGTTTGTTTGAAATAATTATTACACTGGATGTCAATAAAGCTGATAAAAAAGTTGTCATTCCATTGTATAAAGTCCTGATCAGACCACACTTGGATTATTGCTCTCAAATTTGGTCCCCAGGATTTGAAGGGGATAAATTAACTGTGGAAAGGGTACAGAGGGGATAACAAAGATGGTTTCAGGACTATACAATGTTGGGTTATGAGGAACAGATGAGGGAATGTGGACTGCAGAGTTTGGTGGATAGAAAGGGAGGTGACATGATTGAGACTTTTAAACTGTTGAGAGGTAGTTACAGGGTTGACACTGGGAGTTCTTTTGCCTGGTGTAACAGCAGGAAAGAGTTATCGAGGGGCCATTCCTGGAAATTACAAAAGTAAGCTGTGAGCAAGAGGGAGAGGAGTGGTTTCTTTGCATGGAGGGTGGTTGAACCATGGAATGCATTGCCTGATAGAGTGGTGAGTGCAGGAACGGTCATTGAGTTCGAGGAGTGTTATGATGGACTTAGTGTTTTCTAAGAAGGACCTCCCACAACGAGTCTCTTGCCTCCATGGAGGCCTGAATAATAATAATAATAATAATTTGAATTTTGATACAATTTTTAAATACAGTCATATAGTACACACAGAAATCGGAAAAATTTATTACTTGGGAAATTATTATTTTTCCAAAATAAACCAAAGAAAGGTTGAAATAACTCATTTTAATTACTTATTTATGCACAAGTTCCAACCTCTTTGACTATAATCATATAATCTGCAAAAGCTCTGGCAGAAAATGGGGCATTCAGACGATTGTCAACACTCTTTCCTGTTGTAAATATGTACAAAAAAGTTATAAATTATTTATAGAAAATTATATATTAAAAACTTGTCTATATCAGTGTCCTAAATGCATTAGTTCACAACATGCATGCAAAACAGGTGAAACTCAGAAAAACAAAAACAGTAACTCATGAAAAATGAGTTACTTGCAGACCATGCTCTGGATACTCATGACAGAATAAGGTGGAAGAAAGCCACAGTAATACACTGCAGCAAGTTCAAATATGAAATACTATTCATGGAATCAGCCTCAGCCCTTAGGAACATGCCAAACCTCAACAAATTTGGATGCATGAGACTGTTCCAAATTTGGGAAGCATACATCGGGAGAACTTCAGCCCAAAGGTCAAGAACACTTAATATAGCCCGCTAAGAGGCACCATCAGGACTTTAGGAAAACGGTAGCTTCCTCACTTCGTTTCTCATTTGCTGTTATGTAGTACTTGCGTGCATGTGTCTTTATCTTAAGTTCCCATGTAGATGGCAATGTGACGTTGCCGAAATATTGGAAAGTATATATTAAAGTTTGATTTAATTTATATTTCTAGTATATGCTGTCAATTCCTTAAGAATTTAATAATCATGCTATTTATTGGGTGTGAACTGCACACCTAGCACAATGAAATATATGCCCCCCCCCCCTGATACATACACTTCCATTCATGATACAATAATAATTTTTCATGTATGTCTCTATGTGCAATTCTGGACAGAAATATTTTAATCTAATGTTAGTGGTAAATTTAAATTTTGTAATTTCCTTGTTTAACCTACTCTGTGCCATACACTTTTAGATCTTGTAAAGAAATTAGCTCTCCTTTACCTTCTGGTTATGTGTATTAGAACTTAACTCAAGTTTTCAAATGTGCTAATGACTATGTTCACAGTTTTCAAAGGTCCCTAATAGTACCATGTGACTGGCCTGAGCAGAATGAAGCAATTTGTAATCTTTGTTCAGTTCTTTCCTACTTCATGTAGCTTCAGTTCTCAATCCCACTCAGATGTGATGAGATACTTACCATGAAATATTAGTGGTTAACAGGAAATTCATATTTCATTATGTAATTTTATGTGTATAGTCTTTTAATTATGGTAGCATTAACAATGATATGAGTGGTGTATACAAACACTTAAGAGAGATGCTCAAAATGACCATTGTATGGTATGCGGGAAAAAAAACAGTACTGTACTTCAATACCCCCCCCCACCACCACCTTTCAGTACACATATGAAAATGTAGTAGTTATTCAGTGCTGTTCCCCCCACCACACACACACACACACACACACACACACACACACATGCACACACACCACCACCATTACCATAATGTATTAATGTTTTGTAATTAATTAGAACTTAAGTCAGTGGTGAAATCTTGATAAATAAAAAAATTATAATTTCCACTACTTTCACTGAAAAATAATAAATGAATACCTTTTCTGTGATGTGAAAAGAAATTTTTCTCACAATAAGCGCCTCCGTAGTGCAATTGGAAGAACAACGGTATGTTGCACCCTTCAATTGGAAAAGGTCTAAGTTCGATTCTCGTCATAGGAGGAATCTTTATATGGGCGTTTTTCAATTGAAGGCGAGTTGCCGATCTCATACATAGGTAACTGGGTTTTTTCTCCCAGAAACTCTGGTTTTTCATCCCGCATACAGACAAAGCGGCCTTCAGGACACAAGCAATTTACAGACAAAAAACACTAGTCGTGGTAGTGGGCAATCGACGACAGTGAGATAGATGATGGTGATGGATGGAAGTGGTAGAGACGTGTAGAGAAGTGTAGTAGAGTAGGTGCCTCCCTCGATGAGTATTTGGACTCCTTGGAGGTGTCACGAAAGAATAATAAAATAATAAAAATAATAAATAATAAATTGTTTCAATGAAGAGTTTATTTAAATTGTTGTTTCTGTTTTTGTTTATTCAGAAATTGTTTATTCAAAAATAGTTGGAATAAGTTTTTCGTGAAAATACACAGAACAAGAAGAAGGGGGGGGGGGAGTGCTACTGATGATAGCAGGGGAATTATATTCACATAAAGTATACACAGATAGAGGAAAATAGTGGCAACTGTTTTGAGATAGTGTAGTGTGAGGTGGAGGTTGACAAAAACAGACATTTAGATGGACGTTGCCACATGTCAGGGAATATTGAGGGTGGTTATCAAGAAAGGTATAAGAACCTTGGATCAATGAATAATCATAATAATCATTCATTGATCAATAATCAATGAATGATTATTATACATGATTTTAATTATGTATAGACTGTATAGACTGGAATGAAGAGACAGCATTTGTGAATAAGGAAAATGAATTTGTGAGTTCTTCAGAGACAACTATCTTAGGCAGTAAGTAAAGGAAGGCACACAGGGATCAACAGTTATTAGATCTGATCATTTCATCAAAGGATGTGATTGTGAGTGGGGGCTTTTGCACTTCCCCCCATTTGGTGAAAGCATTCATGAACTGATCACCTCGGTTGTGGCTAGCCATATGAAGACTTCTGTGAGGAAAGAATATATGTGGAATTAAAAAGCTGGTGATTATGAAAAGCTTAGGAGACAGCTTGGAGCTATAACATGAAATGAGGTGTTAAGCAAGAAGAAAGATGCTGTGTGGGAACTAACCAAAAATTAGCCAAATGTAGAAACTGTGAAAGTTTCATAAAAATAAGTTGATCAGAGAGCTTACGGGAATACACCCACTGGCATTTACAAGTTACCCTAGCATGTACCATTTTAGAAAACATGAATGCTGCCCAAGTGTCCATATATTCACTTTCTAATTAGTCTATTTTTGATAAGGTTTCACTGGTCTGAGAGCTGTTTCAAACTGGTTGGTTCTCTTCAGAGACCAGGCACTGATCACTCCCTACTACTAACCAAAAGTCCAACTCAGCATTGGTTCCACTTAGTGACAGGCTTCCCCCTCCCCCACTGAGCAGAACCAATCATATTCCAGGGAAAAGCATCCACCGACAAGGCCCCACACAGGAAAACACTTCCCCTGGAGACTCAAATTACTCTCTAAAGGCAAACCTCTCAAAATTTTAATTCCCCCCCATCAGTGGGAGCAGGGCCGTGCACATGCGGTTGTACAGATTGTGCTATATAATATATATATTTTTTCTTATTCTTGAATTATATCTTACTATGTAAATTACACAATTACAAATTATAGTTAATGCAATAAAAATGAAATTTAAAATCAGTAAAATTATTATGAATTCTTAATAATCTAACAATATTTTTAACTTAATACATCACCAGTTTTATTATAATTTGTTTGAAGTGAAATGTTATCAATATTACCACAGATTTTATTTCACAGAGTAAGCATCAACTCAACAAAAATTGTATAAATATTCTCGATTGTTTATTATATTTTTAGTGGAAATTATTAGTTTAAGACGGACTGAATGCATTCTTACCCTGTGCTTTGCCCTTTGTGGATGTGTGATTGTGACTGAAACAATGACATTGTTCTGCAAATTTGGAAGGTAAGAAACTATAACATAATTGATTTTTTTTTCCGACAGTAAGCATTTGGTGAGACTTTAAATTGAAGAGGTTCAATTAAAATCAAAATAAATTTTGATTTTAATCGAACCTCTAGTTTTCACAAAAAACATAACAATTTGTTTAAAAAATAAATTGTAAATGACTTATCTTTGTTGTATAGTTGAAAATTTTTTTTTTATAAATTTATCTATTATTTTTTTCTTAACCTCTATAGAACGGTTAATCTACATAATACAATATTTATCGATATGGTGTATAGCTTTTAGAGGTTCTTCACAAAAACTTTTTGAAAATGATGACGGCAATTTTTTAAAGTTAGTAGAAACTGTCGCTAAATTTGATTTGATAATGGCAGAACACTTGCATCGCATCCAAACATCACAAAAAAAGGAACATTGCTCATTATTTAGGTGATAAAATACAAAATGAAATCATCCGTATAATTTCTGAAGCTATAAAACAAAACATTTTAGAAATGGTTAAAGAGGCAAAATATTATTTTAATTCTTGACACTACTCCGGGTATAAGCCACAGAGAACAATTATCTATTGTTATTAGATTTATTAGATACAAATATAGCAGAAATTCATGAACATTTTTTGGGTTTTCAGTCTGTAGAAGATACCACTGGGCAAGGACTATTTGAATTTATAAAAAAATATTTAAAATTATTGGATATTAACATTTTGGATTTACGCGGCCAAGCTTATGATAACGGTTCAAATATGCGAGGCAAATATAATGGGCTGCAAAAAAAATCCTTGAAATAAATTCAAGATTTTTTTTTATTCTGTGTGCTGCTCATTCATTAAATTTAGTAGTTAATGATGCAGCTAAGATATCCTGTGAAACTAAAGTTTTTTTTGGGGTAATACAGGAATTATATAATTATTTTTCAATATCTGTGAAGCATTGGGCTATATTAAAAAAGCATATTCATGTTTTAAATTTAAAACCACTTTCTGCTACTAGGTGGGAAAGTAGAGTAGAAGCAATAAAGCCACTTAAAAATAATATCAAGGAAATTTACCATGCTCTTTAAGATGAAACTAAAGATATCGATTCTAGAGTTCAGGCAGACAACTTAATTTCAATGATTCATTTGTTTAAATTTATTTGCTCTGTTCATGTTTGGTACGAAATCTTAAGTCTCGCAAATGTTGCAAGCAAAATAATGCAGAATCCGACATTTGATATAGGAAAAATTACAGAAAATCTTGATTATATTATACAAGAATTAAATACTCGCCGAACAGACCAATGTTTTTAAAATATTATTAGAACTGCAAAAGAAATAGCAAATGACCTTAATATTGATCCTGTTTTTCCAGACATTCGCAAAAGACCAAAAACAAAAATGTTTGGTTACAAAGCATCAGATGAAACAACACATGATCCTAAACAAAATTTTAAAATAAATTTTTTCTTCGCGATTTTAGACAGGCAGTGGAGTGGTGTAGCTAGAGCTTTTGCCATCCGGGGTGGTCCCTGAGTTTGCCACGCCTCTCAATACTCACCAAAAATACTACAAAAAGTCAAAACGACATATTGGGAAATAAATTAAAACACTATGTTTATTTTTGAAGTAAAACTTTAATTTCAACATTCTAAAATGCTATTTTTCTTGCTTTTCTGTTAGCAAAATCATCGATGACATTGGCGAAGTCTATTTCATAGTAACGTAGGTAATTCTTAATCAATTTTATTTAAAAAAACTCCTCTCACAACTAGCAACACTTACAGCAATTGTGATGAAAATTCACCGTAGTATTACAAGTTCTGGAAATGAGTTCTCGAGAGTGTATTTTAGAATTAACTGCAAAAGTTCAAAAATGTTCAAAGTGCTGCCCAGGGCGGATTTCCCCCCTCTTCCCCCCTCTAGCTATGCCTCTGTAGACAGGACAATAACTTCAGTCACAGAAATATTCATAGTCTTAAAACAACATCTTCTTCTTCTCCCATAGTCCTAAATGAACTGTTGGGTCATTCATGGCTGGTAGGTGATACTCTTTGCTAGCCTCCTCC
Source organism: Typopeltis vanoorti (assembly GCF_054136105.1). Lineage (NCBI taxonomy): Eukaryota > Metazoa > Arthropoda > Arachnida > Uropygi > Thelyphonidae > Typopeltis > Typopeltis vanoorti. The sequence continues at coordinate 65,095,044 of NC_143552.1, read as the reverse complement.
AGTCATCTCGGTCTCGTATTCTTGATGAAAAAAGTTTCTTGATGATCAGTTGAGAAAGGGAGGAATTTGTCCATTTTTTGATGTTATCAGTCCATTCTAATCGAGGTCGGCCCCTAACCCTTGATCCTGGAATGATTCCTTCTAGTGCTTGCTTTGGAATACCATTAGCCCTCTCCACATGTCCGAACCATTTCATCTGTCTTCTTCTGATGACTGTCAGAATATTTTCCCTTTTTCTCCCGTCTATTGAATTAATCAGTTTTTGGACATTTTCATTGTTTTCATGAGCAGTTTAGGGAATTCTCAAAAGTCTTCTGTAAGTTTTCATTTTGAAAGACAGGAGTCTCCTTTCATCTTCCTTCAATAAGTCCAGGCCTCACAACCATACAAGAGGACAGAATTCACCAAGATGTCAATTAGTCTTAGTCTGGTTGTGATTGCTATTCTGTTATCTCCCCACAATGGTTTTAACTTCTGTAGGGCCACAGTTACTTTAGCAATTCGGTATTTAATGTCGGTTTTTGAATGACCATCTTGACTCAACGTGCTTCGTAGATAAGTGAACTTCTTTACATTCTCAATTTGCTTATTGCCAATTTGTATCTTTAAGAATTCAATGGCTGATTTTGAGGTTATCATTGTTTTTTGTAGGTTTATGTATAATCCACATTTTTTTAATGTTCCGAAAACACGGCTGGTTATCTCTTGTAATTCTTCTTCACTTTCTGCCAGATCGATATCGTCAGCAAAACGTAAGTTATTTATTCTTAGTCCGCCAACTACTATTCCAGTGTCATATTCATAAAGAGCTTCATCTATGACGGGACAAGATGCATCCCTGTCTTATCCCCCCCCGGTTCTGCCCGGAACGGTTCACTGCTGTAATTTTTAATTTCAATTCTCACATCAGATGAGGAATAAAGAGATTTAATAATCCTAATGATTTTGTTGTCAATACCATAATGTTCTAAAATTTTCCACAATGCCTCGTTTCACTGGCCTGACAGCTGTTTTGAACTGGTTGGTTCTCTTCATAGAACAGGTACTGTTTAAGTAAAGCATCTCTCTAAAAATTAGGCAATCCTCCAGACCACTCCCTATTAGTGACCAAAAGTCCAACTCAGTGTTGGTTCCACTCAGTGACAGGTTTGCCCTACCACTGACAGAACTGCTCATATTCCAGGGAAAAGCATCCACTGACAAAGCCCCACATGAGCACAGAAAACACTTTCTCCAGAGACTCAAGTTGCTCTCTCAAGCCCCCCCCGTACCACACACACACCTGAAATCATCAAAAGCTCCCTCACCGGGAGCGCTTCGGAAGAAAATAAGTTTTCATTATTTCATAGCCGAATGTAAAAACTGTGAAATTTTCCTGTAATCTCTCTGGTCAACTTATTTTTTAACTTTCACAGTTTCTACATTCGGCTTTGAAATAATATTGGATCTAATATCCACTTTATTTTTATCATTTTGCATCACCGAACTGAAGCTTTTTGACTCTTTATTTTAATAAATACAGGCAGCCCTCGGTTTATGCCTCACTTCCATTCCTAAAAAAAATGGGCGTAAACCGAATCGGAGTAAAACAAACCCAATTTTAATGGGAGGTACAAAGTTATGTCAAAAAATGTTACAGTCAAAAAATATGCACATGAAGTATGTGTAACATTATTATATTTAAAGCTTTGATAATACATACATATATATTTGTTAAAATAAAATTATTAATAACTAAAACAAAACAAAATTATATACAAAAAATATGAAACTTCAAAAAGATATTACATATTTCTATGTTTAAGTTCCTGGTTTTGGATCACCTGCATTTTTTTTGAAAAAAGTATCCAGTGCTAACTGCCTAGATTTTCTTTTTCTTTCATTAAGGAGTTCAGTGTAAAGTCAAATAGATGCAATTACACTCCTTTTTACGCTCATTTAAATGAAGTGTCTATTGAGTGTATATTGAGTGATGAACTATTTAGCAGAGTTCATCACTCAATGTCTCTATGCTTGCAAGGTATGCTGTAAATCAACCTTTTTATATCTCTCAGGGGACCTTCTTTTTCTTTCTCCTCCTTTGGATGTTGACTCAATTATTCGGCTAATTCTTTTAAGTCTTCATGGGAAGCGGTTTATCATGGCTCTCTAAGACTTCTGTCACATTTTCAGCTGTAATGTCATCCAATCCCACCTCTCATGCAAGCTTGGTAATGTCTTCAATAACATTCTACTCTTGCTCTAATTCCTTGAAGTCATGCATAATTGCTGGAAGAAGTTTTCGCCATGCTCCTTTTAAACACTTTGCTGACACTTTGTTCCAAGCTTCCTTGATGTTATTAATGCTCTTCAAAATATCGAACGACTGCCAATAGTCTTTAATAGTTTTTCCTGAAGTGTTCAAGACTCACCATTTCCATAAATGTTATACAGAGGTAATAGGCTTTGAAGATATTGATATAATCCCCTGATCCATTGGTTGCCAAAGCGATTTTCTGTTTGGGGGCATGTAAACAACCGTGACATCCAATGATGTTACTTTAGCAAGGTTTTGAGGATGTCCGGGGACATTATCCAAGAGAAGCAATGCCTTAGCTGGTAAATAATTTTCTTTACAGAAGAAAAGCACAGTAGGAAAAAAATAATTTGTGTACCAGTCTATAAAAAATTCTTGGGTAACCCAAGCTCGCAGCATGGCTTTTATACCCTTGAAGGTGCATGGTGTCTGTGAATGGTACACGAACATTGGTTTAAGCTTCAAAGTTCTGGAGACATTTGTACCCAACAAAAGCACAAGTCTATCATTTGCAGCTTTTAAACCTGGAGCGGAACGTTCTTCACAGGAAATGAAGGTGCATGATGGCAATTTTTTCCAGTAGAGCCCAGTCTCATGAACATTAAAATGAGATCAGGAGGATAACTTCCTTGTTCTACACAGTCTTGAAATTCTTTAGGAAAAGCAGCCGCTGCCAACATCTGCACTTGCCGCCTCACCACATAATTTGACACTATGGCACTTACTTAGAGACTTAAATCTCATGAACCAACCTTTGCTTCCTAAAAATGTCTCTTCACTTCCATCTGTCTTTTTAAGATCCTGAAAAATTGTTTTTGCTTTCTCAGTTATAACAGCCTGCATCAGAGGAATGTTTTTCTGATTCAAGTCATCCACCCATAATGATAAAAATTTTTCCATTTTTTCATGAAGTTTACCCCTGCTATAACTTACATGTTTTGCATTTAGTACTGCTGTAGATTGTTGCACAGACTGTTTTATTCTATCTGCATTTTTCATAATTGTAGTAACAGTCGATGGAGATAAGTTCATACTTTTACAGACATTTGCACGTGTCTGCCCATCTTCCATTCTTCGAATCACCTCCATCTTCTTTTCATGTGTGATTGATTTTTGCGCATTCTTAACAGTTCTGCTAACTTTTCTGCACTTCTTTTATCAGACATGGTATGTAATTATGTACTTTATCAATTTAAATGCGTAGGTATGTAAAAAAAATTAAATAGAACAATTAGGCAGATTTAACAATAAAACTAGGTTTGATACATATATGTTGTAGTAGCTCGGTAAACATTCAAACACTAGAGTGCCTGATAGTGTCGTTTCTCAGTCAGACCACACTACAATAAGAAAGCACGAGCAAGCACCAGCGTTATTGCGAATCGCTGTAAATCGAACCAAGGGCTGCCTACTTTCATGCACCGACTGAGAGTTCGCTTATGAAAAATACACCTCTCCGACATTTCAAGTTCCTTAGTATTGAAAGAGTTTTTGCTCTCTTAAGGTTTCTTCCGGGTCTGGCTTCTGCTGAGGGGGGGGGGGAGGATTCAAATTTTTTGGGGTTCACCTTGAGAGAGCAATTTGAATCTCCAGGGAGAGTGTTTTCAAGTGTGGCTTGTGTGGGGCCTTGTCGGTGGATGCCTTTCCCTGGAATATGTGCAGTTCTGCTCAGTGAATAGGGTGAGCCTGTCGCTGAGTGGAACCAATGCTGAGTTGGCTGATCTTTCAGTCACTCATAGGGAGTGGTCTGAGAGATCACCTAATTTTTAGAGAAGGCTTTACTTAAATAATGGCCTGGTCTCTAAAGAGAACCAACCAGTTTGAAACAGCTGTCAGGCCAGCCAGTGAAACCTTATCAGAAATGGACTAATTAGAAAGCAAATATATGGATGCCTGGGCAGCATTCATGATTCTAAAATGGTCCATTCTAGGGCAACTTGTAAATGGGTGGGTGTATTCCCGTAAGCTCTCTGCTCAACTTATTTTTACAAAACTTTCACAGTTTCGACATTCAGCTTTGAAATAATGCTGGATCTACTTGATTTTTATAATTTTGCACTGCAGAACTGAAACCTTTTGGTTCTTCATTTTAGTAAATAACCAAAAGATATTTAACAACATCGATCACTGAATGTATTCCAAAGACTGAATAAAATAGGTGTTAAATGGATGAATGAGTGGGATTAAGCATGAAATCTGGAAGAAGGCACTTTGTAGGCAGCACAAGATGAATAATTGCAATAATCACTGGCCAGGAGAGTGACTGACTTGATAAAAAACAGTAAAAGTGCAGCATGAGTAGAAATTGGCAAATTATTCCAAGAAAAAATCCTAGAGAGTTTTTTCGATATGCAGGTACAAAAAATGAGTGATTATGAGAAGATGATGTTAATGGATGAAAGTGATGGATTGGTAACTGCTACAGAGGACACAGTTGAAATATTCAGTGAGCAATTCATCAGGGTGTTTCATTCTCACTGTAAAATCAGAATCTCAAATATAGAGAATGAAATGAGAGAAGACTTACTCTGGTAAGCAAACAAGAGGTATATGAGGTGTTAAGTAAGCTAGGTGTCATTAATGCAATAGGACTTGATGATATATCACGTGTCTTAAGGGAATGTTTCAAGGAGTTACCATCAACCTTGTACTACCTTTTTTATTACATGAGTACTGCAATAGTACAAGTCCCAAAGAAGTGAAATTGGGGGTCTCAGAGGCCGGCAGAAGAAGCAGGGTTGGCTCACATCAAGACTTCCAGGTTCATGGGTATGAGTTGGCATCTATGTAGAAGTTGTCCTATTCAGATACATTGTAATGGGAAGTTGCTTTTTCTTTTGTTTGAACTCTTTGAACATCATTGTGTATGATGTTAAAATATCATTGAAGCCTTCCTGGAACTTCACTGCACAAATCATATTGTCATATTGTTCATAGAAGAAGTATGCAAGACATTTGGCATCATGCATTGCTTGTGCTAGATTTACAATATTCTTATTACATTCACTAAGATTTCTTGGGTTCTGTGAGGAGAAAATCAGGCTGGGCTTTGTCATATGGCTGCATTTGCATTGCTGCAAACTTACGTAACCCAATCTCAAGCCACCCTGAATCCTGGGACATTCTTTTGTTAAACAGCTATAATAGGTGTCCTTAGGTATCTTCTTCCAGAATAATAATACTGTCTCACTGGAAGTGAAAACCTGTCAGGTTTATATCCCTTCTACTTGATGAGTTGCTAAGAGTACACCTCAACAGCCTCATGATTAGCTGAAGTAGACTCACCCATAATCTTTACATTACGGAGTGAGTCTACTTCAGCTAATCATGAGGCATTACTGCAGAAACCATTTTCATTGCCTGCAAAGACTAGTTCCAGAATTTAATAATGCTTCTTAAAATTCGTCCCAACTTTGCAGATGATGATGCAAAGTTGGGACGAACCATAAAGAGTAGTGAAGATGTTGTGGCCTTACAAGAAGACTTGAATAAATTGAGTGATTGGGCAAGCAAATGGGGATGTGAGTTCAATGTTGCAAAATGTAAGGGTTTATAATTTGGAAAACAAAGATGGGATGCAGAATTTATGATTGGTGAGAATATATTGTTGGAGGTAGAGGAAATAAGAGATCTGGGAGTGATAGTGGATAAGGATCTAAAATTTAGGGAACACATTGCCAAAATTGTGAAGACAACACAAAGGCTTCTGGGAATGATGCGGAGAACACTGACATGTAGAAGTAGGGAGATTCTTGTTCTATTGTATAAGGCTTTGATTAGGCCACACATGGAGTATTGTACCCAGATTTGGTCACCGGGTTTTCAGAAGGATGAAGAGATGTTGGAAAGGGTCCAAAGGCAACTGACTAAGAAAGTTTCTGACCTCTGGAATGTCGAGTATGAGGAAAGATTGAGAAGATGTAATTTGCAGAGTCTGGTGGACAGGAGGAAGAGGGGAGATATGATAGAGATCTACAAATTGGTAAGGGGGTTGTTATAGTATCAATGGTGAAGTTCTACAGAGAATAGTGGGAGATCGGGGGAGAACCAGAGGTCATCCCTGGAAACTGTATAAAGAGGGTGTGAGTAGGGGAGTGAGAGGCAGGTTTTTTTTCATGCAGAGTTGTGAATGATTGGAATGCCTTGCCTGAGAGTGTGGTGTCTGCAAGGAGTTTGAGTGTGTTTAAGACACAGTATGATGACGTGTGTGATAAAAGGACCTCCCAAATGAGTCTTTGACTCCATAAGGTCTTGGGGTAATAATAATAACAATAAAACAAGGGCCTTAGTGGAATCATGCCAATGTTCACAGGCAAGTGTTTTCTTGTGCAATTCTTCGATTCAAGTGAATAGTGCATTCTCTATTTTCACATAACTTTATCATGTACAGTAATTTTGTTGACATTTATCTACAATCTGCACTTTCTCATTCAAAGTCATGACTGTCTTGGCCCTTTAAGCTTCTGTCATTTGATGCATTTTGTTTGGAACCCATGGATATTTATATAAGCACAATAATATTTTAAGCATTTCATGGTAGTCAATCTCCTAGAGGGAGAAGACACCTGACAGGACGGGAGCCTAACACAGACTTATACGACACATAAAGCTCACAAGCTGTCCTACTTGGGTGATAGTCAATGTGAGACTGAAGATGCACAATCTTGTAACTAATGTGAAATAACGTGAAAACATGAATCATAAATACAAATTCTGTAAATGTGTAGACCCAACTGAATATGATATTTTTATTTATTTTTTTTAATTTTAAATTAAGAATTAAACCAATCAGAATCAGATGAGTAATTTATAAACAGTGCAACTGACAGGGCTGCATGTACTAAAAAATGATAATAATAATAAATAAATAAATAAAAAATTAAAAATTAAAACTCCCAGATAAACATATATATATATTTTTTTACATTAGTCAGAAGCTTGGAAATAGCCGTTAAGGTATTCTGAGAGGCTGGTAAGATTTGCATATTAATAAATGTTTGTATCTAAGTATTGTGATGACACCATGTTATGAAAACTATTTATTAAGTAAAAAACCTGAATTAGATATTACTCACTTGTTAGATTCAATAGGAAGAGGACAAGCGCAAATAAGACAGTCATATGGTGTTCCTTGGGTGGCATCACCATGATATCCAGAAATGCATGTTTCACAATGATCACCTATGGTGTTATGCCTACAGTCCTATTTGTAAACAACACATTTATGTAAATTAATTCTATACTAAATTAAATATTCATTTTAATAAAAAAAAAGAAGAAAAAACATTGTAAAAATATCACCAGGCACATTAAGAAATGAGAATCTACATTTGTAAATTTATGTTGAAAAATAAAGCAACATTACTAACTAATAAATATTTCTTCAATTAGAGCATTTCCTATAAACTACATAATACTTTTTGAATCTACTTTCTGTTTATCCATACCACTGATGTTATTTCATCTCATCACATCAGCAATTATAAAACTAATTAATGATGGACATCACTTACATAAAAATTGTTGATTTGTAGAATTTTTAGCTATGTTTCAAAGCATTTTCAATACATTACAGGAAAATAACCATAAAAAAAAAGAGAACAACAATGATTATTGATATTATTATTATTATCATATTATTCAGGCTTCCATGGAGTCAAGAGACTCATTGTGGGAGGTCCTTCCAAGGAAACACAAAGTCTATACCACTCCTTGAACTCATTGACCATTTTGCTCTCACCACTTTATCAGGCAATACATTCCACGGTCCCACCACCCTCCATACAAAGAAACCACTCCTCACTCTCTTTCTCACAGCTTCCTTTCATAACTTCTAGGGATGGCCCTTGTCATTGCTCCTTCCCATTGTTCCACCAAGTGAAAGAACTCCCAAGTGTCAACCCAGAAACTGTCTCTCAACATTTTAAAAGTCTCGATCATATCACCTCTCCTTCTTCTATTCACCAAACTCTGCAGTCCACATTCCCTCAGCCAATCCTCATAACTAACACTGTGTGTGTCCTAAAACCATCTTTGTTATCCACCTCTGCATCCTCTCCAGAGTTAATTTATTCCTCTTCAAATCCTGGGGATCAAATTTGAGAATAATAATCTAAGTGTGGCCTGATCAAGGTCTATGTCCTCTGCATCAGTCAGCCTATTCCCATTTTTATCCACACAATGTCATTCTTCCACAATCATTTCTCCTCCTACTGGCCACATATAGCTAAAAAACTCTCTAGGATTTTCTTTGGATCTTAGTGCCAATCTCTTCTCATATTTCAGTTTTGCCTTCCTCACCATACTAATCACTCTCCTGGCCTGAGTCTTATATTCTTCATGCATCTGCTCTCCACCTCTCCTTATATCTCTTCTTCTTCTTCTTCTTCTTCATCTATGATCTCTTATGCTTTTAAGTGTCAAGATTTTGCCAAAGAGATTTCCATGCCGTCCTGTCCAAGGTTTGTTGTTTTGCTTCTTTCCAGTTAATTCCCTTCTTTTCCAATTTTTCTTTAATTTCCTTTTGCCAACCTTTCCTGGGTCTGCCTATGTTTCTTTTTCCTATTTTCTGGCTTTCGTATACAGTTTTTGCTATTCTTCCTTCTTCCATTCGATTAAGATGTCCAAACCATCTCATTTGGGCTTGTGTTATAAATTAATTCAGAGGTGCAACTTGAAGGCTGTCTCTTATGGTTTGATTTCTTATTCAGTCTAGTCTTGTTTTTTGTGCCACTTTCCTGAGATATTTCATTTCAATTGTTTGTAGTTTATTTGTGTTTCCTGTTGTTAAACACCAAGACTCACAACTGTTTGTTAATGTTGGTAGAAACACTGAACGGTACACTGCCATTTTGATATTTTGGGTGACTTCTTTCTTATCTAGGAGTGGGCCTTTCATTGCATAGAATAGCTTTGTTCCCCCTCTTATCCTGTTGTTAATTTCTGTGTCGTCTACCATCTTCTTGTATATATGATCCTTATATCTCTTCTATAATCTCTTTTTCACCTGCAGTTCCTGTTTGATATTTGATATTGTTTATCATCCACTTTATACCAAATCGTGTCTGCTTTTTGCTCGTGGAATACAGCTTAATATTGCTGCTAACAAATATTCCTTCACAATTTTCCATGCACTAATGATATCCTGGCATTCCAATTCCTCCCTCCATGGAACTACCCCAAGTTGATATCTAAGACTATTATAATCATCCATCTTATAATTCAACATGTTCCCCTTTTCTTTGATACTCCTGCATGTCTATTCATATTCCAAGTCAAAACCACATGTCACTCTGTCCAACTGGGGGGTGAGGAGATATCATCTCAGTTATTATCAACTCTTCTGATGCTATGACCAAATCCAAAACTCTTAAACCTCTTGTTCCCTCTATTACATGTTGCCTAAGACATTTGTCCCTCAAGAATTCTAGAAATTCTATTACCTTATTACTACACGCATTTTCCTCTTTCAAGCTTATATTGCTGTAGTTAAAATCTCCCATAACAATCATTCTTCTTGCATTTGCCATCCCATACCTCTCTCATTCCCTCTCTTCTACTGCTCCTATTCTCTACTCTTCTATCATTCCAATACTCCCTCTCTCATTCCCTCTCTTCTGCTGTTTCTATTCTCTCCTCTTCAATCATTCCTATAACTCTCTCTCTCTCACTCCTCCTCTGATTCGCCTTGCATTCATCTCTTCCATTCGCCTACCATTATCTTTCATACTTCTCATCTCATTCCCAAGATATTCCACCTCCACTTTCAACTCATCATCTCTCTCTCTCTCTCTCTCTCTGCAAGTTACTCACTCGTACTTGTCATTCATCCTCCCAATCAAGACCATCTCCAAAAACTTCGCAATCATTCAAGTTTTCCACACTCCCCACTCTTATTTTTTCATTCACATTTCGCTCATTATTCTCACCTATTACACTATTCATCTCTCGAGATTCTCCCATTCCTGAAACAACGAGGTTGGTTATCATAATATCTAACTCATTGAATTCCTCCCATTGCCTACATTTTACACATTTATGCGCTCCCCCTTCTCTCACCTGTCACATATCCAACTGCTGGGACGTATACATGCCACAAGTCCCACATGTCACATGATCCTATATTATGTTACACAAAATTGAGTCCTTGAATGGCGGAGGACTTGCTGACATCCATTTGTAATTGGAGCTACAGCTGCCACCATCATTAACTTAGTGCTGAGAAACTACTACAACTAAATGCTAAATATTATGTTATATGCTCTACTATAAACTAATATACGCAATACAAGTATAAACTATATTTAACTATACTAAATAAAGAAAATTAATCTTCTCTTCCATTGCAGATGCATCCAACTCTGACCTCACCTTTTCGGTAACTCCAAAATAACACAATATAACAACTAAACTCCAAAAGCAACACCACTAAAGAATACTTGTATTACTGAGAAAAAAATGCAGCACAGTTTGCAACGGAGTCACACTATACACCATTTAAAAAAAAAATTTTTATGACACTATATATGAACAACAATCGCTGTTCTTTCTTTTTCTTGATTATTTTCTTGTAATATATTGAAAATGGCTATAAAACATAGCCAAAAATTCTACAAATAAACAATTTTTAAATAAGCAGTTTTTTCTGTCATTAATTAGTTTTATGTCTTCTTTCACTTACATCACAATTTTTAAATCACATCAACAATATTTCTAATTTTTGCTTTTTTGCTTCAAATTATTTAACTAAAAATGTTTGCAATATACTTTTATTGTAGTTATTGTGAGCCAACAATATCATATTAGCAATGATGTTTTCAAATATTATGTGGTAATATAATATTTGAAATAACAATGTTCAGAGTGCACAATGTGAGACTCTAATCCTGCTTACGAAGGCCTGAGGCAACTTTAGAGGAAAAAAGAATGGTAGTAGAGGTTCAGTGTAGTTGGTGGATGGAGTGGTGGAGATAGAGAGTTGTAGAGTAGGTGTCATCTCTTGATGAGTCTTCGGTTGCCTTGGAGGTGTCATGAAATAATAATAAATAATAATAATAATTGTCATTAAAACAAGGTTTATCCAGGCTTATCTAAGGCTTAGCATCATCACTTGGCATATTAATTGACACAGTACTACTACTATGCAAAGTGATTTACAGTTCTTCAGTGGTAAACTGTCATAATAAAAATAAATTATTAATTAAAAAATGAACAATTCATTAATACTTTAAATTACTGAAAAATCATGATATTCCTAAATGTTTACAGTAAGAAAGAAAAAAACTAAGCTGATGAGCATGAACATGATGAGCTGTGTGTATGACAAAAGGACTTTCTAGATAAGTCTTTGACTCCATGAGGGTCTTAGGATAATAATAATAATAATGATAATAATAATAATAATAGGGTTTAAAATAAAGGATATTAATTATGTTAATTGATATCCTTCATTTTAAACCCTATTAAATTTAAATTATAATCTTGATTGTTACAAAGGGTCTGCTCCATAACCAAAAATAGCTTAGCTTTTTCTTTCCTACTGTAACAATTCATTACTTTATTCAGAATTATTATTATATTTGCCTGGAGTCAGAAGACTCATTGAAGGAAGCCTATTATTGACACACTAGTCATTATTTAAACAATGCCTGCCATACCTCTCCTTAAACTCACTCAATGATGAAGCACTCACAATTACTTCTAGCAACCAATTTGCCAACCTCCAAGGCAAAAAAAAAAAAAAAAAAAAAAAAAAAAAAAGTCCTAACATCCTTGCTAACCACACTCTTACATAATTTCCAAGGGTGACCCTTCATTCTTTTCCTTCGAGCCATGTACCGAAAAAAAGTCTTCAGAATCAATCCTTCTATCTGCTTGTTCTAGTTTTTGAAGCCTACATACCTTCGATCTATTCTCATATGGAGTATACCATAGACCTACCACAATATTTGTCACTTACCTTGATCCTCTCCACCATTTTTTAATCCCCGTGGAATCCAGATGACCACATATTAACTCTGCATGCAGTAGTTAATATGTGGCCTTATCAAAGCATTATAAAGGGAGAAATAACCTATCTATTGCCCACTTGAGTGTGTTTTCAACAACTACATAATCAGATAGGCTATTTTGGCTACCTTTGCAACATTCCCTCTAAACTTTGACTCCCTATCCACAATCAACCCCAAGTCCTTGGCTTCATTAGTTTCCTACAGTTGACTTCCATTATTATAGTACACAGCTTGTGATCTCTTCCCAAAGTGCATTACCTTTAACTTGGCCATATTAAACTGGCCAAGTTAAAGGTAATGCATGGAAACAAAGAAAGATATGTGAGAGTGAAAGTGAGAAGAATGATAGTGAAAGTTGGAGGTATGTTGGACCGAAAGTACGGAAACAAAGAAGGATGAATGAGAGGGAAAGTGAGAAGAGGGGGTCGAGAGTTAGAAAGTTAGAAAGATTTAATGATAGAGAGAATGTGTCGCGAGATTCGGAAGGTGAATTGGATTGGATGAAGCAAGAAATGAAATGGATGTGATAATGAAATTAAGAGAATTCAGGTCAAAACTATTAAAATAAATCATGATGGCATGAAAGAGTTCACAAAAGATGAGCGAGTGGTGTTGTATGGCCACTCCATTATTAAAGGTGTGCTAGAGGATAAAATGCACAAGGTATGTTTTCCAGGTGGTAAAATGAGTAGAGTGATTGAGGCATTGAATATGAGGCGGGAACGAGCAAAAGAGTTAATTGTATTAATTGGTACAAATGATTTGAGAGAGAACAAAGAGCATGTCAAAATGAATGTCAGGAGACTGCTTGGAAAGATAAAGGAGAATAGTGTGACAGGAAGGGTAGTCAGGGTGTTGCCTAGGTATGATTGTGGTGAAATGAGGCGGAGAGCAAGGATTATGAATGATATGCTGGCTGAAATGTGTGAGGAGATGTGAGTACAGTTTGTTAATGTGTGGAATGAGTTTGAGAGACAAAGTGAGCTGTATGGGAGCGATGGACTGCATTTGAGTGGTTATGGTGTGAGTCGCTTGGAAAGACTGCTGCTGGAAAGTGGAGAAGTGAATAGAGAGAGGGAATGAATCAGATCGAGAGGGGAGTGATGTGGAAGAGCAGGAGAGTAAGACAGGAGAGATTGAAGAAGTGGAAATGAATGGAGAAGTGAGTGGTATGAGTATAGAAAATGAGAGAATGGGTGTGCAAGAGAAGCAGGGAAACGGGGAGGCTCAGGGTGGACAGGGATACACAGCGTGAGAAAGGTGGATGCTCCAAGAGGAGGTGAGAGCATGTGTAGGCAGGAAAGTAATGGAATGATCAGGGATCAAAAGGAAACAGATGGAATTGCAAAGGGTTCTAAAATGAAGAATGCTAGAAGTATAAGAAACAAGGCGGATGAAATGGTTGCACTAACTGCGTCTGTGCACCCAGAGATTTTCGGAATAAGTGAGATATGGTTGGAAGAGGATGACATCCTGACAGGATTAGAGATGGAAAGGTATGATGTGTTTCGTGAGGATAGAAGGGGTAAAAAGGGAGGGGAAGTGCTATTGATGATAGAGAAAGAGTTATGTCCATACAAGGTAGAGATGCAAGAGAGAAATAATAATTCCGGTGGTTTTGAGGCAGTATGATGTGAGATAGAGGTGAATAGAATCAAATACTTGGTGGGATGTTGTTATAGACCTGGTAATGTAGATGGTGGTGATAGTGAAATGTATAGTCAAATAAGCCAAGCAAATAAGAAAAGGGTGATCATTATGGGTGATTTTAATTATGGCAATATAGACTGGAATGAAGAGATAGCAACTGGAAGTAAAGAAAATGAGTTTCTTGAGTTTTTGAGGGATATCTACCTCAGACAGTATGTAACAGGGGGCACAAGAGGATTAAGGGTCTTGGATTTGGTCATCTCATCGAAGGATGTAATTATCAATGAGGTATCAAATCATCCACCAATTGGTGAAAGTGACCATGAGGTGATTACTTGGGTGGTTGCCAGCAGTGCAAGGACCCCTGTGAAAAAAGGGTATAAGTGGAACTACAAGGGGGGGGGGTGATTATGAAGAGCTCAGGAGACAGCTTGCAGGTATAGCATGGAATGAGGAGTTAGCTGGAAAAAAGATCAATGCAGCTTGGGGGATTTTCAGAAAATATTTAGTAGATGCAATGTCTAAATGTATACCATGGGTGAGAAGGTTAAATAAGGTAGGTGTGAGATGGATGAATAAAGAGATTAAGCATGCAATACAGAGAAAAAGGTCATTGTGGAGGCAGCATAAGAGAAGTGGAAGTAACCAATTTCATGAGGTCTACAAAGACCAGGCAGGGAGGGTGACTTGGTTGGTGAGAGTAGCTAAAGAGTGGTATGAACTGTAGTTAGCTAATGAAGCTAAAAAGAATCCTACGGAGTTCTTTCGATATGTAGCCAGCAAAAGAAAGAATGATTATGGAAGGATGACATTAATTGGAGGAAATGGTATAAAGACAGCTGATGCAGAATGTGTGGTGGAGATACTTAATGAACAGTTCATAAAGATCTTTCAATCTTGTGAATGTGACTTCATGGAGAGATTGAGAGCAGTTGATGATGAGGAGGAGAGACTGATTGTAAGTGAGCAAGAGGTGTTTGGAGAGTTGAGTCAACTAGATGCAAATAAAGCTGTGGGACTTGATAATATATCACTGCATATTCCGAAGGAATGTGCCAGGGAGTTGACACCTGCCTTGACATATTTTTTTAATATGAGTCTTGCACTTCATCAAGTTCCTAAGGAGTGGAGGGAGGGCAAGATTGTGCCACTTCATAAAGGAGGTGATCGAACTCAAGCATCAAACTATAGGCCTATCTGTGTGTCAGGTGTTGTGGTTAAGTTGTTGGAGAAGCTTGTGAGAACTAGGATCCAGAGTTGGGTTGACAACAATGGTATAATCTTTGATGGATAGCGTGGATTTGCTAAAGGGAGGTCATGTTTTAGTAATCTACTTACTTATTACAATAAAGTGACTGCTTCCTTGGACAGAGGAGAAGGATACACAGTAATGTACTTGGATTTCGCAAAAGCTTTTGATAGAGTACCTCATGATAAGTTGACAGTCATTCTAGAGCAGATGGGGTTGGATATTAGATTAGTGCATTGGATTGGAGACTGGCTATCTGATAGGTATCAACAAGTTGTGTATAGGGGTGCAATATCCAGGAAAAGGAAAGTCACTAGTGGAGTGCCTCAGGGATCTGTTTTAGGGCCATTACTATTTAACTTGTATATTAATGATATTGGCGAAGATTTGGATGGAGATATTCAGTTGTTTGCAGATGATGCAAAGTTGGGACGAACCATAAAGAGTAGTGAAGAT
This sequence comes from Typopeltis vanoorti, assembly GCF_054136105.1. Taxonomy (NCBI): domain Eukaryota; kingdom Metazoa; phylum Arthropoda; class Arachnida; order Uropygi; family Thelyphonidae; genus Typopeltis; species Typopeltis vanoorti. The sequence continues at coordinate 65,079,383 of NC_143552.1, read as the reverse complement.
GTTGTGGCCTTGCAAGAAGACTTGAATAAATTGAGTGATTGGGCAAGCAAATGGGGATGTGAGTTCAATGTTGCAAAATGTAAGGTTTTAAAATTTGGAAAACAAAGATGGGATGCAGAATTTATGCTTGGTGAGAATATATTGTTAGAAGTAGAGGAAATAAGAGATCTGGGGGTGATAGTGGATAAGGATCTAAAATTTAGGGGACACAACGCCAAAATTGTGAAGACAACACAAAGACTTCTGGGAATGATGCGGAGAACACTGACATGTAGAAGTAGGGAGATTCTTGTTCCATTGTATAAGGCTTTGATTAGGCCACACATGGACTATTGTGCCCAGATTTGGTCGCCTGGTTTTCAGAAGGATGAAGAGATGTTGGAAAGGGTCGAAAGGCGACTGACTAAGGTAGTTTCTGACCTCTGGAATGTCGAATATGAGGAAAGATTGAAAAGATGTAATTTGCAGAGTCTAATGGAGAGAAGGACGAGGGGAGATATGATAGAGATCTACAAATTGGTAAGGGGGTTGTTATAGTATCAATGGTGAAGTTCTACAGAGAATAGTGGGAGATCGGGGGAGAACCAGAGGTCATCCCTGGAAACTGTATAAAGAGGGTGTGAGTAGGGGAGTGAGAGGCAGGTTTTTTCCGTGCAGAGTTGTGAGTGATTGGAATGCCTTGCCTGAGAGTGTGGTGTCTGCAAGGAGTTTGAATGTGTTTAAGACGCGGCATGATGAGATGTGTGTGAGATAAAAGGATATCCTAGATGAGTCTTTGACTCCATGAGGTCTTGTTTAATAATAATAATAATATCTCCTGTCAGGTCAACAGAGGACAAAGTACTAACTCTTGTGGTACACCACTAGTCACCTGCTTTCTCCTCAACTCAGCTCTTTCTTAAACCACTCTTTGACATCTATCCATCAGACACCCTCTAAATCCAAATCATCAGCTTTATATCCATCTCCATTTAATCCAATTTGTGTAACAGAAGTTCATGTAGAATCCCATCAAAGCCCTTTGCAAAGTTCAACAGTTTCACTGAGTAGCCATTTCGTTTATTCAACTTTATTCTTTTTTATTAAAAAGTCACTTTATTATAAAAAAGTAAGCAAATTAACTAAGGCAAGACCTACCCTTCACAAAACTATGTTGTCCCTTATAAAGCAACATATTCCTATCCATCCATCCATCCAGTTTTGAATTCTGTCTTTTACCAATTTCTCCAATATATTAACCACCACTCCTCAGATACTGATTGGCCAATAATTTATTGTTTTTGTCTTGGAACCTCCTTTAAGTAGTGGAACTACTTTGTCCTCATAATATATCTAAACTGAATTGCATTTTTTAAATACCAGTTTGAAACAAAAGTTGCCTCAAAGATGCAACTCAGATCTCAAGAAATTTTGCATGCAGTTTAGATGCAAGTCAGCCTAGTCTAATGAAATCATGTAAAGCATAGTGTTTGGGTTATTCAAATCTCTACTTTCATATGTAAACAATGATAATCACGCTCAGTGTACAGGGCCAGTGACAACAGACCAACACAAAGTACACAGTTAAAACGTGTTCCATGGTTACTGTACTTCAATGTGGCTAGTGATATTTAAAGAGAAGTGTTATGCTATTTCTTTGTATACTGCAGCCTTTTACAAAGTAGTTGTATTTAAGAGTTTCCAATTGTATTTAATCCTGAGCAATTATAGTAAATAGAATGATGTCAATATTGTGTAAAAGCTTTTGCAAAGAAATGAAACTGAATATTCATTTTATGAATGTCCGGGATGAGTTTGATGAAAGGAAGGAGTATTTAAGAGAAATGGTTTACACTTAAATGGATTGGGTGCTTGGCATTTAGAACATTTATTGATAAAGGATAGAGTAAATGGTCAAAACAGAGGAAATGGGATTTGCTAGGGATGCAGGTGATGGAGTCAGTGTATATAGTACTAAGGTCATTAATCGCTGTGAATTTGGGATTAATTTCTGCAAACAATTATTTACTCTGTCTCCACTTGGGAAAAGCGATCATGTGGTCTTGACCTGGGAGATTGTAAGAAGCGCCGAATATTCTGTTAAGAAGGGTATATGTGGAATTACAAGGCTGGTGATTATGACAAGTGGAGAAGTCAGCTTTCAGCAGTGCTATGGCATGAGAATTTGAAGGGGGAGAGATGTTGATGGTGCATGGGAGATTGTCAAGGAGTATTTAAAGAAAACTGTATGAGACTGTATTCCCAGAGTCAGAAGGAGAAATCAAATAAGAGTAAGATGAATGAATAATATTATTAGCAGGAGTTGTAGATAAAGAAAAGGTTGTAGTGGAAGTATTTATACTTCCACTAAAGAAAAAAGAGTGAGCATTCCCATGAACAGTACAAGGTACAGGCAAAGAGAGTAACCTGTATCGTAAGGAAAACCGAAGCTAATTATGAGAGGAAGCTAGCTGATGAGTCCAAAAGAAATCCCCCTTCAAATGTGGAAGGGGGATTTCTTTTGGACTGATACATGGGCTGATATAGCATCAGCCATATCAGCCCATGTATTACGAGAATGTGTAAGAGAATTTGCACCTCCTCTAACCAGGCTGTTTAATTTAAGCCTCAGTTCTGGTAAAGTTCCAACAGAGTGGAAATAAATTATCTATGCTGGAATGAGGACCTTCAATCCAGCATGGATAATTTATGTAACAAAATTCCAACCAAATATCAAAGCCACAGTTTTTCAAAAAAAAAAGTGTCAGGCAGTCCAAGAAAAAAAGAAAGCAGCTTAACATAAATGGCTTGAGACAAAAAAAAATTTCATTTACAGTCTACACTGAAGACTGCAACACTTAAAAAAAAAATTCTTAACAGGAATGTGTCTGCAGAGATGTGAAAGATCTAAATGTAGGAAATTCACTGTCTGCACTAATGTCAGTTCTAGAGAGTTCTAGATCTCATCATTTCATCAGAGGATGTAATTGTGAGAGGGGTTTCACACTTTCCTCCATTTGGTGAAAGTGATCATGAAGTGATCATCTGGGTGGTGGCTAGCCATAGGCAGACTTTTGTGAGGAAAAGATATATGTGGCATTATAAGGCTGGTGATTATAACAAGCTTAGGAGACAGCTTGGAGCTATAACATGGAATGAGGAGGAGCGGTAAGGAAATAACTGACAAAGAAATACACAACAGTATCAATGTGTGAATGTATTCTGAAGGCCAAAAGACTGAATAAGACAGGTGTAAAATGGATGAATGAGGAGCTTAATCATGAAATCTGGAAGAAGGTACTTTGGAGGCAGTACAAGATGAAGACCTACTATCAGCCCCTTTCCAATATCATTAATGTATTTATTAAACAACAATGGTCCAAACATGGATCCCTGGTGGCACACCATATCACACATCTTAAATCTGATTCACATCCCCCCCCATATACCACTTCCTGATACCTGTCCGTCAACCACCCACTTATTCAAGGTAATAGATTCAATTTTAATGTGGTATCCTATCAAATGCTTTAGCAGTCATACAGTATTATAGTGTATCCATTCTTTTTATCAAACTCTGTTCTAACATGTGTTGCTTGCAAAACATATTTGGTTTGCCCACTTATTTCTGTATGTGAGTTCTTACTTCTCTAAAATCTTTACAAATACTTCAGAGATACTGATATCGTGATAGCTAGACACATCAGTCTTTGAACTATCCTTTGTGTAATGGGATTATCATACATTCTTTCCATTCCTGAGCTAAGACTCTATGATAATCCCATTACACGTCAGTTAGGCTGAAGTGACATGTTTGTATAATTAATAGTCAGTTTGGCTGAACATTACTTTAGTACCCATGTTAATATCCCATCTATCCCAACTGTTAGTTTCATACCAAGGTATGCACTCTCAAAGCTACTTCTCATGTTCTTTCTCATCTTTTTTTTTTTTTTTCAATATTAAATTCACAATAATTTTCCTTTGCCCACAATGTCAATTTATTTAAACGATTCTGCAGGATATCTACATCACCTTTATCCACTATTGCTCTCCCAACTGATACAAATTAAAGAATAGAGGTCCTAGTAGAGAACCCTGAGGTACATCACTAGACACCCACATTCTCTTAACTTCCACTCCACCATACATTGTCTCCAGTGTCTGTATGTCTGTCGCTATCCTACTATCCATTCTGATTGCTTCATATTTGTTCTCATTTGCTCCAACTTAATAGTTTTCCATGTGGTAGTCTGTCAAATGCCTTTGCAAAGTCCAGCACTATCACAGTGTAGCCATTTCCTTTATCCAGTTCTGCTGTCACTTTATTATGAAATATGAATAATTTACTAAGACAGGACCTACCCTTTACAAAGCCCTGTACCACCCAATATAAAGTATACCCAATGCTGGCTCTAGGGGTAGTGGTGTCCTGATGCAATTTTAAGTTGAGTGCCTCATATCTTAACTGGCAAGTGTGCACTGCACGTATAAAAGAAAGTCAGTAGTATAAGACGTCCCAGTAACACAAAGCCCAGGCAAGTGCCTGGCTCGTCTAGTGCTTCTGCCAGCTTTACACTATGCATACTGAAAAAGAATTTGCACTTTTTGCTAAATGTTGCAGTATTTATTACAATATATTTAGTGCATATCCACATTTAATAAATGACAATATTAAAATGTGTTTTTATTTTATTTTTTTCTACTCACTTCAGTGCCCCTTGAAGAAGGCACCCAAATGCAACGCATCACCTGCTTACCATGTTAAGCCGGCTCTGAGTATACTATCCCTATCCACCCACTGTTGAATTTTATCTTTAACCAACTTTTTCAATACTTTAACAACCATTCCTGATATAATATTAATTGATCTGTAGTTTGCTACCTCTGTCTTGGACCACCTTTATGCAACTGAACTATCTTACCCTCTTTCCACTCACCTGGTACCCTGCCAGAGCCGAGACTTAGAGTGAACAATGTCATCAGAGGCAATGCCAATTCTCTTGCACATTCACGTAGTACACAGCTGACATGCCATCCAGCCCCACTGATGTGTTCACATTCAAATTTTTCAATATGCTGAACACCTCCTGTTCATCTACCTCCAGATTTTGATATGCATCTATGTCACATCAGCAACTGCAAAATCTACACCTGGATAATAAACTTTTCAAAATGGTTACTCAGCAAACTCATTTATTTTGCTTATGTCACCTTCCTATCATGAACATTGTTTAAAGTCATACTACCACAGTCATTTTTCATCTTACTTGCTACATGATGAAAAAAATTCTTTGGGGTTTACTTTGGCCTGTTTAGCTATTTTCTTTCAAAATCTGATTTGGCATTTCTTACCATACTTGTCACCCTCCTTGCTTGCATTTTGTACTGCTCATAAATCACTTTTTCTTTATATTCCCTTCACAGTGTTTTCTATTTTTTGTTGCTCTTGCTTTATATCACTACTCATCCACTTAATCCCCACTTGGTTAATCTTCCTAACCTTGAGTGTGCAGTCTGATACTGCTTCTCTCAAACAATCTCAAACAATCACTACCAATGCACTATTAAGACACTTTCTTGTAACTTCTAAAGCCATGTCACTGCTCCAAAATGACTCCCCAAGTCTGTCATAATTATCAGCTTTATAGTTCAAACATAAACTCTTTCTTGACAGAGAATCCACATTTGGCAACTGCTCAGAATAAGACTGCATGGTCACTCTCCCCAAATGGAGGTGGAGTTTTCATAACATTGGGTTTAATAAATAAAATACTATCTACATTGGTTTATGTTTTTGTCTTAGCTGTCAGCTGGTCCGTGAAATATTCTTCTGTTTTCCCCGGTCCACAGGTGTAAAAAGGTTAAAGAATGCTGTTCTAAATGATATCCCATATCAAATTTCACAAACAGCACATGCCAATATTACACTCTAAAATAAGTAAGATATAACCAAAAATATTACTAAAATTACTAATATTCACTAGTATAAAAGACACCTGTAAATCACGTGAACAACACTTCTGCTCTGCACTATGCTAGTTTTCCAAATTTTTAGTTTTCATGATTTTAAGTCAAAATCTCTAGTCTGTTCCATTCATCATCTTCTTTATTAACCAATTATTAATATTATTATTATTTGGTAACCGCCATGAGTCAGAATCATAGTGGGAGGCCCACTCAACCAGCAACTTGTCTATCATAATGAGCTTTGAAGTTATTTATACCACCTGCATTCACAATGCACACTCAGGCAACGCATTCCACTCACTAACAACTCTTCACATAAAAAATCTACTCTTCACTCCCTTCTTCACCACATCTCTATATAACTTCCAGGGATGGAGCCTTGTTCTTCCCACCTTAACACCTACTCTTTTTATAATTATATTCACATTTCCACTATTGAACACAGATATTCAATAATTCAATTTCAGTTTCAACTCCTTTCTCCTATTGTACATTTCATCTCAAGTTGGGCTCTAAATATCTTGTCATCCCTACCTTTTAAAATACCATGTGTTTTTTTTTTTAACTGCCTGTTAATATAATTAAATTTTATATTATTAAGCTAGATAGATGGGCAAATGAATGGGGGTTTTGGTTTAATGCAGCAAAATGTAAGGTCTTGAGGTTTGGGAAACATCGATGGGATGCTGCATTCTCTATGGGAGGAGTTATACTGGAGGAAGTAGGGGAGACAAGAGATCTGGGGTTGATGATTGATAGAAACCTGAAATTTAGGGGACATATTGCAAAGGTGGTGAAGGTAACACAGAGGATTGCTGCAATTATGAGAAGGACACTGACCTGTAGAGATAAAAGGGTTATCATTCCGTTGTATAAGTCTCTGATCAGATCACACTTAGACTATTGTTCTCAGATTTGGTCCCCAGGATTTGAAGGGGATAAATTAACTGTGGAAAGGATACAAAGATGGATGACAAAGATGGTTTCAGGACTGTACAAGGATAGTTATGAGGATCGGCTGAGGGAATGTGGACCGCAGAGTTTGGTGGATAGAAGAAGGAGAGGTGATATGATTGAGACTTTTAAACTGTTGAGAGGTGGTTACAGGGTTGACACTGGGGAGTTCTTTCGCTTGGTTGAACAGTGGGAAGGAGTGATGACAAGAGGCCATCCCTGGAAGTTACGAAAGGAAACCATGAGCAAGAGGGTGAGGAGTGGTTTCTTTACGTGGAGGGTGGTTGAACCGTGGAATGCATTGCCTGATAGAGTGGTGAGAGCGAGAACGGTCAAAGAGTTTAAGGAGTGGTATGATAGACTTTGTGTTTCTTAGGGGGGGGACCTCCCCTCGATGAATCTTGACAGACTTTATGTTCTTAGGAAGGACCTCCCATGATGAGTCTTTTGACTCCATGGAGGCCTGAATAATAATAATAATAATAATAATAATAATAATAATAATTTTGACTGTTTGGTTGGAGAGCTGGATAGCTCTCACCTGATAAACTTGCTATTTCTATTAATGATTTTAGGACTTTTATATTGAAATGATTAAGTATGAAAACTGTTATTATTTTTTTGTCTATATCATATTATTAAAAAAAACCTCAGATTTATATTTTTATATGTATCAAATCATATATTTAAAAAGTTTGTCTAATTATATTATTTTGAAATACTTACAGAACATTTCCCTGTGTTCACATCACAGTTGTATGCATGACCATTACACTGACATGGTACGCAGAATCCAAGGTATGGTCCAGTTTTTGCACGATAATAGCCCGAAGCACATTCCTGTAGGGAAAGATTATATTAACACGTTCACATTTCAGAAAATGTTTGTCAGCTTAGCTGTTCTGAAATTTAGATATGAAATAAATTAACGATTAAAGAGACTGCAAGGTGCACTTTAATATTTAATTAAAACATTGTTACAAATTCATCATCATCAAATTCCTGGTATGTAACCTTTCGGGGGGGGGGGTCATAATATTACGATAGTACTACATGAAAAAGTTACACCATTACAAACTTCTGATCAACAATTTTCCTCCAAATTAATCTGTTATCTGTCAAGACTCCAACATTATCAGATCTTATATTTCTTTCTTCTAAGACACTTTTTACTGTATCAATCCACATATATCTTGATCTTCTTCTGGGTCTTTTTCCTGCCAACACGGCAAAGAACACAAAAACTTTTTGTTTTACTAAACTTTCTTTTCTCACTCTGATCTATGGAATGTTGAATATGAGGAAAGAGTAAGAAGATGCAATTTACAGTCTAATGGATAGGAGGAAGAGGGGGTGATATGATAGAGTTATATAAGTTGGTAAGGGGGTTGTTATAGGATCAATGTTGAAGAAGTTTTTCATAAAATGGTGGGAGATCAGGGGAAAACAAGAGGTCATCCATGAAAGCTGTATATGGTGGGTGTGAATAAGGGAGTGAGAAGCGGGTTTTTTGCATGCAGAGTTGTGAATGATTGGAATGCCTTGTCTAAGAGTGTGGTGTCTGCAGAGAATTTGAATGTGTTTTGTTTAAGGTGCAGTATGATGAGCTGTGTGTATGAGAAAGGGAAACTCCTAGATGAGTCTTTGACTCCATGGGATCTTAGGATAATAATAATAATTCTGTTTAAGTGACCATGCAATCTGTTATTAGCTCTGCTAATACATTCCTAAATGCAAATAATGGCAAGTTCTTTCCTAATATCCTCATTTTTAATATGATACCTCCATTGCGGTCATCTGTACACTCCCCTAATCTTTCTTAGAACTCTGATATCTGTGATCTCCAGCCTTTCATCAAGCATTAAATTTCTAAACCAGCTCTCAGATTCATAAGTTAAAACTGATTTGAACATTGTTTTGTATGCAGCTAATTTAGTGTTTTGACTAATTTCATTCTTATTCTATATAAATTTATTGAGCTGACTTCCTACCAGCTTTACTAATTCTGTCATCTATTTCCATATTTAATTTGCCACCTTCACTAAAAATTGTGCCTTAATAGCAGAAATATTCACCATTCCGGATATAGTTGATGCTTTCAATATTTCTACATATTTCTTTTTCTTTTTATTGCTGATTTTCATACCAAATTTATTACAACAGTCATTCAATTTAGTCAGGGAATCTTGCATATTTCTACTGGATTTATGTAGAAATATAACATCAACTGCATAAAGTAAAGACCTGAGATTAATGTTGCTAATTTTGATATCAAATTTAATACAATTGTTCTTCATAATGTGATCCATATAGATAATGGATCTATATAGATAACAGTGGAGATATGTGCACCATTGCTGCACATCTGATTTGACATCAAAGTATCTTCTGTACCTTCTTCAATTTTAATAGCTGATTTACAGCACAAATAGAGACAATGTATTGCTCAATATAATTTCCCCATTTACACTATATAATTGTAGTAATTTGAGGAGTTTTCCTCCTGGCACCTTGTCATATGCCTTTTCCAGATCTACGAAACTTAAATACAAATCCTTGTTATAGTCACAAGATTTCTGAACTATTCCTCTTAAAAGTGAAGATCTGATCCTGACAACCTCTATTTGGCCTAGATTCAGCTTATTCTTCACCAAGCTTCCCTTCCACAATTGGTCTTAGCCATTTCTAAAGTAAACTTGTATAAATCTTACCAGGAACACACAGTAGGGAAATATCTCTGTAATTCTCACATTCAGTTTTATTTCCCTTTTTATAGATGGATGCTATGAGAGCTCTGCTCCAATCATCTGGAATTTGACCATCTGACCAGGCCTTCTGAATTATGCAATGCAGCCACTGTAAAACTTTTATACTTCCATATTTGAGCATTTCTGGTCGAATTTCATCTCCTCCACTGCCTTTTCATGCTTCAGATTCTTGATGGGCTTTATCTATTTCAAGTATTGATATGTATTCCTGGCTTCATTCCTGGTGAGTATTTTCTACCACCATGCTGACACTGCTTGTTTCATTTAGCAATCTTTCAAAGTAATTACTCCAGACATGTAGAATATTATTATTATTATCATTATGTGACCCCTCCAAGGAGTATAAAGACTCATCACCTGCTCTACAGCTCTACAATGCCATCTACTGCCGACCACCACCACTAGTATATTCACAGACAATCACAAACATCCATGCCCACAGCAGGATTTGAACTCGCAGCCTTTTGACTGGAGAGGGGATATACTAACCACTTGGCCAACCAGGACCCATATATTTATCTTCAGTTTTCATGTCACCTTTATCATATCTGATTCCTTTCACACTACTCTTTCCTCCGTTTTCAATATTTTTCAATAGCCTCCAGAATATTTTGCCATCTTCCTGATATTTATTTTCTATATTCTTACCAAAGATTTCCCATGACTTGTTTAGCTAGTTTTAGCTTACATTTTTCTCTGCATTCTCTAAGAGCTCAAGCTGACTTACTTGCCAGGCACTTTCGATATGCTTTTTTCTTTTCCTTCACTGCCTCTTTAACTTCCTGGGTCCACCATGGAGTTCTGATTTTTTTTTCTTGCTGCAGATTACCTCACCACAGCATCTCTAGCTGAATCGATCAATGTTTTCTTCAGGGCTTACCAGTGGATCTAAAAGGTTTGGTTCTTGTGTTCAACCTCTTTCATTTTTTCTTGAACAATGTTGGTGTATTTGAGTTTGCAATTAACCTCTGAAAGCTGCTCAACCTTGATTCATTTTAAATTTTCTTGCACAAAGAGTGTTAAGGATTTTAAGAAATCTATATGATAAATATGTTGTCTGCTGAATGAACCTCCCACGACGAGTCTGTCAATTCCATGGAGGGTATAATAATAATAATAATAATAATAATAATAATAATAATATGAAATTAATTCAAAACAAAATAGTGATCACTTCCTATTTCAAATCTTCTATTATTATTATTATTATTAAACAAGACCTCATGGAGTCAAAGACTCATCTAGGAGGTCCTTTTATCTCACACACATCTCATCATACCGGGTCTTAAACACATTCAAACTCCCTGCAGACACCACACTCTCAGGCAAGGCATTCCAATCATTCACAACTCTGCACGAAAAAAACCTGCCTCTCACTCCCCTACTCACACCCTCTTTATACAGTTTCCAGGGATGACCTCTGGTTCTCCCCTGATCTCCCACTATTCGCTGTAGAACTTCTCCACCATTGATCCTATAGCAACCCCTTACCAACTTGTAGGTCTCTATCATATCTCCCCTCTTCCTTCTCTCCACTAGACTCTGCAAATTACATCTTTTCAATCTTTCCTCATACTCGACATTCCAGAGGTCAGAAACTACCTTAGTCAGTCGCCTTTGGACCCTTTCCAACATCTCTTCATCCTTCTGAAAACCAGGTGACCAAATCTGGGCACAATAGTCCATGTGTGGCCTAATCAAAGCCTTATACAATGGAACAAGACTCTCCCTACTTCTACATGTCAGTGTCCTCCTCATCATTCCCAGAAGTCTTTGTGTTGTCTTCACAATTTTGGCGATGTGACCCCTAAATTTTAGATCCTTATCCACTATCACTCCCAGATCTCTTATTTCCGTATATTCTTGCACCTTTATCCAGTGGGAAAACATCACTATCAACAATATGATAGTCAATGAGACTTTTCGTATTTCTTGCATCGTCTCTCAATGTGAATTTGTGCACATAACTATTCCATGTCCTGAACAGAAATCCAGCAGGTATTTACCATTATTATTTGCTTTGCTCTTTTCTCCAAATTTTACCAGAACATTTCTGTATGTCTAGTAATCATTTCCTACTCTTCTGTATAGATCTCCATCAATGACCAAATTCTCCTTTTTCATTGTGTCAACTGCCTTCTCTAATTCCTCGAAAAAGGATTACATTTTTTTTCCTTAGTAGAACATAACTTCTACTAAGGAAAAAATTTTGATACCACATTCTGTATTATTTCACATCACTCTACTTATTGCCTGCCATTCAAGAAGATTATCCTCATATTTAGTAGCGAATACTATAACTACTACTTTTCCCTGACTGTTATTGCTTGAATATAACATTTTGTATTTGATACTTAGAAAGATCTCATCTGCTTTTGTCTTCTTTGTTTCAGTCACGACTATTATGAAATCTCTTTAGGTAGTATATTATGCTCACCAAGCAGTCTCTCTGCAAGAATACCTGCTCTCACTTCATTATTCCTCTTGTTCTGTTCCTTCTTCTATTATTATTATTATTATTTTATTATTATTATTATTACCCCAAGACTTCATGGAGTCAAAGACTCATCTGGGAGGTCCTTTTATCACACACACACACACACACACACACACACACACACACACACACACACACACACACACACACACACACACACACATCTCATCATACCGTGTCTTAAACACACTCAAACTCTTTGCAGACACCACACTCTCAGGCAATGCATTCCAATCATTCACAACTCTGTACGGAAAAAAACCTGCCTCTTACTCCCCTACTCACACCCTCTTTATACAGTTTCCAGGGATGACCTCTGGTTCTCCCCTGATCTCCCACTATTTTCTGTAGAACTTCTCCACCATTCATCCTATAACAACCCCTTACCAACTTGTAGGTCTCTATCATATACCCCCTCTTCCTCCTGTCCACCAGACTCTGCAAATTACATCTTCTCAATCTTTCCTCATACTTGACATTCCAGAGGTCAGAAACTACCTTAGTCAGTTGCCTTTGGGCCCTTTCCAACATCTCTTCATCCTCCTGAAAACCCGGTGACCAAATCTGGGCACAATAGTCCATGTGTGGCCTAATCAAAGTCTTATGAGTAACTGGTGTGTGTGTGTGTGTGTGTGTGTGTGTGAGAGAGAGAGAGAGAGAATATTTGACTCTCTAGTTTAATTTAATTACTATGTAGATTGTAGTGCAGCTTGTTTCTTTGTATATAAACATATACTCCAGATCATGACCTTAATGTGAAGGTTGAAATATCGAGTGATTATTTAGGTCAATTTTAAACTGAAGTTTTACTCTAACATGGTAGTTGTTTCCATAATTTTTAAGATGTAAAATGCAAGTAAATTGCTAAAACAAGCTGTACCCTTTACAAATCCATGCTGACCATAAAAATATATATATATATATTATATTCATCAACCCAATATTGTATTCTATTCCTAACCAATCTCTCCAACACCTTGACTACAACTATAGTTATAGATTGGTCTATAACTGGCAACTTCTATCCTAGAACAATGCTTGTGGACTGGTACTATTTTGCCTTCTTTCCACTCCTTGAGAACCTTACCTGCTGCAAGACTTTCATTAACTAGCTAGGTCAAGGGCATAATTAACTGTTGTGCACATTCCTTAAAAATACATCATGATATGTCATTCATTCCAACAGCCTAATTAACATCAAACCCATTCAACACTTGATACACCTCTGATTCTTTCACTTACAATTCTGCTAATACTTCCTTATACATATTGTGTGGCATCATTTACACTAGTATGACATACACGGATAAAGTGCATTCAATAATTCCACTATATCCTTTGCAACAGTGACTCTGCTACTGTTTTATTCACTAGGGTCAACCTGCCATATTTATTTTCCCCCTTGCTTGCTATATAGCAGAAGAATTCCCTTGAATTAAACTTGCTCTGTTGCCAATTTTGTCTCATACTGCACCTTTTCTATCTTTGACCATGCCTTAGATACCCACCATAAAATTCGTTGGAAGAAAACAAAAATAATCCATCGCAGCAAGTTTAAATACGAAAGATTATTCAAAGAATCTTCAGCAGCTCTAAAAAACGTTCCTAACCTCAACAAATTTGGGTGCATGAAACTGCCCCAAATTTGGGAGACTTTCATTATGAGAACTTCAGCCCAACTGCCAAGACTACCAAATTAGCCAGCAAGAGGGCACCATTAGGACTTTAGGAACAAAATTAGTTTCTTACTTTCTTCCTCATTTGCTTTGTTAGTTCCTTAGTGCACATACCATATCTTTATGTTCCTGAAGATGGCAATGTGACATTGCCGAAATATAGAAGTGATTCATTAAAGTTATCTTTAATTAATATACTTTATATGCGTTGTTAATTCCATAAATTAATTACCAGTTATGTCTAACCAACGTATAAGTCTTACTACTAGAAACTTTTCTATCTTTCTTTACCATGGTCGTCACCATTGTAGCCTGCACTTTATACTCTTCATGGATACGATCACTACCAACTGGCTTGTACCTCCTCCATGACATTTTCCTATCAATCACAGCTTACTTGATTTCACTGTCCATTCATTTCACTCCTTCTATATTATGAAAAAATTTCTGAACTTGTGTGCCTCAAACATATTATGCTGATCTCTACTTCCATCCACCAGATTCAACATTTTTATCAATCTATTCCACAGTTCTCAGTATTCAAGTGACCTTATTCTAGTCCCTCTTTTCTGGACACTTTTTGAAAAAAAATGTGATCAAATCTGGTCACAAGTCCAAATATTCAGTTAATGGCCTCTTCTTCATTAGGATTAACCTAGAGTTAATTGTAATTTCTAGTTTGTTATGTATAAGATAATTTCCAGGCCCATATCTCCTTTGCCTCCTTTAATAGATTCCAATGATTATTAAATGCAGAGTATTCCATTCTTTCCTTTCAAATTTTAAAAATCTTACACTTCACAACCTTGAACTAGTGGCTTGCCTATATATGAATATGAATGGTCCAGGAACCCATTATTTTATAATTTTTGAAAATAAATATGATGAATAATTAAAAAATAAAAACCCATAGCAGATATTTAGGTTCAATCACACATTGCCATACCAGGAAATTCCTAGTAGACTGCAAAGTCAATCCACTCCTGCTACAGCCCATCTACTGAAATCCTTCTGGAAAGCCACATCATCTGTCTTGCTGCTGATCTCTTTCTCTTCCCAAATGTGCATCATCTGTCAAATAACAGCATATTCTATTTAAACCTTTCCCAATATCATTTACATATCAGTTAAACAATAATGATTCTAAACATAAACTGTTACTGATGTTTGTCTTCAGGACAGTGCTACTCAACATATGTTCCTGATATATATCAGAAAGACAACCTCCGTTCCAACTTATCCTGATTTAAATATGTTACAGGTAGAAAAGCCTTTAGAAAATCTAGATATAGCAGTGTAATCACATCCTGCTTCATGTTGTACAGCATATGTCACAGTGACCTCTGCTGAACTATACAGCATCTCTATCCTATCAATCTAATTCTATATCGTACCTCTCCAACTTTTTACCACTCATGATAACCTGAGTGGTGAACCTGTAATTTCAAGCTTGTGTTTTGTCATTCCACAACCCCCCCCCCCCTTTATGCAAAATAATATTGTCCTCTATCCACAGTCCTTAGAATCTTCATGTACAGTGCTGTAAAACAAGGATGGTAAGAGAACGAGAACCATTATTCCCTTAAGATAGCAGTGATGAGATACGTAAGAATTTTATGTGCTCAATATATTACACAATCTTGATGGATACTGTACTACACAGATTCAAAGGCATTTGGGATGATTTGCATGGAAATCTTGTCCTGCATCAACTCTCACTATGGAAAACTAGCAAGGACCACAGAAACTGTTTATTATAATATACACTGCTTGAAAAGTGGTCAATGGACACCATAGTGTGAGAAACAAACAGTCATGGTGTCAACCTAAATAAGATGTAGGACCTACTTTCACTGGGATAATTTCAGCAATCCTATGGGACATACTTTCCACAAGCATATGATACTAGTAGTAAGACTTATACGTTGGTTAGACATAACTGGTAATTAATTTACGGAATTGACAACGCATATAAAGTAAATAAATTAAAGATAACTTTAATGAATCACTTCTATATTTCGCCAATGTCACATTGCCATCTTCGGGAACATAAAGATATGGTATGTGCACTAAGGAACTAACAAAGCAAATGAGGAAGAAAATAAGAACTAATTTTGTTCCTAAAGTCCTAATGGTGCCCTCTTGCGGGCTAATTTGGTAGTCTTGGCAGTTGGGCTGAAGTTCTCAAAATGAAAGTCTCCCAAATTTGGGGCAGTTTCATGCACCCAAATTTGTTGAGGTTAGGAACGTTTTTTAGAGCTGCTGAAGATATTTGAATAGTCTTTCGTATTTAAACTTGCTGCGATGGATTATTTTTGTCTTCTTCCAACGAATTTTATGGTGGGTATCTAAGGCATGGTCTGCCAGTCCAGAGCGGCTGTACTGGTGAAAACGGATGTAGTCTTGGTGTTCTGAAATCCTGATATTTGTTGTTCTGCCTGTTTGGCCAAAGTAGGACAATTTGCAGCTGCAAGGGACCTGGTATACACCAGGTAGGTCTAGGGGAAGTGGTTGGTCTTTGGTAGAGCAGATAAGGGATGCCAACTTTTTATATGGTCTGTAACAGGAAGTAAGGTCATATTTTTTGAGGATATTAGTTATTTTTTCAGAGGTGCCCTGGATGTAGGGGATAGTGATAGACTTGGTGTAGTCTTTATTGTGGAGGGGGGAAGGGGGGTTGTGGTTTACAGGTTTTAGTATTTTTTGGATTTTTTTGGGGTTGTAGCCATTGGCTAAGAAAGTGTTGAGGATGTGGTTTAGTTCCATAGTCAGGGCCTTGTCATCTGAGCAGATTAATTTTGCCCTGTTATATAGTGTTTTTATCACCCCATATTGTTGTGAGGGGGGGGGGATTGCTGGTGAATGTATCTGCCAGTGTGGGTGGGTTTTCTGTAAACAGAGAAAACCAAAGATCCATCAAGCTGGCGGGTGATTAAAGTGTCTAGGAAGGGGAGGGTGTTGTTTTCCTCTTTTTCTAAGGTGAACTGGACTCTGGGATGTTGGTTGTTTAAGTGTGTTAGGAAGGAGTGGAGCGTATCTGAGCCATGTGGCCAAATAGCAAACACATCATCCACATAACGAAGCCAAATAGTGGGTTTTTGTGGGGCGGAGTTTAAGGCTTTCTCTTCAAATGTCTCCATAAAGAAATTGGCCAAGGGTGGGGAAAGTGGTGAATCCATGGCTGTCCCCTCTATCTGTTTGTAGAACTTTCCTTGCCAAACGAAATAGCCTGAGTTCATTGTGAACTGAAATAGGGCTGAGATATCGGGAGGAAACTTGGCTTGGATGAGCTCAAAGGTTTCTTTGAGTGGGACATTAGTGAATAGGGAGGAGACGTCAAAACTGACCATTATGTCAGTGTGTTGGAGTGTGAGGTTTTCTATACAGGCTTTAAAGTGGGCCGAGTTTTTTATGTGTGATGGTGTGTTGCCAGTGTAGTGTGTGAGCGTTTTGGCTAAATGTTTGGCTAATTTATATGTGGGGGAATCAATGCCATCCACTATGGGACGTAATGGCACATTTTGTTTATGTATTTTTGGGAGTCCATATAATCAGGGGGGGTCTAGAGTTATAAGATTTAAGTTTGTTGGTGACTTCCAACAAACGTAGTCGGTGTTCTCACTAAAGCCAAACTTCCAAAATCCAACTTATCCAAAAACGAATATACAGCCCTACAAGAATTAAAAAACAACAAAAAAATAGTAATCACCAAAGCTGATAAGGAAAGCGCCACTGTGGTACTTAACCAAAAAGACTACAAAGGTAAGCTAAATTCTTTAATACGAGACCGTACTACTTACCTCCCCATTGAATATAATCCGACCAACTCTCAGATTAGAACTATCCACAGTCTCCTTAAGAAAGTCACTTCTTGGCCTGTGGAAGTCACCAACAAACTTAAACCTTATAACTCTAGACCCCCCCGATTATATGGACTCCCAAAAATACATAAACAAAATGTGCCATTACGTCCCATAGTGGATGGCATTGATTCCCCCACATATAAATTAGCCAAACATTTAGCCAAAACGCTCACACACTACACTGGCAACACACCATCACACATAAAAAACTCGGCCCACTTTAAAGCCTGTATAGAAAACCTCACACTCCAACACACTGACATAATGGTCAGTTTTGACGTCTCCTCCCTATTCACTAATGTCCCACTCAAAGAAACCTTTGAGCTCATCCAAGCCAAGTTTCCTCCCGATATCTCAGCCCTATTTCAGTTCACAATGAACTCAGGCTATTTCGTTTGGCAAGGAAAGTTCTACAAACAGATAGAGGGGACAGCCATGGGTTCACCACTTTCCCCACCCTTGGCCAATTTCTTTATGGAGACATTTGAAGAGAAAGCCTTAAACTCCGCCCCACAAAAACCCACTATTTGGCTTCGTTATGTGGATGATGTGTTTGCTATTTGGCCACATGGCTCAGATACACTCCACTCCTTCCTAACACACTTAAACAACCAACATCCCAGAGTCCAGTTCACCTTAGAAAAAGAGGAAAACAACACCCTCCCCTTCCTAGACACTTTAATCACCCGCCAGCTTGATGGATCTTTGGTTTTCTCTGTTTACAGAAAACCCACCCACACTGGCAGATACATTCACCAGCAATCCCCCCCCCCCTCACAACAATATGGGGTGATAAAAACACTATATAACAGGGCAAAATTAATCTGCTCAGATGACAAGGCCCTGACTATGGAACTAAACCACATCCTCAACACTTTCTTAGCCAATGGCTACAACCCCAAAAAAATCCAAAAAATACTAAAACCTGTAAACCACAACCCCCCTCCCCCCCTCCACAATAAAGACTACACCAAGTCTATCACTATCCCCTACATCCAGGGCACCTCTGAAAAAATAACTAATATCCTCAAAAAATATGACCTTACTTCCTGTTACAGACCATATAAAAAGTTGGCATCCCTTATCTGCTCTACCAAAGACCAACCACTTCCCCTAGACCTACCTGGTGTATACCAGGTCCCTTGCAGCTGCAAATTGTCCTACTTTGGCCAAACAGGCAGAACAACAAATATCAGGATTTCAGAACACCAAGACTACATCCGTTTTCACCAGTACAGCCGCTCTGGACTGGCAGACCATGCCTTAGATACCCACCATAAAATTCATTGGAAGAAGACAAAAATAATCCATCGCAGCAAGTTTAAATACGAAAGACTATTCAAAGAATCTTCAGCAGCTCTAAAAAACGTTCCTAACCTCAACAAATTTGGGTGCATGAAACTGCCCCAAATTTGGGAGACTTTCATTTTGAGAACTTAAGCCCAACTGCCAAGACTACCAAATTAGCCCGCAAGAGGGCACCATTAGGACTTTAGGAACAAAATTAGTTCTTATTTTCTTCCTCATTTGCTTTGTTAGTTCCTTAGTGCACATACCATATCTTTATGTTCCCGAAGATGGCAATGTGACATTGGCGAAATATAGAAGTGATTCATTAAAGTTATCTTTAATTTATTTACTTTATATGCGTTGTCAATTCCGTAAATTAATTACCAGTTAAGCATATGATAGTAATCAATGGGAAATTTGTGGAATGGGAGGGGGTAGAATTTGTATAAGGAGAGTACCAGCAGAGGAGTAAGGAGCAGGTTCTTTGCATGGAGAATGGATAACTGAGTGTGTTGTGAATGTAGACCCACTGAATCAGTTTAATGCACGATTGGATGAGCATTGTTTGCGATTTTGTGTACCTGCCACGATGAGTCTCTGTCTGACTGCATGGAGGTCACATGTCAATAATAATTTTAATAATAATAATAACCAGGGCTTGAGAAAAAGTACTCATCTGCTCATCTATGATGAGTGAGAATTTCTGAGTAATGAGTAAAAATTCAAAATATGCGTTTCAGTTTAATTGTTAATTGTATTTATGTAATGCAAATTCTGTGATATATATCAAAACATACAAAAAAGAAACTATTTATGACATAAATGTAACAATTTTTTTTAACCATAAGGTTATTGGAGTGCACTGGTCATTATGGTGCATGTTTTGTCAATAATTAATAATAAACAAAATAGTCGTAACAGAATACAACCGATTAGAGAATAGGACAGAATACAAATCATTTTTTTTCTAGAAAGCCTCGGGTATATTTCAAAGTAACCAACAAATCACAACACAGTAACTAAAATAGATGTGCAGTGGAGGGGAAGCAGTAATTAACTTATTTCATACCCAATGATGGAATATTCAGAAGGTTGGAAAGCTTGAAAGTTGAGAAAGAATTATTGTGGTGGTTCTTTATTTTCCCAAAATACATAATTTCTTTATACTAATTCTAAAAAAAGAAACCTAAGTGTTTCTCAAGAGTTTTCTTAGTTGCTAATGCATATGATGCAACAGCAACTGAAATTCGCTGCTCAACTAGAGAAAATTACAAACATCCATGCCCATGGGGAAATATGAACACATAGTCTGTTGGTTGTAGAACAAATATGCTAACAACTTGGTCAACTGGGTTGGTAAAACAACACCAAAAGAAAATAAATAACTAATGTATCAGTCTCTTATTGAATTTCTAACTTGAATCTTCAGAGCACATACAACTGTGGTAAAATACACAGTACTCAATTAGGTTATTACGAAAACAATTGAAATTGTAAATTCTTGTAGCTAGAAGGACCTGATTTGCTGTCAAGGCTTCTTTCTAGTTTTAATTTATTGGTAGTTTCTTCAAGCCAAGCAAAAAAAAAAAAAAAAAAAAAAAAAAAAAAAAAAAAAAAAAAAAAACTGATATGGTAGTTTTTAATTTAATTAAAATTAAAAACTACCACATCAGATTTTTTTTTTTTTTTTTTTTTTGCTTTGTTTCAGTTTTTGTGTCAACTGAGTTGCATCTTACTAAAGACTTCTATTAAACTTAAAGTTGAAAAACTCATACTCAAAGGAGATAATGATTCAGCATCATAGCACCTGACCTGCTACGGAGACACACACACACACATGGATGCCCACTATCCACAAAGCAATGACTGGGAGCAGAACATCAGGACCACTCCAGTCACCTTATCAGCTCCACAGCAAGCCTTGGAACATGTCTCCAAATCATTGAGAAAGAGCCATACTGTGACACTAGTGACTCATGAAGGATTTTTTCTGGCTGGGACATCTGGGCCAACTTTGTCTTGCCAAAGAAGTGTAGGCACATCACCAGAATCACCTCCACTTTATGAACATCCATAAAGAGGAGATTCTGGTGATGATAGTCTATGCTGCAGAACATTAATTCTTAGAGCTGATTGTCTGGAGAATAAGAAAGAAAGACCTCGGGAGACATGGAGCAATGAATAATGGAAAGAAAAATATAGAAAAAAGCAGGAAAGAATAAAAAGTTTCAGAAGTATAAGAAGGAGGTCTCATCCATTCCCACATGGAGGGGCCATGCAAATGCCTATGTATTAATAATACTTGACACAGCTGAAGATATTCAACAGGCTACCACCTGCAAGTTTCTGTATAAACCTCATGCTTTTGGGGAGAAATAAACTAATAGCATCAAAAAGATGGTTGCTGAATAAGAGGTATCAAAAAATAGCATGTGGTGCAACATCAGAAAGACTGAGTTGCAATCGGTGGGGTATCACAGAGTTCTGCCATAGGAATACTGAAGTTCAATTTGTATATTAATGATATAGGGAAATGTATGAAATGAGATAACCAAACGTTGATTGATGATGCAAAGTTGGTTAACATGGCAAGGAAACATTTCAAAAGGGATTTCGTGCAAAACCCAAATAAGCTAGCACAATGAGCAAATGATAATAATTATTATTATTATTACTTGACACCTCCAGGGAGTCCAAAGACTCATCGAGGGAGGGCACCTACTCTACAGTTCTGTCTCCACCACTCAATCCGCCATCTGCAACAAACCGCAGCTATATCAATGCCATCTACTGCCCATCACCACCACTACTAGTATTTTCACAGACAATCACAAACATCCATGCCCATGGCGGGATTCGAACCCACAGCCTTTTGGCTGGAGAGCGGATAAGCTAATCACTGAGCCAACCAGGCTAGCAAAGGTGAGTAAGGGAGTGAGTGAGTGAGTCGATGTTTTGCCAATGGTGAATGCATCATCTACCAACATGTTTAAGTATAATAAAACAATATGGAAAAAGGAGCAGTATGATAAAGGCAAGTTTATCATCCTAGTTGGCCAAGTGGTTTGTGTATCCACTCTTCAACCAGAAAGTTACAGATTTGAATCCTACTATAAGCATGAATATTTTTTATTGCCTTTAGGTGGTAATGAATTTTGTCACCAATGTGAAACCACTGCTTGCTTATTGAAGGTCTGAAGGGACTTGAAAGTGTTTTATATTTGGCCTCTAGAGCAGGGTTTCTAAATTATATAGAAAATAAGTGAAAAAATTATAAAAAATGAATAAAAACATAAAAAAATTAGTGACCCACGATACTACAGGTTTATAACCTTTCATAGGCAAAAGTCACACACAAAAAAAAAATTAAGTGGCTTCCTTCAATGAATCCTTGGACTCGGTCACTACAGGTGTCTATAATGATTATTCACTCACTTAACTGGCATAACTAAGAAAAGGAGCAAATCACTCACTCACTCAATAGAGGTACAGTAACCCCCCAGAGTTACACTGATTATATTGAACACATTACTTACGCTCTTTTGTGTAAGTAATGCATTCCATAAATCTTTACGTAACTTGAATTTTACGTAAGTCAAATTTGTAAATTGCTTAAGTGTAACTTCGTAAGAAACTGCAATATTTATTATTATTATATGTATATATATATATATATACAGATATGTAAAGTATATTATTTACACAGTATGATTTTATAAATGAAACATCATGCAGCAGTATTTACTTGGATACAAACTATAAAAGTATGAAAAATATATAAAAGAATATAAAAACAAACTGAAATAACACTTTTCAAATAAAAAAAATGTCTTGTAACAGCTAATTTAGCTCTGTAGTGGGAGAGTTGGCACTGGTGGTGGATGGTTGTGAAGAGAATGCTGTTCTCTGGCAACTATCCCTCTCAATGTTGAAGACTGAGCATAGTCAGGGTCGTCTGAGTTGTCATCTTGATGTTGTTGTAAGCGGCATCTCACAAACATGTATAGAGTAGATTGTGTGGTCACACGCTTTTTGTCATCGTAGATGGCCTTGTAGCTAGACATATCGGAATGGATATGGCGGCTAACATTCTCGAACCGCTTGGTGTTCAGATCCATTGATTCTAGCAAGTAATTTTGCTAGCGTTATGTCTATCAGGTTAAAAGCCTCGGCTAGTCCCTTTGTTGTAAATTTCTTAACGTCTGGAGTTGGCGGTTCAATCAGCATAGTATTTTCTTTGGAATTTCGGAATGCCTCCAACTGAATAAGGTCATCATTAGTAAGCTATTCATCGTGACTCAAAAGCAGCTCTTTAACGTCAACGCTATCCACTTCCAGCTCTAATTGCTCTGCCAGTTGCATACACGTCTAAATCGCTTGCTGTAATTCTTGTGTCAACTCAACAACCGTATCAGTCATTGTCTGCTCTCCTTCCTTTAAACGATTTTGTGCCATTTCTGGGCAGAGTTTCTTCCACACAGCATTCATTGTTGTCCGCTTGACTTCATCCCAAGCCACCCCGATGTTTTTGATAGCGTCAAGGATATTATAATTCTTCCAGAAATCACAGAGAGTAATGCACTCATCACTATCAATAGTCTTGATTGCTTGGGAAAACATATGCCGCAGATAGTAGGCTTTGAAAGTCGCAATAGCCCCTTGGTCCATAGGTTGCAACAGTGAGGTGGTTCTAGGAGGCAGGTAAACAACTTTTACGTCAGAATGAAAGTCATCCAACTCTCCTGGGTGGCTGGGGGCATTGTCCAGGAAGAGAAGCACTTTAAATGGGTTTCCTTTCTTGGCACAATATTCCTTCACCTGAGGAATGAAGTGGTTATTGAACCACTCTGCGAACAGCACACGTGTATCCCAAGACTTGGTATTGGATTTCCAGATTACAGGCAGCATACTCGGGTCAATGTTCTTAAAGGCCCGTGGTCTCTGGGAATAGTACATTGTAAGCAGTTTAAGTTTCAAGTCCTCTGAAGTGTTGCCACCAATCATAACAGTGATCCGATCTTTTGCGACCTTGAATCCAGGCATAGATTTTTCCTGTTTTGTAATAAATGTCAGTGTTGGCATCCTCTTCCAAAACAGAGACATTTTGTCAACATTAAATATTTGCTCAGGCAAATATTCCCCCTGCTCAATTATTTCTGCCAGAAGTTCGGGAAATTTACTTGCAGCATCTCACCCATGACTTTGATGCTGTGTAGATTTACGCTTCTTGAATCATTCGAACCATCCAGCACTAGCTTTAAATGCACTCTCTGTGTCTGTGATGCCGGCCTTCTCTTGTAAATCATTATGTAAAGATCTAGCCTTCTCCCGGATAATCAGAAAACTAAACAGTATCCGCTTCTGTGTCAGATCCTCGATCCAGTGAGACAACAATTTCTCCATCTCTGAAATAGGGCCCAGCCTCTTCTTGGTAATGATTGTGCCCCTCAACATTACCACACCTTTCATGTTTTCAATGTGAACTTTATCCTTCACTATCGTATTCACTGTCGAAATAGGTCGATTTATATCCCGAGTTATTGTTGATATAATTTTCCTGTCTTACACATACGAATCATTTTCAACTTTTGTTCTAAAGTAATTGCAGACCTTTGTTTTTTAGATTTATTACCAGCACATTTGGTTTTGCGTTTCGAATCCATTTTAAGGGTATATAAACAATGGACACTAACGGTGATAAACAAGTGACTAAACTAACCATGCGAGGCATGGACTACTGATGGGTCAGGAAAAAGAGGAATTGTTTACGGAGTCCTTATTTCTAATTGGTAGGTTTCAGTTTGAATGTTACAGCTTTTGTGCGCTTGCACTCTATTGCTCTCGACGTTTACCGGTAACCTGTCACTGCCTGTTACTATTTGTTACATTTGCTGTGAATGCTCAGTCTAATTAACATTGTGTCTTTGACATCCATTGCAGTATGCAATGGATGTCAAAGACACAAATATGTTCATATGAGCTAGTAGTTGTAATTTTCGAGATTTATTATAACTGCAAATTTATGTAAGTCGCATATTATGTAAGTCAGGGGGGGGGGTTACTTACTGTATTTGTAATAATTATTCACCCATTTAACAACTAGAAAAACTAAGAAAAAAATCACTCACTCACTCACTAGAGGTATTTATAATAATTATTCACCCAATTAACAAACTGGAAAAACTAAGAAAAGGAGCAAACCATGCTGGAAATAATTTTTTAAGAAAAGTAAGGAATTATTTTGGTTATCTAGTTCAATCAATCGATCAATCAACAATTATCATCAAACAAGCCAACAGTAAAGCACTTACTTCACAAGAGGTACCTCTATAATTTGGAGGACATTGACACTGTTCTACTCTTAATGCTTGAGGTGCATCTGCAATCAATTCATCTGCTATATCCAATAAAACATGACCCAGTCTAGAAAAAAAAAATCTTTTTATTATATTTACTATTATATTTATTTTTATTATATTTATATTTACTTCTGCCGCTGGGGGGCAAAAGTAAATATAATCTTTTATTTAATAATTTATATATAATTTCTTTTATAATTATATAATCTAATATTTAAATATAATCTTTTTGACTGTAGAGGTGTATGTTCACGGGGCCGGTTTGCCTGCTTGCAGGATGAAAAATGCCAGATAAACTGGTGGAAAAAACCCTACTGCCCGCGCCCAAGACCGGCTAACTTGGCTATGCCTGAGGAAGATCCTCAAATTCCTCATGTCTATGACAGGAATCGAACCTGGGACACTCCTTCCCCAGGCATATGGTTGCAAAGCGCACAGCCACTAGGCTAACTGCGCGGACCCTCAATTTAGTAATACTTTGGTAAATTACATTTTGTATGGGGGTGCAATATCCAGGAAAAGGAAAGTCACTAGTGGAGTGCCTCAGATGTCTGTTTCAGGGCCATTACTATTTAACTTGTATATTAATGATATTGGCGATGATTTGGATGGAGATATTCAGTTGTTTGCAGATGATGCAAAGTTGGGACAAACCATAAAGAGTACTGAAGATGTTGTGGCCTTGCAAGAAGACTTGAATAAATTGAGTGATTGGGCACGGAAATGGGAATGTGAGTTCAATGTTGCAAAATGTAAAATATTAAAATTTGGAAAACAAAGATGGGATGCAGAATTTATGCTTGGTGAGAATATATTGTTGGAGGTAGAGGAAATAAGAGATCTGGAGGTGATAGTGGATAAGGATCTAAAATTTAGGGGACACATCGCCAAAATTGTGAAGACAACACAAAGGCTTCTGGAATGATGCGGAGGACACTAACGTGTAAAAGTAGGGAGATTCGTGTTTCATTGTGTAAGGCGTTGATTAGGCCACACATGGACTATTGTGCCCAGATTTGGTCACCGGGTTTTCAGAAGGATGAAGAGATGTTGGAAAGGGTCCAAAGGCGACTGACTGAGGTAGTTTCTGACCTCTGGAATGTTGAGTATGAGGAAAGATTGAGAAGATGTAAATTGCAGAGTCTGGTGGAGAGGATGAAGAGGGGAGATATGATAGAGACCTACAAGTTGGTAAGGGGTTGTTATAAGATTAATGGTGGAGAAGTTCTACAGAGAATAGTGGGAGATCGGGGGAGAACCAGAGGTCATACCTGGAAACTGTATAAAGAGATTGTGAGTAGAGGAATGAGAGGCAGGTTTTTTTTCGTGCAGAGTTGTGAATGATTGGAATGCCTTGCCTGAGAGTGTGGTGTCTGCAAATTGTTTGAGTGTGTTTAAGACACGTTATGATGAGATGTGTGTGTGTGATAAAAGGACATTCCAGACGAGTCTTTGACTCCATGAGGTCTTGGGGTAATAATAATAATAATAATATCACTGTCTTTGGCATGACAAGTAGCGTTACTTGGGAACACTTTCAAATTAAAAGCAGGAGCTGGAACCACTTCAAAACTATAAAAAATGGGAGCAGCGATATCACCGTGCACCCATTCGTATGCCTACACGGCACCCTCTTATGCTTCTCTTATTTGTCATTACAGCACTAGAAGCCTAGAATTAGACTTGCTCAGTTAGCTGTATTTGTAGTTTTTACAAAAAATCTGCAAAAATACTGTCATGCTGATGTGGTAAGACGAAATGTGCAATGCCCATCACCTAATAATTCTGTGTGGTTCAGCTGATTAATAAAAGGGGACTGAACATAGTTTAATATAAGCCCATAACTTTCATTTAAGGGCTGTATAACACTTTGGAAGTCTCCTGAAACTTTCTGATGTAAGTAGTATAGGCAACATCATCTCTGTTTGTTGCTGTAGCAAATGATCTTCATCTATTGTGTGAAAGTGAGACCTGACTTAGGTTTTTTATTATATTTTATTTTAAGGCAGGGTGAATGTTTCAGTTTGGATGGATGTAGTTCACTGCATGCAGGAGGAGGGGGAAAGACTATCATTACATCATGATACTTCAAAATCATTCTATCTTCTAAGTGTTGCATACATGGTAATTATAGCTCCTCTGTAGTCCCAATTGTTGTTGATATAAAAAACGTTTCTGGGAAATAGTTGAAGGATGCTTTTAAATTATTATTATTATTATTTATATGGGTACTCCATGAAGTCAAAAGATTCATTGGAAGAGACCCACTCTATCCATTAACACAATAACTATCATACATCTCCTAAAACCTATTCACTGTTGGGACACTTACAACCACCTCTGGCAATCCATTCCTCTCATTCACCACTCTCCAAGTGAAGAAGTTAGTCTGTACACCTTTACTAACCACACTGTCAGACAACTTCTAAGTGCTAACTCTTGTTTCCCCCCGTACTACACATGTATTGAAAAATTTCTTCTGTGTCAATCTTATAGAATTCCTTTAATAACTTATAAGTTTCTATCATATACCCTCTCCTCTGACTGTTAACTAAACTCTACAACCCAGATATCTCCCAGATACTATCCAAGTGAACATTCCACAGACCTCTTGAGTGACCAGCTTGGTCAGTCGAGAGGGATAATAATCTCACTATCTTTACTTGTCAATGTGTTCTTCAGCATCCAAGGCATCCTCTGAACCATTTTGCTAATTCTTCCAATTTGTTGTCTTCTGAATTTCAAATCTCTATTCACCATCATCCCCCAGATCCCTAGCTTCATCAATTTCCTGTAAAAATGTTAAATACAAAGTATGTAATCTTTTCACAGGGAAAGATTACCCCAAAGTGCATTACCTTACATTTTACAACACAGAATTTACAACCACTGACCTTCTTTTCCCACATTGCCAATTTATTTAAATCAACCTGTGAGATATCTACATCACCTTTATCAATAGCCCTTCCTTGTTTTGCATCATTGCTAAACAACTTCAAATCTTTCGCTATATCATTAATGTACAAATTAAAGAGTAGTGCTCTTAGAACTGAGCCTTGGGGCAATTCACTAGTCACCCTCATTCACACTGATTCCACTCCTCCATACTCCATGTGTTAATTACTGTCTCTCAACACCCTCCCCCCCTCCATCCATGCCACCAGCCTCATATCCATTCCCATTTGCTCCAAATTATGTAATAGATTTCTATGCAATATTCTGTCAAATGCCTTGTACATAATCATTCAGTGATTGGTCATAATTCTTATAGATAAACTTATACATTGGTTACACATGACTTTAAATTTTTCAGGAAATGACAACGTATGCTAAAATATTAATTAAAAAACTTTAATCAATACCTTCCAATATTTCGGCAATGTCACATTGGTATCTTCTTGGAACATAAAACTGTGACATGTGCATGCAGGCACTAACAATGAGCAAATGAGGCTGAAGAAGGCAAATGGCGTTGTTCCTAGAGTCCTAAAGGTGTCCCCCCCCCCCCCCAGCATGCAAAATTAGGTTGTCTTCGCTGTTGGACCAAGACAACTCAACCCGATGTTCTTAGGATGTTCTGAGGATGCAAGCTTCCCAAATTGCAGCAAATATCATATTTATAACATAATGTTATAAAGTGTGGTAAAGTGGCTTTCTTCCAGCATATTCTGTGGTGGGCATCTAGTGCATGGTGGGGGGGGGGGGGGCACCTTTAGGACTCTAGGAACAACACTGGAAGAATTTAATTAGGATTGTGAGCTTTTCAGACATGCCCAGGATATAAGGAATGGTGATAGATTTAGTATAATTTCTATTATGAAGGGGGAGAGGAGGGGAGGGGAGTTGTGGTTAGCTAGTTTTAATATTTTCTGGATATTTTGGATTTCTCCTGATATCTCAGTGCTATTTCAGTTCATCATGAACTTAGGCTGTTTCGTTTGGCAAGGAAAATTCTACAAACAGATAGAAGGAGACAGTCATGGGTTCTCCACTCTCTCTCTCTCTCCACCCCTGGCCAACTTCTTTATGTAGACCTTTGAAGAAAAAGCCTTAAACTCTGTCTTACATAAACCTACTGTTTGGCCATGTTAAGTGGATGATGTGTTTGCTATTTGGCTGCATGGCCTGGAACACTCCACAATTTCTCAACACACTTAAACAATCAACACCCCAGTATCCAGTTTACCTTAGAAAAGGAAAACAACAACAACAGACTTCCTTTCCTAGACAATCTAATTACATGCCAGCCTGATGACAACATGCCTGATGACAATTTAATTACATGCCAACCAGGATCAGAGTCCTTTCTGGAGAGATATATACAGTATTTGTGATCAGAATTGTAATCAAGAATTAAAGCTTCTTGTAACCCAATCGCTGAATTTAAATTTTTCAGGAAATGACAACGTATCCTAAAATATTAATTAAAAAACTTTAATCAGTACCTTCCAATATTTCAGCAATGTTACTTTGCCATCTTCTGGGAACATAAAACTATGATATGTGCATGCAGGCACTAACAATGAGCAAATGAGGCTGAAGAAGGCAATTGGCATTGGTCTTAGAGTCCTAAAGGTGTCCCCTAGCAGGCTGAATTGCTTTGTCTTGGCTGTTGGGCTGATGTTCTAAGGATGCAAGCTACCCAAATTTTGGGCAGTCTCATGCACCCAAATTTGTTGAGATTTGGGAAGTTTTTTAGAGCTGAGGCTGATTCTAGGAACAATCTTTCATATTTATATTTCCTATGGTGTAGTAAAGTGGCTTTCTTCCACCATATTCTGTGGCAGATATCCAGAGCATGGTCTGCAAGCACAGAATGGCTATATTGGTATAGTCTTTGTGTTCGGATATCCTGATATTAGCTGTCCTGCCTGTTTGGCCACAGAAATGACAACGTATACTAAAATATTAATTAAAAAATTTTAATCAGTACTTTCCAATATTTTGGCAATGTTACATTGCCCTCTTCTTGGAACATAAAACTATGATATGTGCATGAAGACACTAACAACGAGCAAATGAGGCTGAAGAAGGCAAGTGCCGTTGGTCCTAGAGTCCTAAAAGTGCCCCGTAGCAGGCAAAATTGGATTGTCTTGGCTGATGGCTGATACACAAAACAACTCAATCGAAGTTCTGAGGATGCAAGCTTCCCAAATTTGGGGCAGTCTCATGCACCCAAATTTGTTGAGATTTGGGTAAATATTTATATTTGCTACAGTGTAGTAAAGTGGCTTTCTTCCAGCGTATTCTGTTGGGGGGGGTTATCTAGTGCATGGTCCGCAACTCCTGAGTTGTTGTATTGGTGAAACTGGATGTAGTCTTTGTGTTCAGATATCCTGATATTAACTTTTCTTCCTGTTTGGCTATAGTAGGACAGTTTACAACTGCAAGGGACTTGGTATACTCCAGGTAGGTCTAGGAGAGGTGGCTGGTCTTTGGTGGAGCAGATAACAGATGCCAATTTCTTATGTGGTTTGTAACCGGTAGTCAGATCATATTTTTTATAAAGATTTTGTGTGCTTTTCAGACGTGCCTGTAAATATGGAATGGTGATAGATTTAGTGTAATATCTGTTAAGAATGGAGGGAGGCTGGTCTTTGGTGGAGCAAATAAGGGATGGCAGTTTCTTATGTGGTTTGTAATGTTGTGAGGTCATATTTTCTTAGGATTTTTGTTAGTTTTTCAGATGTACCCCAGATATAAGGAATGGTGATAGATTTAGAGTAATCTCTGTTAGGAAGTGGAGTGGGTTGTTGTTAACTGATTTTAATTTTTTTTTTTTTTTGGATTTTTGGGGGTTGTAGCAATTGGCTAAGGGATGTTATGGATATGGTTAAATTCAGTAGTTAGAGCATTATTATCTGAACTGGTTAATTTGTCCTGTTATATAGGGTTTTTATAACCCCATATTTTTGGGAAGGGGGGTACTGCTGGTGAATGTATCTACCTGTATGTGTGTAGGTTTTCTGTAAACAGAGAAAGCCAGGGATCCATCAGTCTGGCATATAATTAGATTATAATGTAATTAGAATAATTAGAAAGTGATTGGGTTACAAGAAGCATTAATTCTTGATTCCAATTCTCATCACAAATACTGTATACTTTTCCAGACAGGACTCTGATCCTGGTGTCTTCTCTGGATTGGACAGTAGACAGCATGTAGTTATTTCTCTGTTTGAGCTGGCTTCCTGCAAACTGCATATGTGAATTTGTTTTGATGAAAGAACTCCCAGGAGTATGTCTGAAAATGGGAGGGATCTGCTGTCTTTTACTTCCACTATAAAGCAGAGGTGTAGATGAAGAAACCTGTAAATGCTTCTATTTTTTCCTTGAATTCAGGACAATTTGGACACAGTGGCATATCAGAGCTAATTTTCAGTCTCACATGTCAGTTCTTTAAAGCCTGTCATTCAAAGGAATTTGAACAAACAAAAAAAATAAATAAAAATAAATAAATAAGAAGAATTAAATAAATAAAACTGTCTAGACAGTATTTGAACAGTTCGATAGAATGGGTTGCAGGAGTTGTAAGAAGTGAATATTCTTATATTGGGAGCATTCTTCATGTGTCAAGACTTGCTAGAAGATTGTTCTAGAATCAAACGGTTTCTTTTTCTCCAGCTTAGCATCATAAGCTAACAGATGAATATCACCAGTCAATCTAAAGAAAATATTATTAACAATGAATATAAACATTAAAGACCACTGTTGGTCCTCAACTTTATACCTTTTATGTGACATTTTTCTTCCTACACAGCTTACTGGCATTGTTCAGACAACCAATTTTCTATCAATCAAAGTAATCTATTATGTGTCACCATCTTTCTAGCTAGTAAATCAACTTGTCATATGATAATTTATCAAATTCCTCCATGAAGCAGAGGTATATCATCATACATGAGTCCCATTCCCATTTAACATGTTCCTTACTTTATCACAAAATGATAAAGTAAGGAACATTACTTTATATTATTAACAATGAATATAAACATTAAAGACCACTGTTGGTCCTCAACTTTATACCTTTTATGTGACATTTTTCTTCCTACACAGCTCTTTTTTTTTTTTTTTACATTCCCTAAAATATGTGGTGACATGTCATCCAATCCCCAAGCCTTATTATTATCAATCCCAGTGAATGCTTCATCCATGTCTAATCTGTCACTTCCAATCTTTGTAGCCTCCCTTCTAAATGTGACATTTAGAAGGGAGGCTACATTCAGAAGATGTTGTAGAATTAATATTTCTGCTACATCTTATGCTTTGTCACATTGGAAGAAAGTCTTTGAATTGCCTTTGGATTGATTAGGTAATCTCCTCTTATACTGCAATTTTATTTCTTTACCAGGATTGTCATGTTTCTAGTGTAAACTTTGGACTATAATTGGAGGTGAATGGATCCATAAAGAGTATAAAGGGCAGGCTAGGATGGTGACAAGCATGGTAAAGAGAGAAAAGGTGCAGTATGAGAGGGGATTGTCTGGTCAGGCCAAGGAAGAAAAGGCAAGGAAGAAAAAGAATAAGCCTGACAATATGACACTGGTGGATAGTAATGGAAGCAGAATGACACTTGGAAAGGAATATATCATACTGATGTCAATAATGTGGTGGAATATATATATTGGAGGCAAGTATTAGGAGAACTGGAAGTGAAAGAATCAGAGGTGTTTCAGGTATTGATTGAGCTAGATGTTATTAAGGCTGTGGGAATGGATGACATATCATAATGTATTCTTAAGGAATGTGCACCACAGATGGCTAGGTGCCCTGATCTGGTTATTTAATGAAAGTGTTGCAGTAGATGGGGTTCCTAAGAGGTGGAAAAAAGGAAAAATAATACCATTCTACAAGCATGGTTCCCAGACAGAAGTTTCCTATAGACCAGTCTGTATAACTGAAGTTTTAGTCAGCATGTTGGAGAGACTGATTAGAAATAGAATACAGGATGGGGTTGATGAACATACCATTCTTTATGATGGTCAGCATGGCTTTATAAAAGGCAGGTCTTGTTTTAGCAATTTACTTGCATTTTATGATAAGGTAACGAGTGCATTAGATAAGGGAAAATCATATACAGTGATATTCTTGAACTTTGCAAAAGCTTTTGATAGATTATCATTTAAGTTGGTGTATAAGTTCATGATGATGGGAATAGATATTATATTGTTCATATGGATTGGAGATTCACTCTCTGAACTATACCAACAAGTTATGCATGATGGAGCAGTGTCTCAAAAAAGAAGAGCAACCAGTGACATGCCCTAGGGTTCTTTTCTTGAACCCCCACTGTTTAACTTGTTTGTAAATCATATATCATGTGATTGACTTGGGATCTTTGGTTGTTTGCTGATGTTAATTCCCTTCAGGAAGGTTTGAATAGACTTTTTACTTAGACAAAGGAGTGGAGTTGTAATTTTAATATCAATAAGTGCAAGCTGTTGCATTTTGGAATGCAGAAATATAAGGCTGTGTACTATATCGATGGTGCCAAACTACAGGAAGTGGATGAGATTAGAGATTTGGGAGTGATGGTTGACAGTAGACTGAAGTTCAAAGGACATATTGTGTTGCAAAGGTTGCACATCATAATGCTGCTATGATAGAAGTATGCTAACATGCAGGGATAAGGAAGTGGTTGTATAAAGCACTGGTAAGATGACACTTGGACTACTGTGCTCAGATTTGGTTGTCTGGTATCCAGTGTGATGTGGAAACAATGCAGAGGATCCAAAGACGACTGATTAAGACAATATCAGGACTTTGGAATGCTGGTTATGGAGAGAGAGAGAGAGAGAGAGAAAGGTTGAAGAAATGTGGTTTGCAGAGCTTGGTAAATAGAAGAGGAAAAGATGATATGATAGAGACATTTAAACTAGTGAGAGGATTTTATCAGATTAATCCAGATGGAATTATAAAAAGAGCAGATGGGCAAAACTAGAGGTTATCCCTGGAAGTTATGTCAGAATGTGGTGAAGAGAAGGGGGAGGGAGGTGAGGAGTAGATTTTTTTTTTTACATGGAGAATTGTCAGTGAATGGAATGCATTACCAAAATATGTTATATGTTGTTAATACAAAGAGTATTAAGGATTTTAATATTTGGTATGAAAAATATGTTGTCAGTTGAATGACCGTCGCATCCTCCATGGAGGATGCGATAATAATCACTCCCAAATCTCTAATCTCATCCACTTCCTGCACCATTGATAGAGAACACAATATGGACTCATCGATATAGTACACAGCCTTGCATTTCTGCCATCCAAAATGCAATACCTTGTACTTATTGATATTAAAACTACAGCCCCACTCCTTTGTGCAAGTAAAAAGTCTATTCAAATCTTTCTGAATGAAATTAGCATCAGCATTGCTACTTATAATTCTTCCCAACATTGCATCATCATCAGCAAACAACCGAAGATCCCAAGTCAGTCCACATGATATATCGATTACAAACATGATTATTTTCACAGTCCCTATTCTGTCTTCCTATCTGTCCGTTCAAGTCTCCTCCGACACAATCACCATGTCGTTTTCTTCCAGTTCCCCTTCATTTCTTCATCTAGCACATTCCAGAGCTCATCCTTCTCCCCTGCTGTACAGCCAACTTGTGGGACGTATACACATAAGATGCTCACTTGCTCTTCTCCAAGACCTAGTTTCATTCGCACGATCCTGTTGTTCCTCCTACTCACTTCCAGTACTTCGTCCTTCATTCTACCACACACCACAATTCTGACACCATTTCTTCCCTCTTTATTCGCTCTAGAGTAGAACAATTTATATCCATCTCCCAGTTCCTTTGCCTTTCCTGCCTTCCACCTCGTCTCCTGCACAGATAAAATGCCCAACTTCCTCTTCCTCATCATGTCTGCCACCTCTCTTCCCCTTCCAGTCATGATTCCAATATTCAATGTCCCCCAGTCACAACATTCTCTCCAATCCACCCTTGATGCAGTAGCATTCGTCCACTTCTTGCAGCTGTAGGGCTACGTTGCTGTGTGTTGCCTAAGGGGTACATCCTAGCCCTTGTATCACTTTCTTCTCAACTCATTAGATCATAGATAGAGGTGGCAGCGAAGTTTTACGACCGGATGCCCTTCCTGACATCAACCCTCGCCGTTTATCCGGACTTGAGACCGGCCTATTGAGGCTAGCTTGCCCCCCCCCCTCCCCCAGTGGCTGCATAAGATGAAATGACATAGCAGAATAGGAAAGATTCACCCCCTAGCCCTTGAATACTCTAATAGCATTTGGGGGGGGGGAGAAGAAAGAAGCAAAGAAGAAGGGGAGGGACGACTAGTCTACAGATAATATAACCAATGTATATTACATGAAGTAAGGCCTGGTCCAGCATCAGGTACCTCGGGTTTGCCATGCCTGTACTCACTAAAGTGTAAAGTGAGCCCCTGAGGAGTTTTAGTTTCATTAAATGTATATATATATATAATATATATTTTTTTTATTTGGTCTTGAGTAAGTGATTTTCTGGATTCTAAAAGAAATAGTTAAAAGTCATTGCACCAATCAGAATTGAATCCTTGTGTAATTAATAAACATTCAGAGTAAAAAAATCTCTTTACAGAGATGAAAACTTGATAATATAATAACAATAGTGCAAATCACACATTTTTTTAAATAACTGGAACAGCTGAGCAGACAAAAATGATAAAATAAACACACATATATACATACGCTGAATGGCCACTTCTACATTAAAAATATATTAAATTTTTCACATTTATTGAAAAGCTAAAGTTTTGACATTATAATAAAAAGAAATTCAAGATTACCTTGTGAATAATCATACTCTTTTTCTGGATTGTAATAGCAGGATTATTCATAAGATAAGCTTGCAGTAAGCAAATGCATACTGCAAGCTTCAGTTATAACAGCAAAACTTGTTTTGTTATTGAAATTCTATGTGTTAACACAAATCTGTCCAGGTAGTTCAAATATATATTTTTATAATTTAAAATGAGACAATGTTCAAATTTTTTAGCACATCTTGGTAACTGGAAAAAAAAAATGTTTTGCATATCAATAGTTATGTAAAACATTGTTTTTCATAACTATGTTATATATATATATTTTTTTTTCTTTATTGTTATTTGACATCTCCAGGGAGTCCAAAGACTCATCAAGGGAGGGCACCTACTCTAAAACACTGTCTCCACCACTCAAACCACCAACTGACTGCAACTACACCAACGCCATCTACCACATAACAACTTTCTAAGTAAGTCTTTTCATCCTTTTCTTATTAAAATCAATATAAATATCCAATTAAACTGGATCTCAGCTGCATGATTCAATTTAAATGTGTCAGCCAATATTTATTTATTTGCCTGTCAAGCAATAAAATCCATCTTTTTTTTTTTTTTTTCTAATGATAAAAATTTGTTTATACATAATTTCTTTCTTTCTTTCTTTCTTTTTTTTTTTTTTTGTTTAAGGAATAAATAAAGCAATGAACAAAAATAAAATCAAAATGAATATAAATAAGAGAAGAAAAAATAAAAAGGTTGCGTTATACCTGATTTCTACAGATGGCTGAAAATATGATCCACGAATAAAAAGGCCTTTCAGATTCACAAGAATCATCATCAACTGCTCTCTGGTTACCTCTCTTCCACTTAAATGATGAAATTCTCTCTATAAACCAAAATGCTAATTCATGATCTTAACATACATATAATGCAGGAATTTTTTATGCAGATATATACAAAAATTTGCCTAATAAGACAACAGTTTTCAATTTAGATCAGAATCAATTTAGCACATCCATTGTGCAATAATTATAATTATATCCATTGTGCAAAGATATATTTAATGGTTATGAATCCTTTTGTTCTTTCCTATTGTATTATGCAAGTTCCTATGATGGATATTTTGAATACATATTTTTTTTTTATAAGGAGAAGAATAATTAACAGTTTTTTTTTTAAAATAAGATTTCTTTATTATAACCAACACTACAGCAAACATGTAAGAACAAATAATACAAGATTTCTTTAGTTTTCATGTGAACATTTTAACCCTGAACGTCGCTGAACTTGAATTTTAAGCTTTGAATATCTAAACTTTTATGGATTCGAATGAATTTCTTTTGGCGTTAAACCTTCTTCTACAATGAATTTTATAACCACACGATACTCAATTTTATCCATTTGAAGGGATGCAGACAACACTTTTGCTTCAGATAGCTGTATAAAACAAACTACTCATAGAATGACTTGCAATATCACATGGATGCTTATGTCAGATGTACCAACTTAGAAAAAAAAAATTGTGTGCCGATAGTGTTGTCCACTATTGGCAACACTATCGTGCTCGATAGTGGAGCATCTATAGTCGAGGTCGAGAACTTTTCAGACTACCCTCGTGTGTGTGTATATATATATATATATATATATATATATATATATATATATGTTAAAGATACCAAGCAATTTTAAACCAGGTTTTACTCCATTTCTCCCAAGTAAGCAAACAGACAAAAATGTCAAGTTTGCGCCTGCAAGTGATGCAAGACCAAGGCAACTCGTGGTAGAGGTGGAACAAGCTCCAATCACTAATCTTAATATTTACCCTTAATGCCAAAACACATCTCCAAGAAGGGAATGTATGATGTTTTGTATTAAAGGCAAGGGGCCACTACCCAGACTGGTTTCGACCTTTTTTGAGGTCTCATCAGTGGGAGCTAGGCTAGAAATAGAAATACCAAGATTTAGTAATACAGAGCTTGTAAGTATTTTACCAAAACAAGTTACCAATAAAACCAGGTTTAAACTTGCTTGGTATCTTTAACATAATTATACCCAAAGGTAAAAATACTTTCTACATTTATATTTCCTCCTGAGATTTTTATTTAATAAGGTTAAAACACCTTATGGTAACTTGTGGGACCATAGGCACAAATAAGTCTCATTGTCCAGTTCCCCATTCTGACATTTGCCCAAATCACTCTACTTGACACTGCATGCCATTGAAGAAGATGAGACTCATATTTTGTGTTGAATACTATGGCTACTCCTTCTTTTCCTTGATTCTCATTGCCTGAATATAACATTTTGTATTTATTGTTCAGAAAGATCTCACCAGTTTTTGTCTTTTTTGTTTCAGTCACCCCTATTATGTGGATCTGGTACTTATCTAATTCCTCCACTAGTTCCATTTCTTTGCCATTCAGGCTTCTTACGTTGATAGTACTGATCTTTAACTCTGGTGATGTTGAGTTGGGGTGTGTTTTCAGATTTGTTCCAGTAGCTGACTTTTCGCTGTTCGCCCTGGTTTCCTGGCAAAAACAACAGGGACCTTGTTTAACTGGGCAACGCTCGAGCTGGCATGAAATTTTGTCATGTTGTACCATCATTTTGTATTTTGGTTTAACCAATAGGAATACAATTTGGTCGGCAAAATCCCAAATTGCCAGCCCATCCTCGTTCGTTCACTATCCAGGTAGATACCCAACAGGGGTGCACCATGAGAAGGTGAGGATTGGACATTAGGTCAGAAGCCCTGGTCGGTTCTTTGCATTCCTTTAAAGGCTATGTGGAGGTCTCCTCTCAGTTTTACAGCTTTGACCCTTAAGCACCCCTATTCCCCTCCTATTTTATCTTACCTCTCCTATTTTGTTGAAGTGAACGTACCATCTTAAATTATATATGATAAATTTTTGAATAAGGTTAAATGCTTTAGTGATATTTGTTTTTAATATGGTTTTATCATTGATGTTATCTGTTCGCCACCCTAATTTTTCTCAGAACTTTCATATCTATGATCTATACATAGAACTACAAGGCTAATGATTAAAAAAACTT
Source organism: Typopeltis vanoorti (assembly GCF_054136105.1). Lineage (NCBI taxonomy): Eukaryota > Metazoa > Arthropoda > Arachnida > Uropygi > Thelyphonidae > Typopeltis > Typopeltis vanoorti. The sequence continues at coordinate 65,040,206 of NC_143552.1, read as the reverse complement.
AGGAGACAACTTGGAGCTATAGCATGAAAACAGGAGTTGGATGAAAAAAAGTCAGATGCTGCTTTGGCACTGATCAAAAGATATTTAACAGCATCTACATCTAAGTGCATTCCAAAGGTGAAAATGTTAAATAAAGTTGGAGTAAAGTGGATGGATGGATGAAGGGATAACGCATGCAACCTGGAAGAAGAAGAAGAAGACAAAACAAGACAAATATTTGTAGAAAGTTGCATTAAAAGTACAATGAGTAGGCCAGGAAGGTGATTCAGTTTTTTAAAGATGAAAACAAATCACAGTATGAGAAGAAATTAGCCAATTAAGTTGAGAAAAATCATGAGTTCTTTCAATATGTGCATGTAGTAGAAAGAATGACTATGAAAAGATGACAATAGTAAATTAACTGCTGCAGAAGATGTAGTTGAAGTTATCAATGAGCAATTTATAAGAGTATTGTATTTTTTAAAGACAAGCTTTATGAACTCAAAGAGTTAAACAAACTCATCAAGAACAGACTTTTACAAACATTCTCACTTATAGTGGGATTCAAACCAACAGCCCATTGATTGGAAAGTGAGTATGCTATCCACTCAGCCAACAAAAGCAAACGTGTTGCTGCCTCAAATGTATATATTCCCTAGTTGGAGGAAATGCCAACTCTACCTCTAGTTGGTAGATGTATGGAATTGTTCAGTGAAATGTATGTGTGTGTGTGTGTGTGTTATGATCCATTGAGTCATTTCTGACTCCTGGCGACTCCACAAACATACATCTCCATTCCGATCTGTCCCTGACCATGTCTTTCAGAACCTCCAAGCACACTCCAGTTGCTTCTTTAACTCCATCCACCCATTTAATTCTTGGTCTTCCTCTTCTCCTGCTTCCATCAACTTTAGCAAGCATCATCATCATCTTCTCCAGACTGTCATTTGTTCGCATAATATGTCCGAAGTATGACAATTTTTGCTTGATGATCATAGCTTCAAGGGAGCAATCTGGCTTTATTCTGTCTATCACTGATTTATTGGTTTGCTTTGCAGTCCATGGTATTCTTAGTAAGCATCTCCAAACCCATAATTCAAATACATCTCTCCTCCTTCTTTCACTCTTTCTTAGGGTCCAACTTTCACATCCATATAGTACCACAGGGAATACCATTGCTTTCACTATTCTGATTTTTGTTGTGAGACTAATATCTTTATCTTTAAAGATCTTGCTTAAATTTGGCATTGCTTTTTTACTGAGTAATAATCTTCTTCTAACTTCTTTGGTACAATAACCATCTTTATCAATTCGGGATCCTAGGAACACAAAATTTATTAACTGCTTCCATTTTCTCCCCATCTACTTCAAAATCATTAAGTTCACATGTTGCCATAACTTGTATTTTTGAGGTTAAGTTTAAGACCATATTTAGCACTTTCTTCTTTAACTTTCATAATAAGTTCCTTCAAATCTTCTTTGCATTCTGCTAGCAAAGTGGTATCGTCTGCATAACTCAAATTATTAATATTTTTTCCATCAATTTTAAGTCCAACTGAAGACTCTTTCAGCCCTGCCATTCTTAAAATGTATTCGCTGTACAAGTTAAACAGGTACGGAGATAAAATACATCCTTGTCGCACCCCTTTACCTATTGTGAAATACTCAGTTTCTCAAAGATCTGTTCAGACAGTAGCTTCTTGTTCATAATAAAGATTCCTCACAAGGATAATGAAATGCTCTGGGACTCCCATTGTTCTTAACACATTCCACAGTTTCACATGATCTACAGAGTCAAAAGCCTTGCTATAGTCAAGGAAACAAAGGTAGACATTCTCGTGATATTCCTGTGCTCTTTCTATTATCCATCTTACATTGGCGATTTGATCTCGTGTTCCTCTGCCTTTTCGAAATCCTGCCTGTTCATCTGGCATTTCTCTCTTCATGAATAGTTCCAGTCTTTTCTGAATGATCTTAAGTAAAACTTTACTTGCATGAGAAATCAATGCTATAGTTCTGTAATTTTCACACTCTCGCATTGCCTTTCTTCAATAAAGGTATATAAACTGATTTTTTCAATTCCCTAGGCCATGTAGTTGTGATCCAAATTTGCTGACATAGAGATGCTAAAATTTTAACTGCCTCTTCTCCCAGGGCTTTGAGCAGCTCAATGGGTATTCCATCTCCTCCTGGTACTTTCTTACTGGATATCTGTTGCAGTGCACATCTCACTTCACTCTCCAGTGGTACTGGTTCCTGTGTATAATTCTGTTCTTCAAATTTCTCAGTCAATTTAGTATACAGAAGACTGTAAAGGTCTTCTGTATACTCTTTCCATCTTTTTTTAATGTCTGCAGCTTCTGTAAGATATTCTTTGTATTTACTTTTCAATATTGTCACCTTGGCACTAAACTTACCTGTTAGTTCTCTGATCTTTTTGAAAAGATCTCTTGTTTTTCCTTTCTTGTTTTGGTCTTCTATTTGTTGGCATTCCTGGTTAAAGTATTTTTCCTTGTCTCTTCTGGCTTGTCATTGAAACTCTGCATTCAAATGCCATACTTCCTGCAAATTTCCTGTGGCCTTCATTTTCCTCCTTTCCTGAGCAGTTTTGATGGCATCTTTTGATAGCCATTTGGACTTCTTCTTACAAACTGTAGGAATATTTTTCTTTGCTTCTGTTTTAATTATATCTTTAATCTCTTTCCATAGTTCATCTGGTTCTCTTTCGCATAAACTGAGTGTGTTGAATCTATTCTGTATGCTAATATTGTATTCAGCTGGTATGTTTCCAAGATCATATCTGCTAGACATTTGTGATGTTTTCAGTTTCCGTAGTTTCACATGTATCGTAGCCACTAATAACTCATGGTCTGTTTCACAGTCTGCACCTGGAAAAGTCTTGACAGACTGAATTGCACTTCTCCATCTTCTTTGTCCAAGGATATAGTCAATTTGATTTCTGTGTTGTCCATCAGGTGATACTCATGTGTACAATCTTCTTCTGTGTTGTTTAAAGCAGGTGTTAGCAACAAACAAAGAATTCTCTGCACAAAACTCAACTCTCTTCCCTGCAGTGTTACGAATACCTAAACCAAAACGACCTGTTATTCCTTGTTCCTCAGTCTCTCCCACTTTTGTATTCCAATCTTCAATAAGTAGCCATAAATCTCGCTTTGGTGCTACATCTATCACTTCTTGTAACTTGCCAGAAAATTCTTCAATGTCTTCTTCTGGTGCCTCTGTAGTAGGTGCATAAACCTGAATGATGGTCATATTCAATGGATGTCCACTCACTCTGAGAGAAATGATTCTGTCACTCACTGGATTATAACCCAATACATACCTAGCCATCTTTTTCCTGAGTAAGAAAGATACTCCATTTTTTTGACTTGTCTCATGTCCTGAGTAATACACCATATAGTCCCCTGACTGAAAATGGCCCATTCCTGTCCATCTAAGTTCACTTATTCCCAATATATCCAGCTTCTCCATTTCCATCTTTATTATTTCCAGCTTACCTTGGTTCATACTTCTAACATTCCAAGTTCCAATCCTGTGGTTTTTTGTGAAACAGGGAGCCTCCCTTCACTGAAATACCATCACTCTAAGTGGCTACTGCTATATTTCATCTCCAGAGTAGGGCCCTAGCTTCTGTCTCCCCTTTCTTCCCATATGTAATACAGGTGACAGCTTCCTGAGCATATTCTACACACTTTATTATTGAGCTAGGGAGCCAGTTTTTGTTCTATATAAGGGTAGAGCAGTAAAAGAGATTTCCCACAGGCTGGCCTCCAGACAACACACAAAACTAAACCTGATGTTAACATATCTGATGGAGGCTTCCCAATCAGCTGACAAACTATCCTGCTGCAGCTTACTCTCCCAAGTTATGCCTAGAAGTAAACCGAGTTAGTAATATGGAGTGCCCAGACCACAGTCTTGGCACTCCCTATGTGAGAGTTATGAACACAGGTCCCTCCTATCCTAACCACATGCTCCAAGTTTCTGAAATCTACAGTACCTGACATCAAAGACAATCATACAAATTATTATTATATGGTATCTCCATCGAGTCTATGGACTCATTGTGAGGGACCCACACTAACTTTTATACACACAAACCCTCATACCTATCCATAAACTAATTCACTCTCAAGGCACTCACAACTAATTCTGGCAATTCATCTCACTCAGTCACCACTCTCCACAAAAAAAATCTAATCTTTGCACTCTTGGTAACTACACTCTTACACATATTCCATGGGTGACCCCTACCTCTCTGTTTGTCACAAACTGAAAACTTTCCTTTATGTAAATTTTATAAAACCCCTTTAATATAAGCTTCTATCATGTCCCTTCTTTTCCACCTATCAACTAAACTTTGTTACCTACAAACCTTCAACCTATTCTCATAGGGAGCATCCCACAGACCTATCACCAGCTAGGTCAATCATCTCTGAATCCTCTCCGGTGATTACCAAGAAATCTAGATGACCAAATCTGCACAGTTGTCAAAATGTGGCTGAATCATAACCTTATAAAGAAGGATAATAACTTCTCTAGCTTAACTTGTTAGCATTCTTTCTTTTAAGGTTACACGGTGATCAGCATTCATATTTATAAATTTAGGGACACAAAAACACACATGTTGAAAAGATTATTTTACTAATTATTAATAAAATGATACTTGATGTTTCGACTCCTGTATCGAGGTCATCATCAGAAGGATACATGCATATAAGGAACCAAGCTACATGCTCTAGCTCTGTATACCAGTAAACTAAATCTACGAAGTTACTTAATCTTTTTCCTGGCCTGAACCTCTCACGGTAAAATAAAAAAATAAAATAAAATAAAAAATAAAATAAAATAAAATAAAATAAAAAATAAAATATAAATAAAAAAATTTTAAATTAAAAAAAAATTTAAAAAAATGACACATTAAATATCTCCATTTAGGAAAAACCGGCCTTTCTGACCACACACTCCAAACATACCACAGAATTGATTGGAAAAATACCAAGTCCCCACACCGCACCAAAACCTGGTTTGAGGGGAAATTTAAAGAGTCATGTGAAATGCTCAAACATAACCCAAATCTCAACAAAAATGATGGCCTAACATTCCAAGAATGTGGAGGACCCATCTACAACCTGTATAACAACCCAAACAAGCTGAAGAAAAATCCCACTACAAGAAGACAACCTGGTGAAGTGTTTGTAACATTCAACAGCAACCGAAGGAAATCATATTATAACAATCAGAACTGTACAAATCCAGAAGAATATTAATACACGAGGATTTTAGCAGTTTATTGTAGTTGTATTTTTTATTCATTTTTAATTTTAATTTTAATAAATATAAATATAAAAAATTTTTATATTTATATTTATATTTATTTTATTTTTTTATTTATATTTATTTATATATATATTTTTTATTATTATTTTATTTTATTTTATTTTTTTATTTTATCGCTAGAGGTCAGGCTAGGAAAAAGATTAATTAACTACGAGATTTAGTTTGCCGGTATACAGGGCTAGAGCATGTCGCTTGGTTCCTTGTATGCGTGCATCCTTCTGATGATGACCTCGATACAGGGATCGAAACATCAAGTGTTATTTTATTAATAATTAGTAAAATAATCTTTTCAACACGTGTGCTTTGTGTCCCTAAATTTATAAATATGGATAACTTGTTAGCATGTTTTTCAACATCTAAGTAATCCTTTGAGCAATTTTACCACCTTTTGCAATATATCCCCCTGAACTTCAAACTCTGTCCATTATTATTCCTAAGTCCCTAGCCTCATCAATTTCCTGCAATCTAGTACCATCAATGAAATACATGGTATGCAACTTTTTCAACCTGAAGAGTATAACCTTACATTATGAAACATTAAACTGACAATCACTATTCTTTGTCCACAATGCCAATTATTTAAATTTATTTAAATTAATTTACCTCAGGGGGCTTACTTTAGTGAGTATGGGCGTGGCAAACCCGAGGTAACTGATGCTGGACCATGACTAACTTCATGTAATATACATCTGTTATATTATCTGTAGATTGGTTCCTCCTCTTCCTTCCTTGCTTCTTTCTTTATTTCTTCTCTTCTTGCTCCTTCCCCTGAATGCTATTAGAGTATTCGAGGCTAGGGGTTAATCGTTCCTATTTTGTTGTGTCATTTCGTCTTATGCACCATCCGTCGTGCGGTTTACCAAGAGATGCATTCAGGTTTTAGGCAAAGGGACCATTTGAAAAATATATTACAGTCTCCCTTAGACACCACTCCTCAGCACTCTGCTAGAGGAAACTTCATCAATGGGCCTGCTACCTGTTTGGGGAGATGTTTAGGGGCAGTGCAAAGAAATGGTGCTACAAAAGGATGGAAATGGCAATGACAACGGCACCAGGCTATGGTTTTAGGCAACTGGAACATTTTCTCTTTCTGACAGGGAAGAAGAAAGAACTGGTCAAGGAAGCCAAGCATTACCAACTAATAGTCGGGCTTTCTTCGACCAAGAGGAGAGGCTCTGGAACTGTCGACCTGGATAAGGGGTGGAAGCTCTACTACTCTGGTGTGAGCCCGACAATGTCTGCTCAGGTGAGTGTGGGGATACTCACAAGCCTGCGGTTGTCACATGTAGGAACAGATGACCAGATGTGGAGGGGTGTGGTTGGGAGGAACAGAGATCCTGACCTTAACGCGAATGGGTTGAAATTATTGGACTTCTGCTGTACTAACAGCTTGTCCATAATGAATACCTTCTTCCAGCACCGAGAAGTCCATAAGTATACCTGGTACAGGGATGCACTTAGACAAAGGTCTCTGATTGACTTCTTTACAGTCTCAGGACCTATTTTCCTCAGTGCTGGACATTCGTGTGAGGAGAGGGGCAGAACCGTCAACTGACCACCATCTTGTTGTCTGCACTTGATGGCTTCGGAAACCAGATGCTACCATCAACACTGATCGGCCTAAGCAGCTATACCACGTAAAATGGGAGGCACTGGAAAATGAGGCTGTGAGGAAGAATTTTGCAGATGACATTTCCTCCAGGTTCAAAGAGATTCCCAAGCATACTGCAGATGTTGAGGAGGAGTGGGAGCTGTTCAGAACAGCTGTCACTGCCTCTGTACCCTCATGCTGTGGCAGAAAGCGGCTCGGCGTGGCGGCAGGCAGTGAGAAAAGGACACCTTGGTAGAACCAAGAGATCCAAAAAGCTGTCTGGGCAAAAAAGGAGACCTACCTAACATGGCTTATGGTCAGGTCACCTGAGATGCGTTTCTGGTACTCTGAGGCTTGAAAAGCTGCTGCTGAGGTAGTAAAGACAGCATAGCAAAAGGCTTGGGAGTCCTTTGGAGAAAAATTAGACTCATCCTATGCAAATGCAAACAAAGTATTCTGGCAGACCATCTGCTTCCTTCGAGGGAGGAAATTGTGCACAGCAAGGGCAATTAAGGCCTCTAATGGTGCACTTCTAACAACCAAGAAGGATATCCTGCACAGATGGAGGGAATACTTGAGAGCCTTCTTAACCCAGGTGGCCCAGCAGTTGTGGACATCCAAGAGGTGCAGATTGGAGCGATGACTAGTCTCAGAGCAGAAGAGGTTCATTTAGTAATAAAATTGCTAAAATTGGGCAAGGCTGCTGGTGATGATGAAATTCGGCCTGAAATGCTAAAAGCCTTAAATCGAGATGGTGTTCTCTGGCTGATGAGTGTGTCAGGCTGCTTGGATATCTGGGCGAGCACCAAAGCAATGGCGGACAGGCATAATAATACCTGTCTTCAAGAAGGGAGACCTGAGAGATTGAATCAACTATCGTGGCATCTCTTCTCAGCCTGCCTGGGAAAGTATATGCTACGTGCTTGGAAAGAAGGTGCAGGAGCATAGTTGAGTCAAAGCTCCAGGAAGGACAATGTGGCTTTCGTCCTGGTAGAAGCACAACTGACCAAATCTTCACTTTAAGGCAAGTCTTTGAGAAATCTTGGGAATATGCCAAGAATGTCTACACATATTTTGTGGACTTGGAGAAGGCATATGACCAGGTTCCTCGGGATAAGCTTTGCCAAGTAGTACAGGAGTATGGAGTGGATGGACAACTATTAGCTGCCATTAAATCCCTGTATGACTGCCCGGAGTTTTGTGTCAGGGTAAATAGCACAAAGTCTGAAGATTCACAGTTTCCATTGGCCTCTGCCAAGGATGTGTTCTGTCACCCCCTCCTTTTCATAATATTTATGGACTGGATTGATAGGCACACCGAAGCAGTGAGTGTGTCAGAACTGGAAGATGTAGCATTGGACCTCTGTTAGTATTGAAGTGGGAGTTAAGCCAGAAGGCAAAGCTGGCTGTCTTCAATACAGTCTATGTCTCCATCCTCACCTATGGTGATGAGAGTTGGGTAATGACCAAAAGAATGAGGACACAAATCCAAGCGGCTGAAATGAGGTTCCTTCGAGGGGTTGCAGGGCTGACAAGACCCAACGGGGTCAGAAGCTCTGCAATTCAGGAAACCCTCAATACTCAACCACTGCTTCTCCGTGTTGAGAGATCACAGTTATGTTGGTAAGGGTCAGAATGCCACAAGAGAGGCTCTCCCAACAGGCTCTCTTTGCCAAGCCAGAGGGTGGGAGGCCACATGGAAGGCCAAGAACTTGCTGGATAGATTACATCCAAAACCTTGGGTGGACATGTTTGGGAATCCCACCAGAACACCTGAGCTTGGTGGCAGAGGATTGTGTCCATTGGAAGTTCCTCTTGCAGCTGCTGCCCCCACAACCCAATTAGGAAAGGTGAGCCTTGAAGATGAATGGGGAAAAATCTATTTAAATCATCCTGCAGGATGACTGACACCTTTATGAAGTATTGTCCTTCCCAGTTTTGCATCATCAACAAAAAACTGAATATCCCCTCCTTAAATCTTTCCCTACATCATTGATATACAAATTGATGAATAGTTGTACAGAAACCTGAGGTACTACTCCACTAGTCACCCTCATTCTCCTAGATTCTACTACACCATATACCAATCTCTGGTGCCTCTTTCTGTCTGTCAGCCACCCACTATCTGTCCTGCTTGTTTCATATCTATTCCTATTTGCCCCAACTTTTGTAATAGTTTTCATGTGATATTCTAACGAATTCTTTTGCAAAGTCTAGCAGTATCATAGTGTAACTATTTGCTTTATCCAATTCTGCTGTCACTTTATTATAAAATAAATGAGAGGCAAACGGTTCTGAAAAACAAGGTCAGAGAAAAAAAAAATTAGCATAATTTTAGTCTAATTTGACTGTGATTGAGTGTGGTGTGATGTGTTTGCATTTGGAAGTTATTCCGTTTGAAGTACTTTTTCAGGACTGTAAGGAGGAGTACAAAGAAGGATAATCAAAAATGCTGGTAAGAACTTCAGCAAGATCCACAGCACAAAAATCAAGTGTGCTGAGTGGTATGGATTTTACTAAGATGGTTCATTGTTGGAAATGTAATATGTATGATATGTATGCATGGGCAAATGTGGCAGATGTGTTTTTTGAGAGATTAAACAAGAGAAGTGAGAGAGTGAGGATCTGAAGAAAGTGTGCTATATTAATAGACTGCAGTGACTGAATGAAATTTGGGGATTGGATGTGAAGAATATATAAAGTGAAAGGCAGTGATGGATTTAAGACTAAAAATGAGAGCCAAAAGAGTGAGCTTGAGAATATGAGTGAGAATGAGAATGTGAATAGAGAAATCATTAAAAATGTAAAAAATGGGCATAATTAGAGAAGAAGAAGAAGTGTGCCTGACTGATAAAGCAAGAGCTGGCATGACTGTGAGATGGAAGAAAGTATGAATGAGAAAATAATGGTGGGAACAAATGATAAATCAAGAATAAAATGATTAAGATAAGAAATGAGATGAGGTGTGTATAGAGTGAAATCAGATGTATTGTGGATACGAAAGGAAGAGTGAGAAAGAATAAAATGTAAGACGGTGGAGAGAAAGATAGCAAATGACTCAAGAAGAGTACTGTATGGAGATTCTATCATAAAAGTGTGGTGGATGAGAGGGTACACAAGGTCTGTTTTCCAGGAGGGAGAATGAACAGGAGGATGGCTTGATATGAGAAATAAACATAGTAGGACTGGCTATACACCAAGAAATGAACTGTTATGCTTACTTACGAATGCCAAGAGTATCAGAAATAAGGAAGATGAAATTGTTGCATTGATTGAATTTATGTGCCAAAAAATAGATGGAATAGGCAAAACATGATTGGATGAGAATGACAACTTGATGGGAATAGAAATGGAGGAATATTACATTTCTTGTGAAGATAGAAAAGGTAAGAAGGGGGGGGGGGGGAAGTGTTGCTGATGATAGCAGGAGAATTATTTCCACACAAGGTTGAAATGCAAAGGAAAAGGAGTGGCAGTGGTTTAGAAGCAGCATGGTGTGAGGTTGATAGAATGAGATATTTGATGGGGTATTGCTACAGGCCCAGGAATGTGGAAGTTGGAGACAAACAAATGTATAGGTAACTTGGTTTAGTGAAGAGTGATCATTATGGGTGATTTCACCAATAATGATCATAATAATCTTAGGCAACATGAAGGTTAAGTGTCTTGGATCTGATCATATCACCAGAGGATGTGATTGTGAATGGAGTCTAATCTTCCTGAGGTTGGCGAGAGTGACCACGAAGTGATCACCTGGGTTGCGGCCATTTGTATGAGACCTACTATAAAGAAGGACTATATGTGGAACTACAAGGCTAGTGATTATGAACAGCTTAGGAAACAACTGGGAGCTACAGCATGGAAATCAGAAGCTGAGCGGGAAGGAGAAAGATGCTTCTCTGGCACTGATCTAGAGCTACTTAATAGCAGCAACATCTGAGTTTATTCCAAAGGTGAAAAGGCTAAACAAAGTACAATTACAATGGATGAATGAAGATTATTCATTCATCCATTTTAATTGATGAATGAATTTAAGCATGAAATCTGGAAGAAAAAGGCATTGTGGAGGCAACCAAAGATGAATGTTGATAATAATCAATTACATAAAGAGAAACAAAGAGTAGGCCAGGAAGGTGCCTTGGTTGGTAAAGACAGAATGAGTGCAGTATGAAAAGAAAGTACCCAATCAAACTAAGAATTGGTTGGCTAATTCTTTCAATATTGCAGGTAGAAGAAAACGACTGTGGAAGAATGATGACATTTCAAGATGCTGAAAAGTTGGAAACCAATATGAAGGATATACTTGAAGTATGCAATGATCAGTTTATTAGTGAATTTCATCCTCATGAAGGCAACATCATGAGGAGCTGGAGTGTCAAAGGCATGGTGGAGGAGGGACAGATGGTGAATGAGCATGAGGTATATGACAAATTAAGGAAATTTGATGTTCATAAGGCAATTGGACTTGATAGTATTTTGTCGTATGTCTTGAGGAAATGCTCTATGGAATTTATGACACCTTTAGTACATCAGATAAGAGCACCTTTAACACACAACATGAATCTGGCAACAAGGCGAGTCCCAAAGGAATGGAAAGTATTGTTCCATTTCTCAAAGGGAAGGGGAATAAGACCAAGGCTACAAATCATAGACAAATTTGTGTGTCTGGGGTTGTTGTTAAGGTAAAAGAACCCGGCCACGTATTTTTTATGCTGGTCAGCATGGATTCTTAGGGAGGGAGTGTTGTATGATGTGATTCATCATATAGCAGTATGAGTGCTGTATGGTGATTCATTATTATTATTATTCAGGCCTCCATGGAGTCAAAAGACTCATCGTGGGAGGTCCTTCCTAAGAAAATAAAGTCTGTCAAGATTCATCGAGGGGAGGTCCCCCTTAAGAAACACAAAGTCTATCATACCACTCCTTAAACTCATTGACCGTTCTCACTCTCACCACTCTATCAGGCAATGCATTCCACAGTTCAACCACCCTCCATGCAAAGAAACCACGCCTCGCCCTCTTGCTCACAGTTTCCTTTCGTAACTTCCAGGGATGGCCTCTTGTCATCACTCCTTCCCACTGTTCAACCAAGCGAAAGAACTCCCCAGTGTCAACCCTGTAACCACCTTTCAACAGTTTAAAAGTCTCAATCATATCACCTCTCCTTCTTCTATCCAGCAAACTCTGCAGTCCACATTCCCTCAGCCAATCCTCATAACTATCCTTGTACAGTCCTGAAACCATATTTGTCATCCGTCTTTGTATCCTTTCCACAGTTAATTTATTCCCTTCAATAATCCAGATATTTTTCTGCTTGTGATATAATTTTTTATAAATCTGCAAGGATGGAAATAGCAGCATTTCACTCATCCTTGAGGATCCCCCCATGTCTTGAACTTTGAACTATATATTGTTGAAAAAGCATTCTCTGATTTTTTTATGTGAACAGAAATTTGCTGTCCTTTGCAATGTGAAATCAAATAGCAGAAACTAAATGAAAATAGAAAACTATATCTATTCATGTAACTCTACTATCAAACCATATGATATTTTGACTAGCAACAGAATATATCACATTTCATAAGCTTTTTTTATGGTCTTATAAAGTGTTATGGATTTTATTTTTTAAAGATGTAATGATAATAAATGTTTACCACCCAGAAATATTAATTTGTTTCTGTTTTAATGAATGTGTGATTTGTGATAATGCATATGAACGTGGGTAAAAAAAGTAATAATGAACGAATGATATAAAAATAAATAAATAAATAATATGAATTTTCAGGAACACCCTTTTTTTCCTAGATCAATTAAGTATCAAAAAGCTTGAAGATCCATGCAAAGTTCATGAATTATAAAAATCAAAGAAGAGATTTCTAGACTTTCAAGTTTCAATTCCACCTGAGAATATCATCTGCGTCTATTTCTAACTTCATAATTTTAAAGAAGTACTTACTCTAGCAAAATTTTAAAAAAATAAATAAATAATAAAAAAAGTCCTTACCTCAACAATATTAACTCCAACTTCCAATGGAAGTCCTCCTGCTGGTTGTTCTAGATGATCATGGACAATTGTTATATTATTTCCCTGCAATACATTACTAAATTATTGAAATAAAATCCATAACTGCAGAATTTAAATAAATTTCTCTCTCTCTCTATCTTTCACACACAATGTTGAAAAAATTATATTCTTGCCTCAGTACTTTCATAAATGTCTGATTTACACAAACCTAAGTACTCTGTTGGCTTGCCTCTAGTTCAAAAATTATAAATGCCATTCTCCTAGATAACATTCCAATAAATGTTGGTTAAAAAAAAAAATGAATATGTTGGCTCTTTCCTCTACCAAAATGACAACCGGTTCCTGTAGTGAAACTATACGTGTCCATCTCACTTTCAAATAACATTCATTCAATGTAATGCATATATCATTAGAAACATACCATGTGCAGTATGTTTCTAAGGAGAGGAAGAGTATGAAAATTCTATTTCTTATGAAGAATGTCCAATTGATTTTCTTAACAATTAACTTTTTTCATTGTTATCAAGAAAAATTCAGTATAATAATAATTCCCCAAAACATTTCAAAAAAAGATATGCAGCACTTTTAAGAGAGCTACAGAAGCCACTAGCACAAAAATCCATAAGACAACTATCTTGCTGAAAGTTTTTTTTTTTTAATTTCATAGTTCATACACAAAAGAAAATTATCAAAATGACCTCAATGAATAACTGTGCATAACAGCATCATCATCATCAAATTCCTGACATGTACCCTCAAAGGATATACAGGATATGATAGTACTACATGAAAAATTTACATCATTACTTACTTCCTATCTACAATTTCCTCCAAACCAATCTGTTACCTGTCAAGAACTCCAACGTTATCATATCTTATATTTCTATCTTCAAAGGCACTCTTTACCTTATCAATCCACCTATATCTTGGTCTTCCTCTGGCTCTTCTTCCTACCAAGTAGTAGGAAGAAGAGCCAGAGAGTAACGAAGTAGCATGGCAGCGAAACATTCTGTTTCGCTGCCACGCTACTTCGGCATAGTCTGTTCCCATATGCCGAGCAATTTCACTTCTACAAGGTCAGTACGGTAATCTCGTTGCCGGCGGTAAGTGTCATATGAGTATACTCGTAGTTGGCTTGTGTGGCTGGTTTACCAACTATGAGTATACTCACAGTTGGCAGCGAACATGTTAAATGACCATACCATCTAAGATCTGGGTCTGGCTCCCACTGACAAGACCTAAATAAAGGTCGAAACTGGTCTGGGTAGTGGCCATTCCCTTAATGCATAGCATTATTAATTGAATTTATTTATTAATTTATTAATTTATTAACTGAATTTATTAATTGAATAATTATTAAAGATTATGCTACTCAGCAGTAAGGAATGATGGCGGATTCAGCAGCAGTCGCAAGTGGCGTATCGCCAAGTCCTCCACCATTTAAGAACTCAATTATAAGCAATATCATAAGGGACTTTGTGGCATGCAGTACTTGTGGAATGTATGCATCTTGAGAATTAGATATGTGGCTTGTGAAAGAGAACAGAGAGCATATGTGCGCAAAATGCAGGCAGTTGGAGGAAATAAGTGCATTAGAAATATCGATATCCGACTTTGTTGCTCCAGGAATGGGGAATGAATGTAGGAAGACAAGTAGTGTGATAGGAGAGAATGAAAAAAAGATATATATGAATGAGAAAATAATAGTTGATAGTGTGGAAGGTATGAGTGACTGTGAAAGTTTAGGAGATGGTTTTGTTTGGGAGAGTGAATTTAGATATGGAGTGACTGACCTGCAGAGGGAGATAGATGAGTTGAAAGAGGAGGTGGAATGTCTTGTGAATGAGAGCAGAAGTATGAAAGATAGGATTAGGAGAATGGAAGAGATAAATGCAAGGCAAATCAGAGTAGGAGAGAGAGAGAATTTAGGGAGTATGAGTGAGAGGTGTGTGGGGGGGGGGGGTACTAGAAGAGGAGAGAATGGAAACAGTAGAAGAGAGGGTATGAGAGAGAGGTATGGGAATGCTAGCAGACGAGAGGATGGAAACAGTAGGAGAGAGGGAATGAGAGAGATGTATGGGAGTGCTAGAAGAGGAGAGAATGGAAACAGTAGGAGAGGGAGGTATGGGAATGGTAGAAGAGAGAATAGCAGTAGAGGAGAGGGAATGAGAGAGACCTATGGGAATGAAAGAAAAAGAGAGAATGGAAACAATAGGAGAGAGGGAATGGTAAGAGGTGTAATGTATGGCGACTCAATGATCCGTTGTGTTCAAGATAGGATGCGTGAGGAGTGTTTGCCAGGAGGAACAATAGAAAGGGTGGCTATGGCAATTAAGAGAGGTGAAAGGGTGGATGAGATGATTGTGATTACTTCAGTGGTAATGTATGTCGGGCAGCGAGAGATATGAGATTTTTGCTTGAGACTGTACGGAAGAAGACAGAGAGAGGAAAAATAGTGTGCGTGTTGCCTAGGTATGATAATGATGAGCTGAGCAGAAGAGCGGTGATATTGAATGGCATAATAGCGAGAATGTGTGACAAGAGAGGGTTGGAATACGTGGATGCTTGGAGGGCATTTGAAGACAGAAGGGAACTTTATGCTAGAGACCGCTTGCATTTGAATGAGAAAGGATGAAGGCATTTGGAAAGATTGTTGTTTTCTGAATGAGTCAGTGAGTCCCAGGGAGGACGATAGCAGGGGTGGCCTCTTGTGGGAATGGATACTTGGGAGAAGGAAGACGATGTCAGGTAACACTGAGCCCATTGGAGTCTAGAAGGGATAATGCTGGGTATAGAAACAATGGCATTTATATGCTTTATACTAATGCCAGGAGTATCCGGAATAAGGGAGAGGAATTGGTGGTGCAGATAGCATCAGCCTGGCCAAAAATTATTGCAATCACTGAGACGTGGTTGACTGAAGGGGATATAACAACAGGAATAGAAGTCGCTGGGTATAGCATTTTTCGTCAGGATAGGAGGGGAAAGCGTGGTGGTGGGGTACTGCTTATGATAAGTGATGACCTATGTCCTCTAAGAGTGGAGGCTTTAGAAGGAAGTGAGACAAATGATTTTGAGAGCGTATGGTGTGAGGTAGAGGTAGACAAGACAGGATATTTAGTGGGGTGTTGCTACAGACCCAGGAGCACAGAGGATAGGGACCAGGAGATGTTTAGACAGCTAAGTTTGGCAAGTGCAAGAAGAATTATTGTTATGGGAGATTTTAACTACAGTAGTATAAATTGGAGAGAGGAAGATGCATGTAGCAATAGGGGAATGGAATTTCTAGAATTCTTGAGGAACAAATGTCTTAGCCAACATGTAACAGAGGGAACAAGAGGTTCAAGAGTTTTGGATTTGGTTATAGCATCAGAAGAGTTGACATCTCTCCCACCAGTTGGAGAGAGTGACCATATGGTTTTGACTTGGAAAATGAATAGACATGCAGGAGTATCAAACAGACGGGAACTTATGTGGAATTATAATGCAGGTGATCACAATAGTCTTAGATGTCAACTTCGGGAAGTTTCATGGAGGGAGGAATTGGAAGGCTGGGATATCATTAGTGCATGGGAAATTGGGAAAGAATATTTGTTAGCAGCAATGGTAAGTTGTATACCACGAGTGAACAATAGGACACAATTTGGAGTAAAGTGGATGACAAACAATATTAAACAGGAATTTCATGCAAAAAAGAGGCTATGGAAGAGATATAAGGAGACAGGTGAAGAGAAGATGCATGAAGAATATAAGACACAGGACAGAAGAGTGACTAGTGTGGTAAGGAAAGCGCAACTGGAATATGAGAAGAGATTGGCAATAAGATCCAAAGAAAATCCTAGGGAATTTTTTAGCTATTTGGCCAGTAGGAGGAGAAATGACTGTGGAAGAATGATAATGTGGAATAAAAATGGGAATAGAGTGACTGATGCAGAGGACATAGTGGATTGTTCAATGAACACTTTATTGGAGTATTTCATTCTAGAGGAGTCAGTTTTAATGCTAGAGGGATAGGGCTGGTTCGGGGTTTAGAGGTACAGGAGCAGAGTTTGTTTCAGATACTGAGAACTCTGGATGTCAATAAAGCTTTTGGACTGGATGGTATTTCACCACGAGTTTTGAGAGAATGTGCTAGGGAACTGACAGTGCCTTTAACCTGGCTGTTCAATGAAAATCTGGCTTCGGCAAAGGTGCCCAGGGAATGGAAGAAAGGTAAGATAGTGCCATTGCATAAGGGTGGTAACAGACTGGAAGTGTCTAATTATAGGCCAGTCTGTGTGTCATCAGTAGTTGTTGGAGAAAGTAGTGAAGGACTGTATAAAGCATTGGGCAGATGAGGGTAATGTCATATGTGAGAGTCAACATGAATTTGTGAAAGGGCGCTCTTGTTTTAGCAATATGCCAGCCTTTTATAATAAAGTTACAAGAACATTAGATGAGGGAAAGGCATATACTGCAATTTTCTTAGACTTAGCGAAAGCATTCGACAGGGTGTCACATGATAAGCTGATATTTAAGTTGCAGCACATGGGTCTGGATGTCAGATTGGTCAACTGGATTCAGGATTGGCTGTCTGATAGGTATCAGAGAGTTGTGTATGGTGGAGCAGTTTCAAGGAGGCAGAGCGTTACAAGTGGGGTCCCACAGGGATCAGTACTGGGGCCTATATTGTTTAACCTTTATATCAATGACATTGCCAGTGGATTGCAAGGGGATATTCAGTTGTTTGCGGATGATGCAAAGCTGGAAAGGATTATTAGTAATAGTGCAGATGTGGGAGCCCTGCAAAAGGATTTAAATAAGCTAGATAGATGGGCAAATGAATGGGGTGTCTGTCGGTTTAATGCAGCAAAATGTAAGGTCTTGAGGTTTGGGAAACATCGATGGGATGCTGCATACTCTATGGGAGGAGTTATACTGGAGGAAGTAGGGGAGACAAGAGATCTGGGGTTGATGATTGATAGAAACCTGAAGTTTAAGGGACATATTGCAAAGGTGGTGAAGGTAACAAAGAGGATTGCTGCAATTATGAGAAGGACACTGACCTGCAGAGATAAGAGAGTTATCATTCCATTGTATAAGTCTCCGATCAGACCACACTTGGACTATTGTTCTCAGATTTGGCCCTCAAGATTTGAAGGGGATAAATTAACTATGGAAAGGATACAAAGATGGATGACAAAGATGGTTTCAGGACTGTACAAGCATAGTTATGAGGATCGGCTGAGTGAATGTGGATCGCAGAGTTTGGTGGATAGAAGAAGGAGATGTGATATGATTGAGACTTTTAAACTGTTGAAAGGTGGTTACAGGGTTGACACTGGGGAGTTCTTTCACTTGGTTGAACAGCGGGAAGGAGTGATGACAAGAGGCCATCCCTGGAAGTTACGAAAGGAAACTGTGAGCAAGCGGGTGAGGAGTGGTTTCTTTGGGTGGAGGGTGGTTGAACCGTGGAATGCATTGCCTGATGGAGTGGTGGGAGTGAGAATGGTCAATGAGTTTAAAGAGTGGTATGATAGACTTTGTGTTTCTTAGGGACCTCCCACGATGAGTCTTTTGACTCCATGGAGGCCTGAATAATAATAATAATAATAATAATAATAATAATTATACATGTCCACAAGGAGATGTGCTTTGCATTATGGGAGATACTAAGGCAAGTGATGAGAACTTATTATTATTATTATTACCACCCCAAGACCTCATGGAATCAAAGACTCTCTGGGAAGTCCTTTTATCACACACACACACACAGCTCATCATACCCTGTTTTAAACACATTCAAACTCTTTGTGGACACCACATTCTCAGGCAAGGCATTCCAATCATTCACAACTCTGCACGAAAAAAAACCTGCCTCTCACTCCCCTACTCACACCCTCTTTATACAGTTTCCAGGGATGACATCTGATTCTTCCCTGATCTTCCACTATTCACTGTAAAACTTCTCCATCATTAATCCTATAACAACTCCTTACCAACTTGTAGGTCTCTATCATATCTCCCCTCTTCATCCTCTCCACCAGACTCTGCAATTTACATCTTCTCAATCTTTCCTCATACTCGACATTCTATTCAGAAACTACCTTATACACCTTTACCACAAGTTGCTCCAGTTCTGAAAGTACTTCAGGTGCAAACTTTGTTTGCTTACACTTGGATAAAGGATAAAACCCAATATATAATTATTATTATTATTATTACACTGTGGATGAAGTCAACAGATTCATCATGGGAGGATCCTCCAACTGACAACATGTTATCATACTGAATCCTAAAAATCCTAAACACTTCCTGCATTAACAGCATATTCTGGTAATATATTCCATTCAATCACAATTGTCGATATAAAAAAATGTGCTCCTCGTAGCCCTCTTCACCACACTTTTACATAACTTCCAGAGATGACCTTTGGTTCTTCTTCCCCTCTTGCCATCTACTCTTTCTATAATCCCTTCTCGATTAATCTGATAAAGTCCACTCATTTTAGTCACACTTCTCTGAACCCTCTGCAATGTTTCTTCATCACACTGAAAACCACGTGACCAAATCTGAGCACAATAGTCGGTCTGACCAGTGCTTTATACAATGGCACAACTATCTTCTTATCCCTACATGTTAGAATACTTCTTATCAGCATTATGATGTGCAGTCTTTGCAACACTTGCTCTCGAAACTTCAATCTACTGTCAACGATCCTTCTCAATGTTGAATCTTATCCACTTCCTGTAGTACAGAACCACCAACAATATAGTACATAGCCTTATATTTCTGCACTCCAAAATGCATCACCTTGCACTAATTAATATTAAAACTACAACCCTCCCCACTCCTTTTGTCCAAATCCAAAGTATCTTCATGAAAGGAATTAAAATCAGCAGTGCTACTTATAATTCTCCCTAAGATTACATCATCAACAAATAACTGAAGATTTCCTGTCAGTCCACACGATATATCGTTTATAAACAAGTTAAACATCAAGAGCCCAAGAACAGAACTTTATGGCACACTACTGGTTAATCGTCTTTTTTTGAGACACTGCTCTATCATACACAATTTGCTGGTAGTATTCAGACAGCCAATCACCAATTGGCTGTCTGAAGCTATCCATTTCCTTTGCAGCTTGTGCATCAACTTATTATTATTGATATATTATTATTATTACATGACACCTCCAGGTAGTCCAAAAGCTCATCGAGGGAGAGCTTACTCTACAACTCTCTATCTCCATCACTCAATCCACCAACTACAACGAACCTCAACTACACTAATGCCACCTACTGCCGACCACCACCACTAGTATTTTCACAGACAGTCACAAACATCCATGCCCACGGCAGGATTCGAACCCACAGCCCTTTGGCTGGAGAGTGGATACACTAACCACTCGGCCAACCAGACTATCATGTGGTAATCTTTCAAACACTTTTGCAAATTCCAAGAATATCACTGTATATGATTCTCCCTTATCTAACACACTCGTTACCTTATCATAAAATGCAAATAAATTGCTAATACAAGACCTACCATATGCAAATCCATGCTAACCATCATAAAGAATACTATATCCATCAACCCAATCTTGTATTCTATTCCTAACCAATCTCTCCAACACCTTGTCTACAACCGCATTTATAGTGACTGGTTTATAACTGGAAACTTCTGTCCTAGAACCATGCTTGTGTAGTAGAACTATTTTGACTTCTTACCACTCCTCAGGAACTTTACCCACATTCATTAAATAACCAGGTGATGGGTATAATAAATTTAGTTTAATCCTTTATCCAAGTGTGAGAAAACAAAGTTTGCACCTGAAAGTATCTTCAGGACTGGGGTAAGGTGATACAACACCAGGCCAACTCATTGCAAAGGTGGAGCAAGGTACCAACACTCCTGTCTCAGTATCTCCTATAATGCAAAACACATCTCCTTGCGGATATGTCTAATGTTATGCATTAAGGGAAGGGCCACTACCCAGACTAGTTTCGACCTTTATTGAGGTCTCTTCAGTGGGAGCCAGGCCCTACTTTCAGGCGCAAACTTTGTTTGCTCACACTTGGATAAAGGATTAAACTAAATTTATTATACTCTAACCAAGTGAAAAATAAACTTTCAACATCTTTCTCTAAATCCAGAGTAATTTATTAAAAAAGGGTGGCACACCATTTGGCAACTCCTATAGGTAGAGATGACCTGCAAATGCTTCTGCCTGGTATCTCAGCTTGGGCCTGGCTCCCACTGAAGAGACCTTTTTCAGCAGCCCTGAGAGAAAGCTCCATGTTCCAGTCCTTCTTCAAACCTCTTCCAGCAGATTCCAGCAACAGTTTAGGAGAGCCGAAAAGAGAGCTCCGATTGAAGTCCTGCCTTGATAAGATTCCTTTGTTCTTTTTGTGGTTTTTTTTTTTTAGGCCTATACACGGCATTCCACTATTTTATAGGAATAGACTATCCTTGGAAAGTCTTCTTCCTTTCTTTCGTTAAATAATGTCTTCGGTTTTACCGAGGGAAAGAACCCTCGGGTTCGAAATAGATACTGGTGTTCACCAGAGGACGTTTGCAAGGGCTATTATTGACTGCGTCGGAGCAGACAATATTTCCGGTTTCACCCCTTATGGGGGGGAAGGTTTCAAGTTGTATGCGAAGACACTGCTACTAAAGAAAAACTTCTGAAAGGAGTCGAGTGCGAGGCAAAAATTTTTCAACCTTTTATGGTAGGAAGCTTTGTCAAAAGAGTAAGAATAGATCGTTTTCCGCTTGAATACTTGAAAGAAGACAATGACATCATAACTAAAGTCTTCTAGAAATGGGGAGCTGTTCGAGATATCGAAGTTGGCACGGACGCTGAGATCCCACAGTGGAAATCTGGTGAAGTCACCTTTTCCGTCATGATGAAGGCGGAAATTCCGAATTTCGTCAGGATAGGATCGGCCAGGGTAATAGTGAGTTACCCGGGGGTAAAGAGGCAATGCTTTAGATGCGGTGCCCTCACTCATCTAGGGGCCCAGTGCCCGAAGTTAATATGCAAGAACTGCCTAACAGCGGGCCATACAGTAGCACAGTGCCAGTCAGCATGCCTAAAATGCGGCACTAACGGCCATAAGGTGGACACCTGTCCGGACAGAAACCTGGCCAAAAAATTGGGAGGCAGTATTATGCCCAACACGGAAGCAACAGCCAAAAAATGTCATTGGCACAGAACAGAATGAGTTCCCTACCCTGAAGGCCGCGCATGAGGGAACAACAAGAAAGAATCATGCCGCCACGTCTGAAACACTGCCGAATACACCAATAGAGAAACCTACAAGCAGGAAAGACAAAAGGCAGAAAGAACCAGCCACCGAGCAAACCGCCACTACAAATGTAGCAACCGAAAATAACCAGCAGCACCAACAAAAAGGAACTATCACTGCAGTCACAATAGACGAAGACACGGAGGCAGTAGATATGGAAATCAACAATGCAGAAAGCACACAAAAGAGGCCAGCTAGCCCTGAAGAAGTAAATATAAAAAAACCAAAACCAGCTGAAGTTGGAAAAATAAAGTCAACTTCAGAACCCACAAAGTTCCCTCACGCAAAGGCCAATGCACCTATATTGCATCTCTTAAAAGATTTCCCCGAGGAGGAGGCGAGACTACGAAAAGCAATAGAAACATTCGGAGACATTCAACTGATACTCACAGGACAAAACGGGCCAAGAGTCGTCAGTGCAGAATGGAACGACGTGTTTGTCGATAATATAGATGAAATCACTCCTGAAAAGATCATTGGTCTTATCGATGCAGAGGACGAGGTGGGACTAGCACTGCACAGAGGCCTCTACATGCTAAACCACATCCGTGGAGACAAATTAGCAGATCTCATCATTAAAACCCACAACAATAGACAGCAGGAGGATTTAAACCTCGCCTAACAAGTCAGTCGACTCCTAGTATCGATCTGCCAGAGCAGGGAAAAAAAAAAAAAAAATTCTGGTTTGTTTTTTCTTCTTTTTGTCCTCTTTCAGATTAGAATTTTTGTTGTAAAAAAGGTCTATGTCTATTCCACACAGGAGGGGGTATCCTGAGAACCTGGGCTGCAAAGGCTTACACCGAGGCGGTGCAGCTCCTTGTGGGCTGCACCACCCAGGCCAGGCTCTGCCCCCGCTCTTCTCAGTATTAAACTGGTCATTCCGGTTGAAATTTCAGAATTTTCCTAGTTTCTTACAAAGTGTTATATGTAATTTTAAAGGTTATTTACCAGTTACTCTTTTTCATGTGGTGCTTCTTTCATTTGTTTTTCCCCACTTTCCTCGGGCAGACACCTGAAGAGGTGACTGACCAGGGAAAGCTGAAAAGAACGGATGGAGGGAGATAATGTCAGAGATCTGCTTGGTGCTGACATTTAAGTCAGGCCAAGTAGATCGACTGAGGCCTCTTTTAACTATCTACTGCTATCCACTCTATCTTTCTCCTCCTCTCTCACTATCAAGCTGACTCTCAGCAAAACTTTTTTAAATCTAAAGAGGCCAGTGATGAAAGGCATGAACTCCCATTCGACCTCAATAAAGGTCGAAACTAGTCTGGGTAGTGGCCCTTCCCTTAATGCATAACGTTAGACATATCCGCAAGGAGATGCGTTTTGCATTATAGGAGATACTGAGACAGGAATGTTGGTAGCTTTCTCCACCTTTGCAACGAGTTGCCCTGGTGTTGTATCACCTTACCCCAGTCCTGAAGATACTTTCAGGCGCAAACTTTGTTTGCTTACACTTGGATAAAGGATTAAACTAAATTTATTATACTCTAACCAAGTGAAAAATAAACTTTCAATAAACTTTCAACAGGTGTTGGGTATAGCTAACTGTTGTGCACATTCCTCAAGAATACATGGTGATAAGTCATCCATTCCTACAGTCTTATTAACATCTAAGCCAATCAATACCTGATACACTTCTGATTCTTTCACTTCCCATTCCTCTAATACTTGCCTCTCTTCTATATATTGCATGTACATCATTTTACACCAGTGTGATATATGATGATAAAGTGTTCATTCAATAATTCCATCCACTATATCCTATGCAATGGTCACTTTGCTGCCATAGCTATTATTATTATTATTCCAGGCAACTCCAAGGAGTCGACAGACTCATCGAGGGAGGCCCTAACATCGTGTCAACAACAACTATTTGACATGCACCCAGTATCTATCATACCTCGCCTTGAACTCATTCATGGTCACAGCACCCACAACAGACTCTGGCAGCTTATTCCACTCATTCACCACTCTCCAAGTAAAAAACCTAGCTCTAACACCCTTGCTAACCACACTCTTGCCCAGCTTCCATGTATGGCCCTTGTCCTCCCACCACCAGTCCTATTCCCAAAAATATCTGCTGAATTAATCTTATAGAAATGCTTCAGTAATTTGAATGTCTCAATCATATCACCCCTTTTAAACCTATCAACCAATTTCTGCAACCCACAAATCTTCAACCTGTTCTCATAAGGTTCATTCCATAGACCTGCTATCATCTTGGTCACTCATCTCTGGGTCCTCTCCATCTCCTCCATATCAAAATAGCTATTCACCAGAGTCAACATGGCATAATTATTCTTTTTCTTGCTTGCCATATAGTGGAAAAATTCCTTTTAATTAATACTGGCCTAACGATGTTAATTTATTTTTAGCGGTATCAATGAAAACACAGACTGATAAGAAAATAATTACTATTTATTAACTTATTTGACGATATTTTCTGGTATTATATCCAGCATCTTCAGAGAATAAAAACAGCTTGTCACAGTACACGAAACAACAACAATCTTGTATAACAATGGGACTAGTTTAAACAAGTGTAATGGACAACACAAAGCCTATGTGTTGATAGCTTATGATTTAAAAAATGAATTAACTTGAATCAAATACAAATTTTGGCAAAAAATTCTAACTATAATTAAACTAATTATTTAATAGCAGTGAAAAATAATATTTCTGGCAAAGTTTTCTTTTAAGTGAGATTAATGCTAAATACTGAAAAACAAACAAACAAACAAAAAAAATCATTCTACTTAGCAAAAATCTAATAAAAAAAATTAGAAGTTAAAGAGCATTTTAGATCTGGGCAAGATAATTCAGTTGAGGCTGCCTGGTGTGAGATAGATTCCAATAGCACAAAACATATTGTTGTTGCTGCTATAGACCAAGAGGTCCATGGGAAGATTTAGATATATTGGAAGATTTACCATAATGCATGCAGGCCAAACAATTAATATGGGAGACTTTAACTATGGGGACATAGATTAGACAGGGATGGGGAACCTTTTTAGTATCAAGGGCAAAAATTGCTAATTTAAAAACTTCTGCAGGCGACTGGCAAATTTTAACTCTTATATATAGTGTATGTAGTGTGCAATATATTATATATCTCAATAAGTAAATGTGCAATATATTATATATCTCAATAAGTAAATGTGCAATATATTATATATCTCAATAAGTAAATGTGCAACATTCTCATCTGATATGGTATCTTTTAATTACAATTATGTAGACATATAATTATAACAATCAAGCATATAATTATAACAATGTTAAACTTTTTAGTGAGAAGGCTGAAACTGCTTTTTTTTGTGAAAGCTTAGAAATATTAGCTGCCCTTGATGAGACGGCTACCTCGTAGTTCATTGGCAAGATTTTCATCAGTGAGTCTTGTACGAAGGCGATGTTTTGCCAGATTTAATTTTGAAAAAAATTACTCACATTGATAAGTAGTAGAAAACTGAGATGCTATTTTCAAGGCATTCTTTTTTAAAGAAGGGAATTTCTCAGAATCAATAGATTTGTAAAAGTCCAATATAGGCAGATTACTATATCTTGATCTCAAAGTGTTATCACACTGCGAATCAATCAACTCTAATTGCAAGGAATCGGAAGCTTTCTCAGGGCACATATCAAAAGGTGTTTCAAATATTTGTAACTCAGGTAGAAAGTATTTTTAACTTGGGTATAATTATGTTAAAGATACCAAGCAATTTTACACCTGGTTTTATTCCATTTTTTCCAAAGTGAGCAAACAGACAAAATGTCAAGTTTGGCTCCCACTGATGAGACCTCAATAAAGGTCGAAACCAGTCTGGGTAGTGGCCCCTTGCCTTTAATACAAAACATCATACATCCCCTTCTTGGAGATGTGTTTTGGCATTAAGGGTAAATATTAAGATTAGTGATCAGAGCTTGCTCCAGCTTTACCATGAGTTGCCTTGGTCTTGCACTACCTGTAGGATCAGCTAGTCTTGCATCACTTGCAGGCGCAAACTTGACATTTTGTCTGTTTGCTCACTTGGGAAAAAATGGAGTAAAACCAGGTGTAAAATTGCTTGGTATCTTTAACATATTTGTAACTCAATTCTTTGATTTTTTTATATCTTCAAATCTCCTTTGAAATTGGTTCAAAACACTCTGACACTCATCAGCATACTCACTTGTTGATTTTGGATTGTGTTCTCTTAATTTTGGAAAATGTGTAAAGCGTTTTTTTTTTTTTTTTTCATTTGGGTAAGAAATAATTGAAACATCGATTCAAAGCTCTTGATATGAGTGAGCAAAGAGGTCATTAGGCTGATTGGGCCTTGTAATTTCAAATTTAGATTATTCAAATGATTAGTTATATCTACTACAAATGCTAAATCCCTTTGAAACTTTTCATCCTCCAATAATCCTTTAATGTCAAAGAAAATTTTCACTTCGTCTTTAAGTTCATAAAATTGCTTGAGCATTTGAGCTCTACTTAGCCACCTAACTTCACAATGGTACAATAAGTCCCCATATTCGGCATCAAGATCTCGCAAAAATTCTTTGAATTCCCTGTTGTTCAACTCTTTACTTTTTATCAAATTAATGGCCTTTGTTACCACATTCATAACGCTGTTCATCTTGAATGACTTTGCTAGATTTTCCATATGAATGAAGCAGTAGCACACAATTAAAGTATTTAGGTTCATTTGACATTTCTTAAATTCTTTCTTAATCAGAGCCATGAGCCCTTTTTCACAACCTACCATGGATGGAGCACCATCTGCAGCGAGACCACTCAGTTTTTCATATGCTAAATCAAAATCCTTTAATGCTGAATTGACCATTTCAAATAAATCTTCACCTTTAGTTGTCCCCTTCATTAAAATCAATGAAGGGGACAACTAAAGCTAGAAATTCTTCTCATATATTGAAATCTGTAGTTATTCCCCATATAAATATAGCCATTTGTGCGGTATTTGACAGATCAGTAGTCCCATCGATGGCTAATGAGTAACACACAAATTCTGCTGAATCTACTTTCAATGAAGTTTGGATGTCATCAGCGATATCTTTAATATGGTCAGAAACAGCTATTCTTGATAGGTTTACTATATAGCTTAAGGAAATTTCAACGTACAATAGAATATGCATTAAAATAAATTTTAATACACTTCCAACATTTTGGCAACATCACGTTGCCATTATCGCCACTATGCCAAATCACCGCTACTCGCCATTCCCTGTTTGACGCTAACTTAGCTATCCAGCCACTCGAAGATGAGCTTTCCAGCACCTTAAACCACAAGATTTGGTCTATTTTATATGCCATCTCATGCACTGCTGCGGACAAAGAATTTAAAAAAGTACTGGAAAGACAGATAAAAAAATATGAGAATTTAAAAAAGAACTCTAACTCCAAACCACAACTTCCTACAGACACAGTAGTTAACCTTTCATCAATTAGTTTGAAACCTGAAGCACTCAATGCTCTCTCACGTGGCCACAACATCAGTATTACGCCCAGAAGAATACCTGCTGAAGACATTATGATACAAATTGAATGCGGGATACGACACCTTCCAAACCACGTTGCCAACAATATTAGATTGGATGTGGCTTGTGTTCTGACCAAAGCAAAACCACCAAAAACCAACATGCCCAATAAGAAAATTAAATCTCTGCAAGAATTAAAGAAAAAAGAGAAAATAATAATCACCAAAGCGGATAAAAGGAATGCCACAGTATTGCTTAGCCAAAAGGATTACACAGGTAAGCTGAATGCTCTATTGTTAGATCGGGCTACTTACTTCCCTATTGAGTACAATCTCACCAGCTCACAAATTAGAAAACTCTACAGGCTACTTAAGAAGGTCACTTCTTGGCCTGTAGAAGTCACTAACAAATTAAAACCGTTTAACTCCATCCCCCCCCCATATATATGGACTCCCAAAAATACATAAAGAAAATGTGCCATTACGTCCCATAGTGGATGGCATTGGTTTCCCCCATGTACAAACTAGTTAAACGTTTGGCCAAAGCCCTCACACACTATACTGGCAACATACACCTTCACACATAAAAAACTCAGCCCACTTCAAAGCCAGCATAGAAAACCTTACACTCGAACACACTGACGTAATGGTCAGTTTTGATGTCTCCTCCCTATTCACAAATGTCCCACTCAAAGAATCTTAGAGCTAATCCA
Organism: Typopeltis vanoorti; assembly: GCF_054136105.1. Taxonomy (NCBI): domain Eukaryota; kingdom Metazoa; phylum Arthropoda; class Arachnida; order Uropygi; family Thelyphonidae; genus Typopeltis; species Typopeltis vanoorti. The sequence continues at coordinate 65,011,764 of NC_143552.1, read as the reverse complement.
AGCCTAAATTTCCTCCCGATATCACAGTCCCATTTCAGTTCACAATGAACTCAGACTATTTTGTTTGGCAAGGAACATTCTACAAACAAATAGAGAGAACAGCCATGGGTTCTCCACTCTCCCCACCCTTGGCCAACTTTTATATGGAGATGTTTGAAGAGAAAGCCTTAAACTCTGCCCCACAAAAACCAACCATAAGGCTTCACTATGTTGATGATGTGTTTGCTATTTGGCCACATGGCTCCGATGCACTCCTCTCCTTCCTAACACACTTAAACAACCAACACCCCAGAATCAAATTCACCCTGGAAGAAGAAAAAAACAACTGCCTTGCTTTCTTAGACACACTAGTCACCTGCCAGTCTGAGAAAACCAAGGTGATGGAACCTTGGATCCATCACCTTGGTTTTCTCAGTTTATAGAAAACCACCCATACAGGCAGATACATTCACCAACTTCCCCCCCCCCCCCCTCACAACAATATGGAGTCATTAAGACATTACACAACAGGGCTAAACTTATCTGTTCAAATGACAATGCCCTAACCACAGAACTAAACCACATTCTCAACACTTTTTTAGTCAATGGTTATCCCCCCAAAAAATCCAAAAAATATTGAAACCAATAAACCACAACCCCTCCTCCCCTTCACAAAAAGGATTACTCTAAATCCATCACCATTCCTTATATCCGAGGCACCTTGGAAAAAATCACCAAAATCCTAAAAAAACATGAATTAACTTCTTGTTACAGATCTTATAAAAAATTGGCATCCCTTATCCGCTCCACTAAAGACCAACCCCACCCCCCCCCAGACCTACCTGGTGTATACCAAGTCCCTTGCAGCTGCAAGCTGTCCTCCTTTGGCCAAACAGGCAGAACAGCTAATATCAGAATTTCAGAACACAAGGACTACATCCGGTTTCACCAATACAGCCACTCTGGTCTTGCAGACCATGCGCTGGATACCCACCATAGAATACGGTGGAAGAAGGCCACGATAATACACCATAGCAAATTCAAATACGAAAGGCTATTCATGGAATTAGCCTCAGCCCTAAGAAACAATCCAAACCTAAACAAAATTCGGTTGCATGAAACTGCCCTAAATTTGGGAAATCTACATCAGAAGATCTTCAGCCCAATCGGCCAAAAATACCAACATTGCCTGCTGTGGTGGTGGAGGGGGGGGGACACCATCAGGACTTTTAGGAGAAAGAATAGCTTCCTGCTTTGTTCTTCATTTACTGTTTACTGTGTTGTGCTTGCATGCACGTGTCTTGTATTTAAGTTCCTGTGATAATGACAATGTGACATTGCCGAAATATTGGAAGTGTATTAAAATTTATTTTAATGTATATTCTATTATAAGTTGTAATTTCCTTAAGCTATTTAGTAAGAATGTATAACCAACATCTAAGCCTTTCCACAAGAATCTTGATAGGCTAATATTTTTAAACAAACTCAGGTAAGAGATGGGTCATTTATCAATCTAATTGCTTTCCTCTGTATTGAGTCAAGCATTTTGAGGGAGCTTTTAGTAGCCGCACTCCAAATGTGAGAGCAGTATTCGATAGCTGGTTGGATTTGTATAAGGTTAACAGCTGTTTACGAGATGAAGTAATGTCTTGAGCGAAAGAGAAATCATAGTTTTCTGGAAGCTGAGGATGCAATGGTTGTGATGTATTTATGTCAGGAGAGGCCTGATGTCAGGATAATTCCAAGAAGAGAAATCTCATCTTGTCTGGAAATTTGAGTGTTATCAAAAATCATACTGGAGGGAAAATGGTTCCTTTTTGTGAGAAATAAGACAGAACTGGGTTTTACTAGCACTGAAGTTGATGAGGTTATCTGAGTCCCACTGGAGGATGTCTTGGAGGTCAGAATTGAGGGCAGTGATGGTTGATGTTCTGTAGGCTGAAGTGAGTTGTGTAGAGTAAGGTTTGTCAAATGAAAGAGAGAAGTGTAATGTGCTGTCATTTGCAAAACTGTGTATTGGGTTTTTCTGGACATAAAATCTCGATGGCAGTAAGGATGCAATCTTTCACAAGCTCACCTTCACTATGGGTTTTAAGTTTTTTAGCAATTTGTTCACACAATGCATAACTAGCTTGAGTTACAGATCTTGGGTGTTACCGCATGTCCCCATGCAAAGGAGACATGTGGTAGCACCCAAGAGGATAAAAGGCAAAAGGCTGAGCTAAGTGAATTGTGTTTGAAGGAAGCTCTTATCATGAAAGAATATCTCAAATCATCACCTAGATGATTTCATGCAGGGAAGAATTATTAAAAAGCTTGAAGGCAGCAGAAATGCTGATATTGCCAGAGAGTTTGGAACCTCACATAGCACTGTATCCAGGTTCTGGGCAGCATGCAGCATTTCAAACTAATGGAGCAAGTTCCATCCAGATATTTGCTGAGGGGTAGCCCTCGCTTTACCACATAACATGAGGACACAGATTTTTGGCTATAACAGCAAAATGAAATCAACACACCACAGCATGTCGGCTTGCAAGTCAGCTCCATTCAAGTTTATCTGTGGCAAGATGTCTGCAACAAGTAGGCCTATACACCCGGCCTGTAGTTTGCGTCCCTTTTCCACAGCTCATCGTAGAGCATGTTTTCAGTGGTGTTGAATCCATAAAAATTGGACAAGACACCAATGGGCTAATGTACTCGTTATAGATGAGAGTCATTTTAGTCTTCCCTCCAATTCTAGACAGTGCTTGATCTGAGTGACAGATTGCCATCGCGAGAATGATCATGAAAGGGATAGATATGGCAGTGCTAGGATCGTGGTGTGAGGAGGCATTATGCTTAATGGATGCACCGAGTTACAAGTACTGGAAAAAGGGGCTATGACTGGTGAACGATGTTGTAACAGAGTTCTTCGCCATCATGTTTGATTGTTCTGTGATGAACAATCAAACATGATTGTTCTATAGGTGAAGAATTCATTTTTATGGATGACAGTGTCCCACCACATTGTTCACAAGCAGCGGAAATACTCCTGGAGACCAAGGATATTAATCAAATCAGGTGGCCAGCATGCTCCCCATATCTCAACCCCATTGATCACATATGGGATGCGATAGGGAGATGCACTGCTGCTCAAAATTCTCCTCCAGAAAACAAACAAGGCCTTATTCTTGCTCTTGAGGCAAACTTGCCTACTCCTCCTCCTCCTCCTGAGTCACTTGATGCTAAGCATGGTATGACATTGTGAGAGCTGCATCGCAGTTCAGTGTGGGCATATTCTATCCTGAAATGTCTCTCTGCATAGTTTTCTGTAATCATTGTATATTAATTTCTTAAGTGCATCCTTTGGAAATTTGTAACTTTTGCCAAAAGCATATTGCAATTTAATTTGTATCAAATTTATAAAAAAGATGTTTGTGTAATATAATTTATTAGTAAGATGGCAATAAATTTATGTCCACATTTGGCTGTAGTCATGAAATTTTTTTTCATATACAGTTAAGCTTAAAATATATAGAGCTTAAAATTCATAATGCATTTGTATCAAAATTTATAACAAACAGATACTTACAACAAGAATAACATCAGGTCCAACAATACTTCCAACAGTAGCATCACGATCTACAGTAGTTAGAAGAGTATATGATATCATTCCTCCATATGATGTTATCTATTAAAATAAAATAAAATACCACTGAGAGTTTAAAAATCTCAAAACAAGCTAATCTTTTTTTTTTTATGAAGAAAGTCTGAAGAATAAAAATAAATATTGGGTTGTTGCAAATGAAATGGCTGTTGAATGACTGTCAGGTTTCTACTGGTTGCTGAAGAAAGCAAGTGCTGAGGTATATGCAAATTTTTTATATCATGTGACAGCATCACACATGGGTGATGGAAATGTAGTATTTGTTTTGTTCAATGAGCATCAAACATTGAATACTACCAACATCAAGTCAATCATGGAACCCAGTCAATTAAGGATGCTATACCTTTACGAGTTCAAATTGGGAAATTCTGCAGTGGCTGCAGTAAAAAACATCAATAAAGCATTCAGCGGAGGAACAACTAATGAGAGATCCACTCGGCATTGGTTTGCAAAATTTTGCTCAGGAGATTTCAGGCTACAAAACAAACTCCGTGGTCATCGTCCTTTCTCCATTGATTCGAATGAATTAAAGGATTTAATCAAATCAGATCCCTGACAAACTGTACGAGAAATCGTGCCGACACTAAATGTACTTCTCAACTGTTTCACAGCACTTGGCAATAATAAGAAAAGTAAGGAAGCTCGATAAGTGGGTGCCTCATGAACTCACTGATGAAAACAAAGCATGGCATTTGGAAGCGTGCTCTTCTCTCTTAAGAAGTAAAGAAGAAAGGTTCCTGCAAAGAATTGTGACTGTGGATGAGAAGTGGATATTCTACGACAATCATACATGTTCGTCGCAGTGGCTGGGAGTGAAAGAAGCTCCAGGAAGGACTCCAAAGGCACCTCTGCATCCAATAAATATGTTTACTGTATGGTGGTCTTCTGCTGGTGTTATTCACTACTCATTCCTTCCATGAGGTGAAACGATAAATGCAGCTCAATATTATACAGATATGCGGCAAATGCATGACAAATTGTGCCTTAAACAACCAGCACTTGTGAATAGACATGGAGTCCTACTGCTTCAGGATAATGCCCAACCACATACGGCAGTGTCAACCATACAGCAAATCAACAATTTGGGATACAAAATTGTGCCTCATCCTCCATACTCTCCTGACATTTCCCCAACAGATTACCATTTTTTTGGCACTTGAGCCATTTTTTGTCCAAGAAATGCTTTGCCAACGATGCATCAATTTATCGAACAGTGGAGAACTTCATCACTTCCAGAGACACTGATTTTTACAAATTTGGTATAAATGATTTTGCCACACGTTGGCAACAATGCATTGATGCTACTGGAGATTACTTTGATTAAACAGGTATTCTTCTTCTTTTTATTCTCTTCTTTTTCAATCGTCCTTAAAATCGGCCATTTCATTTGCAACAACCTGATATTTTAAAAATTGAATATATTATCATCAAAAGAAACCAGTCAACAGTAATTAACAACATCTATGGAAAGTGCTGCAACTCTTTTCATAGAACTCAACTATCTTCTTGACACTTTTTAGCCAAGGCTATAGCTCACACAAAATCCATAAAAGACTGCATACCCCCCCCCACACACACACACTTCTTCCTCACCAAAGACACAAGAGCAAAATTCCACTACCCTATTCCACATATCTGAAATACATCTGAAAAGACAGCCAAAATACTAAGAAAATAGAACCTTCATATCATATTTAAACCACATGTGAAATTAGCAACTTTGATCTGCCCTCCTTAGGACAAATTCCATCCTATAGCATATCCTAGAGCAGTGGTGGCGAACCTATGGCATCCGCGACAGAGGTGGCACACCCGAGAATTTTGCTGGCATGTCAACAATTTACATATGATATCCTTTAATATGCTTATAAATTATTCCACCTTTTTTTTTTTAATTGTTACAATATGTACAAGTTAAATTTTGTTTTACAGGAGAGAGCAGCTATGAAGCCATGAATGTGCAGTATTAACAAAAGATCACGTGACCCAAAGACAAATGGAACTGACAATTTCTGAAATGAGTTGAAATGCTAATTCTTTTCAACCGAATTCCATAACATCTGCAACTGTCATAACAACATTCACTATATATTTCTTAGTTTTAAGACATTCACGACGGGATGTCATTTATCGTTCCGACAGAACTTCTCATTACCGGCGGGATCAACTCACACAAAGTTTCAACACTTGGTTGATTTTTATTGCTGCTTGTTTGTGTTTGAGCTGGAAGGGGAACTCATGCAAGCATTATATGGCATGTTTCAGTTCGTGGTAGAATTTTATTTGAAGTTAGCCTTTGTGATCTGTCATAATGACATTGAGAATTTCAAAAGCAATCACACAAACACTTATTTCATGTAATTGAAAAATTGGACAATAGTTTTAATTAGATACTGTGTTTTCGGTGCAACATATGGTTTTGCTTGCCTATACAGTGTAGTTTCTGTGAGAGGGGGTGCATGTGATTCATTAGTTAGCGCCGTTTTTATTCCAGCTGTCTCTAATTGCATTATTTGTGGAGAAATATATTACACAGACTGCAAAAGCCTATGTACCTTATTCAGGGATACAATAAAACTTTTTTTTTTCTTGCATCTACAATATATACTGGCTGTTGGGGAGGGCGTGTTGTTTTTTGTGTGGGAGGTATATATGCAAAACCTTTTAATGTCTTTTTTCGTAAAGTAAAATCAGGGGTGCCAGTTATACGCGAGGACAAGTTATATTCGATGGTAAGCATTCGCCGACAAACATCCTTCTACTGCTTCCCCTGCTCCGCTGACTTCTATGGTGAGTTACAATGCATAAATATTTTTCTCACTACTGTTTTTTTTTTTTCAAACCAACATCATTAAAATCAATTTAATAATACAATAATCAATTTCATACTGAATAATATTATAAATTTTTGGTGATCAGAAAGGGATATATCAATGAAACTCACCAAAAGTTAATTTAATGATGTTGGACTGAGAAAACTACAATATTGTAGCATTAGTCCTGTGATTGATAACTAATTTAAATGCATACTTTTATATTTCTCAACATGCTACACCGTATACATTAAGTGTATTAATACTCTTTACGATTATGCCATAATTAATTATTAATACTTATTTACTAAAATAAATAGCTAAAAGGCTTCACATCGGCGATACAAAATTATATAAATTAAGTGGATGTTAAATTCAACATTATCTCAGAGCCAACTACAGAAACTATAGAGACGTTTAGTGCGAGATTTGACCAGAGATCTTACAGGAATATACTCGCCGCCATACTACGAGTTGCCCTAGTGGCTAAAGCAACTGGTAGTATGGCAGAGAGTGTATTCCCGTAAATTCGCTAGTCAAATTTCACACAAAAATTCTATAGTTACTGTAGTCAGCTTTGAAATAATGTTGGATTTAATATCCACTTCATTTATATAATTAATACTTATGTTAGTTTAATGTATGAATTTTAAAAAATGGAAACGGTATTTACGAGTAAGTTTGTTGGGACTGAGCCCTCTAATACAATAAGAATAAATAAAAATACAGTCTTAGAGAAAAAGAATTGAGAACGACTGATACTTAGGATTTCCTGAATTTTCCCTTTTCTAATCGCATGTGCGTTCATTAAGCATTTCACATCGCGCATCCGCCAGTAGGCAGAAATAAGCAGCGGCAAGTGCATTATTGTTGCATATCTGCACTGTTTTGTTTTTGCTACTGTAAATGGGAATTATAAAGATAATTTAATTTAGGCATATAATAAAATGTTGATTTTTTTGAAACTATAAAAAATGCATTTGATTTAAGTTGTGAATTATTTGGTTACTGTTCTACTGAACATGACTGGTGAAAATAAAAAATGAAAATTACCACAGTCAAGCAGCAGCAGAGAGTTCCAAAGCTGGTGGACTGAAGAGTATGGCATGATTAATAAAGACAATAAAGCAATATGCGTTTTATGTTCTGGGACAGTTGTGTGCAGAACGTCGAACGGCAATATGAGACAAACCATAAATCGCTCCTTCAGAAAAGCAAGGACGAACAGAAAGAATTTATTGTTCGGGCAATTAAAAATAGGAATATCCAGTCAACAAACCTGATGAAATTTATTGGCAGTCGTTCAAGTATAACTGCTGCTAGTTTCTTTGCCTCAAATGTAATTGCCAAACATGGGAAACCTTTTAGTGATGGGGAATATATAAAAGAAGCATGGTTAAAATGCACACCAGTTCTCTTTGAAGATTTTGAAAACAAGGAAAAAATTATTCAAAGAATAAAAGATATGCCTTTGGCTAGAAACACGGCGAAAGATAGAATCATAGAAATGGCTAAAAATATAACTCATCAGCAAAAAGCAGATATAAAATCTTCTGGTTTAATTTCTCTTTGTCTTGATGAGGGTACTGACATAACTGGATCAGCTCATTTAGCAATTTTTATTCATTATTGTGTTGGGAATAACATCAAAGAAGAATTGATAAGTTTAACATCATTAGCAACAACAACAAGAGGAATAGATATTTGCAAAGCAGTTGTAAATGCAACTGCTTTGCAACTATATCTATATCTCTTGCTGAAAGAGATATAGATCCCTCCAAAATTGTATCAGTAACTACTGATGGTGCTCGCAGTATGACTGGAGAGGAATTTGGGTTGGTCAATTTATTTACCAAACATAATGGACATTCAGTTCTGAGTTTTTCATTGTATTATAGTCCGCGCGGTTAGCCTAGTAGCTGTGCGCTTTGCAACCATATGAATTGGGAAGGAGTATCCCCGGTTCGATTCCTGTCGAAGATGTGAGGAATTTAAGGATCTTCCTCAGCCATAGCCAAGTTAGCTGGTCTTGGGTGTGGGCAATAGGGTTTTTTCCACCAGTTTATCTGGCGTTTTTCATCCAGCAAGCAGGCAAACTGGCCCCCATTAATACACACGGATCTACAGCCATAAATACTTAACCCCCCCCATGAGGGGGCTCAAATCGCCCCAATAGGGACGGGGGAGAAAAATGGAGGAAACTCTATATAAATAAATAAATAAATTGTATTATACATCAGCAGGTTTATGCGGAAAGGCTAATTTCAAGCCACTGGAAGATATTATGAGCATTGTAACAAAATTGGTCAATTTTATATCGGCACACGCTTTAAATAAACGAAAATTTATAGAATTATCAAGTGAGGTTAACTCGGTGTACAATGGTTTACTTATGTACAACGATGTCCGATGGTTAAGTCGTGGGAAAGTTCTTCAAAGATTTGTTGAATGTTTAGATGAAGTCAGACTTTTTTTTTTACATAATGAGAAAATCATTGAAAAATACAATCAATTAATGAACGTCGAATGGCTTTCGAAATTAATGTTTTTTACTGATTTGTGTTTACATTTAAATGAATTAAATGTTAAACTGCAAGGTGTTAACAAGACAATTATTGTCATGTTTGATTTAATCAAAGCATTCGAAGCTAAATTATCAATTTTTAATCATACACCTTTTGGCAACTCGTATAAGTAAATATGACCTCTCCATTGCTTCTGTCTTAGTATCACCACTTCTGGGTCTGGCTCCCACCGACAAGACCTTAATAAAGGTCGAAACCGGTCTGGGTAGTGGCCCTTCTCTTAATGCATAGCATTATGCATGTCAGCAAAGAGATGTGCTTTGCATTATGGGAGATACTGAGACAAGGAGTGATGAGAGCATGGTCCATCTTGACTATGAGTTGCCTCAGTCCTGAAGATACTTCAGGTGCAAACTTTGTTTGCTTACACTTGGATAAAGGATTAAACTAAATTTATTATAGTCTAACCAAGTGGAAAATAAACTTCTATGTCTGAATAATTATACTGTTCTATGGTTAAACTAAAAAATTAACTTCCCTCCAAAATTAAAAAAAAAAAACACTTAAACTCAAAAATCTAGCCTAAAAAACTTTCATATTCACTTTACCAACATGCATGGCACAATAACTTAAATGACGTGCATCGTCATCACCTTCAGTTATCGAAATCTAGTGTTTTGTTTCTGATTAAACCCCAAATTTCTGCAACATCAACTAAAATCCATCTTAACTGCCCAAATTGCACCTTATATGGCTCTTTCCATCATAAGGGCAGTGCTTTGCCTTTATGCATTTAGATATTCCTTGCCAAAGGATGTCTAATCTAGAATTTCATCTTTTTGACCTCCTGTGGCTTAAGATTTCTTTGCCACATTTGGTTTCGTTCATCAGCTGCCTCTACTGTTCTCCTAATTCTGAAAATCTTTCTTACCTCTTTAACTTTCTATCTTCAAAGCTCGATTTCATTTAGTCAACATTCCCAAACAGAAAAGTCATCTTTCTAGGTGATTTCAATGTCTAGAATTCAATCTGGCTCTCTTTTTTGAAATTTCACTGACCAAACTGAAAGAGAAGCAGAAATTTTTTCAGTAAGCAATAACTTTAAACACATTATCTCCTGACCAGAATTCCCGACAATCCTCTTCACTCACCCAACACTCCACTTCTTAACTAAATATAGAAAACTTGTTGCTTGTGCCATTGGCAGTTGCACCTTCTGGTCTTTTGCCAAAGTTGCTTTGTTCAACTTTTGTCTGCCTGTGCTATTTCCTCATTCTTATCCTAAGAGTTGCATTGTAGTATCAGCTATTACTTCTATTACAACTATTACCATTACCTCACCCAAATATAAATTGATCTCCTGGAATCACTCGAACTACTGCATAAATGACCAAGGGAAATGACCTCTTACCATACCAGAATCCACACACTGTATGCCTCCTATAATTTTTTTTAACAAAAAGAAAAACTACTAAATAACTTGGATACTAAAAAGTCTTCTGGTCATGATAGCATCTCTCTCCAATTGCTCTCAAACATTGTGCTCCAGAGCTAACACCCATCCTGTATCATCTCTGTAATTTATTATACATATCTGGTACTTATCCCAATGCATCTCAAAGCAATCTCATATCCATTCTAATCCAAAAAAAGGTAAAAAATTACTTATCAATTGCCATCGCCTCTATCCTCTCCAAAATAATGGAGAAAGTCATCAATAATCAACTCCCTCAATGCTTAGAGGCCCACCAATTAATCAGTGACCACCAATACAGATTCTGCCATTCAAGATTTACAGCTGACCTAGTAGCTTATATCACCCACCACCGGACATGTACCATGGAAGGGTTCGGAGAAACTTTTGCTGTTGTCCTTGATATTTTCAAAGCTTTTGACCATATGGCATTGAGGCCTACTAAACAAATTGCCATCCTTTGGTCTCCCTGCCACCCTCTGTAATTGGGAGCAAGATTTCTCTCTGGTCGCTTTCTGCAAGTCATGGTAGAGGCTCCCTCTCTTTGAGCTTCACCACCAATGCTGAAGTGCCTCAAGGCTCTGTCCTATCACCTACTCTCTTTCTCCTATACATAAATGACCTGCTCACAATCATCACCTATCTTATTCACAGCTTTGCAGATGTTAATACTCTCCAATCATCCTACTCATTTGACAAACCATGCAGTACTATGACATCCCAGGCTACAAGATCAACTACAACTAGCAGATGATCTTAAACATTGATTTACATACCATCTTTCAATGGGGTGAGGACAACCTTGTCATATTCAATGCCACCAAAACACAATCTTACCTTTTCTCATGCAAAAGACATCCCCTAACCACACCCACAGTAATACACAAATCACCAGACAAGATCAGATTTCTTTGCTTGGCTCAACATTCACTTCAGTCTTTCCTGGTATAAACACATCACATCAATAGCCTTCTCAGCATCCAAGAAACTTGGCATTCTCATTCATTCAGGAGTCTATTTTACACCCAACCAACTCTTAACGATATATAAATCTCAAATCCATCCACATTTAGAATACTGTTTGCACCTAAAACCTCCTTTAAAAATCATTAATACTGTCCAGAAGTGAGTAATTAGGCTCATAGAAAATCCCTTTCTTACAGATTATCTTCAGCCTCTAACCCCACAGGTGTAATGTTTCAAGCATTGTATCTATTCTACAGGAAGTACTTGAAGAATAGATACAGGAGCAGTGACATGGCATCCATCACCCTTCAAATTTCAGTTGCACCTGTTAATATAAGAGCAGTAGCTATTCAGCATCCCTTTACTGTGCAACTACAAAACATATTGAACCTGCTTCTATTCATCCTCTTTTATTCCATCTGCCTCTTGTCCTTCCTCCTGAAGTATTGCCAAACAACTATAACCTGCAATTCTTCAAAAAAAATAAAAAAAATAAAAAATCATCAATAAACTTGCTCAGACCTCATCTGCACTACCACACACACACACACACACACACACACACACACACACACACACACACACACACACACACTGATGTACTTATGTGTTTAAGGTTACCCGGTACTGAGATACATGATCAAAATTCGAGCAATAAAACAGAAAATGATGGAATGGGGAAAGGTATAGACTTTCCATAAAATAAAAAAAGAACAAAAAAAAAGTTAAAAGACCTGTATAAAGAGAGAGGCTAAATCATAGAAAACCAGTGTAATGGTATGGAATGCAGCAACATCATTAAAAACATCACCATAATGATAGAACTGTAAAGGCAGAAACCAATGGAAGAAAAAAAAATTAAAATAAGAATACAGCAGTCTTAGCAGATAGACCTTCAGCTGCATTCTTCAATAGACAGTTCACCAAATTCTGTGAAGAAACAACTATCACCAAATCTGAGCAGATGACGAAGAAGTTTACCACATAAGACATTTTTGATTCCTTTCTAAAAACACTATAAAATTTGTCTGAAGACAATAGTACTGTAGGAAACTATAACTATGAATACTAAAGCATTCTGTGCTTGACTCCAAGACTATTACAACATTCTGGCACTGACATTCTTTCCATTAATAACAGCAAAACTTGGTATAATGAAATCTTTATCCTCTTACGGCACAAACTTCCACAGTTGGGTAATAACAACAACAACACTCTGTAACTTACTGAAGTTCCAAAGATACCCCCAGCAAGAGGTATCTTGATTGACGAATTGCGCATGGTCACCTTTCAGTTAAAGCCATCAAATATCTGTAACATTAAAGATCCAATCTGTGACATCTGTTACAGACTGAAAACATTTGAATGTAGAAAGTTTAATTACTATTTGCAGCAAGTTTTTATTTCTTTTAATGTGGTCAGCATTCATTATGAAGAATGTTTTTAGTTTCGTTATTATTATTATTATTATTAATACCACATCTCCGTGACGTCAGAAGACTCATTATGGTAGATACATGCTTTTACACAAAACCCATCGAACTGGACTTCAAACTCATAGCATTGTGTGAATGAATCCACATTCACATGTCCTCCCTCTCCATGTGTCAAGTAATAGGAGGAAAATTTTGATTTTCATAATTAATGAGTTAAAATATGATTTTTCATATCTCACATGCTTTACATTATGAGATATGAAGCCAACTGATGTAAAGTCATCAGTCTCTATATATCAGTACCTAGTTATGAAGATACTTAATGCACAAATGTTGTTTGCTTATGCTTGGAGTAAATGTTATATTGAAACCACATAATGCACAGTAAAACAGTAATAATGCAGGACGACAGATATAATACTAAGTGAGGGAGTTCTAATGAGCAATTTTAGCAGTTATATATAAGGGGTCCTTAACCTACGTCGTCCTCGACATGCATCGTTTCAACTTTACAGCTGAAATTCCATAAATAATTTAAAAAAATAAATTTCGACTTGAAGCAGCACGATGTAAAATTCAACCGTCACAGGCGAACTTGTTTGTGAGCATGGTGGAAGAATACGCTGTTACGCGGCATTTGATTGGGGGGGGGAAGCGTCGCTTGGGTCCCCGCATACACTCTTTGGGTACTGTATGCATTGTTTACATCTGTTCTCTCACTTTTGTGTTTGTGTTTTTTTGTGACTTTTTACCCTTCAACATGGCTCCCAAACGTAAGCCAGTGTGTCGAAGAAAAGGAAAGCCATTACATTAGAAGTAAAATTAGACATTATTAAAAGGGCAAAAAAGGGAGAAACGCCAACGAACATTGGCCGCACATTTGACTTAAGTAGTATCACAGTCAAGTATATTATCAAGGATAAAGTTCGCATTCTTGAACACGTGAAAGGATTGGCAGTCGATTTCATGAGTGCCAATACATGATGGCCTAGTTCTGTTTCTTGATATATACATATGACTTTAGGGTGTTTTAGGTTATGTAAGTAACTTAGGCTATGGTAATTCCGACTTGCATCGAAAATCGCCTTACGTCGGTCTGTAGGAACGGATCTCCGACGTAGCGCGAGGACCCCTGTATAGGTGACTTATGATATGTTATTTCATATGAAGTATTATTATTTATTATTATTATTATTTTCCAACTACTAACGTTGCTCAAACTTGCTTAAATTTTTGCATTATGCGATATTTGAGATACTTTCGATGGTCAATTGGTAGTAGCAGAAGCTCTACCAATCGACCAACCTTTGCTGGCAATGTTTCATGTGAAATGTATAACAAGAAAACAACATAAATAAAAGTGAATGATGATGATATATAATTACCTTATTTCCCAAATATTCATCAGGTGCTGAAAAATAGAATAATATTCCAGTTGGGAGCTCAGATTTCAAAACTGCTTTTATAAATCCATCAGCTTTATTCACATCAGCATCTAAAGATACCTCTTCTAAGTCAGTGTCCAGTTTTATTCCTGTGCTTTTCCATCCAGTCATCTCCAATATCTAGATAAAACAAATATGATCAATATATTTTTACCAATTTCCCTATTATGATGAACATCCTTATGTAATACAAAATAATAATCACTGGACAGAATATATTATGCATTTAATAAACACATGCATTATTAATTTTCAAGGATCTCAAAACGTTATTTGCCTCTATGAAGCCTAACACTCAAGTGTCTGCACGGTTAGCCTAGTGGCTATGTGCTTCACAACCATATGCCTGGGGAAGGAGTGTCCTAGGTTCGATTCCAATCGATGACGTGAGGAGCTTAAGGGTCTTCCTCGGTTATAGCTAAGTTAGCCAGTCTCGGGCGTGGACAGCAGGGTTTTTCCCCTAGTTTATCTGAGGTTTTTCATCCCGCAAGCAGGCAAACTGGCCCTATGAACACACACAGATACAGTCAAGCATACTTAAGACAATCCCTCCAGTCATAGATCTGAATTGTCAGCTATGCCGGTCCCGAGCCCGGATAAAAATAGGGGTGATTGAGGTGGTGCTGTACCTCCTTGTAAAAGGGGCTCATGGCTGTTGAATCACCATACAAAATGAAATGAATGAATGAATGAATACTAAAGTTAACTTATTTGACTATATTATTATTATTATTATTACTCGGTAGACTCTCCTATGGCATTCAAACACTCAGCGAAGAGAGGGCCTTCTAGATCACACAAGGCCCTCTCTTCGCTGAGTGTTTGAATGCGAAGAGAGGGCTGGATCTATACTGCACTATTTCTTCCCCTTTCCAACTTATGTTTCTATCATGTCTCCTCTATTCCATCTATTACTCAAACTCTAGAGAGAGATGTTTCTCGATCTGTCCTTGTATGCAGAATTCCATAGGCCAAATTATATTATATTGCATGTGCATAGGGCATGATGTAGTCTCATCAAAGCCTTTAAGGCAAGAGATCAGTTAGAGAAAACTTTCACTAATATAATACTCAGTCTACAAAGCCCTCAGAAAAAGATGCATAATCCTGCACTTAGCAACAGAAAACTGATGCTTACTAGTATGTGCTTAGAACCAGATCAAATCAAATCAGCATATAGAGATTGTTTATCAGATATGTCTCTTATCCATTGAAGCTTTGCAGATTATATATTTGGGAAGTGCCCCTACTCCCTACAAATTCTTGATGCTGTACAGGGGATGGCAATTTAGCTCACAGTTTAGCCAACAGCATCCATATAGGGATTCATTGTAGGACTTCATGCTTAAAACAGTCCACTTTTTTGTGTGTTATTACAATTTTAGAATTGTATTCCTGAAGATGTCTCTGTGAGAGGGACAAAATATCAGAACAATTAAACCTGCTACTTAATTATTTTTATTTATGTTGTATTTGTTCCATTAAATTTTACTGTATGTTCTACATGCCATCTAAGTTTTCCAAATTTTAAAACCTTACACTTTGCAAACACTGAACTGGCAATGCCATTCCCATTATGATTCATTCAGTCTATTCAAGTCCTATTGTAAAGCTAACATCTCCTCTACAACTCAGAGTTCTTCCCATATTTTCATCATCTGCAACCAACTGAATTTCCCCCATTCAAACCTTCCCAATATCACTAACATACAGGTAAAACAGCAATGGTCCTAAAACAGACTTTTGAGGGACACACTACTAGTGAATTTCCTTTTTCTGCTATATTGCTTCCCCTGTATATAACTTGTTCATATCTATCACATAGTCATTCTCCAATCCAATGCACTAATATAATATTCAATCCCATCCCATCTAGTTTAACTATCAACATATATGTGGGAATTTGTCAAAAGCCATTGTAAAATCTAACTATACAACTGTATATTCATCTCCATTGTCCAATGCATCAATTATTGTAATAAGAAAGCAGATTACTAAAACATAACCTACCTTTAGCTAATCCATGCAGTCCATCAAAAATACCACTGTTGTCAACCCAATTCTCGATCTTGGTTCTCACATCTCCAACATTTCGACCATAGCCCATCACATACAGATTGGCCTATAATATAAAGTTTGAGTCTATTCACCTCCCTTTCTAAAGCAGCACAATTTGCCTTCCTCAAAGTGAATGGTGGAATATCATCTAGACCAGTGTTTCTAAAAGTGCAGTACGCGAAAGATATTCAGGAGGTATGTAGCAATTTTTGGCTATGCATCATTAACGCATGGAATCATTATTAAGAAAAAAAGAATTGTTTTAAACGTATATATTTCTCAATAATGAATTCTCCTATTCAAATTGCGAGTAACTATTGCCACGACGATCCTGGAGATAGTAACTCACTCCCTATGGTAAACAACACGCCTCCCCAACAGCGTTACTATACTGAAGAGACAAGATAAATAAGTAGTTTTATTGTATCACTGAATAGGGCACGAGACGTTGCAGTGTGTGTAATATATTTCTCAACAAATAGTGCAATTAGAGACAACTGGAATAAAAACGGCACTAACTAATGAATTACATCTCCCCTCCAACAGAAACTGCTGTATATAGACTCAAGCAAAACCATATATTGCCAGTGCAACATATGGTTTTGATTGACACCACCCCGTCGTGAACGTGTTAAAACTAGGAAATATATATCGTGATAGTATGGAATTCGGTTGAAGAGAATTAGCATTTCAACTCAACTATTGGCTTGCCTTCCTTTGTCTTTGGTTTGCGTGATCTTTTGTTAATACCACAACCATCATATGCACTTCTTCATAGGTGCTCTATCTCTACTGCCTACCATTGCTGTCTGTTTCGTGCTCAGCTTTTACTTCTCATTATTCATTCGTGAAGGATTTTCATTGCATATCTCAAGTCTTGTAAATTACTGGTAATTTTTGCTTGAAATAATGGGAAAGAAGATGAAGCTATTTGGATAGATGACTTTGACACTGCATACAAGGAAACTGTTCTCGATGCCAAAAGTAATGATACCGAATAGGAGGTTCTTGGTAAGTCACACCATTTTCAGTTTTTTTCTGAAAACTTTTGTTTCCGAAAATCCCCGCATATATCTCACACCAAGGTTTTTTAGCTTCAACTTTGGGAAAAAAACGTGCATTGGTTAAAGACTGGATTTACAAAATGCACAAAAGAGAGCAATACAGTAAATGCAAGTAGCTGTAAGCAACGAGTAAATGTTGATATTGTATCTGGATCAAATGAAATTGATAATGTGTCATCTGACATCTCCAGAGAACCACTAAGAAGAAGAAGATGAAAAATCTCGTAAGTATGATATGAATTACATGAAATGTGGATTTTCATGGACAGGAAATGAAGAGGAACCTATTCCAAATTTTGTTCTATTAAAAATAAATCATATTTTTTGTTTACATGAACATATAAATTTAAATAATATAGACATTTACAATGGAATATACTTTATTTATTTATTCATTATTAATATTTTGATAAGGGTACTTGATAATAATGAAATTTAAGGAGGAGTATGCGGATATCTGAAGATTCAGAAACACTGATCTAGACCCACAGCATCAAGTTGGTTCATTTCCCCATATAACTCTTGTTCACTAAAAGTTCATTACTTCCCTTCCCCTCAAACAGTACATGATGTCACATTCAAAAGGATGAAACATCTTTATGAATTGCTCATTTAATATCTCACCTATATCTGTGTAGCAGTCATTATTTTACTATTTTATTCAAACAATATAATTCTACCATAATCATTCTTTTTTCTGCTGACTACATGTTATTTTGCTACCCTTACCAACTGAGTCACCCTTCTAGGGTGTTCTCTGTACTACTCATGGATGTTGCCTCCATAACACCCCCCCCTGAGATTAAGCATTGAATGAATGCTTAATCTCAGCATTCATTCAATTCACAACTACCATACTGAACCTTCTGACCCGTGAAATACATTTAGACATTGCTTCAGGTAGACAGTTCTAAAATAGCATCCAGTAGTACTGATCTCTTTCCACCCAATTCTTCTATTCCACAGCTCCATGCAGTCTCTTTTTTTCATAATCACTAGCCTTGTAGTTCCATACACAGAAGTCCTCACATGGCTTACAACTGCCCAGCTAATCACTTCATGGTTCACTCTCTCTCACCAACCAAAGGGAGATTTGACACCTCGTTTACAATGACATCCTCTAATGTGAGGATCAAATCCAATACTCTCTCTCTCTTACATACTGCCTAAGCAAGTTCCCTCAAAAACTTGAAAAATTCATTTTCTTTACTTCAAGATAATGTCTCATTATCCCAATTTATAATGCCATAATTAAAATCATCCATAATGATCAAAAGTTTTTTTCCTATTTGCTTGGCTAATTTGCTTACACATTTCATGATCACAACCCGTAACATTACCAAGTCTGTAACAACATCCAACAACCCCCTGTATCAATCCCCCATACATCTCTATCTCGCATGTACACACAACATACCACTTATCAGATATAACTTTTCCATATCTTCCTCGAGCCATTCCTCTCTCTCTCTCTCTCTCTCTCTCTCTCTCTCATTACTCATTCCAGTATCCTCTTCAAACTCAACTGTTCCCCTTACATACCATGCTATTCCATTCCTTTATTATGCATCAACCTTTCTCATGCTGTGGTCCCACCTGTCCACCCTGAGTCTCCATTTTCCTATTTGTCTTTCACAGCTGTTCCCTTTTTCCTCTACACCCATGCAACCCACTTCTCCATTCATAAGCACCACTTCAATCGATCCTTCCTTCCTTCTGCTCTTCTGTGTCGCTTCTTACTTGCTCAGATCCATTCTCTGCACTCATTACTCTCCCTTCAAGCAGCCTCTCCAAATGACTTACACTAAATGCAGTCCATTATTTTTATATAACTCTATTCATCCTTTAAACTTATCCTACACATTTACAAACTTCACTCATTCAAAATGCTTCTGCAGCACAATTGGAAGACCAACAATACATTGCACCCTTTGATTGGAAAAGACTCGACTTTGATTCTTGTCGTAATGAGAGGAATCTTTATATGGGCTTTTAGAGTTGAAGGTTAGGTTAGGTTAGGTTAGTCAATCTCATACATAGGTAGCAGTTTTTTCTCTCAAAAACTCAGGTTTTTTTAGCCCATATAGAGGCAAATTGGGCATCAGAACACACAAACACACACAATTTATGAACAAAATATACTGGTGTTGTTGGTGATGGGTGATAGATGGTGTAGGTGGTAGCTGGAGAATTAAGGAATGGATGAAGCAGTGAGATGTATGGGAGTGAAGTGCCTTCACTCAACGAGTCCTTGGACTCCTTTCAGGTACTACATTGTAATAGTTATAGCAATAATACTTGCTCTCCATCTCATATCATTACTTTCATACCTGGGAAACCCTCTGACTACCATTCCTATCACACTATTATCTTTTATTTTCTTCAATAACCTTCCAATATTTATTCTTACAATCTGTTTCCAATCAAGTTATCTGTTGCTACTACTACTAAAAACTCTTTTGCTTGCTTGCTCCTTCAATCACTGTACTAAATCAACTTCCTGGAAAACAAACTTGTGCATCTTTTCATTCACCACAACAGTAACATTTGAATCCCTACACAATGCCACCCACAAGTCATTTGTTATCTCTTTCATTCTGACATCATTAATTTCAGTTTTCTTTATTATTACACACCATCAATATCTATAATTCCCTTCATTTCACTCCACATCTGCTTGATCTCCTGCCTTACTTTTACCAACTTAGCTTTCAAATTTTGCATCATGTTTTCACTATCATTCACTCTCGCTATCTTACCATTCAGTAGCACATGCTTTTATTCTATCAGCTGTGTTCAACATCTTTCCATTATTGCATTCTGTTTTTCATCATTATTTTCTCACATTTTTTAATCTTCCATCAAACCCTTTTCTTTGCCATCAGTGCTAACCTTCATATAAACTTCCTCAATATCTGTTTCTCTTATGATGTCATATTTCCTACTCTGATTCAAACATATCTCATGATCAATCAGTATACTACACTTCCTGAATATCCGCATTCACTCCTTTGTCTTCTTCAACCTCTCCACATAAGCATCCTCAACAGCTTCCCACACATATATATTCTATATAACGCCATACTATTCTCAGCATTTCCACACCATTCACTTTGTCTTTTGTACCAACCTATACAATGACCTCAGTCTCACTGGCATTTTGTCCCAGATCATTATTACACAAGAAACAAAGAATTCAAAATGATACTGTCTAAAATATTTGACCAAACATTGTGTTCCCATCATAAATATCACATAGGTACATTCACTCTAAAAATCACCCTCCAAATTAAAAATCTACTCCATGCACCTTTACTAACAACACTCTTACATAACTTCCATGGGTGACCTCTATTTCTTTCTGTTTGTCATGTATTGACAAAATTCTTTTTGTATTAATCTTATAGAATCCCTTTAATAACTTATAAGTTTCTATGATATCCTCCTCTTTTCTGCCTATCAACTAAATTTTGCAAGCTACCACACACACTTTCAACTTATCTTCACAGAGAGCATTCCGCAGACCTGTTGCCAGCTTGGTTACTCTTTTCTGAATCCTTCCCACTCCTGATCCCCCAAGAGACCTAGATGACCAAATCAACCTGGGAGGCTGAATCATAGCATTATAGTGAGAAAATAACTTCTTTATCTTTGTTAGCATATTTTTCAACATCCGAGTAATCTTATGAACTATTTTATCAACTTTTACAATATGCTCTCTGAACTTCAACTCTTTGTCCACCATTATCCCCAAGTTCCCAGCCTCACCAATTTCCTGCAATTCAATATCATCAATGTGATACACACTATGTAACATTTTCAATAACCTTACATTTTGCAAAATTGAACTAACAATCATTATCTTTCACTCACAATGCCAATGTATTCAAATCATACATCACCTTCATCAACTATTGCCCTCCCAAGTCTGCATCATCATCAGCAGCAGCAAACAAGGAATATCCTTCTCCTTTTAAATCTTTCCCTATACCATTCATATATAAATTTAAAGAGCAGTGGCCTGGTATGGAAACCTGAAACACTCTGCTCGTCACCTGCATTCTCCTAGATTCTACTCCACAATATACTATTCTCTGGTGTTGGTTTGTCAGACATCTGCCCTATCCATGCTACCTACTTCATATCCATTTCCATTTGCTCCAACTTTGGTAGTATCTTTTCATGCAGTATTCTGCTTCTAGCAGTATCATGAGTGGAACCTTTTTCAAACTTTGCTGTCTCTCTATTATGAAATGTGAGTACTAAGGCAGAACCTACCTTTTCAAAAGTCATGTTGTCCACCATAGAGTATCATATTCCTACCCACCAACTGCTGTATTTTACTTTTATTCAACTTTTAACTTTAACCACTACAATTCATGAGATATTAATAAGTCCGTGAGTTAGCCTAGTGGCTGTGTGCTTTGCAACCATATGACTGGGAAAGGAGTGTCCCAGGTTCGATTCCTGTCGAAGACGTGAGGAATTTGAGGATCATCCTCATCCATAGCCAAGTTAGCCAGTCTTGGGTGCGCGCAGTAGGATTTTTTCTGCCAGTTTATCTGGCATTTTTCATCAGGCAAGCAGGCAAACCGGCCCTGTGAACACACACACACGGATTTACAGCCATGAATACTTAACCTCCCATGAGGGGAGCTCAACTTGCCCCAATAGGGATGGGAAAGAAAAAGGGAGGAAACTCCATACGAATTAAATAAATAAATAAATTAGTCTGTAATTTGCAACTTCTGTTTGGATTCACCTTTATGTAATGGAACTAATTTAGCCTCTTTACACTGCCTTGGAACCTTGACAGAACTGAGACTAAGATTAAAAAACTTCATCAAAGGTAATGGCAGTTAGCTTGCACATTCTCATACCACGGGGGCCATCCATACCATCCACTCCAACTGTTGTATTCTCATTGATATTTTTCAGTATACTGAGCACCTCCAGTTTGTCTATCTCAATTCTCTCATCAGATCTTGTCAAATTAGCAACTAAAAAATCTCCATCCAGATGATAATCTTTTGTGAAGTGATCACTCATGGTTTAACTATTTCTTTTGCTTTTCTCACCTGCCTACCATCAGCATTGATTAAAATCATGCTTCCATAGTCATTTTCCCTCTTACTTGCTACATGACGAAAACTATTTTGTATTTGCTTTGGCCTGCTTAGCTAATTTTCTTTCATAATTTGATTTGGCCTTTCTTACCTTATAGTCACCCATCTTGCTTGCACTTTGTACTGGTCATGAGTATGCTGATTACCTTTTTCTATATATTCTCTCCACAGTGGTTTTTTTTTTTTTTTTTTTTGTAGTCCTTGCTTTATATCTCTACTCATCCACTTAACTCTCACTTGGTTTATACTTCTAATTATGAGCAGGAAGTCTAATACTGCTTCTCTCAAATAATCCCTGGCCACTTTCCATGAACTACTGACATTCTCAAGCCATAGAAATGCTCCAAGATCCCTATTAAGTATGTCATAATTACCAGATTATAGTTCAACATAAATCCTTTGACAGAGAATTCCACATATTCAGCAACCATCCAGAACAAAATTTACATGATTACTCTCCCTAACTGAGGCAGAAACCTTGGTTTGCTCACATCTGATGATCTTACCAGATCCAATATTTCAAATACCCAGGTTTTTGCTGTGACATGTTGTTTCAGGTAATTATTATTATTACATGACACCTCCAGGGAGTCCAAAGACTTATTCTACAACAACTCTCCATCTCCACCACTCAATCCACCAACTTACAACTACTTTCATCATCTACACCAACGGCATCTACCACCAACCACCACCACCACTAGTATTTTAATAGACAATCAAAAACATCCATGCCCACGGCAGGATTCGAGACTGTAGCCTTTTGGCTGTAGAGTGGATACGCTAACCACTCGGCCAACCAGGCCAGCAATTAATTATCCCTTAGCAACTGCATAAATTCCACTTGTCTCTTGCCATGCTCCATTTTTATTCCCTCCAATATACATCTCCATAATTGAAGCTGTCTGGTATAATTATTCAGCCTGCACTCATTGTGTTAATTTGAAAATGCATGGCAGTGAACTCTTCTTTTGGACCTGCTTGTCTAATAACAGCAACCACAATACAAGGGTGGTCTGAAAAGTTCTTGGCCTAACAATGAAAAAACGAATTTATAATTTCAAAATTATTTTTATTTTTCAACATAATGTCCCTTAAGACATACATTTATTCCAGCAATGCTCCAGCACCATTATCCCATCCCTGTAGTGATTCTCAGCAAGATCTGCAAAATACCCTCTACAGCTGCAATCACCTCTTGATTCAAAGAAAAACACTGACCAGCAAGGAAGAGTTTTAGTTTAGGGAAGAGACAGAAGTCAGAGGGAGTCAAATTTGGGGAATAGGGTGGATGTTCCAACAACTCATAGTGCAGATTCCTTAATTTTCCCATTGCCAAAGCACCTTTGTGAGCAGGTGCATTGTCCTGATGAAAGATGATTTTTTTCTTCTACAAACTGGATCTTTTCTCACAAATTTTTGCGTCTAGTATGGTTAAAAGAGCAGAATAATATTCCCCGCTTATTGTTTTACCCTTTTCAAGATAATTAATAAACAAAATGCCTTTTACATCACAAAATACTGATGCCATGACTTTTCCTGCTGATGGAACAGACTTTGTCTTCTTTGGCGCCGAACAACCGGCTTCTGTCTACTGTTTTGACTGGTGTTTGGATTCTGGTGTGTAACGGATCCAAGTCTCATTCATAGGAATAAATCGATGCGCAAAATAAGTTTTATTTTTATTCTTGTTAAAACACTGCAAGCATGTTCAGAGATTTTCATGCGAGTGCATTTTTGATTTGCTGTGAGCAAGTGCGGCACCCATCTTGCGCAAAGTTTTTTCATTTGCAATTCTTCATGCAAAATATATCCTACACGTTTTTTTTTGAAATGCCTATAGTCTCAGCAATTTCACATACTTTGATTTACTTGCTGGTCATCCAATACCATATCGTGCACTTGATCAATGATTTCTGGTGTTGTTACACTTTTTGGACATCCTTCAGGTGGATCATCTTCAAAGCTGGTATAGAAACATCTACACTTGGCAGCCAAATTCTTAATTGTCGAAAATGAAGGAGAAGAGTGCCCATAAACTTTTTATGAACTTCGAATGAATTTCTTTGGCCTTAAACCTTCTTTTAAAAAGAATTTTATAACAGCACGATACTCAATTTTATCCATTTCAAGGGATACATACAATACTTTTGCTTCAGACAGTTGTATAAAACAAAATACTTGATAGAATTACTTGCAATTTCACACTGATGCTTATGGCAGATGTAGAAAAAAAAAAAATCTTGCCGATAGTGTTGCCATCTATAGTCGAGGCCAAGAACTTTTCATACCGCCCTCGTATATTTTGTGCTATTGAATTTAACTCACACCAGATATCCTTAAATGAACCACTTCCTTCAGATCTAAAAGCATCTTTGACTGCTAAATTTGTTGGTTGATGTTCTTATTTAAATTAGCTGATTTTGATGCAGCCCATACACCTGAAGTCGTTTTACATGTTTAAAACAGCAACATTTTAAAACTCAGACATATGCAATGCATTTTTGTCTCACAAAAGTAATACCTTCACTAAAGTTTTTTGAGTACAACAACAAAAAAAAAAATGCATAATCATCTAAGCATGATTAGTCAAAATGAACAAAAATTTATTCTAGCATTGCTTTTCTAGGCTGATGCAACATTTATGTGCAGTAAATAATTACAGCCATTTTCAATAATTATTGATGAGCTCTCTCCCTCCAACAAAAAATAAAAATATATTATTACAGCAAGGAAGTAGTTAAACAAAATTTTCCTGCCATTAACAACAAACTATAGTTAGTTGTTGATAAAGGGACTATATATATATATATATATATATATATTATTATTATTATTATGACCCCAACACCTCATGGAGTCAAAGACTAATCTGGGAGGTCCTCTAATCACACACACATATCTCATCATACCATGTTTAAACACAAACTTGCAGACACCACACTTTCAGGTAAGGCATTCCAATCATTCACAACTCTGCACAAAAAAAACCTGCCTCTCACTCCCCTACTCACACCTTCTTTATACAGTTTCCAGGGATGACCTCTGGTTCTCCCCTATCTCCCACTATTCTCTGTAGAACTTCTTCAACATTGGCCTTATAACAACCCCTTACCAACTTGTAGATCTCTATCATATCTCCCCCTCTTCCTCCTCTCCACCAGACTCTGCAATTTACATCTTCTCAATCTTTCCTCATACTCAACATTCCAGAGGTCAGAAACTACCTTAGTCAGTTGCCTTTGGACCCTTTCCAACATTCTTCATCCTTCTGAAAACCAGGTGACCAAATCTGGGCACAATAGTCCATGTGTGGCCTAATCCAAGCCTTATATAACGGAACAAGTATCTCCCTACTTCTACACATCAGTGTTCTCCGCATCATTCCCAGAAGCCTTTGTGTTGGCTTCACAATTTTGGCGACATGTCCCCTAAATTTTAGATCCTTATCCACTATCACCCCCAGATCTCTTATTTCCTCTAACTCCAACAATATATTCTCACCAAGCATAAATTCTGCATCCCATCTTTGGGATGCAGAATTTTTCAAAAACCTTACATTTTGCAATATTGAACTCGCATCCCCATTTCCGTGCCCAATCACTCAATTTATTTGAGTCTACTTGCAAGGCCACAACATCTTCACTACTCTTTATGGTTCGTCCCAACTTTGCATCATCTGCAAACAACTGAATATCTCCATCCAAATCTTCGCCAATATCATTAATATACAAGTTAAATAGTAATGGCCCTAAAACAGATCCCTGAGGCACTCCACTAGTGACTTTCCTTTTCCTGGATATTGCACCCCCATACACAACTTGTTGATACCTATCAGACAGCCAGTCTCCAATCCAATCACTAATCTAATATCCAACCCCATCTGCTCTAGTTTGACTGTCAACTTATCATGAGGTACTCTATCAAAAGCTGTTGTGAAATCCAAGTATATTACTGTGTATCCTTCTCCTCTATTCAAGGAAGCAGTCACTTTATTGTAATAAGTAAGTAGATTACTAAACCATGACCTCCCTTTAGCAAATCCATGCTGTCCATCAAAGATTATACCATTGTTGTCAACCCAACTCTGGATCCTAGTTCTCACAGGCTTCTCCAAAAACTTAACCACAACACCTGACACACACAAACAGATAGGCCTATAGTTTAATGCTTGAGTTCAATCACCTCCTTTATGAAGTGGCACAAATTTGCCCTCCTCAGGAACCTGACCAAGTGCAAGACTCATTAAAAAAATATGTCAAGGCAGGTGCCAACTCTCTGGCACATTTATTCAGAATAAGCGGTGATATATTATCAAGTTCCATAGCCTTATTTGCATCTAGTTGACTCAACTCTCCAAACACCTCTTGCTCACTTACAGTCAGTCTCTCCTCCCCATCATCAACTGCTCTCAATCTCTCCATGAGGTCACATTCACAAGATTGAAAGATCTTTATGAACTGCTCTTTAAGTATCTCCGCCACACATTCTGCAACAGCTGTCTTTATACCATTTCCTCCAATCAATGTCATCCTTCCATAATCATTCTTTCTTTTGCTGGCTACATATCGAAAGAACTCCCTAGGATTCTTTTTGGCTTCATTAGCTAACTACAGTTCATACCACTCTTTAGCTACTCTCACCAACCAAGTCACCCTCCTTGCCTGGTCTTTGCAGACCTCATGAAATTGGTAATTTCCAATTCTCTTATGCTGACTCCACAATGCCCTTTTTGTCTGTATTGTATGCTTAATATCTTTATTCATCCATTTCACACCTACCTTATTTAACTTTCTCAACTTTGGAATAGATTTAGACATTGCATCTACTAGACAGTTTTTGAAAATCCCCAGAGCTGCATTGATCTCTTTTCCAGCTAACTCCTCATTCCATGCTACACCTGCAAACTGTCTCCTGAGCTCTTCATAATCACCCCCCCCCCCTTTGTAGTTCCACATACACCCTTTTCTCACAGGGATCTTCCAACTGCTGGCAACCACCCAGGTAATCACCTCATGGTTACTCTCACCAATTGGTGGATGATTTGACACCTCATTTATAATTACATCCTCTGATGAGATGACCAAATAAAAGGCCCTTAATCCTCATGTGTCCTCTGTTACATACTGTCTGAGGTAGTTATCCCTCAAAAACTCAAGAAACTCATTTTCTTCACTTCCAGTTGCTATCTCATCATTCCAGTCTTTATTAATTGCCATTATTAAAAAAACCCATAATGATCACCCTTTTCTTATTTGCTTGGCTAATTTGACTATACATATCACTATCACCACCATCCACATTATCTGGTCTATAACAACATCCCACCAAATATTTGATTATATTTTCACCTCTATTTCACAGCATACTGCCTTAAAACCACTGGCACTATTTCCATCTTGCATCTCTCCTTTGTATGGACATAACTCTTTCTCTATCATCAATAGCACTCCCCCTCCCTTTTTACCCCTTCTATCCTCACGAAACACATCATATCCTTCCATCTCTATTCTTGTCAGGATGTCATCTTCTTCCAAACATGTCTCAGGTATTCCGACAATCTTTGGGTGAACAGACACAATTATTGCAACCATTTCATCTGCCTTGTTTCTTATACTTCTAGCACTGGTATACAAACACAACAGCTCATTTCTGGATCTACAGCTAGTTTCACTGATCCCACTCACTCGATGTGATCTGTCTATGCCAGACTGGGGCCATTTCCTTTTCTGCTTCTTCATTTTAGAATCCTTTTCAATTCCAACTATTTCCTCTTGATCCCTCTTCATCCCATTTCTTTCCTGCCTACACATGCTATCACCTCCTCTTGGAGCATCCACCTTTCTCACACTGTGTACCCCTGTCCACCCTGAGCCTCCCTGCTTCTCTTGCACACCCATTCTCTCATTTTCTATACTCATACCACTCAATTCCCCATTCATATCCACTTCTTCAATCTCTCCCGTCTGCTCTTCCACATCACTCCCCCTCTCGATCCGATTCATTCTCTCTATTCACTTCTCTACCTTCCAATAGCAGTCTCTCCAAGCAACTCACACCATAACCACTCAAATGCAGTCCATCGCTCACTTTGTCCCTCAAACTCATTCCACAGATTAACAAACTATACTCCTATCTCCTCACACATTTCAGTCAACATATAATTCATAATCCTTGCTCTCCGCCTCATTTCACCACAGTCAACACACTGGCAACATTTCACCTAGGCAACACACTGACTACCCTTCCTGTCACACTATTCTCTTGTACCAATTAATACTATTAAGTATTTTGCTCACTCCCGCCTCATATCCAATGCCTTAATCACTCTACTCATTTTACTGCCTGGAAAACATACCTTGTACATTCTATCCTCTAGCCCACCTTTAATAATAGAGTCGCCATACTACACAACTCGCTCATCTTTCGTTAACTCTTTCAAGCCATCATGATTTATTTTAATAGTTTTGACCTGAATTCTCTTAATTTCATTCCACGTCCATTTCATTTCTTGCCTCATCCAATCCAATTCACCTTCCGAATCTCGCGACACATTCTCTCTATCATTAAATCTTTCTAACTTTCTAACTCTCGACCCCCTCTTCTCACTTTCCCTCTCATTCATCCTTCTTTGTTTCCGTACTTTCGGTCCCACATACGTCGACAACTTTCACTATCATTCTTCTCACTTTCACTCTTGTTTATCTTTCTTTGTTTCCGTACTTTCGGTCTAACATGCATCCAACTTTCGCTATCATTCTTCTCACTTTCACTCTCATTCATCTTTCTTTGTTTCAGTACTTTCAGTCCAACATGCGCCCAACCTTCGCCATCATTCATTATTTATTCACCATCATACGTTCTTTCGATTTTTTTCACTTTCAATTTCGATTTCTGTGTCACGCCATTTCTAGTTTCATTCATTCTCTCAATTTCATTTCCTTCCGCCACTCTCGCCTCACTTTCATCCCTTTTAACATCCGTTATGGTTTTCAAATCGCTCTTTTTTTTTTTACTGATTTTTTAACATTTTTCTGCCTCTCTTCCTCACCATCCTTCTCTTTCAAACGTGCACTCATGTTTCCCACAACATTCTCATTACTAATACTTTCTGTCATCAATTTCATATTTGAATTCATTAGTTCCTCGTTCAGGTCACACTTCGCACATACCCTTCTTCCATCTGCACTAAACATCCACAAATCATTTATGTAATCGAACGAATACGTATAACAGACCTCACACTTAACGAAACGACTGAAATCTAAATTAAAATTATGGAATGACAATGCCACCGCCATTTTTTTTCCCTGCAGGTTACTAAGTCTAATAATAGCAATTTCGTAATTACTTTTAGGCAAGAAAAATCCCCCACACTAATAATAATGGTAATGCACAATGTTTACAGTTGCTCTTACTCAAACAATTATGCATATATACTTAATTGTTCCTAGAATAACTTATCTCAATCAGGAGCTCTTCTTAGACACATCCACAGCACTTGGCTCACTAGATATTACCTAGTGAGCCAATATATATCATCATCATGCATATCAATGATTTTGCCCTAGCATGGCCTGTTCCGGCCTTAGAAGTCATCGTTGAATCATTTAAGAGGACATCCTTGTTTTCCTTTTCCTAATGGCTTGTACTTTAAGGCTTGTTTTGGTAATCTTTCTGTTTTTCATTCTTTGAATGTGTTCCATCCATTTATGTTTATATTTTTTAATTTTTTCTATTACTGGTTTTTGGTTTAATTCTTTCATAATTTCTTTGTTTCTATATATATGATGTTTCTCTATATAATGTGTGTGTGTGTGTATATACACACACACACACACACACACACACACACACACACACACACACACACACACACACACACACACACACACACATTTAGTTTATGTAATATATTTAGATAAATTAAATATAATACATTTATTTTATCTAATATCTTTAATTTATATATAGATTATCTACTATATTTATTTAAAATTACAGTTACTTTGCATACTGTAAATTATCATAAAGTCCACCTTAACATATAAATCACAGATGAGCATAAAAGTAGATGCAAAAGTTATAAAAGGAAAGTGAAATCTGAGTGAAATGCGCTGCCTATACTTTGTAAACTGAC
The DNA here is from genome assembly GCF_054136105.1 of Typopeltis vanoorti. Taxonomy (NCBI): domain Eukaryota; kingdom Metazoa; phylum Arthropoda; class Arachnida; order Uropygi; family Thelyphonidae; genus Typopeltis; species Typopeltis vanoorti. The sequence continues at coordinate 64,981,092 of NC_143552.1, read as the reverse complement.
TGATAAATATATGATATCCCTGCCATGAGTGACAATCATGATGAGAAGAATGACTGATTACAATGCACTGCCTGTACTTTATAAATTGACTGATATAGTCAGTACAGAGCTACTGAAAAGAGTTTGTGGTATGGTATGATAGGCATGATTGATATGGTGAGAAGATCTCTCACAATGATCTTTGTTATACAAAGTTCTAATAACAATCATATAACTGCAGAAAGAAAAGTAAATACCATGTTGTTAAATCAGTTTAATTTTATTTTACCTGTATTTTAAAAATATATGAACTTGTACATCTATCTGTAGTGCCAAAGCAGAAACATTTTGTGCAACCTAATGGATTATTTTCCTCAAGGAAGAATGTTCCTGGCTTGCACTGATCACAGAATTCTCCATAAACATTTTCCTAAAACAAATAAAACAAATAAAAAGTATTATAATGGTATTGATATAGCACTCACAATGGGTTATCATATATGAACTAAAAGAGACATTTTTCATCTTTTATTTCATAAAAGTTAAATTACAAAATGGATACACACACACACACACACACACACACACACACACACACACACACACACACACACACACACACACACACACACACACACACACACACACACACACACACACACACCATATGGCCAGTTTAATCAGATAAACATTTATTATTACTATTCTTTTTGTTATTATTATTATGCAAGCTCCTCCAAGGAATCTAAGGACTCATCATGGAAGGTGCCCCACTGTTCTTTGTTGTGAATGCAACATGTATATGTGATAGAATGTGTGTTGGGGGGGGGTATTTGTGGAAAACAGGGTATGAGAGAGGAAATGGATATGTGGAAAGTGTGATATTCTATTGGAATACAAGTTATCAGTAAATGAGAAACTGGCTGACAGAATGCTGACATGAGAAAGGGGGAGAGATATTTGTGAATGTGTTGGATACATTTGGAGAATGAATGGAAATGTACAAAAGTGATGGGCTGCATTAAATGGATTTGAGTGCAATGACTGATGTGAGCAAGAGAGCAGAGGAAGTAAGATGTGAAGCAAAAGATCAGGAAAGAGGAACTAGTGAGAATGAAATGAGTGTAAATGAAAATAATAGTACTGTAAGAGATAATGACAGGGAAACAGGATAGTCAGGGAGACACTATAAGGAGAGTGGATGTCAGAAATAGTTGAGAATGTTAGTATGTTGATAGTTAGTATGGGAATGGGATGTGCAGTGTATAGTTGAGTCTGAAGAGATAAATAGGATAAGTTGCGATAAAGGCAATTGGGAATGGTTAGGTGTGGGGAAATCACAACCTATAAGTGGCATGAGCAGGACTGGTAATAGAACTAAAAGAGAATGGGTGTGTTTATTTGCAAAGGCCAGAAGCATCAGAAATAAGTGACATGAAATGATTTTGTGGACTGAATTTATTTTTCCAAAACTTGTTGGAATAAGTGAAATGTGGTTGAATAAGAATGATATCCTGATGGGAATAGAAAGGCCCAGAAGGGAGAATGGGATGCTGTTAAAGATTGGAAGCAAATTATGCCTGTACACAGTAGAGAATGTGAGATGCAAATAGGGATAATGGGTTTAAGTCACATGCTGCTATAGGCCAGGGAATGTGGAAGGTGGTGATGAACAAATGTATAAGCAGCTTGATTTAGTGAACAAGGGAAAGGTGATTATTATGGCTGATTTTAATTATGCTAGTATAGATGGAATAAAGAGAGCATTTGGAAATAAGTATACTGAATTTCTAGAGTTCTTGAGAGACAACTATCTTAGGCAGATTGTAAAGTAGGGCACACAAGCAACAAGAGTTTTAGATTTGATTTTTTCATCAGAGGATGTGATTATAAGTGGGATTTCAGATTTACCTCCAGTTGGTTAGCACGATGAAATGATGACATGGCTTATGGCTAGCCATATCAAGACTTCTGTGAGGAAAAAACATGTGAATTACAAGGCTGGTCATTATGAAAAGCTTAGGAGATGACCGGAACTGTAGCATGGAATAATGTATTAAGTCAGAAGAAAGAAATGCTGTGTAACAACTGACCAAGAGATAGTTAACACCATTGATATGAATATATATTTTGAAGATCAAAAGACTGAATAAAGTAGATATCGAATGGATGAATAAAGGAATTAAGCATGAAATTTGGAACAAGAGGATACTGTGGAAGCAGCATAAGATGAATAATGGTAGCCATCAATTGCATGAAGAGTATAAAGAGCAGGCCAGGTAGATGACCTGGTTGGTAAGAACAGCAAAACAACAGTATGAGTAGAAATTAGCAAATCAGCCCTAAGAAAAGCCCTAGAGAGTTTGTCTGATATGTGGCTAATAGAAGGAAGAATGATTATGATAAGATGAAGACATTAATGGATGAAAATGCTAAAATGGTGACTGCTGCAGAAGTTACCATTCTATTGAGGTATTCAGTGAGCAGATTATAAGGCTATTTCATCCTCAGCAAAGTAAAATCATGAGAAACTCAAGTGTAGAGGAAATAGGAGAGGATGGCTGAATTGTCAGTGAGCAAGAGGTAAATGAAAAATTAATTAAACTTGATGTCAATAAGACATTAAATCTGATGACATGTCATCGGATGTCTTAAAGGGAATTGGCAGTATCATTGGCATGACTGTTTGATACATGTCTTATACCAGAACAGGTCCCAACAGATTAGAAAGAAGGTAAACAAGTTCCATGCATAAAAGCAAGGACAAGGTTGTGGCTATGAATTATAGGCCAATCTGTATATCTGGAGGAAATAGGAGAGGATGGTTGAATTGTAAGTAAGCAAGAGGTATATGTATAATTAAATAAGAGTGATGTCAATAAGATATTAGATTTGATGACATATCATCAGATGTCTTAAAGGGAATTGGGAGTATCATGAGCATGAATGTTTGATACATGTTTTACAGCACCACAAGAGTCAAAATAAGGTAAACCTGTTCCACTGCATAAAAGAAGTGATAAGGTTGCAGCTGCTAATTATAGGCCAATCTATATATCTGGAATTGTGGTTAAGATATTGGAGATATTATTCAGAAATACAGAAATAGGTTGATAACAGTAGCATTCTCTGTGATTGTCAACATTAGTTTGTTAAAGTGATCCTGATCATATTTTACCAACTTGGTTATCAAAGTGAAAAATGTACTGGATAAAGGAATGCATACAATGGTATACTTAGATTTTGCAAATATGTTTGATAGACAGCCACACAACAAGGTATTAAATGAAATGAAACAGACGGGATTGGATCTACTTACTTATTACAATAAAGTGACTGCTTCCTTGGACAGAGGAGAAGGATACACAGTAATATACTTGGATTTCGCAAAAGCTTTTGATAGAGTACCTCATGATAAGTTGACAGTCAAACTAGAGCAGATGGGGTTGGATATTAGATTAGTGCATTGGATTGGAGACTGGCTATCTGATAGGTATCAACAAGTTGTGTATGGGGGTGCAATATCCAGGAAAAGGAAAGTCACTAGTGGAGTGCCTCAGGGGTCTGTTTTAGGGCCATTACTATTTAACTTATATATTAATGATATTGGTGAAGATTTGGATGGAGATATTCAGTTGTTTGCAGATGATGCAAAGTTGGGACGAACCATAAAGAGTAGTGAAGATGTTGTGGCCTTGCAAGAAGACTTGAATAAATTGAGTGATTGGGCAAGCAAATGGGGATGTGAGTTCAATGTTGCAAAATGTAAGGTTTTAAAATTTGGAAAACAAAGATGGGATGCAGAATTTATGCTTGGTGAGAATATATTGTTGGAAGTAGAGGAAATAAGAGATCTGGGGGTGATAGTGGATAAGGATCTAAAATTTAGGGGACACATTGCCAAAATTGTGAAGACAACACAAAGACTTCTGGGAATGATGCGGAGGACACTGACATGTAGAAGTAGGGAGATACTTGTTCCAATGTATAAGGCTTTGATTAGGCCGCACTTGGACTATTGTGCCCAGATTTGGTCACCGGGTTTTCAGAAGGATGAAGAGATGTTGGAAAGGGTCCAAAGGCGAATGACTAAGGTAGTTTCTGACCTCTGGAATGTTGAGTATGAGGAAAGATTGAAAAGATGTAATTTGCAGAGTCTCGTGGAGAGAAGGAAGAGGGGAGATATGATAGAGACCTACAAGTTGGTAAGGGGTTGTTATAGGATCAATGGTGGAGAAGTTCTACAGAGAATAGTGGGAGATCAGGGGAGAACCAGAGGTCATCCCTGGAAACTGTATAAGGAGGGTGTGAGTAAGGGAGTGAGAGGCAGGTTTTTTTCGTGCAGAGTTGTGAGTGATTGGAATGCCCTGCCTGAGAGCGTGGTGTCTGCAAGTAGTTTGAATGTGTTTAAGACACGGTATGATGAGATGTGTGTGTAAGATAAAAGGACCTCCTAGATGAGTCTTTGACTCCATGAGGTCTTGTTTTAATAATAATAATAAAATAATAATAATAATAACAGATTTCTGAATTGGATCAGTAACTGAACGTCAGATAGGTATCAAAAAGTTGTATATGGGGGATGCAGAGTGAAGCAGGTATTATAAGGAGGACTTGAATAGATTGAATAAATGGGCAGGTCAGTGGAACTGCCAGTTCAATGTTGCAAAGTGATTGTAAAGTTGGAAAGTTTAGAAATTTGGTAATCAATGATGGGATGCAAGATTATACACTTTTGTATAAACTTTAAAGGAGGTAGAGGAGATGAGAGATCTGGGAGTAGTGGTGAACAAGGACCTGAAATTCATGGGCCATATTCCATAAGTTGTAAAGTTGTCATGTTGGATAATGGCAATTATACTGAGGACCTTGATGTGTACAAATAAATAATGCCAATTGTATAAGAAATTGATCAGACATATATGGATTATTGTGTACAGATTTGATCATGGATTTTAAAGGTGATGGGGATATGTCAGAAAGGGTTCAGAGAAGATTCACAAAGATGGTCAGTGGTCTTTGAGATGGGGATAGATTTGAAAGAAAGTAATTGCAAAACCTCCTGAATAGGAGAAGGAGAAGGGTTAGGACTGAAATATATAGGTTGTTAGGAATTGTTACAAGGTTAACATGTAGAAAATTTTTCATATAATAAAAGAGGACGGAGGGGATAGAACAAGAGGCCATTGTGAAAAACTGCATAAGGAAAATGTGCAAAAGAGTGAGGAGAAGGTTCTTTGCATGGAAAGTGGTCAGTGAGTGGAACATTGCTTGAGTGTACACATTGAAGCAGTTTATGGGATGGATGAAATAACTCATGTAAGCCTCCTGCAATGAGTCTCCAACTCTATGGAGTTCAGATGTTAATAATAATAATTGTAATTACACAGCTTCCTTTGGTAACTTCCAGGGATGATCCCTTGTCATTGTTCTTTCCCACTGTTCCAACAAGTGAAAGAACTCCCCAGTGTGAACTCTGTAACTGTCTCTCAACAGTTTAAAAGTCTCGATCATATCATCTCTACTTCTTCTATCCACCAAACTCTGCAATCCACATTCCCTAAGTCGATCCTCGTAACTAACATTGTACAGTTCTGAAATCATCTTTGTCATCCGCCTCTGTACTCTTTCCACAGTAAATTTATCCTCTTCAAATCCTGGGACCAAATTTCAGAACAATAGTCTAAGTGTGATGTGATCAGGGTCTTATACAATGGAATGATAACTCTTATCTCTGCAGGTCAGTGTCCTTCTCAGTATTGCAGCAATCCTCTGGGTTACCTTCACCACCTTTGCAATATACTCCCTGAATTTTCTATCAATCATCACCCCCAAATCTCCTGTCTTCCCTACTTCCTCCAGTACAGCTCCTCCAATCGAGTATGCAGTCTCCCATCGATGTATCTCAAACTTCACGACTTTACATTTTGCTGCATTAAACTGAAATTCCCATTCATATGCCCATATGTCTAGTTTATTCAAATCCTCTTGCAGGGCTGCCACATCTGCACTATTACTAATAACCCTTCCCAGCTTCACATCATCCGCAAACAACTGAATATCCCCTTGTAATCCACTGAGAATGTCATTGATATAAAGGTTGAACAATACAGGTCAAGTACTGAGCCCTATGGAACACCATTTGTAACCTTCTGCTTCCTTGATATTGCCTCACCATACACAACTCTCTGATACCTATCAGACAGCCAATCCTGAATTCAGTTGACTAACCTGAAATCTAAACCCATGTGCTGCAACTTAAGTATCAGCTTATCATGAGGTACCCTGTCAAATGTCTTTGCAAAATCCAAAAAAAAATGGCATTATATGTCTTTCCCTCATCAACTGATCATGTCACTTTATTATAAAAGGCAATCATATTACTAAATCAAGAGCGCCACTTAACCAATCCATGTTGATTCTCACAGATAACATTACCCTCATCTGCCTAATGCTGTATATGGTCCCTCACTTATTTCTCCAAGATCTTAACAACTACTGATGACACACAAACTGGCCTATAATTAGACACTTCCAGTCTGCTACTGCTCTTATGCAATGACCCAATCTTACCTTCCTTCCATTCCTTGGGTACCTTCCATAGCCAGACTTTAATTGAAAAGATAGGTCAATGGAAAGATTGGTCAGTTCGCTAGCACAATCTCTCAAAACCCATGGTGAAATACCATCCAGCCCAGTGCTTTACCCGACATCTAGAGTACTCAGTATTGCACTTCTAAACCTCAAACCTGCCCTATCCCTCTAGTATTAAGACCTACTTCAGGATGAAATACTCCAATAAAATGTTCATTGAACAACTCCAATATGTCCTCTTTATGAGTCACTCTATTCCCATTTTTATCCCACAATGTCATTCTTCCACAATTATTTCTCCTCCTACTGGCCACATAGCTAAAAAATTCTCCAGGATTTTCTCTGGATCTTAGTGCCAATCTCTTCTCATATTTCAGTTTTGCCTTCCTCACCATTCTAGTTATGCTCCTGGTCTGAGTCTTATAATTTTCATGCATCTGCTCTCCACCCCTCTCCTTATATGTCTTCCATAAGCTCTTTTTCACCTGCAGTTCCTGTTTGATATTGTTTGTCATCCACATTACACCAAATTGTGTCATCTTCTTCACTCGTGGAATACAGCTTACTATTGCTGCTAACAAATATTCCTTCACCATTTCCCAAGCACTAATGATATCCCGGCCTTCCAATTCCTCCCTCCATGAAACTACCCCAAGTCAATATCTAAAGCTATTATAATCACCGGATTATAATTCCACATATATTCCCTTCTCTTTGATACTCCTGCATGTCTATTCATCTTCCAAGTGAAAACCACATGGTCACTCTCTCCAACTGGGGGGAGAGATGTCATCTCAGTTATTATCAGCTCTTTTGATGCTATGACTAAATCCAAAACTCTTGAGCCTCTTGTTCCCACTATTACATGTTGCCTAAGACATTTGTCCATCAAGAATTCTAGAAATTCCATTCTCTTATTACTACATGCATTTTCCTCTTCCCATCTTATACTGCAATCATTTTTCATAACAATCATTTTTCTTGCACTTGCCAAGCTCAACTGCCTAAACATCTCTTGGTCCCCACCCTCTGTGCTCCTTGGCTTGTAGCAACCCCACTAAATATCCTGTCTTGCCCACCTCTACCTTAAATCATATGCTTTCAAAGCCATTCGTGTCACTGCCTCCACCACTCCTAGAGGACATAAGTTATCACTTATCATAAACAGTACTCCACCACTGCATTTTCCCTTCCTATCCTGCTGAAAAATGCTGTACTCTGCTACTTCTATTCCTGTTATTATATCAACTTCCATCAACCACGTCTCAGAGATCCCAATAATTTGACCAGGCTGATGCTATTATCACCACCAATTCATCTCCTTTATTCTGGATACGCCTGGCATTAATATAAAGCATAAAAATGTCATTGCTTCCATACCTATTATTATCCCCTCCAGACCCCACTGAACTCAGTATTATCTGATGTCGTCCTCCTTCCCCCAAGTACCCACTCCCACAAGAGGCCACCCATGCTACCATCCACCCTGGGAATTCTAGTTTTCATGCATTGACACACCGACTCATTCAGAAAACAACAATCTCTCTCTCTCCAGATGCCTACCTCATTGAAATGCAAGCAGTCCATTGCATGCAGTTCCTTTCTGTCCTCAAATGCCTCCAAGCATCCACATATTCCATCTTCTGACACATTCTGGCTATTATGCTATTCTGCTCAGCTCATCACTATCATACCTGGGCAACACACACACACACACACACACACACACACACACACACACACACACACACTCAGAATCTTTCCTCTCTGCGTTTTCTTTTATACAACCTCAAGAAAGAATCTCAGATCTCAAGTCATTCATGCCCATCATCACAATCATCTCATCCACTCTTTCATCTCGCTTAATTGCCACGTTCTCTTCGTTCCTTCAAGCAAACACTCATCTGATATCCTATCTTGTACACCACGGATCGAGTCTCCATACCTAGTGACCCTAGTGCCACCAAATTAGCTAGGCAGAACAAAAGAAATCCCAAAGAATTCTTTTGTTATATGGCAAATATGAGGAAAAATGATAATGGAAAGATAACTTTAATGAATACTAATTGTAGAGAGGTGATGGAAACAGATGAAGCAGTTGAGCTACTGAGTGACCATTTTTGCAAAGGTATATTATTCAAATAGACATATTGTTATTGCAAAGGTGATAGGGAATGATCTGAGAATAGAGGTGGAGGAACTGGAGGTATTCAGGACATTGCAGAATCTCACTGCAAATACAAATGTGGGATTGGATGGAATATCAGATCACGTTTTAAGAGAATGTGCAGGGGGACTCATAATGCCTTTGACAGGCTGTTTAATTAAAGTCTCAGCTCTGACAAAATCCCAAGAAAGTGGAAGGAAGGAAAAATAATTCCTTTGCATAAAGGAGGATCTAAGTCTTTAGTAGAAAATTATAGATCAATCAGCATCTCAGGAAAGGTGGTAAAAGTACTAGAAAAATTGTTCAAAAGGAATTCAGGAATGGGTGGATAAAAATATGATACTCTATGAGGGGCGGCTGGCTTTGTGAAGGGTTGGTCACACCTTATTAATCTACTAACAGTTTATAATACAGTGACAGTTGAGTTGGATAAAGGGAATTACTATTTGATGACACTGGTAGATTTTGAAAAGCTGTTTGACAGGATACCAAATGGAACTTATACAAACTGCAACAACAAATGGGGGATGGATATGAAACTGGTGATATAAATACAAGGGCTGATGGACAATTATCAAAAAGTAGTATATGGAGGAGCACAATCCAGAAGAAAACATGTACCTAGTGGTGTGCAACACGGCTCTGTGCCTTGACCTCTGCTGTTTAATTTGTACATAAATGATCTAGGAATTAATTTGATGGGAGATATTCAGTTGTTTGCTGATGCTGCAAAGTTAGGTAGATTAATAGTTAATCAAGGTGATATAGAGGTTGCAGAATGATCTATATAAGTTGACAGTATGGATAAAATATAATGGATGTCAATTTAATGTGGAAAAGTGTAAAGTTATGCATTTTGGGAACTGAGATTTTGGGATACTCAATGTGGTATACAAGCTGTATACCACATTGAGGGAACTGTGGAAATTGATTAAGCCAGAGATTTGGGGGAAGGGGTAGTAGATATAAAGTTTAAGTTTAGAGGGCATGTTGCTCAAGTAGCCATTGTAGCTCATAGGATTACTTGGTTATTGAAGAACACACTAACAAACAGAGATAGGAAATTATCATTCCTCTTTATGAAGCTTTGATATAATCACATCTGAATTACTATGCTCAGGTATGGTATCTGGATTTCATTGGGATAAGGAAGTGGCGGAGAGGATTCAGAGGCAAGTTAAGATAAATACAGAAGAAACAGTTCAGCACTTGCCTAGAGGTGGTAGGAGAAGAGGTTATCTCTGGATGTTGGGTAAGAATGTGGTTAGGAAGGGTGTAATGATTAGATTTTTTCATTTGCTGAGTGGTGAATGAATAGAAGTGGTTACCATACTGTAGTTAGTTATGAATACTCTACTTGTTAATGGTTTCAAGGAGAAATACAATAGATATTGTATTGATAGTGTGGGTCTCCCACAATGAGTGCTGGGACTATAGGAAGACCAAAGGTACCTCCTGTAATAATAATAATAAGAAGAAAAAGAATCTGGAGAGATAGATGCTAGCAGTGCAGAGGAGATAGAAAAGAGCTGTTTGTAGAAAGTAGTATCAACAGTATCAAACTCTGTATAACCATAGTCATGAGGATAAATCAGGTAGATGTTAGATGGATGTGTAGCATCATTAAGCAGAAGCTGAAGAAAAAGAAATAGTTGTGGTGTATAAATTGGCAGATGATCAATAATCTCATGAGCACTACAAATCACAGGCAAGAAGGATAACAAGTATGATCTTCTTCTTTGGTGCATCAATCCGAAAATTGGTAAACATAGCAGCACATCACAACATCCTGTCTTGTGACTTCCTTTTTTATCTCTTCATAACTCTTAGCGCCAGTTAGCATCATCATGTTATTTATATATGAAATTCTTGGTCTGCCTCGTGGCCTGTTATGAAAGGCAAAAGCAGATTATGACAGGAAGCTAGTTGAGCAGACCAAAGATAATCCCAAACAGTTATTCTGCTATATGGCAAGCAAATAAAAGGTCCTTATATGACATTAATAAGTCTACTTCTGAACTACTGCACATAGATCTGGTAGGCTGGATTTCTTCAGGATGTGATGAAGAGGATACAGTTGTAAGTCACCATCTTTGTGAAGAGTTAGCAAAGATAAATGATGGGTAAAACAGAAGGGATATGGCGGAAATATACTATTTATTAGAGATTTTACAGAAATGAAAGAGAAGTCTTTGTTTCAATACATGGCAGCAGGAGAGAAGAAGGGATCACCCTCCCTCCTGAGAGTTTGTGTAAGAATGTAGTAAACAAGGATATGAGGATTAGATTTTATTTTTTTCTTGGATCTTAGTGAATGGGAGGAATGGGTTGTGAGTGCTGAATCAAGTTCAAGGAGATGTATATAGGTATTGTGCAAATAATGATGCATCTTCTCCATTTAGATTCCTGAGAAAATAATAATAAAATATCTTGAATAACAATAAATGGAGTACTTTTTTGTGTGTATTTATTCACACAAAAAATATTTATTGTAAATGAAATTATTTAAAAAAAATAGCATGCATGAACTGAAATAAACAGGAGAATAATAACAAAAAAAAAAAAAGGAAACTGAAGCAAAAATTTGTATATTTATCTGTAAACATGATTAATGTTATTAGGATTGTTAGGGTATATTTCCAGTTTTACATAAAAAAATGAAAGATTGTTCATTTGTTTGTCTCATGTATAAATTTGCACAAATGATACCTGTTATAACTGATATGGCAGTCTCCTCATTCAATTATGAGAAGATTCAAGGCATTATTGGAATCTGAAAGATGCTATCACAAAATCTATCTGATTACAAAAAGTTTTGAAAAAAGATACAAAAGTTTCTTTTTTCTCCTGCTTGTTTTCTTTGCTTTCTTAAAATGCCCATTTTTTTTATCAATCAACAAAGAACAAACTGCTGGCAGGGAGGGATGTAATAATTTGAATTTACTGTCTAACCACAGATATGAGACCCCTTAACACTTCTGAGAAATCGAGAAGAATGCGAATCCATTCCGATAATATGGTAATCAATAATAAGTGTTTATTATTATATGTCGGAAAATTAGCTTTTCTTTTATGAAAATTCTAGTTTTTAAAGTGGTAACTATGTTGCTTGCACAATAGTTGGAAAATTTTATGTATAAAATATGTGATTTTGTGTGTTAGTGGTGAATTTGTACATTGCCTTATTCCTTTCTCCCCTTCAATATGAATTGACTCTTCTTGGCACTGTGCCAGCCAGGGTTCTCACATTTGTGGTCGGAGAGTATGTGACACACCATTTTCAATGCTGTTTGTAACCCTAAGTATGAAACACTATTCTTTACTTATGCCTTTAACTCTCACAAAAGCATTTGTAAGCAGAAGCATATGAATGCTATGGTATTGAAACTGTCACAACAAAAATGATGCATAGAAATTAATCTTTCATTTTCTTCGACCATTATGTTATGATTAATAAGGAACAATTGTCTTGTATTTAGACTTAAGCCTTCTATCTGCTTAAAATAAAAAATGAGGCGTTCTCTATTTGGTCTCATGGCTCAGGCACATTAGATTCCCCCTCCCTGCCCCTCCATCTCAATAATCAATATCTAAGAATTCATTTTACTATGAAAAAGGAAAAACTAAACTATTGTTAATTATCATCATGAGAGATAACTCAGTGACGTGCCTTTTGGATTGTAACCATATTTTTACAGCATACAGAAAACTACTCACAAGGACAAATATATTCACAAACTATCTCATCACTCCCCCCACACACACACACTCTAAACAGTGAAGGAAAGATTGCCAGAAGGAAGTGTGTGACAAGTGCATCTAGAAACGAAAAGTGTGTTCTGTTTTTCAATCTCAACTGTGAACTGTATGCGTTTGTGTTGTCTGTTTAGGTGACTAAGGAATGTGTCCAGTGTCTGGCGGCCATGGGACCAGATGGCGAAAACATCGTCAACGTATCTAAGCCAGACTTTGGGTTTTAAAGGAGAGGAATCTAAAGCATGTTGCTCAAAATGTTCCATATAAAAGTTAGCAAATAGGGAGGGATAATGGTGAGCCCATGGCCATGCCTTCTTTCTGTAGGTAGAAAACGTTTTGCCATACACAATAACCAGAACATAATACACACACAAAGAGCACCATGATATCTGGAGGGAATTTGTTCTGTAAAAGAAGGATTGGGACATTTGTAAAGAGGGCAGAGACGTCAAAACTGACTAATAAATCATCTTTTTCTAATATAATGTAATGTCTTTGATAATGTTTATTAAGTGTTGTGCGTTTCTGATATAGAAGGGGGAATGACCTACCAATTCCTTGAGTGTTGCTGTTAATCTCTCGGCTAAGCAATAATTCGGGCTATTGGCCGAAGTGGTGTGTTTTCCTTGTGTATTTTCAGTAGCCCGTAAATTCTTGGGGAACGAGCGTAGTGCAGAAATAGTTTTTTTGACCATATCTTCAGGCCATATGGTAACTGACTTAAGTAGTTTCTCTGTTTTCTTTTTTATTCTATTGGTCGGGTTGAAGTTAACGAGTTGGTATGTATTATTGTCTGGGACTAGCAGATTCATTTTTTCTAAATAAGTGGTTCGGTTTAAAATAACGGTGGCACTTCCTTTATCGGCTCTAGTTATTACGATGTTCAGATTTGATTTTAATGATTTTACCGTTGTTAATTCATGTTTTGTTAATTTGCTTGTTATAGTTTTATTATGATTTAAAATGTTGGCGGTTTCAAAATGTATTTTGTCCGCTATGTTATTTGGGATGAATCTTAAGCCTTTTTCAATATTACAAATAAATTCCAGTTTGTTTATTGATCTGGGTGCTACAGCAAAATTTAGTATCCTTTGTTAAGTACAAAGAGTTCATCTTTGTTTAAAGCGTGGTTGGATAGGTTGTTATTGTTCATTGTGGAGAAATTTGAATATGGCCATTGGTTTTGTCAATCTTTTAGTCTATGGAATTTGAAAATCTGGTTTTCTTTCTTCGTTTGAATAATATGGTTCGCCGTGGTGTCCGTAATCTTTTACAGGATCATGCAGATATATGCATTTAAGTAGCTTGAAAGTTCCAATTTTATATTTTGTAGCTGTTTTTGAGTAACGGCTAAGTTCTTTGATCAAATCATTGTTTCTCTAGCTTACTGTATGTAATGTAACTCAGCTTGTCCTGTATATTTGTATATGCTCCAGATGATGATCTTAATATGAAGATCAAAACATTGGGAAATTAAAAGAGTTATTTATAACACGGTTGTAAAGTCCATAATTTCTAATATGAGTGTGTTACAATTCTTTATAAAAATACTTCAAGGTATCTCTGTGACTGTGATGAACTAATGGAAGCAGTAAGCATTCCCATATTTTTCACTAAATTTGACCTCTAACATAAGTAGCAATTATTATGACTGTTATAACTACAAACTCTAAGTAATATTTGGAAATCAATTTATTGGTCAGTAAATGAGTGTGATTGTGTGATTGTATGATTACATTCACACAATTAATATTGGACCTGCACATGAAAGATCACAATACTGACAGCAAACCAGTTCTGCATGTGTGGACAAGAAGATATTAAAAACTTAAGAGGGAAGGAAGCTGATAACATGTTAGTTTAAACAGCTAAAGGTTGCATTCTTTGGGGAAGAGGAAGACAGAATAAGGAATTCTCTTCCCAAGAACAGAGCCAAATGGAATGAAGAGGAAGAAAAGTTGGTTCAATAAATTCAGCAGAGCCAGTGTGGCGCTCATGCTATTGGAGCATGCTAAAGAGATCAAGACACTAATTAAGATCTTAAAGCTTGGAATGTTTAAGTACTATAAGTACTATGGTCATAGCATCAGAAGAGCTGAGGGAAGGAAGGTGATAACATGTTTTTTTAAACAGCTAAGGGTTGCATTCTTTGGGAAAAACAGAATCATGAATTCTCTTTCCAAGAACAGAGTCAAATGTAATGAAGAGGAAGGGAAGTTGGTTCAATAAGTTCAGCAGAGCCAGTGTGGTACTCATGCTATTGGAGAATGTCAAAGAGATCAAGACACTAATTAAGATCTTGAAGCTTGGAATGTTTAAGTACTACAAGTACTATGGTCATAGCATCAGAAGAGCTGATAATAAGTAAGATGACACTCTCCCACCAGTTGGAGAGAGTGACCATGTGGAAGATGATTGACTTGGAAGATGAATAGACATGCAGGTGTAACAAAGAAAAGGGAACATATGTGGAATTATAAGGTAGATGATTATAATAGTCTTAGGTATCAACTAAGGGCAGTTCCATTGAGGGCAGAATTGGAAGGCCAGGATATCACTAGTGCTTGGGAAAATGTGAAGAATATTTGTTAGCAGCAATAGAAAGCAGTATTCCATGAGTGAAGAAGCAGACACAATTTTGTGTAAAGTGGACAACAAACAATATCAAACAAGAACTGCAGGAGAAAAAGAGATTATGGAAGAGATATAAGTAGAGGGGTGGAGGCCAGATTCATGAAGAATATCAGATGCAGGTAGTATGGTGAGGAAGGCAAAACTGGAATATGAGAAGAGAATGGCCCTAAGATCCAAAGAAAAGCCTTGGGAATTTTTTAGCTATGTGGTCAGCAGGAGGAGAAATGATTGTGGAAGAATGACATTGCAGGATAAAAATGGGAATAGAGTGACTAATGCAGAGTACATAGGGAAGTTGTTCAATAAGCACTTTATTGGAGTATTTCATCTTGCAGAAGAAGGATTTAATACTAGAGGGATAGGGCAGGTTCAGGTTTTAGAGGTGCAAGAGGAGAGTGTGTTCCAAATACTGAGTACTCTGGATACCAGTAAAGCTGTGGGACAGGATGGTATTTCACCACGGGTTTTTTAAAGAATGTGCTAGGGAACTGACAGTGCCTTTAACTTGGTTTTTCACTGAAAGTCTGGCTGCGGGAAAAGTGCCCATGGAATGGAAGGAAGGTAAGATTGTGCCATTGCATAAGGGTGGTAGCAGACTGGAAGTGTTTAATTATAGGCCAGTTTGTGTGTCATCAGTAGTTCTTAAGATCGTGGAGAAAGTAGTGAGGGACTGTATACAACATTGGGCAGATGAGGGTAATGTTATCTGTGAGAATCAACATGGATTTGTTAAGTGGCACTCTTGATTTAGTAATATAATTGCCTTTTATAATAAACTGAAAAGAGCAGCAGTTAATGAGGAAAAGGCATATAATGCCATTTTTTTGGATTTTGCAAAGACATTTGACAGCGTGCCACATAATAAGCTGATACTTAAGTTGCAGCACATGGATTTAGACTTCAGATTAGTCAACTGAATTCAGGATTGGCTGTCTGATAGGTATCAGAGAGTTGTGTATGGTGATGCAATATCAAGGAAGCAGAATGTTACAATTGGGGTTCCACAGGGCCCAGTACTTGGACCTGTATTGTTCAACCTTTATATCAATGACATTCTCAGTGGATTACAAGGGGATATAGAGTTGTTTGCAGATGATGTGAAGCCGGGAAGGGTTATTAGTAATAGTGCAGATGTGGCAAGCCCTGCAAGAGGATTTGAATAAACTAGACAGATGGACAAATGAATGGGGATGTCACTTTAATGCAGCAAAACGTAATCTTGAAGTTTGGGATTCATCAATGGGAGGATGCACACTCGACTGGAGGAAGTAGAGGAGACAAGAGATCTGAGGATTATGATTGATAAAAAACTGAAATTCAGGGAGCATATTGCAAAGGTGGTGAACGTAACCCAGAGGAATGCTGCAATACTGAGAAGGAAACTGACCTGCAGAGATAAAAGAGTTATCATTCCATTGTATAAGACCTGATCACACCACACTTAGACTCTTGTTCTCAAATTTGGTCCCTAGGATTTGAAGGGGGATAAATTAACTGTGGAAAGGGTATAGAGGTGGAGATAACAAAGATGGTTTGAGGACTGTACAATGCCAGTTACGAGGATCGACTTAGGGAACGTGGACTGCAGAGTTTGGTGGACAGAAGGAGAGGTGATATGATCGAGACATTTAAACTGTTCAGAGACAGTTATAGAGTTCACATTGGAAAGTTCTTTCACTTGGTGGAACAGTGGGAAGGAACGATGACAAGCGGTCATCCCTAGAAGTTACGTAAGGAAGCTGTTAGCAGGAGGGTCAGAAGTGGTTTGTTTGCATGGAGGGTGGTTGAACTGTGAAATGTATTGCATGAGAGAGTGGTTAGAGCAAGAACAGCGAATGAGTTCAAGGAGTGGTATGATAGTCTATTACAAAAGGAGTAGGTATGCAGACTTTAGGGAGACAGCAGAGTGTATGAATGTGTGTAATATGCCCGAGTGAGTATGAAGGACAACAAATCAGAATGGGATAGTTAGTATAAGGCATCAAAATAGGGATGGGACAAATGGGCTTCTGAAATTCATGTATACTAATGTCAGAAGTATTAGGAACAAGAAGGAAGAATTTTTGGCCTTGGATGGCACTTCCAGGTCACAGGTTATTGGCATTAGTGAAACATGGCTGACAGAAGATGATATAGCTAGTGGGATTGAATGTGAGGGGTATGGTGTGTTCAGGGGTGACAGGAAGAATAAAATAGGGGAGGAGTGTTATTGATGATAGCTCATGAGCTGCAGTCAAGGAGAATAGAAGTGGAATTGCAGGATAGAGAAAAGAGCACATTTGAGGCTATTTGGTGTGAGCTTGAGACTAGCAGAACAAAATATACAGTTGGGTGCTGCTATAGACCAGGTGATGGAATAGATGGTGGAGATTGTATGCATAAGCAAATAGAAGAAATGAGTGAAAGGAAGGTAATTATTATTGGAGATTTCAACTATGGTAACATTGATTGGAAGGAGGAGAGAACACATGGGAGGAAGGAATTGGATTTTATGCAGTTATTAAGGGATAACTATCTGTGACAGCATGTAATTAAAAATATTAGGGGTCAGAGAGTACTTGACCTAGTAATTACATCTGAGAATTTGGCTGTAACGAATATGACCACTTTGCCACCAATTGGTGAGAGTGATCATAGGGTCTTGACTTGGGAGGTGGCTAAAGGTGTGGAATTAACAATTAAGACAGGGTACATGTGGAATTATCGGGCTGGTATGTATGACAAGCTTAGGAGTTTGATTGGTTCAGTGCCACGGCATGTAAAACTGCAAGGGCTGAATTTTGATAGTGCATGGGAGGTGGTTAAGAAGTGTTTTCAAGAGGCAATGGCTGATTGTATACCTATAGTCGAATAATAAATCAAGTAGGGGTTACATGGATGAATAACACCATTAAGCTTGAGCTGCAAAAAAAGAAACAACTGTGGTAGGAATTTAAGGAGAAAGGTTACCGGCAGGTGCATGAACGGTATAAAGTGCAGGCCAGAAGGGTAATGAGTGTTGTAAAAAAAGCAAAAGCAGATTATGAAAGAACATTAGCCAAGCAGGCTAAGGAGAATTTCAAACAGTTTTTTAGATATGTTGCAAGTAAAAGAAAAAAATGTGTATTGCAGAATGATTGTAAAGAATGCCGATGGTAGGGAGGTAACCGAATCAGTTGATATATTGGAATTACTGAGCGAGCAACTTGCAAGAGTATATCATCCAGGTGGTGCCATTGCAGGAATGAATGAACCAATAGCTTACGTGGGAATTGTGGTGAATGAAGTGGAGGTGAATAGTCTATTACAAAACCTCAATATCAATGCATCTGTGGGATTGGATGGTATACCAGCTCATGTTGTACGTGAAGCGGCTAAAGAATTGTCAGTGCTCTCGACCATTTTGTTTAATTTGAGTCTTGGGTCTGGGTTAGTCCCGAGGGGGTGGAAAGAGGGGAAAATAGTTTCACTGCATAAAGGAGGTTCCAAGAGTGCTGTTGTAAATTATCGACCAATCAGCATATCAGGAATCATTGTCAAGGAGAAAATAATCAAGAGGAAAATACAGGATTAGATAGATGAAAATGGGATACTGTATGGGGGACAGCATGGTTTTGTGAAAGGCAGATCATGTCTCAGTAACTTGCTCAAGTTTTATAACACAGTGATGGCTGAACTGGATAAGGGTAATGGGTTTACAGTGATTCTACTGGACCTTGCTAAGGCCTTTGACAGGATACCGCATGGAATTCTAATCAGTAAACTGCAGCATATGAGGATAGATATAGGGTTGGTGAGATTGGAGGGTGGTTTATGGAGAGATATCAGAGAGTGGTTTATTCAGGAGTAGAGTCCAAAAGATGGCCTGTGACTAGTGGTGTGCCGCATGGTTCAATTCTTGGACCACTACTGTTTAATTTGTTCATCAACGATATAGGAAAGGATCTGAGAGAAAGTGTTCATTTTTTTGCTGATGATGCAAAGTTGGATAGAGCAATAGTGAGTGCACAGGATGTCAAAATTTTGCAGGATGATTTGGATAGTTTGAAGGACTGGGCTAAGGAGAATGGATGTCAATTTAATGTGGCAAAGTGTAAGGTTATGCATTTTATGGTGAAAAGATTAGCAGCAGTATCACATTGGTGGAACCGTGCTCCAGGAGATTGATTTGGCCAGGGAATTGGGAGTGTTGGTGGATAGGGAGTTGAAGTTTAGGGGATACATCACAAAAGTGGCTAAATCAGCTCATCAAATCACTTGGTTGCTGAAAAACACTTTAACGAGCAGAGACAAACAGGTTATTGTTCCTCTGTATCGAGCCTTGATAAGATCCCCATCTGGACTACTGTGCCCGGATATGGGTGCCAGGGTTTCTTCTTGATGGGGATTTTTTACTTTGAGAGTGGTGAATGAGTGGAATAAGCTGCCAGAGTCTTTTGTGGGTGCCATGACTGTGAATGAGTTCAAGGAAAGGTATGATAGTTCTTGTTCTTCATATGATGTTAGGGCCTCCTTCGATGAGTCTATCAACTCCTTGGGGTTGCCCATAATAATAATAATGATAATAATAGACTATGTTTTCTAAGAAGGATCTCCCACAATTAGTCTTTTGACTCCATGGAGGCCTGAATAATAATAATAATAAGATCTGCATATGAAGAAGAAGAAGAATGAGATGTGCTGTCATTAACGCAACACTGAAGAAAATTTGATGTTTGTGTAAATATTATTTATATATAGTCATATAAAGCAATCTCCCTCGATTAATGCATCTCTAATTAGTGCATTTTCAATTAGTTCATCTTTTTTTCCTATACCAAAATGCTGGGTGGTTTGAGTGTTTTAAAAAGAGAAATAACCTACATAATGATGAATCACAGGGGAAGCTGCAAGTGCGGATAAGGAGATGGCTATAAATTATTCAGAGATTTTAAAGAAAATTGTGGAATAAGTAGGCTATGGTGACCAATAAATATTTAATGTTGATGAAATGAGCCTTTTTTTTTTTGGAACCGAATGACTTCCAAGACTTTTCTGGACAAATCAGAGATATCTCAGCATGGTTATAAAGTCACAAAGGATAGAATGACTCTTCTATTAAGTGGCAATAGAGAAGGTGAATCTAAATTTAAAACCCGTGGTAGTTTACAGGGCACAAATCCTAGGCCCTCAAAGGTATTAATCAAGCTTCCCTCTCCATTATTTGGAAGTCTAATAAGAAAGCATGGATTACTAAAGCTTTATTCGAAAGATGGTTCACAATTATTTTCATCCAATAGTTGAGAATTTTTGCAAACAAAATAATCTTCATTTTAAAGCTCTGCTTATTTTAGACAATGAACCATACTCTCTTGCGTGCTATTTTTACTGCCAAATACAACTTCTCTCATACAATCTATGTATCAGGGGATTATCAAAACCTTTAAGGCATACTACCTGAGAAAAACATTTAAACAGGCAATAGAAGTGACATCTGGAGAGAATTCTATGACATTAGTAGAATTCTGGAAGAAATTTAATGTTAAATCTGCTATTGAAAATATTCGTTAATCTTGGAATGAAATTACTGCTAGCAATATGCGAGTTCTTTGGAAGTACACTGTGCAAATGATTTTAGAAGCTTCTCAAATTAAATGGATAATGTTGAGGAAATTGCCAACATCGGGTATGAACTGGGTTTTGATGAGATTGACAATGATAACATTCAAGAGTTAATTAAATCTCATTCTGAGGAATTGAATGATTCTGTCCTGCTAATTTTAAGTGCACAGTGGGAAGATCCTGAAGAATATGAAAAAACTTTAACCATTAACAGTCAGCCAAAAGAGATTTCACAGAAACAATTTGAAAATATTTTTCATACAATCAAAGTTTTTAAGCAGCAATGCTTACAGGCTGGCCCTGATGAGGAGAGAAGTAGTAAAATTTGCAGAAGAGTAGAAAAAGGCAATACATACTGTCAGTTGTATGAGAAAAAAGAAAAAAAAAAAAACAGAATGCCCTCAAAACTATGTTAACTCAATTTTTTTTAAGCAGTAGAATAATAAATTTATATTGTGAATATGTTTTATTATCTTTCAGCTTCATGGTTTTCCTTTAACTAGGCCTTGAGAAATACCCTAATTCTTTTATAAAAATAATTAAGGTTCAAAAAAGAAATTTGAAGAATGAATTATACTTTTTCCCATAGGTTATTATATTTGATAATTGCATTTTCAATTAATCTGCCCGTTTTAAAGAACACATTAGGCACATTAATTGAGGGATTGCTATTTTATGTAGGTCATTTATATATCTGTTTAATTTGTATACATAAATGATATAGGAAATAACCTTAAAGGATATATTCAGTTGTTGGCTGTTGATGCAAATTACATAGAGTAATAGTTAATCAAGGCAATGTGGAGAGGATGCAGGATGATTTAAACAGGATGTCAGTATGGGCAAAAGATAATGCATATCAGTTTAATGTGGAGAAATGTAAATTATGCATTTTGGGAAAAACAGATTACATGTGGTGTATCATATTGATAGCACACTGTACTCCACAAAGTAGATGAAGCTAGAGATTTAGGGGTGGTGGTAGACAGAGAGTTAAAAGTTTATAGGACATATTGCTAAGGTTTCCCATAAGATTACTTGGCTATTGAAGAATACACTCACGGGCAGAGATAAGGAAATTGTTATTCCTCTTTATAAGGCCTTGATATACCCACATCTGGATTACTGTGCTCAAATCTGGTCAACTGAGTTTCTTGGGGATGAGGAAGCAGTAGAGAGGATTCAGAGACAAGTGACCAAGATAGTGAGTGGCCTGTGGAATGTTCCCTATGAGGATAGATGAAGGGTGTGGATTGTAGAAGTTGGTTGATAGGAGAAAAAGAGGAGATATGATAGAAACATTTTAGTTGCTTAAAGGATTTTATAGGATTGATACAGGGGAAATGTTTCAGCACTTGGCTAGAGGGACCAGAAAAAGGGGGTCATCCCTGGAAGTTGAATAAAGATGTGGTCAGTAGGGGTGTGGGGACTAGACTTTTCGCTTGGAGAGTTGGGAATGAGTAGAATGGGTTGCCAGAGTCAGTTGTGGGTGCTTTGTCTGTTAATTGGTTCAAGAAGGGGTCTCCCGCAATGAGTCTTTGGACTCCATGGAGGTGCCCATATAATAATAATAGCGGGAAGAGGAGAATGGGTGAAAGCAGAGACCCCTGAATTACTCCAGCACTAACATGGAAATCTGAAGAGAGGAAATTGTTCATCATGATATGAAGTGAATAATTAGAAGAGAATTAAACTGGAAAAAATTAAATTGGAAACCCAACTACACAAGGTCGAAGGCAGATTACTGTACTTTATAAACATCAAGTTTTGCCAAACTTTTCTTTTTCAAAAGATGGTAAAATTGTCTAAGGTGATTTACTGTGAGGAAAAAGTGACAGAATCTATAATTAATTAACAGGCCTACAACTAGTGAAGAAATTATTGGCTGTTGATGATCTTTTCCACTATTTGAGAGAACAGAGGTCGGCACAATGGGATGACAGTTCGATGGCATTTATTATGCTTACTTTTAGTTTTATAGGCATTTTCACTGTTTACCAGTTGCCTTATAATCCTCTTCTCCACTGTGAATGGACTTTCAACCTTCTTGTGTTGCTCTACAACTCATCTTTTCCTCATAGGTAAAGGCCATCTCTCCTCCATCTTCCTGGTGGTGATCAATTCATTACTAACTTGGGCCATCTCTCCTGTAAAGATCGACATTCCAGGCAATCCACATTTTCTTGCAAATTCAATCTCTCCGTGATGGTCTCATTCCAAACTCTCTGAAGACAAGATAATCACATACTTCATCATAAGCCATCCATCACTACAGCTTAACATTCAATATACATCCATTTCCCCCACACATCAGAATACTGTTCACTATCATTTGGAGTATCATTTTCATGTTCCTGACTTATGAATAATAGACCCTAGTGTTGGAAATGATCTACTGCCGTTACTTTAACAACTAAAAGATCTAATCTCTGCCTTCTCCACCAAGCCACCAAATATTTTGTCTTGGTAAAATTTACTTTCTGGCCTTCCATGCTATAAAGATTAACCACTTTCCTCATCATAAAGTAAATTTCATCCTAATCTTAAGTAATTATCACTTGATCATCAGCAAACAATAGTGAATGAATTAATGAATGGCACACTGTTTCCAATATCAATTCCCATCACTCTACACGAAATATTCAATGTGCTAGCACTGAATCAGGGTTGTAACATTTCACATCCTTGTCTCAGACCTTTAGATATTGTAAACTCAGCTGATATCAGCCTCCTACACTAAACAGCTGCTCTGCACTTCTGTACATTCTCTTCATCAAATTGATGATTGACTTGCTCACATTCATTTTCTTCAATCAAATCCCAGAGTCTGCTAACAAGAAATCAGGAGTGTTTCCTGCCCTTTGGCAATTCATTTTCAATGATCTGTTTTATGATGAAAATATTATCAATACAAGATTTTCCAGCAGTAAAGCTGGCCTGTTCATCTGACACACAAAAGACAATACTCTTCTCTAACCCTGCAGTTATAATTTTACTTAACAACCTACTAATGGAGGCCATCACATTTAATGCCTCTGTAATTTTAACAATCATTCTTATTATCCTTTTTAAAGATGGGTGTTTATATATGATAAATGATCACTCATCAGGAATTACATCTCCTTCTAGAACTTGACTGAACATTCTTGTTATTATTCTTAGCAACTGGTCACCTTCACAATTCCATGAGCACTCCTCTTGGACCAGCTGGCATCATATTACATAACCTTGCCAAAGCATTTCTCACCTCACTTCTAAAATGGATCCACTGCTTCTGTTCTCTCAAATCACAATCTGTACTCCCGAAATGAATTCCTTCTTATTCTCTGTTAGAAGGTCCTTAAAATTTAAAATGACTCATCCAGGCTGAAATAGGTATTAACTTCACTGGATATGATCTATGGTTTAATATTCTCATGCACCTGATGGTCTTCCATGCAAGGGCTGACCAATTATATCCTAAGTATTAATCTCACAACAAACCCTATTCCGACATTCTTCCTAGAATTTATGTTCCAATATTTTCATACAATTTTTATTTTATTTTCCCCTTAATAACTTGATATTTTCCCTGATACTCCTGTCTTCCAGAACAAACCAAGCTTTATATGTATCCTTTTTCTCAATGATGGCTTCAACAGCTTCTCCCATCATCCATTCTACCTTAATGTGATTCAAATTCCTTTCAAAAGCAAGTGTCTCCTTAGCTGCTTCATGAACAGTCTCTTTAATATGATTATAGATTTCATCAGCACCCCAGTCCACACATGCATTCAATCTTTGATTGATCTCAAAATCCTTGATTGAAGAAGGTCAACCATATATCTAGCTTGATGTCACTATCCTACTCATTTCTCCTTTTACTCATTTATTCAGAATATGGTCTGTCCCACATTCTGAATCAATACTTGCATGTCCCTCACAATGCAGTGATTCGGTTGTTTCATAATCATGTGATCAATAATAGATTGTAACCCTCTTGTATGCTAAACCAAAGGAAATCTGTGTATAACTTTATGCAGGAATTATGAATTCCATTAACTGCCATTCTTGTGCTTCACACAGTGTGATCAATCTTTTACCATTATTATTTTCTACATCTTCACCAAAAGGTCCAACTGTTAAATTCCAAATCCTCAAACCAGTTCTACTGTTTAAGTCCCCAAGGACAAAAAGCTCTTGGTTATTATTACCCCAAGACCTCATGGAGTCAAAGACTCATCTGGGAGGTCCTTTTATCACAAACATTCAAACTCCTTGCAGATACCACACTCTCAGGCAAGGCATTCCAATCATTCACAACTCTGCACAAAAAACCTGCCTCTCACTCCCACTATTTTCTGTAGAACCTCTCCAGCATTGATCCCATAACAACCCATTAATAAATTGTAGGTCTTTATCATATCTCCTCTCTTCCTCCTGTCCACCAGACTCTGCAATTTGCATCATCTCAATCGTTCCTCATACTCAATATTCCAGAGATCAGAAACTACCTTAGTCAATCGCCATTGGACCCTTTCCAACATCTCTTCATCCTTCTGAAAACCAGGTAAAATATTTTCTGGGCACAATAGTCCATGGGTAGCCTAATCAAAGCCTTATACAACGGAACAAGAATCTCCCTACTTCTACACGCCAATATCCTCCGCATCATTCCCAGAAGCCTTTATGTTGTCTTCACAATTTTGGCTACGTGTCCCTAAATCTCAGATCCTTATCCACTATCACCCACCAGATCTCTTATTTCTTCCACCTCCAACAACATTCCTCACCAAGCATAAATTCTGCATCCCATCTTTGTTTTTCCAATTTTAAAACCTTACATTTTGCAACATTGAACTCATATCTCCATTTCCGTGCCAAAACACTCAATTTATTCAAGTCTTTTGTAAGGCCACAACATCTTCACTACTCTTTATGGTTCGTTCCAACTTTGCATCATCTGCAAACAACTGAATAACTCAATCCAAATCGTCACCTATATCGTTAATATACAAGTTAAACAGTAATGGCCCCAAAACAGACCCTTGATGCACTCCACCAGTGACTTTCCTTTTCCTGACTATCGCTCCCCCCCCCATACACAACTTGTTGATACCTATCAGATAGCCAGTCTCTAATCCAATACACTAATTTAATATGCAACCCCATCTGCTCTAGTTTGACTAGGTACTATCAAAAGCCTTTGCGAAATCTAAGTATATTATTGTGTGTCCTTCTCCTCTGTCCAAGGAAGCAGTCACTATTATAATAAGTAAGTAGATTACTAAAACATGACCTCCCTTTAGCAAATCCATGCTGTCCATCAAAGATAATACCATTGTTGTCAACCCAACTCTGGATCCTAGTTCTCACAAGCTTCTCCAAAAACTTAACCACAACACCTGACACACACACAGATAGGCCTATAGTTTGATGCTTGAGTTCGATACCTCCTTTATGAAGTGACACAATCATGCCCTCCTTCCACTCCTTAGGAACTTGACCAAGTGCAAGACTCGTATTAAAAAATATGTCAAGGCAGGTGTCAACTCCCTGGTGCATTCCTTCAGCATACGTGGTGATATATTATCACAGCCTTATTTACATCTAGTTTACTCACCTCCCCAAACACCTCTTGCTCACTTACAGTCAGTTTCTCCTCCCCATCATCAACTGCTCTCAATCTCTCCATGAGGTCACATTCACAAGATTGAAAGATCTTTATGAACTGCTCATTAAGTATCTCCACCACACATTCTGCAACATCTGTCTTTATACCATTTTCTCCTATCAATGGAATTCTTTTGCTGGCTACATATCAAAAGAACTCCTTAGGATTCTTTTTGGCTTCATTAACTAACTGCTGTTCATATCTCTCTTTAGCTACCCTCACTAACCAAGTGACCCACCTTGCCTGGTCGTTGTAGACTTCATGGAATAGGTTATTTCCACTCCTCTTATGCTGCCTCCACAATGCCCTCTTTCTCTGTATTGCATGCTTAATCTCTTCATTCATCCATCTCACACCTACCTTATTTAACCTTCTCACCGGTGGTATGCATTTAGACATTGCATCTACTAAATAGTTTTTGAAAATCCCGCAAGCTGCATTGATCTCTTTTCCAGCTAACTCCTCATTCCATGCTACACCCGCAAGCTGTCTCCTGAGCTCTTCATAATCACCCCCCCCCCCTTGTAGTTCCACATATACCCTTTTCTCACAGAGGTCCTCCCACTGTTGGCAACCACCCAGGTAATCACCTCATCGTCACTCTCACCAACTGGTGGATGATTTGATACCTCATTTATAATTACATCCTCTAATGAGATGACTAAATCCAAGACCCTCAATCCTCACATACCCTCTGTTACATACTGTCTGAGATAGTTATCCCTCAAAAATTCAAGAAACTCATTTTCTTTACTTCCAGTTGCTATCTCATCATTCCAGTCTATATTACCATAATTAAAATCACCCATTATGATCACCCTTTTCTTATTTGCTTGACTAATTTGATTATACACTCATTATCACCACCATCCACATTACCTGGTTTATAACAACATCCAACCAGGTATTTGATTCCATTCACCTCTATCTCACACCATACTCCCTCAAAATCACTGGCACTATTTCTCACTTGCATCTCTACTTTGTATGGACATAACTCTTTCTCTATCATCAACAGCACTCCCCCTCCCTTTTTACCCCTTCTATCCTCACGAAACACATCATACCCTTCAATCTCGATTCCTGTCAGAATGTCGTCCTCTTCCAACCATGTCGCACTTATTCCGACAATTTTTGGGTGAACTGATGCAATTAATGCAACCATTTCATCTGCCTTGTTTCTTATACTTCTAGCATTTGAATACAAACACAATAGCTCATTTCTGGATCTACAGCTAGTTCCACTGATACCACTCACTTGATGTGATCTCTCCATGTTCTACTGAGGCAATTTCCTCTTCTGCTTATTCATTTTAAAACCCTTTTCAATTCCAACTGTTTCCTCTTGATCCCAGGTCATCCCATTTCTTTCCTGTCTACACATGCTCTCACCTCCTCTCGGAGCATCCACCTTTCTCAAGCTGTGTACCCGTGTCCACCCTGAGCCTCCCCATTTCCCTGCTCCTCTTGCACACCCATTCTCTCATTTTCTATACTCATACCACTCACTTCCTCATTCATAACCACCTCTTCAATCTCTCCTGTGTTACTCTCCTGCTCTTCCACATCATTTCCTGTTTGATCTGATTCATTCACTCTCACTCTACTCACTTCTCTACCTTCCAGCAGCAGCAGTCTCTCCAAGCGACTAAAACCATAATCACTCAAATGCCGTCCATCGCTCCTATACAGTTCACTTCTTCCTTCAAACTCATTCCACACATTAACAAACTGTACTCCCATCTCCTCACACATTTAAGCAAGCATATCATTCATGATCCTTGCTCTCTGCCTCATTTCACCATAGTCATACCTAGGCAACATGCTGACTACCCTTCCTGTCACATTATTCTCTTTTATCCTTCTAAGCTGCCTCCTGACATTCATTCTTACTTGCTCTTTTGTCCTCTGTCAAATCATTCGTGCCAATTAAAACCATCAACTCCCTGCTCGCTCACTCCTCATATCCAATGCCTCAAGCACTCGACTCATTTTACCACCTGGAAAACATACCTTGTGCATCCTATCATCCAGCACACCTTTAATAATAGAGTCGCCATATAATGCCACTCGCTCATCTTTCGTTAACTCTTTCGTGCCATCATGATTAGTTTTAATAGTTTTTATCCGAATTTTCTTAATTTCATTTTTCATCCATTTCATCTCTTTCCTCATCCTATCCAATTCAACTTCCGAATCTCGCGTCACATTCTCTCTATCATTCATTCTTTCTAATTTTCTAACTTTCGACACTCTCTACTCACTTTCACTCTCATTCATCCTTCTGTGCTTCTGTACTTTCAGTCCAACATGCGTCCGACTTTCGCTACCATTCATTCTTTCGATTTTTTCCATTTTCAATTCCTGCATCACGCCATTTCCAGTTTCATTCGTTCTCTCAATTTCATTTTCTTCCGCCACTCTCACCTCACGTTTGTCCTTATTAACATCCGTTATAGTTTTTAAATCACTCATTTTCTGTTTTAATGATTTTTTGGGGGGCAAGAGGCTCTGGCCCCCCAAAAGAAAAAGGAAAAAACACTAGAAAAATTTCCAAAAATCTTTTCCTAATTAAACTTCATTTTTTTATTTATGTTGTGTCGTGTCTTCTATTTCTATACTACTTATGAAAGGGAACAAAGTAGTGCTCTTGCGGACTGAGCGCTACTTGGTTTGCCCGAGCCGGGCCAGAGGATATCACGGGTATCATGTATTGGCAATCACTGCAGATGGTCAGTCATAGGTCGTATGCATTCTCAAATTGTCTACTCAACTCCCCCCCCCCCCCCCAATATTAAATCGTGAGTATCCCATGATTTAATGCCAACAGGAATACATATCCATACTTGAAGTAGAAAAAGCCATCAAAGGCTTAAAATGTGGAAAGGCAGCAGGAATAGATGATATTCGAGCAGAAATGCTGAAGTATGGTGGTATAAGTCTTGCAGTGGCTGCATTGCATAGTTCAGAAGGCCTGGACAAAGGGATGAATTCCCGATGATTGGAGTAGAGCTCTAATAGTACCCATATATAAAAAGGGAAATAAAACTGAATGAGAGAATTACAGAGGCATTTTCCTACTGAGTGTTCCTGGTAACAAATATGCATGTATACTCAAGAAACGGTCGAGAAGAATTAATTGTAAAAGAAAAGCTTGGTGAAAAACAAGTTAGATTCCAGTCAAATAGAGGCTGTCAAGATACGATCTTCACTTTACGACAAATAGTTGAGAAATCATGGGAATATAACAAAGATCTCTATTTGTGTTTTGTAGATCTGGAAAAGGCATATGACAAGGTGCCAAGAGAGAAGCTATTCAATACGCTACAGTTATATGGTGTCAATGGAGCATTATATCAAGCAATACTTAGTCTTTATTCGAGTTCTAAGTCAGCAGTTAGAATTGAAGTACAGGAACATTTTATGTTAAATCTGGTGTGAGACAAGGATGTACATTATCCCCTCTGTTATTCATTATCTATATGGATCACATTATGAAGGAAAGTGGTATTAAACATGATATCAAAATTGGAGATGTTAATGTCAGCTCTTTGCTTTATGCGGACGATGTTATACTTATCAATAAATCCACTACGAGTCTGCAAGATTCCTTGACTAAATTGAATAACTGTTGTGATAGATATGGTATGAAGGTCATCAATAAAAAGACAAAGACAATGAAAATAGGCAGAATCAGTGAAAATGTCAACTGCATTGTGAACGGTGAACCTGTGGAACAAGTAAAACATTTCACCTACTTAGGCATGATTTTTAGTGAAGATGGTAAATTAAATATGGAAATGAACAACAGAATCAATAAAGCTGGTATAGTAGGAAGTCAACTGAATAAATTCATATGGAATAAGAGAGAAATTAGTCGGAACACTAAATTAGCTGTATACAAGACAGTGTTCAAACCAGTTTTAACTTATGGATCTGAGAGCTGGGTCAGAAGTAAAACACTTGACCAAAGACTAGAGAACGCAGATATGAGAGTCCTGAGAAAGATTAGAGGCATGCACAGATGGCATTGATGGCAATATCACATTAAAAATGAGGATATTAGGAAAGAACTTGACATTGTCAGCATCCAAGAATGAACTAGCAGAGCTAATCTCAGGTGGTATGGCCATTTAAACAGAATGGGCGAGGAAAGATTGGCAAAACAAATGTTCTCTGCCAGGTTGGCAGGAAAACGACCCAGACTAAGACCAAGATATAGGTGGTTTGAAAGGGTACAAAGTGCCTTAGACGACAGAAATATAAGATCTGATAATATTGGAGTCTTGACAAGTAACAGACTGATCTGGAGGAAAATTGTAGATAGGAAGTTAGTAATGATGTAAATTTTTCATGTAGTACTAGCATATTCTGTACACCCCTTGATGGTACATGGCAGGAATTTGATGATGATGATGATGATGATGATGATATAGCTAAAATTTTTCACACTCCTAAATGTGTATTTTGTGGACAAGATTTAAAAATTTGAAGTAAAAAAACTGACAGCTATTTTGACAAAAAAGAAAAGAAAAAAAAAAAAGAAAGAGAAAAAAATTCCGTGTCTGAGCATGCTCTATGTTGAGCCTATTTTGTTGGTTGTGTGAACAGTTTTCAAAAATACTCTTTGGTCGAATTTATGTCTGTGTGTTTGTTCAAGTTTTAGAAACTTGAATCCACAAAAACTGGACTAATTTTTTTAGTCCAATGAGCAATCACAAATTGAAACTAAAATTGAAATTGAAACTGCAGATATATACGTAATGAACCAAAAAAAAAAAAAAAAAATGGAAACAATGAGCTATCAGGACACAATATCAGGAGTAATGCAGCATCTATGATGCACCAAACACAGAAGTGGTTGATATGCAAATATACTCCTGACTTTCCTACGGCATGTGTATAAAATGAAAACAGAGGCATACTGCTGTTTCTCGCATGTTAGAATGGAATCTAGAGATGACCTTAATAACTTCGAAAAAAGCATGATTGTTGGAGTCAGGCTGGCAGGTGCATCTGTGACCATAGCAGCTGAAATTGCATATGTTAGTCCAGGAGCAGTCTCTAAGGTTATGTCAGCATGGCAGTTGACAGAACAAACAACATCAATGAAATGCAATAGTGGACGAGAGTATTTATTGCAAGAGAGGGATGTTTAAACATTAATTCTCTGTACCACAAAAAATAGGCATGCTACTGCTGAGCAAATGCATGAAAAATTCAACATCAGTTGTAGGAAACCCATTTCAACAAAAACTCTGTGCTGGGAGCTACACAGAGCTGGATTATCACTGTCTGATTTTCTTAAACAAGCATTGATCATTCCCGTCAATGCATGTCATCACGTCCAATAGTGCAAAGATCATAGGCAGTGGACTATACAACAGTGGATGGATACGATATGGTCCAATGAATCCGCTTTCACACTTTATGTAACAAACGGATGCATCAGCCAAAGGAAGCTGGCCAGTTAGAGTGCTTGTTTCCAACTGAAAGGTTATGGTGGTTCTGTAATGGCCTGGGACGCATTCTCATGGCATGTTTTAGTCCACATGTATTGGAAGGCAAAGGGGATGTCGCACATTTTCTTATTATCATTAATTATCATCTTCATCCCATATTGACACACTTTCCTCCAACACAGACAGCCATGTTTCCAGAGGATAATACTCCTATTCATCAAGCAAATGTGGTCATCTGGAATATTGGAACATGATGGTGAGGTGTCCTGTCTGCCATAGCCATCCCAATTGTCAGACTTAAATCCTATAGAACATTCATGAGACATTTTGGAGAGAGCTCGCAAGCAACATCCCCCCCCCGCCAAAGAACAAAGGCAAGGATCCAGTTTCTGTCAGATGAATGCTGTAAACTTCCTTCTTTTAAGTTCCAAATACTGACAGAGTCTCTCCCTCAAAAAATACAGGCTGTACTAGACGTCCACAGTGGACCAATGGCGTATTAATCGAAATGTATCATGGATTCCATTTTTTTTGTCCATTATTTATACAAATTCCACCTAAAACAGATTATGAATCTATAATACTTTAGTACTCTAGATGTCATTGTCAGTGGATTAAAGTTACATAACCCAAGATCACTGCACCAGAGACCAAACATGGTATTTGTATCAAACAATTTCAGGCCCCAAGTGAACGTTATCACTTGGGGCCTTTTTTTTTTTTGGTGGATGATAAATGGCAAAAACTGTCTATCCCCTAAATATTACTTCCAACATATATAATGGTAAAAATTAATTGAAAAATACTACCTTACAAAAACATTGTGCAGTATCTTGATCACAAATATCTTCAGCTGTACCACGCAGATCACAGTTACAAAGTTGACAGTATGGAAAGGCCCAGTATCCTGCTTTACATTTATCACAAGTCCGTCCAACTATATTTGTCTTGCATCTGAAGAGAAAAGTGTTACAAGAGAATAAAAATGCATTTGGCAATATATATATAAGGTAGTATTTATTTAGTTCTGCATGCCTTCTTTGTATTCACAAACTGCCATCTCCTAATTTGTTTGGATGTCATTGTTTAACTTAAAATTAGAGAATGCTTTCTTTTTAAATAGAAAAATCCTTTTTTAAAAATATTATTTAATACACTTAGTAAGATTGAAAGAAGAGGCAACACTACGTGCATACTCACATAGAGTATTAATTATTATTATTAATATTATTATTATGATTCAGGCCTCCAAGAAGTAAAATAGCATGTTGTGGGAGGAATACATAACATATATATCGGGTAGACCTGTAAGAAATATATAACAGACTCATTCAGAGAACAGCAATCTCTCTAGATGCCTACATTCTTCCTCATTCAAATGGAAACGGTCTCTTGCATACAGTTCCTTTATGTCCTCAAATGCCCTCCAAGCATCCATATATTCCAAGCCTCTCTTCTGACATATTCTGGCTATCATACTATTCATTATTAATTCTCTTCTACTCAGCTTGTCCTTATCATACCTGGACAACACACACACTATCTTCCCTCTGTGAGTTTTTTCTGTACAAACTCAAGCATGAATCTCAGATCTCTCCTCACCTGATTTACACTGCCTCTCAAGTCATTTGTGCCCACCATCACAATCATCTTATCAACCCTTCCACCCCACTTAATTGCCATAGCCACTCTTTCCATCCTTCCTCCAGTCAAACACTCCTCTGGCATCCTATCTTCCACACAATGGATCATCGAGTCTTCATACATCACACCTCTTACCACTCTGTTCCTTGATTGCTCACCTGCATCCTTCACTTTGGCATCTCAATATCCCTGGTTCCAGAACTCCCTTGCATTCTTCTCATTCCCTCACTCGCTCTCTCTCTCCTACTGTTTCTATTCTCTCCTCTTCTATCATTCCCATAACTCTCTCTCATTCCATGTCTTCTAATGTTTCTATTCTCTCAGGTATTATTCCTCATCTCCTCTTCTATCATCCCCATAACCCTCTCACTCTTACTCTGATTTGCCTTGCATTCATCTCTTCCATTCCCTTAATGTCATCTTTCATACTTCTCAACTCACTCCTGAGTTGAGAAGTGTGAAAGATACTTGTCTCTAGGTCAATATTCACCTGGCTGTGACACAACGCTGCCAAGGTCAGTTATGGTAATCTCTAACTCACAAAGTTCTTCCCATTTCCTACATTTTCTGCATATATGTACCCCCCGCTGCCCCTTATCTCACCTGCCACATACTCAACTGCCGAGATGCATACATACCAAGCACCGCATACAACAAAACAAAATGTGTAGCATGCTACGCAAAATGTAGTCCTTAAATGGAGGAGGAGGACTTGGTGACACGCCATTCGTAATTTGAGCTAGGGGTCTACCTCTTCTCTTATTTGTTACAATAAGGTTTCACTGCTATGAAAAACATTGATATACTGTCCAATCATCATTATTTATTGGTGCACAGCCTCCTTCAAGGGGTGTAGATGCTATAATAGTTCAAAGCTATCATTACATTGCTATTTTTCTACAACAAATTTCTTCATAATTGATCTATGATTTCTCAGGTACTATTCCTTGCAGAAGTGTAGGATTTTGGGAGCTATTTTGGAATATGTGTACAATAAAAGTAAAGTAAAAACATATATCAGACTCCACATTCTGTGGCTAGAATGCAAGGATATTCACTCCTCTCTTGCACTTTTCTCTTAGTTGACAAATGTGTGCCAATAATGTAAGTAAGCCATCTGTCTAAAATAAATTAATGATGACAAGAAATCATATTCTTGCTTTAATCCTTTATCCAAGTGTAAGCAAATAAAATTTGCGTGATATATTATCAAGTCCCACAGCTTTATTAACATCTAGTTATCTCAACTCCCCATACACCTCTTGCTCACTTACAGTCAGCCTCTCCTCCACATCATCTAGTGCTCTCAATCTCTCTATGAAGTCACATTCACAAGATTGAAAGACATTTATGAATTGCTCATTAAGTATCTCCACCACACATTCTGCAACAGCTGTCTTTATACCATTTTCTCCTATCAATGTCATCCTTCCATAATCATTCTTTCTTTTGCTGGCTACATATTGAAAGAACTCCTTAGAATTCTTTTTGGCTTCATTAACTGCTGTTCATACCTCTCTTTAGCTACTCTCACCAACCAAGTCACTCTCCTTGCCTGGTCTTGGAATTGATGGTCTTGGAATTGATGGTCATGGAATTGATTATTTCTACTTCTCTTATGCTGCCTTCACAATGTCCTCTTTCTCTGTATTGCATGCTTAATCTCTTTATTCATCCATCTCACACCTACCTTATTTAACCTTCTCATCCTTGGATTACATTTAGACATTGCATCTACTAGATAGTTTTAGAAAACCCCTCAAGATGCATTGATATCTTTTCCAGCTAACTCCTCATTCCATGCTACACCCACAAGCTGTCTCCTGAGCTCTTCAAAATCACCCCAACCTTGTAGTTCCACATATACCCTTTTCTCACAGAGGTGCTCACACTGCTGGCAACCACCCAAACAAAGCCGCCGCCATGTTATTTGCTCTGCCTGTTACTACTCTAAGGGCTAATAATAATGAATTCGTAATTAAGTTTAGGCAAATGAAAATCCACCACACTAATAATACTAGTAGCTCACAACTTTTACAGCAGCTCTTACTCCAACAAATACTCATTTGTACTCAATTATTCCAAGAATACTTATCTCAATCCGGAGTTCTTCTTACACACATCCACTACGCTTGACTCACGAGCACCCTTCCAACACCTGAAGGTCGAAACTGGTCTGGATAGTGATACTTCCCATAATGCATCTCATTATATATGTCTGTAATGATATGTGCTTTGCATTATGGGATATTAAGGCAAGTGATGTGATGCCATCAGCTTCTATATATGAATTGCCCCGTCCTGATGTTACTTCAGGTACAAACTTTGTTTGCATACATTTGGATAAAGGATTAAACCAAGAATATAATTTCTTGGCATCTTTAATTCATAGTATAACCAAGTGGAAAAAATTCCAACATCTGTCTAAAATGATTCCTCAGTACATGGCTTGAGCTGTTACAGAGATAAGAATTTGACCAGTCCTTAACTCTTGGTCTAAGACAAGAGTGTGTTTTAATTGGAACTGTACATAGATACTTTTTTTCTGCTAAAAACCTAGCCCATTATTAAGAGCTCATGAAAAACCAATGGTTGTTGAAGTCGCCTCTGAATGAACCTCGTGTTATGCATCTGTTTGAGAAAAGATTGTTGCTTCCCTCCTAGGTGTTTCCCAAGGAACACACTATGCACAGATTTTATCCAAAGTGAACAAGTTCCTTCTGATTTCTCAATTCTCTTACTATACACAGTATTATAGGTTTACCAACCAATCATTCCTGTGTGGATCCAACATCAAAAGAGAGAGAGAGAGAGAGAGAGAGACATACATAGAGAGAGAAATCTTGAACTAGTTTGAGAATAAGATATAAAAATGACTTATAATATATGTATAAGAAAGACACACACACACACACACACACACACATATATAGATATATAACTAATACATATATATTGTTAAGACATGATGCAGTGGGAATCTGCCTTCTCTCTCAGGTACCTGTCCCATCTTAATTATGGACAGTGCAGCAGAGGAATGGCAAGCTGGCTGCAGTACTTGCCTTTAAACTTCATGGATAGTACAGCTAGCAGATATTTGAAAAATGCTACCACGTACACGACAATTGATGTGCCTGCTCTAATACCACATAAGGTAGGTGAAAAGTTTACAATGTGGTTTGCCAAAAATATTAACATTTTTCAACAATTAATCTTCAGACACTATTCAAACCTGGAAAATGAGAAATTGAGAAAGAATTAGAAAGATTCAAATAGAATGTAATAGGAATTGCAAAGGAATGTTAGAGTTAAAATGCAGCAGAATATATTATACAGGTAGAAAAGATCAACAATACAGAGAAGGAGTTGCAATTATTATTAAAAAACATCTGATCACTTCTCTGCTAGAAATCAGACCAATATCTTCTAGAATAATAGTGTCTAGATTCAAAACAAAAGAGAACATATACCTAAAAATAATTCAAGTATATGCACCTGATGAATCACATGAAGAAGAATATATGGAATTTCTTGAACATCTTCAAGAAGAAATAAACACTGCTAAGAAAATAGATATCACCTTAATCATGGGTGACTTCAATGCTAAAATTGGAACATTCACAGAGGATAAAAGAAATGTAATGGGAAAATTTGGGATTGATGAAACCGATGAACAAGGTGAAATGCTACTAAATTTTTGCAAGTTAAATAACATATTTATTGCTAATACCATATTTTATCACAGAAAAAAATCATAACTTGAACCTCTCCAGATGGAGAAGTTAAAAGTTGTATAGATTATATCAGGGATGAGCAACCTTTGTTCTTCAGTGGGCCACAACTGAAAACCTAATATTCTATATGGGCTGCAATGAATATGATATTAAATACTATAATATATTAATCAAAAAATTTTAATTTATGGGGTAAAATTTCGACATACATTTACAATGAAAAGTTTTTTTTTTTTTTTTTTAATTTGATTTACTTTTTATTAGTAATACTTTCGATATATACACAGGTATATGTACACAATTTTTTTAATCAAAAGAAATTAAATAACTGCTGAAATTTAATTAATTAGATATTTGGCTCTGTTTCTCATCAACAAGCACTTCAATAGTGAAAAGTGTGTTTGAAATTGTGGCTCTATTTCAAACACACTTTTTTTACAATTTTTAGTCGTTTGTCATCAAGGTGATTTCGAAGATCATTTCTTACAGTTTTCGTTTTTGAAAAGAGTTGTTCACACAGATAAGTACTACCAAATAAACGCATTATTTGCCTGGAGTGGGTAGGCAGCAATGGGAATTTATCAGTTGGAAAGTAACTCTTATAAAAGTCAATAAGACAAACATTGTCATTTTGTACAATGACTCACTTTGTCATTGTACAACTGTCCTTGCAAATTGTCAACTTTTGAAGAATGTTCAATTTTATTATGCCTCGTGATGTTATATATTCCTTGAGAACAGATATTTTTTCACAACATATCAAGCAAACAGCATTATCTTTTATGCAAGTAAAAAATAGTCACATGTCCACCTTTCATTAAACTGACGATTTCTGTCTCTCAACTTTGAATTTTCTAGATTTTGACCTTATTGATTAAACACAGGGTTCTGTTTGTAAAAAAAAAGAAAACTTTTTTTGTAAAGATGCAATTTTATAAAAGAAAAAATTATATTAACATTATAAATTTATAACTGCATAGGTTTTGAAAGAACTACTATCAATAAGTTTATTCAAGAATAATGCAACTACTTTCATGTATTGTTAAAGTACGACTGCTCATGTGTGACTAAAAATGCAAATGTGAATGGCATAATCGTGGGAACTATCATTGTGAGCAAATATTTTTCACATGACCTCTTAATGTGTGCTTCATATTAATAACACATTGTGCTTTTTGTTAAAATTTTTGCACTTCAGCTAAATGAAGTGCAATGTTTTGGTGGGCTGCATGCGGCCCATCCACCGTGGGTTGCTTATCACTGGATTTTATAATAATAAACAAAAAAAATAGAAATCTTCAATCAATAATGTAAAAACCCTAAGAAGCACAGATATGGACACAGACCATGAACTTTTAACAGCAAAATTTAAATTTAAAATCACAAAATCAGCTCCACAACCTAAAAGAATAGATGTTCTAAAACTAAAATCAGAAAATCAGAAAAAAATATATATCAAACTTTTAGAAGAAAATCTCAATGACAATCAAATAGAAGATATATGAAAGTTATGGGAAAAAGGAAAAGAAAATATTTTAAAATCAGCAACTAAGGCCCATGGTCATCCCATTAGGACTAATGAGTGGATGACTGGTGAAATTCTGAATCTGCTAAAAGAAGATAAATTATATTAAAAATCACAAAATAAAAGTCAAAAGAAAACAGGAATATCTACAGTTTAATTAAAAAGGAAATAGATTTAAAACATAAACAACAAAAAGAAAAATACCTTGAAGAAAAAGCCCAATGTGAAGAAGCCAATAAAAAACACGATTTAAAGATAATTTTCAGAACAACAGAGAAAATATCTAAAACCTATGTTCCTAAAACAATCACACTAATAGATCAAAATGGAAAAATTACAAGAAACGAAGACAAAATGAAGAAAATATGGTACAAATATTTCACTGTAAACTTTGGAAACAGTAACACAAACCATTTACCAGAACCTAACTCGAGTACCACAGAACCATCAAAAATTCTTGATGAAGAAATACATAAAGCACTCAATGAAATAAAAGATGAGAAAACTACTGGTTTTGATAATATTCCAAAATAATTATGGAAAGAAGGCAGAGAAAGAGTTATAAATTATCTAAGAAAACTATTTAACAAAATAATTATTGAAGAGAAATTTCCTAAAGATTGGAAGATATCAAAAATAATTCCATTGCATAAAAAATGTGAAAAAAAAGATTATGTGCTAACCATAGGCCTATCTTTCTACTTAATCATGTTTACAAGATTTTCTTTCATATTATACAAAACCGAATTAAATCCATCTATGAAGGAATCTTAGAAGAGGAACAAATGAGCTTCAGAAGTGGCAGAGGAACATTTGATACAATTTTTGTAATATAGAGACTAGCAGCATTTACAACAGAAAACAACTCTATTCTTTATTGTTATTTCATCAATTATAAATAAGCTTTCAATACAATAGATAGAAAATACATGATCAAATTCTTTGAAAAAAAACTAACATAGATCCCTATATTATTAATCTCATTAAGCAATGTTATCAAGGCACAATAGTAAAGGCACAAAAGCAATAGTGAAATTTAATAAAATGGAAACAGAAGAAATACATATTGTAAAAGGAGTTATGCAAGGCTGCCACTTTCACCATACTTATTCAATATATATATATATATATATATATATATATATATATATATATATATATATATGTTAAAGATACCAAGCTATTTTAAACCTGGTTTTTACTCCATTTTCCAAGTAAGCAAACAGACAAACAAGTCAAGTTTGCACCTGCAAGTGTTGCAAGTCTAGCTGACCCTGCACATAGTGCAAGACCAAGGCAACTCATGGTAAAAGTAGCATAAGCTCTGATCACTAATCTTAATATTTACCCATAATGCAAAGCACATCTCCTGGAGGAGATGTATGATGCTTTGTATTAAAGGCAAGGGGCCACTACCCAGACCGGTTTCAACCTTTATTGAGGTCTCATCAGTGGGAGCCAGGCTAGAAATACCAAGATTTTAGTAATACAGAGCTTATAAGTATTTTACCAGAACAAGTTACTATAAGGTGTTTTAACCTTATTAAATAAAAATCTCAGGAGGAGATATAAATGTAGAAAGTATTTTACCTTGGGTATAATAAATGTTAAAGATACCAAGCTATTTTAAACCTGGTTTTTACTCCATTTCCCAAGTAAGCAAACAGACAAACAAGTCAAGTTTGCGCCTGCAAGTGTTGCAAGTCTAGGCTGACCCCGCACGTAGTGCAAGACCAAGGCAACTCATGGTACTTTTACCATGAGTTGCCTTGGTCTTGCATTATCTTGGCGAAGATAATGACAAATTAGTGAAGATGGTGGGAGATATTTTATCATTTCCATATTTCCATACCAAGAAGTATGGAATGGAAACTTGGTATTTCCATACCAAGAAGTATGGAATGGAAACTTGTATCTCTTCAAATCATTTGCAATTGCCAAAACAATCAACTCTCCCACTTTGCCTTGCTGCATCCTAATAATCTCACTAATATCATTAATCTTTACACCTAGGAAGCATGATTTAGTGAGGCTCTCATTAAGCACTTCTGTTATCGTGGAGTAGCCTTACTTTCCTTCCTTGCTTAGCTGATCATTCCTGTCACTTTTCTTGCACTTCTTCATTCTTTCTCTTTTTTCAGCTGCACACAACTCAAGATATTTCTGCATTCACATAAGTTCATGCTTTGTGCTGCAAAGGAGTCTGCATAAGCATGCTATCTCTCTCTCTCTCTCTCTCTCTCTCTCTCTCTCTCTCTCTCTCTCTCTTCATTACAATCATTCTTCATTGCATACATGCCATCATTATTATGCTAGTTACTTTTATACTCCCTCTCAATCCTATCCTATCCTCTGTCTCTCTTTATCACTCAAATTTTCATGCTTATTCTTTGTTTCCTCTCTCATCTTCATCCACATGATACACTCATTTATCGAGAGGGGGGACCTCTCAGTGATAGTAATGGAACTTTTCATTCTTGGTCTTTTTCTATACTTTTCTTCCCACATCCTTTGTTGTACTTTTCCAGAATCATATACCCTCCTGTCATCCAGGCCGCTGTAACTGGATCAAACACTTCTGCCATGTTTGCCATGAGGTGCAACAAATGGACATCCTGAAAGATAGAGGCTGGTAGTCTTGCATTACTTTGGCTCCTGCTTTGGTAAGACAAGTTGACAGCCAGTGAGCTTGTCTGCAAGGGTGTTGCACTAACTCTCCTTTCCCCATGGTCTAGGGATGGATCCAAGTTTGCTGCAGTGCTGGTATAGCATCTAGGGTAGCCTTGGCATTTCACTTTTTCTCACATACCACAGAGCCACACATGGCTCTGAAGTGTGTGAAGGTCTCTAGTGGCAAATCAAAAATCAACGTGAGCATGAATCCTTCAAAATCAAATTTTTCAGGGACCCCATTATGCCATAATCAATTATAGATACTATAATACATCACTTGATAACAGCTCAAAATTAAAAGACATCTGACCCACATATAAATATATCATTCTTTTTCATTATCAATGCAGCAGGTGAAATGCCAGTATGAAAAATATTACCCTTAATTATTCAGAAAGGTTAAGAACAATTGACAGAATCTCCCAAAACAGTTCAAAAAACTACATTCCAGTGATATTTTTGTTGAAACATCATGCCACCTATCTTTACTTGTTACATCTGAAGCGCACCATACATTTTACAACACTGAATTGCCCAGCATTGTCCTTTGCCCACACTGCCAATTTATTTAAATCATCTTGTAAGATATCGACATACCTTTATCAACTATTGCCCTCCACAGTTTTGCATTATCAGGAAACAACTGAATGTCTCCCTTCAAATCTTCTGCTATAACATTAATATGCAAAATAAAGAGTAGTGGTCCTAGTACAGAGTCTCAGGGAACTCCATTAATCACCCTCATTTGCCTGGATTCCACTACATCATACATCACCTCTGATGACTATCTATCAGCAACCCCCCCCCCCCCAACCATCCATGCCACCAGCCTCATATCCATTCTCATTTGCTCCAACTTATATAATAGTTTTCCATGTGGTATTCTGTCAGATGCCTTTGCAAAGTCCAGTAGTATCATGGTGTAGCAATTTTCTTTATCCAATTTTGCTGTCTCTCTTATTATAAAACATCGCAGGCAAAACATTCCACTCACTAACTACTCTCCATGCAAAGTACATGCTACTCATCCTCTTACTCCCACCTTATATAGTTTCCAAGAGATGGCCTCTTGTTCTACCCTGGTATCTATTCATTCTATGAAAAATATCTTCTATATTCACTTGGTCACAACCTCTTATCGACTTATACATCTCAACCATATATATCCTCTTCCACATCTTCCTTCTATTCACAAAGCTCTGTAAACAGAACTCCCTGAATCAGTCCTGATTCTCTACATTCCACAAACTGCTTAGTCAATCTTCTCTAGATTATTTCTAATATATCCTCATTTACCATGAAAGAATAGATGACCAAATATATACACAAAATGCAATACAAGGCTTGATTAAAGCCTCATGCACCAGAACCAGAACCTTTTTTACTTTCATGGTTCTCCTCATCACTGCCATATGTGACCCCCCTAAACTTCAAGTCCAGTCCATTATGGCTTCTCCGCCTCATTCAAAGTTTTGTATTCAAAAACATTCTATGCAAATTGGTGTACAATTTGCATTCTATACTTGCCTAATAAATTTCAGAATGTTAAACTTTATCACACTGAACTGGAACTTCACTCATTTGCTCTCATACAATCTATCCAGGTCCTCATCATCCTACAGGATCAGAATAACTGCTAACTCCTCATTGTAATCTCAAGCTTTGCATCACATTCAAGAAGCTGTATATCTCCAGTTAACCAATTCCTAAAAAATCATTAATATATAAGGTAACTAACAACAGCACCAAAAACATATACCCTTGTAATAAACCACTAGTGATGTATTCCTCTTTCAGACTACCACCCATACATACACAAGTTGCTGCAGCCACTTACCTGTCCAACTCATCAATCTAGTATCAAATTCCATCTGGTCCAATTTAATTACCAACCTGTCATTAGCAATCTATTAGGGGTCTTTGCAAAATCTCATTGTATGTGCATTTCTCATGTCCAAGGCATT
The DNA here is from genome assembly GCF_054136105.1 of Typopeltis vanoorti. Classification (NCBI taxonomy): domain Eukaryota; kingdom Metazoa; phylum Arthropoda; class Arachnida; order Uropygi; family Thelyphonidae; genus Typopeltis; species Typopeltis vanoorti. The sequence goes on along the minus strand of NC_143552.1, from coordinate 64,937,727 downwards.
TGTCATCTTTAGCATTAAGCAACACAGTAATTACTTAATTTTTTAAAAAAACACACTTAAAAGATTTGTATGTATACTGAAGAGAATAATATTATCTGTCTAGAATAAAGAACCAAACAATATATATATATATATATATAGCATTTGTTTTTAAGTTACATTCTATACAGATTATTACAAATATCAATGGGGATAATGTACAATCTACATTTTGCCAGAATTAACATCAAACCATCTTTTATATCTCCTTCAATTGTGACTGCTGATTTATAAGTTTAGCAGAAGCTAAACTTATAAATTTTGCTTCATCTTCTTGTATACTCATAAATATCATATTGCACATTTAATTCAATCAGTCATTTCAGTTCAATTCAATTTAATTACTTGCATACCTTTCTGTCATCTTCATTTATTAAAGTCACCTCTCATAACCATTATATAAAAATAAAAAATAAAAAATAAACAACAGTTTTAGAAAAACAATTAGCAAAATTTTTAATAACACTATATTGGTGAATATTTATCAATTATCAACAGCTATTTTGGGTATTACTCTTACCAGACACAAATGAATAGTAGTTATTATTCAAAAATAAATGAAACTTACTCGCACTGGCCTGTTTGGAGATCACATTGCAACTTGCCATAATTAACTCCAAGTGGATTACAACTACATTCCTAAAAAAATAATCAGAGTCAGCAACAGTAATCATTACTCTTCCCTCAAAATATATGCTTCTTATTACATTTAATTCAATTACTTTAGATATCCTCTTCAACTATGGCATGAACCCAAACATATTTCTTTTTTTAATATTTTGCTCACAGACAACATTAACGTGCTATAGCTTTGCAAGCCTTTCATGAGAAATGACATATGTGATTTTTTTTTTTTTTATGCTGAACCCATACACAAGAGGTTGGTTGATCAACCTATAGTATGTTAGTGTCATGTATGGGTAGTGTGCTGAGGAAGGAGAAACATTAATATTTGATTTGAAGGTCTGTATACCGTATTCCTTGGGAAACACATAAGGGGGACACTGTTCAACAATACATTTCTGCTACTGTTGAACAGTAGCAGGAATGAAGGAGGAGGAAAAGAAGCTTGTTCTGTGGGTTTCAAGGTGCACTGTGAAGAGATATTGGGGAGCAGCTGCACAATGTTCCAAAGGACTTAGTACTGGGTGGGGGAATAATTCATCGTATTTTAGATGAACATTTGCCAAGGAAATATTTACAGAATACACATATTGGAGAAAACCAAACATCTGTGTGAAAGTGGGAGGAGTGAGTTGGTAAGCGATGGGTTATTAATCAATCTAATTTCCTTCCTCTGTATTGAGTTAAGCATTTTATGAGAGCTCTTAGGAGCCCCACTCCAAATGTGAGAGCAGTATTCAAGCTGAGGAAGATTTGTGATGTGTATAAGGTTAGCAGTTGTTTGGAGGTTTTTTGGCTTGAGGAAACAGTGCCTTTTTTTTCTTTTTTTTTTCTTTTTTTTTTTTTGGAGGCAACAGTTGTGATGTGTTTATGCCAGGAAAGCCTTGATGTCAGGGTGATTCCAAGAGAAAGCTCATCCTGTCTAAGGATTAGAGTGTTGTCAAGGATAATAGCAGAAGAAAATTGTTCTTTTTTGTGAGAAATAAGGCAAAAGTGGGTTTTGCTAGCATTGAAATTGATGATCTTATGTGAACCCCATTGGAGGATGGCTTGGAAATCAGAATTATGGGCAATGGAAACTGATGCTCTGTAAGTTAAGTTGAGGTGATTCGTGTAGTGCAAGGTTAGTCAGATGAAAGGGAAGAGTGCAATGTGCTGTCATCTGCAAAACTGTGTGTTGGCTTGGTGGTCCACTGAAATAGGTAATTTATATATAGAAGGAAGAGATGGTGAGAGAATAGAACCTTGTGGAACCTCAGCATTAGTTGGATAGTGAGAGGAATAAGGAACCATCCACCATTCACACATAGCATGTGTCCATTCAGAAAGCTGGCAATCCAATTGCAGATGTCATGGAACAGACTAATTGATGGTCTATCCCATGATATCAAAATGAGATTCACCAAACTTCTTCATTGTTTGTCCAGAGATGGGGTAAATAAGTAAATAGTTTTCCTGTTGGTCACCAGTGGAGGAATCCATACTGGAGGTCATTTATTAGCTGGGTGATTTCAAGGATGCAGGATTTGATGGTGCTCTCTTTAGAAACTGTTCCATCACAAAAGAAATAAAAATAAATTGAAGTTACATGATGCGAGATATGAACCATTAGGATAAAATATATAGTTGGTTGTTTCAATTAGCCAGAAGGTGCAAAAGGAAGATGTGAATGACATGGATTGTCAAATTATTATTATTATTCAGGCCTCCATGGAGTCAAAAGACTCATCGTGGGAGGTCCTTCCTAAGAACATAAAGTCTGTCAAGACTCATCGAGGGGGAGGCTCCCCCCCCTCAGAGAAACACAAAGTCTATCATACAACTCCTTAAACTCATTGACCGTTCTCGCTCTCACCACTCCATCAGGCAATGCATTCCACGGTTCAACCACCCTCCACACAAAGAAACCACTCCTCACCCTCTTGCTCACAGTTTCCTTTCGTAACTTCCAGGGATGGCCTCTTGTCATCACTCCTTCCTGCTGTTCAACCAAGCAAAAGAACTCCCTAGTGTCAACCCTGTAACCACCTCTCAACAGTTTAAAAGTCTCAATCATATCACCTCTCCTTCTTCTATCCACCAAACTCTGCAGTCCACATTCCCTCAGCCGATCCTCATAACCAAAATTGTACAGTCCTGAAACCAACTTTGTCATCCATCTTTGTATCCATTTCACAGCTAATTTATCCCCTTCAAATCCTGGGGACCAAATCTGAGAACAATAGTCCAAGTGTGGTCTGATCAGAGACTTATACAACGGAATGATAACCCTCTTATCTCTGCAGGTCAGTGTCCTTCTCATAATTGCAGCAATCATCTGTGTTACCTTCACCACCTTTGCAATATGTCCCCTAAACTTCAGGTTTCTATCAATCATCAACCCCAGATCTCTTGTCTCCCCTACTTCGTCCAGTATAACTCATCCCATAGAGTATGCAGCATCCCATCGATGTTTCCCAAACCTCAAGACCTTACATTTTGCTGCATTAAACCAAAACCCCCATTCATTTGCCCATCTATTTAGCTTATTTAAATCCTCTTGCAGGGCTACCACATCTGCACTATTACTAATAATCCTTCCCAGCTTTGCATCATCTGCAAACAACTGAATATCCCCTTGTAATCCACTGACAATGTCATTGATATAAAGGTTAAACAATATAGGTCCTAGTAAGAGCCCTGTGGGACCTCACTTGTAACCCTCTGCATCCTTGAAACTGCTCCACCATACACAACTCTCTGATACCTATCAGACAGCCAATCCTGAATCCAGTTGACCAATCTGACATCCAGATCCATGTGCTGCAACTTAAATATCAGCTTATCATGTGGCACCCTGTCAAATGCCTTCACTAAGTCTAAGAAAATTGCAGCATATATCTTTCCCTCATCTAATGTTCTTGTAACTTTATTATAAAAGGATAGCATATTGCTAAAACAAGAGCACCCTTTCACAAATCCATGTTGACTCTCACAGATAACATTATCCTCATCTGCCCAATGCTGTATACGGTCCCTCACTACTTTCTCCAAGATCTTAGCAACTACTGATGACACACAGACTGGCCTATAATTAGACACTTCCAGTCTGTTACCACCCTTATACAATGGCATTATCTTACCTTCCTTCCATTCCCTGGGCACCTTTGGCGAAGCCAGACTTTCATTGAAAAGCCAGATTAAAGGCACTGTCAGTTCCCTAGCACATTCTCTCAAAACTCATGGTGAAATACCATCCAGTCCCAAAGCTTTACTGACATCCAGAGTACTCAGTATTATTTAGGAGTACTGTAACATCTCTACGCTGCATGGAACATGTCAGGAAAGAACTATTCCACAACAACAATTGGTTTCTGTTGCACGACAACATGCCCGTGCACTGTCTGTAAAGCAGTTTCTGACTACAAAGTTGCTCTGTGTGATCGATCATACCCCCTATTTATCAGATTCGACTCCTGCAGACTTTTTCCTCTTCCCGAAGATGAAATGTGCCTTGAAAGTGGAATGATTAGGAGACACTGAGGACATCCAAAACAGCGTGACCCAGAGACAGAAGGAGGTTCCCCATTCAGAATTTCCACCATGCCTTCAAACACCTATATGACAGATGTAAATATTTGTGTGGATTAGTGGAAAGAGATTATTTTGAATTTGTATAACTGTCAATTCCATATATAGTCCTTTGTTTTGATACTTCATAGGCAACTTGGAGCAGTGCCATAGCAAAAGAAATGGCAATGGAAAGATAATAGTATGTAGGAGAAATAATCAAGAGGTATATATGGAAAGTAGTATCAGACTGCATATTCAGGATAATCTTCTGTTGGTCTTGTCTTTCCTTTATAATCTACCAAACCAACACGGATATAAACACACAAGTCAATAATGCATACGCAAAGATCATATCAACATTCAACACAAAAACTAGAGGTTAATAGTAACCACAAAAATAGAGACTCGAACAATTTGCACTGATGAGTAGGATCTGAAAAATGAGTTTGCAAAATATTTATATAGCTACAACAAGAAAACAATTAATGAATCCTTCACACAATTGCTAAGAAAAAAGATACAATAAGGCCATTCCTTCTATTAGGAGAATATCTAAGAAAAGAGAGAAGAACAAACACCACAAAAATATTGTATTCTCCAAGAGAATACAATATTTTTGTGGTGTTTGTTATTATTGTATTCTCCAAGAGAATACAATATTAAGGCTCCATTCTAATTACCCACAAATAGCATAAAAAAGCATACTTAGTTACTCTAACAATCCCCTATCTCCCTTGGCTCACCCAGAAGGATAGCAAATCCAGAACTTTACACTGAAAAGAGGAAAAACAGACTATACAATTCCAATAAGGAATTGTATATCTGTTTTTGGAGAAAGTAGTGAAGGACCATATACAGCATTGGGAAGATGAGGGTAATGTTATCTGTGATAGTCAACATGGATTTGTGAAGGGGCACTCTTGTTTTAGCAATATGCTAGCCTTTTATGATAAAGTTACAAGAGCATTAGATGAGGAAAATGCATATACTGCCATTTTCTTAGACTTAGCGAAGGCATCTGACAGGGTGCCACATGATAAGCTGATATTTAAGTTGAAGCACTGCAACTTAAATATCAGCTTATCATGTGGTTGTCAGATCAGCTTATCATCTGGTTGTCAGATGCAACTGGATTCAGCATTGGCTGTCCAATAGGTATCAGAGAGTTGTGTATGGTGGGACAGTTTCAAGGAGGCAGAGGGTTACAAGTGGGGTACCACAAGGCTCAGTACTGGGATCTATATTGTTTAACCTTTATAACAATAACATTGTCAGTGGATTGCAAGGAGATATTCAGTTGTTTGCAGATGATGCGAAGCTAGGAAGGATTATTAGTAATAGTGCAGACGCAGCACTATTACTAATAATCCATTACTAATAACCCCCATTCATTTGCCCATCTAGATAGATGGGCAAATGAATGGGGGTTTTGGTTTAATGCAGCAAAATGTAAGGTCTTGAGGTTTGGGAAACATTGATGGGACGCTGCATACTCTATGAGAGGAGTTATACTGGAGGAAGTAGGGGAGACAAGAGATCTGGGGGTTGATGATTGATAGAAACCTGAAATTTATGGGACGTATTGCAAAGGTGGTCAAAGTAACACAGAGGATTGCTGCAATAATGAGAAGGATACTGACCTGCAGAGATAAAATGGTTATCACTCCGTTGTATAAGACCCTGATCAGACCACACTTGGACTATTGTTCTCTGATTTAGTCCCCAGGATTTGAAGGGATAAATTAACTGTGAAAAGGGTAAAAAGGTGGACAAAGATGGTTTCAGGACTGTACAATGATAGTTATGAGGATCGGCTGAGGGAATGTGGATTGCAGAGTTTGGTGGATAGAAGAAGGAAAGGTGATACAATTGAGACTTTTAAACTGTTGAGAAGTGGTTACAGGGTTGAGACTGGGGAGTTCTTTCGCTTGGTTGAACAGCGGGAAGGAGTGAAGACAAGAGGCCATCCCTGGAAGTTACAAAAGGAAACTATGAGAAAGAGGGTGAGGAGTGGGTGAACCATGGAATGCATTGCTTGATGGAGTGGTGAGAGCGAGAACGGTCAATGAGTTTAAGGAGTGGTATGATAGACTGTGTTTCATAGGGAGAACCTCCCCTCGATGAGTCGTGATAGACTTTGTGTTTCTTAGGAAGGACCTCTCATGATGAGTTTTTTGACTCCAGGAGGCCTGAGTAATAATCATATCACTCTTCTTCCTCCTATCCACCCCACTATAAACTGCATCTTCTCAAGCTTTCTTCATGTTCAACATTCCAGAGATCAGAAACTATTTTTATCAGTCACATCTCGACCATTACCAACGTATCTTCATTTTTTTCAAAACAAGTGAAAATCTGCACACAGTAGTCCATATGTGGCCTAATCAAGGCCTTAAATACAGTAATCCCTTGATTAATGCATCATTTGTTTTCGAATTTGATTAGTGCGCCTCTAAAATTCAATTAGTGCACCTATATACATCTTAAAAATAAGTTACAGATTTTAAAAATTTTCTATCCATACATTTTTATGGCTATCTATTTTAAAAAATCACTCACCAGAATGAAATAATTTAGTTACCGATTTAAAACATTTTACAAAGTTATTTTAATGGCATACTACACTATGTATATTATGGTCCAAATTTTTACCGCCAAAATTTATGTCATCTGCTATAGTACGCCTACAGATTCGAGACCATTTGGCACTTCTGTGCATGTTGCAAAAAGGAGAATCCATTCTGATAATAGGGTAATCACTCTGTCTTCTGGGATGAGTTGTTTATTATTATCACACGTCGGAAAATTACCTTCTCTTTTATGATTGTTGTAGTTTTTAAAGTGGTAACTATTTTGCTTGTATAACAGTTGGGAAATTTTATCTATAAAGCAAGTGATTTCATGTGTTGGCAACCAATTCCTACATCCATTTCTTTCTCCCTTTCAATGATAACATCCAAGTTAATTAACTCTCATTCTGAAGAATCGAGTGATTCCGACCTGATAAATTTAGATGCACAACGGGAAGATCCCGAAGAATATGAAGAAATTTAACCACTGATAGTCAGCCAAAAGAGATTTCACAGAAACAATTTGAAAATATTTTTTGTACAATCGAAGTTTTTAAGCAGCAATGCTCAGAGGCTGACCCTGATTAAGAGAGAAGTAGTAAAATTTGCAGAAGAGTAGAAGAGGCAATTGGGCCATACCGTCAGTTGTATGAAAAAAAGAAACAAAATGCCAGCCAAACTACGTTAGCTCAATTCTTTGTTAAGAAGTAGAATAATAAAATTTATATTCTGAATATGTTTTATTGGCTTTCAGCTTCATGGTTTTCCTTTAACTAGGTCCTGAGACATACCTTAATTCCTTTATAAAAAAATTGAGGTTCAAAAAAGAAATTTGAGGGACGAATTATGCTTTTTCCCATAGGTTATTGTATTTGATTATTGCATTTTCGATTAATGCGCCTGTTTTAAAGAACGCATTAGGTGTACTAATCGAGGGATTGCTGTACTCTTTGGAATCTGAATATCCTTATTTCTAAAGTCACTGAAATCTGCATCATTGCCAGAATTTGTTGTGTTATCCTCATAATCTTGGCAATGTGTCCTCTAAATTTTAAACCCTTATCCACCATCACCTGAAGATCACTTATTTCTTCCATCTCCTACAATATATTCTCACCAAGAGTAAATCCCATCACTGCTGTCCAAGTTTTAAAATCTAATGTTTCACAACACTGAACTGGAATCTGCACTGTAGTGCCCATTCACTAAATCTCTTCAAGTCTTCATCTAATGCCACAACATCTGCTCTACTTATCATAGTTCATCCCAACTTTGCATTATCTGCAAACATATCCCCATTCAAATCTTCCTCAATATCAATAACATACAGCATTGGTCCTAAAACATACCCCCTGAGACACACACCACTAGTGACTTTCCTCTTTGGGGGATACTGCTCCCCCATACATAACTTGCTGACATTTATCAGAAATCCAATCTCCAATCCAATGTGTTTGTCTAATATCCAACCCCATCCACTCTAGTCTGACTATCAACTTATCATGCAGTAATATCACTTTCCTTTGTCCATTGGAGCTGTCACCTTATTGTAATAAATAACCAGATTACAAAAACATGACCTTCCTTTAGAAAATCTGTGTGCTGTCCATCAAATAGAATGCAACTGTTGACAACCCCAGTTCTTGATCCTGGTTCTTGCCAGCTACTCCAACATTTTAACCACAACACCTGATATACAGATTGGCCTATAATTTTATGCTTGAGTTCTGTCACCTCCCCATATGAAACAGTACAATCTTGTTCTTCCTTCCACTCCATTGGAACTTGATCCAATGTAAAACTCATATTAAATGAATACACGTCAAGGCAGAGGTCAGCTTCCTGGTACATTCCTTCAAAATACATAGTAACATATCAACAAATCCTACAGCCTTATCCTAACATCAACTTTGCTCAATTCCCCCATATACCTCTGACTAACTGACAGTCAGTCTCTCCTTCTCATCATCCACTGCTCTCAAACTCTTCATGATGCATTCAAAAAGATGTGAAAAACCTTTGTGAACTGTTCATAAAATATCTCAAATATATCCTCCACAGCAGTTGTCCTTATATACAATTTTCTCCAAACAATGCCATACTACCATAATCACTGTTTTCTTGCTGTCTATATATTGAAAGAAATCTCTACAGTGCTGTCATAGTGCACTTCTGCTACCTTATCAACCGAGTCACCCTGCTTGCCAATTCTTTATACAACTCATGGAATTAATTATTACAACTCATCTTATGTTGTCTCCTTGAAAGGTATATGTGAAACTGTATATGTGAAATATAATAAATTTAGTTTAATCCTTTATCCAAGTGTGAGCAAACAAATTTGCACCTGAAAGTATCTTCAGGACTGGGGTAAGGTGGTACAACACCAGGCAACTCGTTGCAAAGGTGGAGCAAGCTAACATTACTCCTATCTTAGTATCTCCCATAATGCAAAACACATCTCCTTGCAGATATGTATAATGTTATGCATTAAGGGAAGGTACACTACCCAGACTAGTTTCGACCTTTATTGAGGTCTCTTCAGTGGGAGCCAGGCCCAAGTGGGGATACCAAGCAGAAGCATTAGCAAGGTCATCTCTACCTATAGGAGTTGCCAAACGGTGTGCCATCTTTTTATTAAATTACTCTGGATTTAGAGAAAGATGTTGAAAGTTTATTTTTCACTTGGTTAGACTATAATAAATTTTGTTTAATCCTTTATCCAAGTGTGAGCAAACAAAGTTTGTGCCAGAAAGTATCTTCAGGACTGGGGTAAGGTGGTACAATGCCGGGCAACTCGTTTCAAAGGTGGAGCAAGCTAACATCACTCCTATTTTAGTATCTTCCATAATTCAAAACACATCTCCTTGCAGATATGTATAATTTTATGCATTAAGGGAAGGGCCACTACCCAGACTAGTTTCGACCTTTATTGAGGTCTCTTCAGTAGGAGCCAGGTCCAAGTGGGGATACCAGGCAGAAGCATTAGCAAGGTCATCTCTACCTGCCCAATAGTAGAAATAACAAAATTAGTAGAAATAATAGTAGAATAGTAGAAATAGTAGAAATAACAAAAGTAGAAATCCCAATAGTAGAAATAACAAAAGTAGAAATAACAGAAACTAGTCTGGGTAGTGGCCCTTCCCTTAATGCATAACATTATACATATCTGCAAGGAGATGTGTTTTGCATTATGGGAGATACTAAGATAGGAGTGATGTTAGCTTGCTCCACCTCTGCAATGAGTTTCCCGGTGTTGTACCACCTTACCCCAGTCCTGAAGATACTTTCAGGCGCAAACTTTGTTTGCTCACATTTGGATAAAGGATTAAACTAAATTTATTATACTCTAACCAAGTGAAAAATAAACTTTCAACATCTTTCTCTAAATCCAGGGTAATTTATTAATAAAGGGTGGCACACCATTGGGCAACTCCTATAGGTAGAGATGACCTGCTAATGCTTCTGCCTGGTATCTCCACTCGGGCCTGGCTCCCACTGAAGAGACCTCAATAAAGGTCGAAACTAGTCTGGGTTGTGGCCCTTCCCTTAATGCATACCATTAGACATATCCGCAAGGAGATGTGTTTTGCATTATGGGAGATACTGAGATAGGATTGTTGGTAGCTTGCTCCACCTTTGCAAGGAGTTCCCTGGTGTTGTACCACCTTACCCCAGTCCTGAAGATACTTTCAGGTGCAAACTTTATTTGCTCACTTGGATAAAGGATTAAACAACATTTATTATAGTCTAACCAAGTGAAAAATAAACTTTTAACATGTGTATGTGAAAGGTATTATATACCTTTCACATACGCATGTTGAAAGTTTAGCCTTCTTTCTCTGTACTGCATGCTTAATGTCTTCATTCATCCATTTTACACCTACCTTATTTAACCCGGCATTAGTAAGGTGGGGTATTACAGTTATTTCTTTCTATATCTTTGAGGTCTGTGACACCCCACCTTACTAATGCCAGGTTAGCTTTCTGACCTTTGGAATTCATTTAGACATTGCTTCTACTAGACAGTTCTCGAATATTATCCAAGCAACATTCATCTCCTTTCCAGCAAACTCCTCATTCCATGCTACAGCTGCAAGTGGTTTCATGAGCTTCCCATAATCACCAGCCTTGTAGTTTCACATATACCTTTTCCTCAAAGAAGTCCTCACATGGTTGGCAACCACCAGTGACTCTCACCAACTGGAGGGAGATTTCACACCTTATTTATTATTATTATTATTATTATTATTATTATTATTATTATTATTATTATTATTATTCCTGGCACCTCCAAGGAGTCCAAAAACTCATCGCGGGAGGTCACCTAGAACTGTCTCAACCACTACACTGAACCTCTACTACGAATCATCTCCATCAACACCATCTACTGCCCACCTCCTCCACCACTACAACTAGTATTATTATGTTGGAGGTATAATGGATTTTTTACAACACTCAAAAAGAATTAAATTAGAATTTAATGCTTCCTATATTTCGTCCTAGTCACTAGGGCATCTATGGGGATTACAAAAACAATTAATGTAACATGCACACAAAAACTTACAATACTAAGCCCAACCACGTGGGTGACACTAAAGTCCTATCTAGGTGGAGCGCCCTCTAAGGGCGGTAGTAGGTGGCCTGGAATGTAAGGTGGGATCTCTGGTGATGAGTGTTTCCCAAATCTTCGGAAGCTTAATGCAACTGTATTTGTTAAGATTTGGTTGATTTCTGAGAGCTGCTGCTGCTTCTAAGAAAAGTCTCACTTTCTTGAATTTGCTGTGGTGGAGCATGGTGGTTTTCTTCCATGATACTCTGTGGGTGGTGTCCAAAACATGGTCAGCCAAGCCTGAATGGCCATAGTTGTGTTTAACGATGTACGACTTGTGTTCCTCCAGGCGGATGGATGCTGATCTGCCTGTCTGTCCAAAGTACGCAAGCTTACAGGAACAGGGTACTTTGTAAACTCCAGGCAGAGAGAGAGAGGAGGGAGCTGATCTTGGAATAACAAAATCTACAAGCAGATAGAAGGAACTGCCATGGGTTCCCCCCTCTCACCCCACCCCCCCCTTGCCAATTTCTATATGGAAGATTTCGAAAAACGAACCATAGACTCAGCCCCACTCAAACCTTCTATCTGGCTAAGATATGTAGATGATGTGTTCTCCATTTGGCCTTGGCCCAGACACATTAGACTCCTTCCTCGGTCATCTCAATAGCCTACATCCAAGAATTCAGTTTACTATGGAAAAGGAAAAGAACAATTGTTTACCCTTCCTAGACATTTTAGTCACGTGCCTGCCTAATGATACACTTGCCTTCACTGTATACAGAAAACCCACACACACAGGCAGATACATTCACAAACTCTTCCACCACCACCCCTCACAACAATATGGCATCATTAAAACCCTTACCAATAGAGCCCACAATCTTTGTTCAAGTGGAACCGCTCTCACTACTGAGCTTAACCACATACACAGAACTTTCCTCTCCAATGGCTACAGCGAACACAGTATCAAAAAAATAATCAATTCCTCCCCCATTCCCCGTCCCTCTCGTCAACAAGAATTTAAAAATGCCATCACCATACCCTACATCCGAGGCACCTCGGAAAAAATAGCCAAGATACTAAAAAAGTATAACCTACACACAGCATATAAGCCCTACCGCAAACTTTCTACCCTTATCCGTTCTACGAAAGATCAGCTCCCTCCTCTCTCTCTGCCTGGAGTTTACAAAGTACCCTGTTCCTGTAAGCTTGTGTACTTTGGACAGACAGGCAGATCAGTCCATCCGCCTGGAGGAACACAAGTCGTACATCGTTAAACACAACTATGGCCATTCAGGCTTGGCTGACCATGTTTTGGACACCACCCACAGAGTATCATGGAAGAAAACCACCATGCTCCACCACAGCAAATTCAAGAAAGTGAGACTTTTCTTAGAAGCAGCAGCAGCTCTCAGAAACCAACCAAATCTTAACAAATACGGTTGCATTAAGCTTCTGAAGATTTGGGAAATACTCATCACCAGAGGTCCCACCTTACATTCCAGGCCACCTACTACCGCCCTTAGAGGGCGCTCCACCTAGATAGGACTTTAGTGTCACCCACGTGGTTGGGCTTAGTATTGTAAGTTTTTGTGTGCATGTTACATTAATTGTTTTTGTAATCCCCATAGATGTCCTAGTGACTAGGACGAAATATAGGAAGCATTAAATTCTAATTTAATTCTTTTTGAGTGTTGTAAAAAATCCATTAAACCTCCAACATAATGTCCTCACAGCACTTAAGCCTCTACACAAGAACACTACAACTAGTATTCTATGTCTGTAAATTGCATGTGTTCTGAAGGGCCAATTTGTCTGTATGTGGGATGAAAAATCTGAGTTTCCGGGAGAAAAACCCTGCTACCTCCATATGAGATCGGCTAACTGACCTTCGATTGAAAATCGTCCAGATAAAGATTCCTCCCGTCACCGAGAATCGAACTTAGGCCTATTCCAATCGAAGGGCGCAATGTACCGTCGTTCTTCCAATTGCGCTATAGAGGTGCTATAATAATAATAACAATATAATAACAAATTTATAATAACAAATCTGATGAGATGATCAAATCCAAGACTCTCAGACAGTATGTAACAGTATGCTGTTACATACTGTCTGAGGTAGTTGTCCCTCAAATTCTTAAGAAACTCATTTTCTTTACTTCTATTTGTTATCTTGTGAACCCAATCTATATTGCCATAATTAAGATCACCCATAATGATCACCCTTTTCCTTTTTACTTTGGTAATTTGCTTATATATTTCATAGTCACTATCCTCCACATTACCAGGTGTATAGTAACAACTGACAAAGTATTTTATTCTATCCACCTCTATTTCCCACCATACTGCCTCAAAACCATTTCCACTATTTCCCCATTGCATCTCTGCTTTGTATGGACATAACTCTTTTGCTGTCATCAATAGCAAATTCTCTACCTCCTTTTCTTATTCATGAAATACATCATACCCTTCCATCACTATTTTTTCAAGGATGTCATCCTCATCCAATCATGTCTCACTTATTCCAGCAATTTTTGGGTGGACGAACTCAATCGATGCAACCATTTCATTTCCCTTGTTTCTGATAATTCTAGCATTCATATACAAACATAAGAGCTCATTCCTGGATCTATAACAAGTTTCACTGATTCCACTTATTAGATATGACTTCTCCATACCTTCCTAGCCATTTCTTTTTCTCCTTACTCATCCCAGAACAGTCCTTAAATCCAACTGTTATTTCTACATTCCAGGCCACCCCATTCCCTTGTCTGCACACATGTACACATCCTCTATGAGCAATCTTCTCACAGTGTGTTCCCATGTCCACCCTGAGTTTCTTTGTTTTCTGGTTGTCTTCTTACACACTTTGTTCTCTCATTTTCTACAATCATGCTACCCACCTCTTTATTCATGACTACCACTTCAATGTCTCCTTCCTTACTCTCCCACTCTATCACATCACTTCTTTCTGAGATTCATTCTCTGCACTCATTTCTCTAACTACCAGCATCAGTCTCTCCAAATGACTCATGCCAAAACCATTCAAATGCAGTTCAATTCACCCTTCAAACTCATTCCACACATTAAGAAACTGCACCCTTTTATCTTCACACATCTCCACTAAAATATCATTCATAATCCTTGCTTTCTGCGTCATCTCATCACTGTCATACCTGGACAACACACTGACTACCTTTCTATCACACTATTACTTTTATCCTTTTCAACAACCTCCTGATAACCAATCTTTCACTCTCCTTGTTTCAGTCAAGTCATCTGTCCCCCACTACCTCATTTTCTCGCATTACTCCTGATATCCAACACTTCAATCGCACTATTCATTTTATTTCCCAGAAAACAAACATTGTACAACTTCTCATTTACTATACTTCTAATAATTGAATTCCTATATCCCACCAATTGCAGGTCTTTCATTACCTCTTTCATACCGACATCATTTATTTTTGTCTTCTTGATGATGTCTTAATAGAATGGTAGAACTCCAAAAAAACAGGAAAATTAGATATCAATTTATAATGATGTGTTATGAACAATAAATAGAACATAGAAATGACAGGACTGCAGATAATTAAGCTAAACAATAGTAATCTAGGCAGTTCTACTTATTCAAGTGTTTAATTATTACTTTGACTATTTAAATTTTGCTCTTCTTCTTTTTTCTTTCATATTCTTTTCGACATACTTGTGCCATATCGTTTTTTCATTTCACGCATTAACACACTGAATCAGTGAATAATATTTATTCAAAGGCCATATATATCAATCTGAAAATTACAAGCTATCAGCAGTAGCAAAAAGGAGTTGAATACAAAGTAGAACATGAATAATGAATTGAATTTGAAACAGTCAGAGCCACATGACATTATACATAAAACAAAGCAAAAATATAACTGAGAAACATTGTATTATTAGTTATTAATTAACTTTAATGATACATGATTAAAATGAGACTCTCCAATCTTTGATAGTGAAAGACGGTTGTTCTAATTCAAGTTTGGACAATGGAGTAGATCTACTGCACTTTCTTAGAAGAAATTCAAATTTGTAGCAACCAGGGCCAGCTCTACCAACGGCACAACATGTGCATATGCATGGGGTGGCATATTTTGGGGAGATGGCAAAATTGGCCTAAACTATACGAAAAATAAATCATAAAAAAAGTAATTTATTCCTTCTCTGTTGAAACCAGACTTCCGGATGTTGTTAGTTAAATTTTTTACATAATAAAACTTTATTGTACTGTATATTTTTTAAAAATCATAATCATTTAAATAATGTAGTATTATGTTGCGTTTAACATCGCACTGTTAGTGTTAATATCAGACAATGTGACAATAGCAGAACACCTTCTATCTTGCATTCATTGCTGGCCATGAGTTGACTGACCTAAAGGTAAATTTCACTTAACCAATGAGACCAATCATAACGAGATAATTGATTAAGAGTAAACCAATTAAAGAAATAGAAACAAAATACATAAATAGAGTTGTGCAGTGATTGTTAATAATACTTCTTTTGATATAATTATTAGGATTTAGCTTTTAAAATAATTTTAACATTCCAACATGTCTGATAAAGGAAAAAAACTATCAGGAGCAGAATATCGCGAATGAAAATCGGAAACAGTATGCAATATTCAGAAACAAAGTGGGGCTTTGCATAAACATCTAAAAACTGAAACGGCTAATGTAGTACAAAAGAAAATAAGTGAAAGGACCGAAACCAAAAATTCTGAGCTCATGGCAAGTACTTTAATTGTCCCAGTAATGTCAATATTAGTAACAATGAGGGTGAAAACGAAACTGATTTACATCTTCCTCTTCAAAAAAATTAAGTAATGAACTTGAAATGAACATTAATCCAGCAAGATGGAACCCCTCTTTAAGTGATGCTGAAAGACTGGAAATCGTAATGAAAGGTCCGCCAGCAAAACTAAAAAGTGATTTCTTTTTTCCACTCAGGTCTAATGGTGGGAAATTTTCATGAAATTATTACACTAAGGAACTAAGCAATGGAGAACATGATTAATCAGTAATGGTTAGTGTATTCTGAAGAAAAAGAGTCTGTATTTTGTTTTTTGTAAGTTGTTTTCCAGTAATAAAATTTCATTTAATACTGACAGATATAACAAGTGGGGGCATTTATATCTGTATCTTAATGAACACGAGTTCCATAAGAAGTGGATTGAGTTATTGTCTAGGCTTAAATTAGAACAGATGATTGATTCAATGCAACAAAAATTATTAAATGCAGAGGCTCAACACTGGAGGAGCATAATAGCATGCCTAATTGCCACTGTTCAATTTTTAGCTCAACAATGTTTGCCCTTTCAGGCAACATCTGATAAATTGCATGTTTATAATAATGGCAATTTTTTAAAGCTTATTGAATTAATTACCAGATTTGATAATGCAATGTCTGAACAAGGGGTGCTTAAGGGTCAAAGCTGTATAACTGAGATGAGACCTCCACATAGCCTTTAAAGGAATGCGGAGAACCAACCAGGGCTTCTGACCTAATGTCCAATCCTCACCTTCTCGTGGTGCACCCTGTTGGGTATCTACTTTGATACTGAACGAATGAGGATGGGCTGGCAATTTGGGATTTAGCAGACCAAACTGTATTCTTATTGGTTAAACCAAAATAAAAAATGATGGTACAACATGACAAAATTTCATGCCGGCTGAGGAATCACCCGGTTAAACAAGGCCCCTGTTGTTTTCACCAGGGAACCAGGGCAAACAGCGAAAAGTCACCTACTGGAACAAATCTGAAAACAAACCCCAACTCAACATCACCAGAGTTAAAGATCAGTACTATCGATGTAAGAAGCCTGAATGGCAAAGAAATGGAGCTAGCTGAGGAATTAGATAAGTACCAGATCGACATAATAGGGGTGACCGAAACAAAAAAGACCAAAACTGGTGAGATCTTTTTGAGCAATAAATACAAAATGTTATATTCAGGCAATGACAATCAAGGAAAAGAAGCAGTAGCCATAGTATTCAACACAAAATACGAGGCTAATCTTCTTGAATGGCAGTCAGTCTCAAATAGAGTAATGTGGGCAAATATGAGAATGGGGAACTGGACAATGAGACTTATTCGTGCCTATGGTCCCACAGAAGGTTCTACTAAGGTAGAAGTGGAGGAATTTTTTGATGCTCTAGAAAAAGCAACTGACACAATGAAAAAGGAATAGTTGGTCCTTGTTGGGGATCTAAATAGCAGAGTAGGAAATGATTGTGAGACATACAAAAATATTTTGGGAAAATTTGGAGAAAAGAGCAAAGCTAATAATAATGGCAAATATCTGTTGGATTTTTGCTCAGGACATGGACTGGTTATTACTAACACCATGTTCCAACATAAAAATGTGCACAAATTCACATGGAGAGAAGAGGCTAGGAATAAGAAAAGTCTCATTGACTATGTTATTGTTGATAGTGATGTTTTCTCCCTGGTGCAGGACACCAGAGTGTACAGAGGATTTGAAATTGGAAGTGATCACTATTTAGTCTTGAGCAGGATAAAATTCAATTTCATATTGAAAAGAATAACATGTAAGAAAGTTTTAAAGCGAATAAAAGTTGAGCAGCTCTCAGATGTTAACTGTAGACTAAAATACAGAAAGATTATTGAAAAGAAAATGAAAGAGTTTGAGAACAGGAATCAAACCTTGGAGATTCAGTGGCAAACTCTGAAGAAAACATTGATTGATTCTGCCAGAGAGGCATGTGGCAAGGTTGTGTGCAAGGATAAAAAAATCAGAACTCCCTGGTGGACACAGGAAGTTAAAGAGGCAGTGAAGGAAAAGAAGAAAGCATATCAAAAGTTCCTGGCAAATAAGTCAGCTTTTACTCTGACCGAATACAGAGACAAATGTAAGAAAGCTAAACAGTGTGTAAAACTAGCTAAACAAAAGCCATGGGAGGACTTTGGCAAGAATATAGAAAATAAATATCAAGAAGGTGGCAATATATTCTGCAGGTTGTTGAAGAAGCTTAGGAATGGAGGAAAGAGTGCTGTAAAAGGAGTTAGAGATGATAAAGGTGACATGAAAACAGGAGAAAAAGATATACTTGAAGTATGGAGTAATTACTTTGAAAAACTGCTAAATGAAACAAGCAGTGATGACAGCACAGTGATAAAAAACACTGACCAGGCATGCAATCAGGAATACATATCCATACTTGAAGTAGAAAAAGCCATCAAAGGCTTGAAATGTGGAAAGGCAGCAGGAGTATATGATATTCGACCAGAAATGCTGAAGTATGGTGGTATAAAAGTCTTACAGTGGCTGCACTGCATAATTCAGAAAGCCTGGACAGAGGGACGAATTCCCAATGATTGGAGTAGAGCTCTCATAGTACCCATATATAAAAAGGGAAATAAAACTGAATGTGAGAATTACAGAGGTATTTCCCTACTGAGTGTTCCTGGCAAGATCTACGCAAGTATACATGAGAAACGGTTGAGAAGAATTGTGGAAGAAAAGCTTGGTGAAGAACAAGCTGGATTCAGGCCAAAAAGAGGCTGTCAGGATCAGATCTTCACTTTACGACAAATAGTTGAGAAAGCATGGGAATATAACAAAGATCTGTATTTAAGTTTTGTCGATTTGGAAAAGGCATATGACAAGGTGCCAAGATAGAACCTGTTCAATACGCTGCAGTTATATGGTGTCAATGGGGCATTATATCAAGCAATACTTAGTCTTTATTTGAGTTGTAAGTCAGCAGTTAGAAATGAAGGAAGTACAGGAAGATGGTTTAATGTTAAATCTGGTGTGAGACAAGGATATACATTATCCCCTCTGTTATTCATTATCTATATGGATCACATTATGAAGGAAAGTGGTATTAAACCTGATATCAAAATTGGAGATGTTAATGTCAGCTCTTTGCTTTATGCGGATGATGTTATACTTCTAAATAAATCCGCTACAAGTCTGCAAGATTCTCTGACTAAATTGAATAGCTGTTGTAATAGATATGGTATGAAGGTCAGCAATAAAAAGACAAAGACAATGAAAATAGGCAGAATCATTGAAAATGTCAACTGTGTTGTGAATGGAGAACCTGTGGAACAAGTAAAACATTTACCATCTTCGGTAAAAACACAATTTTTACCGAAGATGGTAAATTAAATATAGAAATAGACAACAGAATCAGTGAAGCTGGTATGGTGAGAAGTCAATTGAATAAATTCATATGGAATAAGAAAGAAATTAGTCGGAACACTAAATTAGCTGTATACAAGACAGTGTTGTTCAAACCAGTTTTAACTTATGGATCTGAGAGCTCGGTCAGAAGTAAAACACTTGACCAAAGACTAGAGACCGCAGATATGAGAGTCCTGAGAAAGATTAGAGGCGTGAACAGATGGCATCAATGGCAATATCATATTAAAAATGAGGATATTAGGAAAGAACTTGACATTGTCAGCATCCAGGAATGCATTAGCAGGGTGGTATGGTCACTTAAATAGAATGGGAGAGGAAAGATTCACAAAACAAGTGTTCTCTGCCAGGTTGCCAGGAAAATGACCCAGAGGAAGACCAAGATATAGGTGGATTGATACGGTACAAAGTGCCTTAGACAATAGAAATATAAGATCTGATAATGTTGGAGTCTTGACAAGTAACAGACTGATTTGGAGGAAAATTGTGGATAGGAAGTTAGTAATGATGTAATTTTTTCATGTAGTACTGTCATATCCTGTACACCCCTTGAGGGTACATGGCAGGAATTTGATGATGATGATGATTTCTGAACATTTACTAAGAGTGAATCGTCGATCAGCCCAACATTATCTTGGGGAAAAAGATTCAAAATGAATTGATTTCTCTCCTCTCTGGGACCATAAAAAGGAAAATAATTTCTATGGTGTAGAATGCTAAATATTACAGCATAGTTGCCGACCGTACTCCTGACGTAAGTCATATTGAACAATTAACACTAATTATAAGATTTGTTAATATGGACCCAGGTGATATCAATATAACCTCTGTAACTACCTTCATCATCTACATCAACGCCATCTACTGCAGACCACCAACACTAGCATTTTCACAGACAATCACAAACATCCATGATCACGGAAGGATTTGAACCTGCAGCCTTTTCATTGGAGAGCGGATATGCTAACCACTCGGTCAACCAGGCTAGCAAAATTAATGCCAATGGTACTCGGTGTTCCCAGGTGGTAGCCTCCCAAGTACTAACCGAAGTCAACGGTCCTTCGCTTCGATAATTGGATGAGAACCAGTGCATTCAACATGAGATGTAGCTTGTAAATTATTGCTAAGCATAAAAATGGAATTGTCTACTGCCATATCTACTTTAAGAAATGTTCTCTAAAGACTTGAGAATATCATAAATTATGAATTATTTCAAAATTTTTGAAATTGTCAGTCTGGCTGGCCGAGTGGTTAGCATATCCACTCTCCAGCCAAAAGGCTGTGGGTTCAAATCCCACCGTGGGCATAAATGTTTGTCATTGTCTCTGTGGAAATACCAGTGGTGGTTGGCGATAGATGGCATCGCTGTAGTTGTGGTCAGCTGGTGGAGACAGAGTTGTGTAGAGCAAATGTCCTCCCTCAATGAGTTTTGGACTCCCTGGAGGTGTCAAATAATAATAATAATAATAATTTTCTTGTAGATGCTACAACATTAGCTGATTCTAATTTGAAACCAACATTTATAAGTACTAGAGTGTGTCAGCGGCCGCGTGGTTAGCCTAGTGGCTTTGCGCTTCACAACCATATGCCTGGGGAAGGAGTGTCCTAGGTTTGATTCCCGTTGGAGACGTGAGGAGCTGAAGGATCTTCCTCAGCCGTAGCCAAGTTAGCCGGTCTTGGGCACGGGC
This sequence comes from Typopeltis vanoorti, assembly GCF_054136105.1. Lineage (NCBI taxonomy): Eukaryota > Metazoa > Arthropoda > Arachnida > Uropygi > Thelyphonidae > Typopeltis > Typopeltis vanoorti. The sequence goes on along the minus strand of NC_143552.1, from coordinate 64,916,493 downwards.
AGTAGGGTTTTTGCACCCAGATTATCTGGTGTTTTTCATCCCGCAAGCAGGCAAACCGGCCCCGTGAACACACAGGGATACAGCCAAGAATACCTTGAGGCATAGGAGTGACCATTCTATCCTTGTATTTCGGTTACGAAATCCAAGCATGCTTGGAAGGTTGTGGGCCTTAAAGGCCTGTTAAAGCCATTGGGATAGATAGAGTGTGTCAGCAGAAAAAACAACATGATTATGAAGCAAAAGATGAGTCTATTTCTGATCCCAAAACTAAATTTAAAATTGGGTTTTTCTTTCATATTATTGATGTAGCAATGAGTTCTATCCACGAAAGATTTGGGCAATTAGTTTTTTCCATTTTCATTTTTATATAATATCCCTAAATTGAAATCTGAAGTGAAAAATGAGCTTTTAAACAAATGTAAAAATCTAGAAAGTATTCTAATGCATCAAGAAAATAGAAACATTGATGCCATTGAGCTATTTGATGAATTGAGAATAGTTTCCCACTAAGTACCAGAAAATATGCTCCCAATTAAAGTGCTACATTATATAGTTGAAAATAACTTTGCTCCTAATGTTGCAGCAGCCTTAATATTATGACTGTCATTACCAGTAACAGTTGCAAGCATAGTCTTTCAAAACTAAAGCTTATTAAATTCTACAATGGCAAAACTCGATTAAGGAATACAACATAGAAACTTTTAAATCAAATGTAAGCAAGTTTCTCCTTTCTAACCCACTACCCATACATGGTACTAATGTACTATTGGTTGATTACCAACTTCTCGCATATGAGCGCAACATAAAAACTCACTAATAATCTCCCAACATATTTCATCCATTCAGATCAGTACTACTTGATAATATCCTCCAAGATCTAAATGATCACTTCTTTCCAATGGTTGTGAGATTATTAAAATCCTATGATGAGATTACAAAATCTTATTTTAGTCTTTTCATTTAGTGCTATTCTTCAGCAATTATCATACGCTCATTCAATAAATTCTTCTGCTCTGAACTTGGTAATGATTCTCAACTCCAATCAACATCCATAAAATTAACCCTCCCGCCAATCTAAAATTAGAATGACATCCTAATTTTTCATGCCTCCCAAACATGAGACTTTTGTCCCTCCTTTGGTTTTGATTACTATTCCCTTCAAAGATATGGCAAACAGTTACAGACTAAGCACATGACACATATTGTATCTTTTATCATAATTAACATTCATATAACTAAGTAATGCAGTTATATACATATTCAAATTAACTGAACTCCACCTCACCTCACATCCAATGATAGGATCAAATCCATAAGTATAAGAAACACATGTATCACAGTGATCTCCAGTAACTCGGGATGGACAAATGCACTGACCTGTGACAGGATGGCAGTAAGCAGTTGATGGACAATCACATGGTTTACAATCTGGGAAACCAAAAAAGCCAGTTTGGCATTGTGAGCAAGTACGGCCAATAACATTAGGTTTGCAGTTGCACTGACCACCAAATTCATCACATTCAAAACTACGGGAACCATCAGTATTACAATTACAAGAAAGTGCTCCATTATTATACTCTGAAGTTAATGAATATGCAGCATCTTGGCAGAATCCTAAATTTTACAGGGGAGGAAATAAAAACTATAAATATAAAACTATTGCATATTGTGTGTCATCACTTTTAATGAAATAAAATAATAAATAAGTTGTGCATGCAAAAAACATAGAACATATATGATGCAGAAGGACTCACTTTGTAGATTAAAGTAAACACATAGAATAAAACATCTATATTATTTCCAAACTTTTATCACTATATAGCTAAAATCCAGAAAAAGTTAATTACAATAAGAACTAGGAAGATATATTTTTCTTATTCCTTCCTTCCCTCCTCTTTCACCTTGCGGTGTCGAGGATTTTCTATTTATTTAACCGCTACCATATTGAGGATATGGTGGTTAGCCCTATGCCTCCTGGTGTGGCCTATGTCTGTAGATGTACGTGTTCACAGGCCAGTTTGTCTGTTCTGGGGGACAAAAACTCTGAGTTTCTGGGTGAAAAAAATCCCTACCTCTGTATGAGACTGGCTAACTCACCTTTTGTCAAAAGAGAACAGGTAAAGATTCTTCACGTCACTGACGGGAATTAAACCCAGGTCTTTCCAACCAAAGGGCTTCATCTATACTGACTGAGCTATGGAGCCTCAAGAAAGATGATATGTAATACATAAATACACTACTATTAGTGCTTGAGTAGGTTGCCCTGCATCCCTACAGGGGACAGATCCAATTATTAGGCCTTTGGCATTCTCCTCATAGCTGAACTAAATCCAGAACTAAGTCATATTTAAAATTTAATAAATGTAGAAGATATATCAATGAACATTAGTAAAATTTAACAGAATCCATCTGATTCATATCCATAAAATCTAGAAATCTAAAATCTATAAAAACTGAATTCTTTCCTTAATGAAAAGAAATAAGACAAGAAATATTTGTTGACACTTAAGGTATTGCCTGCAAAGTCTTCATTATTTAATCTTGAATTTCTGTGTAACAATATTTTTTTTAGAAAGTTCTGCTTCAGATGCTGCAAAATCTGATGCCATATTTGATTTATTTTATTATTATAACATTTGGTTATAATAATAAAAATGACACATCACTCTAAGAGAGATCCATTAAAACTGTAATAACAAACTTTATATACATATAGTACTCTTTATGAACCAGAAAGAAAAATAGAGGGAGGAATTGGAGGGGGAGAGAGAGAGAGAGAGAGAGAGAGAGAAAATTATGTTAGTATCCATTATCAGTGGTATGAAAATAGAATAGATATTTTTTGTAAATGGTTTGAAGAATATGGTGAAGCTGCTTTAAGCAGATGATATAATTTATCTGATATATCACTCCTGTAAATTGTTCATGGTGCTTTCATTGTCTTCATTTTTTGTGATTTCTTATTGTTCAAGAAACCTCTAAATTATCTTTAATGAAATTTAAATAAATAATTAAAAACACATATTTTGATATTATCTGCATGTAGCATAAAATCTAGTCAGCATATGATTAAGAAAACTAAAGAAATTTTTGTAAAGAAATGCAACTAATTATAGCTGTATGCCAAACAATCTCCACTCTGATTACTTCATATGGTAGAATAATTTTTAATAAACATTTCTTCATGTAGAATTCTCAGCATGCTACTCACGAAATTTGACAATGGATGTAGATATACCCTAGCATTTGTTCAACTAGTGTAAACCATTAAAAATAACTAACAAACTTGGGAGAGGATAAATATAGGTTTGAATTTTAAACACAGTAGGATAAGAATGGGAATGAAATTCTATGAAGGATCAAATGGATAAGCATTGCAGGTGGAGACACAGGCTAAAGAGAATGAAAATCTGAATGGAGGTAGAATAGTGCATAGCAGTGATAGAGGTGTGAAAGAGGTGAGAGAGGTGTGAAAGAGGTGAGAGAGGTGTAAGAATATGAAAGAGATAATATGGAAGTTATTATTATTACTGTTATGTGACACCTCCACGGAGTCCAAGGACTCTTCACAGGAAGGTACTCTGCTACACACACACACATTTCTCACATATAGGTGGGTTATCAGCCCTCAGCAAATAACGATGTGTAAGATGACTGTGACCTATGTGCAACCTAGCAAAAAACAACTTTCTCTCTCTCTCTTCTGTTCCTATATTGACTAGACTGCCAATGCTTAATTTTAGGCTTAATCTCATGCAATTTGTTTGTCAGTGCTCCCTGCCAGGAGTATTGCATTGAGCAATTAACTTTAATTTAAAACCTGTGTGTAGTCAGTATATGGTACTGTCAAACAGTATGTCAAAAAAGTACAAGCTGGTCTAGCAGCTGCATTTGTAATGTCATTTCCCTTAATTCTAATGTGGCTGGGAATTCAACACAACCGAACATCAAAAAAAAAACTATATAAATTACATACTTTTGCTATGATAAAGAGCCAAGAGGCTATAAGGAGTTTGCTATGTTATTTGTTATGCCCTATTGCAAGCTAAATGGAATGCAATTCTGCTGTTTAACATACTGCAATTAAGTGAATCTGGTTTAAGACATTAATTATTATTATTACATAACACCTCCAGGAAGTCCAAAGACTCATCGAGGGAGGGCACTTACTCTACAATTCTCTGTCTCCACCAATTGCCTTCATCATCTCCATCCATGCCATTTACTGCTGACCACCACCACTAGTATTTCCACAGACAATCACAAACATCCATGCCCATGGCGGGATTCGAACCTGCAGTCTTTTGGCTGGAGAGCGGATACGCTAACCACTCAGCCAACTAGGCCAGAAAGTTACAGCCAAAAGAAGTGTCAGTTCTTGAACCATCAGTATAGATGGGCAAGAAATCAGAGTAGGCTGCTCTGTGTGCATTAAACAATTGTAGATAGACAGATGTTGGTGTATGAGACTTCTGCAGTTGACAAAGTGAGAGGTTGCAGGATGCACGCCTGCCATGGAGGAATGCTGGTTTCTTTCGTACAGCATCCATAGCCTCTTTAATGAACATACCAAAAGAGACTAGTCCATGTAGGATGATCTGGAAGAGACTATTTTTAAGGCATAATTAAGAGATAAATGTTTTTGTGTAAGTGATAGAGAGGTTCATTCGATTCAACATAAAGACTTTGAATGGATGATGTGCAAAAAGTACCAGTAGCTATTTGGATAACCTAATGATGGATAAGGCCCAACCCCAGAAGAATGTGCTCTCCCTTGCAGAACAGTAAAACTGGGATCCATAATCAAGCTTTGAGTGTACACATGCTTGATAAATGCAGAGCAAGCAATATCAATCAGTGCTCAGTTCTATACAGGATAGAGTGCAGAGGATATTCTATGCTTCACTATTCAATGCTCCACTTTTAACAAAGATGACAAATGTGTGTAAAGAATATTAGCTTTCTGTCAAAGATGAGTCCTAAGAACTTGGCCTCTGGTGATACTGGGATAATAGTTTGTCCCATTCTTAAATCAAGATCAGGATGAAGAGTGCATTTTCAAAAGTGCACACATACATCTATTTTTTTCCCTGCAGAGAACCTGAACCCAAGACAAAGGGATCATGAAGAGACATGATTGGTAGCTTTTTGAAGTTATCTTTCAATGATCCTCATATTACAGGAGTGACAGAAAATTGTAAAGTCATCGAAATAAAGGCATTTGCCTATTGTGGAAGGAGGAGGTTCAGTAATCGAGTTCACTTTAATAGTGAAGAGGGGTCACACTTAAGATAGAGCCTTGAGTAACTCCCTCTTCTTGATGATATGCACGAGATAATGTGTTTTGCCCACTTGGACTTGAAAGACTAGGCTGGATAGAAAGTTTTTAATAAAAACAGGAAAGTATCCCTTCAGACCAAGATTAAACAGGTCTTTTAAAATGCCATATCTCCATGCTGTGTCATAAGCTTTTTTCCATGTTAAAGAAGACTGAAAGCAGATGTTCTCATTTCCGGAAAGAGTCTCTTATACATGTTTCTAAACAGAAAAAATGGTCTAAGGTTGATCAGTGTATAAGAAAAAAACCACACTGTATGTTGGAAAGAAGTTTGTTGCTTTATAAATAAGAGAAGCCTTGTGTTTACTATTTTTTCCCAAGACCTTAGAAAGAGTTAGTCAGAGCAATTAGATGACAACTGTTGGCCTATGCTGGATCCTTGCCTAGTTTGGGGATAGCAATGACGACTGACTTATGCCAAGAGTCTGTGCACTCTTCCAATAAATATTCTGTTGTATAGTAAGAGGAGATTCATAGAAGATGATTAGAGATGTTTTATCATGTCATAATGTATGTCATCATGGCCTACTGTGCTAAGATGAGACAGAAAAAAGAGCTCTTTTGAGTTCCTTCTTAATAAATGGCTGACTGTATAGCTCTATCCCCTTGGATCAAAAGCTTATCCACTATTTCTCTTATCTGTCTTTCAATATTAAAAAACCTGTGTATACTGCTATTGCTGAGATTCTGACAAATTTTTCTCTGAAAGTGTCTGCAATAGCTTTGGGATCTACATGAGTATATAGTATCCATTATGTTCCAAGGTAGACAAATGGTGTGTTCTGTATCTACCTTTTGTCTTTCTGTATTTTATCCCATACAATTCTGGACTGGCTGTTTGAATAATTGATGATGTAAACTGGATCCAGGATTGTTTTTGACTCTGACATCTCACATAACATTCTTTGGCCCAAGCACATTTAAATGCTATTAAGCTTGTTGTGGTAAGGTATCTCTGAAATATATCCCATGCTATCTTAATTTTTTTGGCTGCTTGGCACTCTGAGTTTCACAAAAGTTTTGGATCAAGTGGAAATCAGGATGATGTTTCTGGAATTGCTGCAGCTGTTGCATGGACAATATAATCTGTTATATTCTACACTGCTTCATTGATAGGTGTTTAGCTGACTGCTTCAATATTCAATTTTGAAAGATGGAGAAAATGTATTCCAGTCAGCCTAGTCCATTTTCTGCATGGACATCCATGCAGGAGGACATGGTCCCTATGAAAGCACAGTGCTAACAATGGGAAAAGGATTGCTTTCATATATGTTTTCTTCAACATCTCATGTGAGCAGTGGAAAAATGACATAATTGTCTGATTATCAGGAGGTTCAGGACATACTCTTGTCAGTTTTATATTTCCCATTTGATTTTGAAGTATGGACAACCAGTGTACATCTATTCCTCTGGAAATACATCCAATACATCAGATGTGTCAGGATCACTGGATTAAGTTCAAGTTACTTTCAGTGGATACTAAAGTATCCATTTTTTCTGTGGGAGGGATGATGGTTTGTCTTGAAGTGATAACCTTGCCATATTTTTTTGACAAATGTGTTCTCATCAAATGAAGTGAGACTATGTGTTGTGTGATTGATGCACTCAACAGAGAATCAGTCACAATCATAAAGTTTAGGTATAGTGAAATTATCAGATGGTGGAATAGACATACGAGTTTGAGTTGCTGTTAATGTTTTCTTAGCTACCACCTTCTCAGCATAAGAGGACTTCAGAACAGGTATGTTGTGGTGGTTAACTTCCTTTTTGCATCCCGATATATTTTATTCTGTTTTTAACTTTTGCACTTATTTTTCATCTTTCCACTTCTGACATGCATGACGATTTACCTGACAGTTTACATATTTAGCTTTTTTTGCAGAGCAAGATTTGTTATCATGCTCTTTACTGCCACATCAGACATGGCACAGTCATGACAGGCAATTTGGCATGTAGATATTTCTGGTACTTAAGCATCTTAGTGAATTAGGGATGTACAGTCTAACAGGGCATTTGAGATATCCAGTTTTTACAGATGTTGGAGTCTTTGGAGTATCAAAAGTAAGGATGATGTTTCTAGTTGGAACCAGATGATCAGATGGATCAGGATGCACCTCATACCTGTTCTTTAAGCTCTGAACATATCCCCTCATGAGAAACATCAAGGCAATTCCATTCTGATATCACTCCTCTACAGGAATTCAGTGTTTTATGACTGTTCCTGATGTTGTTCGAAGTAGTTTTTTGGAATGTTGTTCACATGATGTTTCTACAAGGGCATCACCAGAAAGTAGGATTTAAAATGTTTTGGGAGAACCTACCAACTTTCCAAACTCTTTTAAATTTTGAATAAAGAAGGGACATTTTCTCTACTGGATTTTCATCCATTGCATGGATGATTAGAAAAACTAATACATTTATACTGGTATCACACATCTTTTTTTTCTTACTTCTGTTATCAAAAGGTGTATTAATGGTATTATTACTTAGCAGGGACTTGCAAGTAATAATATCAGGAGTGGAACACTAGGGTTACCCTGAAGACTATATGAGTACCACAGCAAGCCTTGTTACACTGTCCATGAACCAAAAAGAAGAAGGTCTACAGCAGCATACTTGACCCTTGCAGGCAAGCCCACCAGCCAAGTGATCCTGTCTCGGATGAGTCTTACCAAAGTACTGCAAGACTACCAGGATCCTCCTTTCCAAATGTATCAGACTGCATGGCAGCAAGACATTGAATCCCAGTGATAACAGTCTGAAAAAAGACTCAGGAAAAGTAGAGCAAAGAATATGTGAAGAAAAGCAAAGAAAAAGAGAAAGAATGAAAAGGACCAGTACCATCACTGGGAGATCTCCTTCACCACAAACAGGTGTCCCATATGGAAGGATAGTATGAGTAATCCAGGCAATAGAGTTTGAGGTTGTTTAGAGCAAGGAAGAGGTTAATAGCATTAAACAGACAATTGGATTTTGCTATAAAGTAGACATTTCTAAAGTGAACTGAACTGCATAAACAGATAAACCTTACAGAGACTGGAATGAGGAGAAAGCATGCAAGAAAAAAGAAAGAGCATTTATAGAGTTAATGAAGGATAACTACTTTAAGCAGCATGTAATAGAACAGACCCATGGAGCAAGACTATTGGATCTAGAAACAGCATCTTAGAATTTGTATAAAAATGATATAGCTGTTTTGTCTCCCATTTATCTGATCTCTGCAGTTTTATCTTGGGAGATGGCAAATCGTGAGCTTTGCCATCTCCCAAGAGGTCCTGCCAACATAGTCCACTGCATCACAGTGGACTATGATGGCAGCAAGAAGTAGTATCTTGGCATGAAAAACTTTATTTTTGAAGAATGAGCAATGCATGGGAAATGATCAAATGATGTGTGAAGGAAGCTGTAGCTAACTGCATCCCTAGAGCCAGCAGAATAAATAGAATGGATGTTAAATGGATGAATAAGACTCTTAAGCAAGAATTGCATAAAAAGAAATGGTGGAGCCAATACAGGATGAAAGCTGATGACTGAGTGAGGCTAGAAACAGCATACAATAGGAAAGTGGCATCCATGGAAAGGAAGGTGATATCATACTAAAAAAAGCAGTTAGTTTTAGAGAAAAAGGAAAATCAAACAGAATTTCATAATGTAGAAAAAATTACCATAGAAAAATAACCTAAGTGATGTGGAAAGCAGAATGGAAGGGAGAATGAAGTATATATCCCAGGTAAGCCAATTAGTTGTTAGGATGGTGAGGCAGTAACCAGATAAGTGAACAGAGATACCTGAACCAGAGGAATTTCAGTTGCTCATGAGCTTGATTTGAACACAATAGTGGACTAAATGGGATATTGAGAATGCTGATGTAATGTGCAAAAGTGCCTCTTGGTCATTCAACTTGAATCTCACCACAAGCACAGTTCCTAATGAGTGGAAGGATGGCAAGAAAATTCAATTATACAAGGGTGGAACTAAGACAGAAATAACCAATTATAGACCAATCAGTTTCTCTGGAGTGGTATAATTAAGGTGCCTGAGAGGCTAATTAGGATCAACATTCAGGGGTTGAAAGGTAGAACCTTAATACTCTATAGAAAACAACATGGCTTTGTTAAACGCAGTTCTTCTTTTAACAATTTGTTCATATTTCATAATGGAGTGTCTGCAAAGTTCAATAAGGAACAAGAATATATTACAATACTTTCAGATTTTGCAAAAGACATTTGACTGGATTCCACAGTGGAAGTTGCTATACAAACTCAAAGGAATGCGTATTCAAAATAGACTTGTGAAATGAATGGGAGAGGGGTTGACTGGTGTGTGTATAAGGAGGTGCTAAGTATATGAGAAATAGGGATAGCCAACAGAGTAATATAGGATTCTGTACTTGAGCCAATATTGATAAATATGTATATTAATGATAATGTTGATTGAACCAGATAGTAATGCACAATTATTTGCTGATGATGATGATGCAAAGTTAGGAAGTGTGATAAATGCCATTTCTCATATAGATTCTATGCAAGCTGATCAGAACAATTATATGAGCAAATTAAAATGAATATCAGTTAAATATGGTTAACTTCACTTTTATATTTATGCATTTCAGACTGGGACAGTGCAAAAAGTATTATAAAATGGTAATTGCTATAAGTGGTCAATGTTGCTTCTAAACTATAACAGAGAGTTACAGTTTAGAGGCCACATTACTAAAGTGGTTAAGTCAGCAAATCAATCTCACTAGCTCATAGGAATTTTATTATTATTATGGGTATCTCCATGCAGTCAGTAGATTCATCGCAGGAGACCCAAACTAGCAAAACAATATCTGTCATATCTCTTCTTGAATTCATTTACAGACGAAGAGCTCACAACTAAGTCAGGCAATGAATTCCACTCGTTCACCACCCTCCAGGCAAAAAACCTTGTTCTAACACGTTTGTTAACCACACTCTTCTTTAATTTCCAGAGATGACCTCTTGTTCTTCCATCACTATCACACAGCTGAAACATTTCCCCTGCATCAATCCTATAAAAATCCTTCAGTAATTTAAACGTTTCTATCATATCCCCTCTTCTTCGCCTATCAACCAATCTCTGCAATCCACAAGCTCTCAATCTATCAATGTAGGGGGCATTTTTTATATCACTCACCAACTTGGTCACTCTTCTCTGAACCCTCTCCACAGCCTCCTCATCTCCAAGGAATCCAGGTGACCAGACCTGAGCACAGTAATCCAAATGTGGAAGTATCAATGCTTTATAAAGGGGAATAATAACCTCTTTATCTCTGGATGTCAGTGTGTTCCTCAACAACCAAGTAATCCTATGTGCAATCTTGGACACCTTAGCAATGTGTCCTCTGAACTTCATCTCCCTATCTACCAATACCCCTAAGTCCCTAGCCTCATCAATCTCTTGGAGTACCTTTCCACCCATGTAGTACACAGCTGGTAATCTTTTAATCCCAAAATGCATGACTTTACACTTTTCCACATTGAACAGACATCCGTTATCTTTTGCCCATTTTACCAGCTTATTTAAATCATCCTGCAAACTTTCAACATCAGCTTGATTTTTTATTGCACTACACAACTTTGCATCGTCAGCAAACAACTGAATATCTCCCTTTAAGCCATTTCCTATATCATTTATATACAAATTAAACAACATTGGCCCAAGCACAGAGCCCTGAGGCACACCACTGGTCACCTGCCTCATTCTGGACTCAGCTCCTCCATACACCACCTTCTGGTATCTCTCCCTGAGCCATTCTCCTATCCATATCACCAATTTAATATCCATTCCCATCTGCTCCAATTTGTGTAACAGTGCTCAATGGGGTATCCTGTCAAAAGCCTCAGCCAAAATCCAGAAGTACCACTGTGTAGCCTGTTCCTTTGTCCAACTCAGATGTTATTCTATTATGAAAAGTTAATAGATTGCTAAGACAGGATCTACCTTTAACAAAACCATGTTGGCCTCTATAGAGTATCATATCCTGATCCACCTATTCTTGAATTTTGTCTTTAACCAACTTTTCCAATACTTTTACCACTACTCCTGAGATGGTGATTGGTCTGTAATTAACTACCGCAGTTTTAGAGCCACCCTTATCCAAAGGAACCACTTTGCCTAACTTCCACTCCCTAGGGACCATACCAGAGTTCAAACTTAAATTAAATATCCAAGTAAGAGGGGTTGACAATTCATTTGCACATTCACGCAACACCCGAGCTGATATTCCATCTAAGCCTATAGCAGTGTTTGCATTTAAATTTTGCAATATATTTAATACCTCTGATTCTTTAGCTTCAATTCTCACATTAGGTATTGCTGTAGGTATAGAGATATCCTCACTTGGGTGATAGACTTTTGAAAAGTGATCACTCAGTAACTCGACTATTACATCTGATTTTGTCACCTCAATACCATCAGCACCCACTAAGGTTATCCTTCCGAAGTCATTCTTCCTCTTACTTGCCACATAGCGGAAGAACTCTTTGGGATTACCCTTGATCTCTTTGGCTAAGGTCTTCTCATAATCTGATTTAGCTTTTCTTACTATGCTGGTAACTTTCCTAGCTTGAGCCTTGTACTGCTCATGGGTGTCCTGATCGCCTTTCTCCTTGTAAATTCTCCATAACATTTTCTTTTTTTGCAGTTCAAGCTTGATACTACTGCTCATCCATCTAATGCCTGCCTTGTTTGACCTCCTAACCATGTGGACACAATCTGATATTGCTTTCCTCAGATACCCGCTGATTTTTTTTATTCCATGCACTGCTAACATCTTTCCCTTGCAATATGTTCTGCCATGGGATGGCTGCAAGCTCACTCCAAAGGTTGTTATAATTGCCTAACCTGTAGTTTTGTATATACCCCTTTTTAACAGAAAAATCCACAGATTTTGACCTCCCAAGTCAATACAACATGATCACTTTCACCAATTGGAGGTAACGAGGACACCTAACTTATGCATATAACCTCTGAACCAATAACCAGGTCCAACACTCTCACACCACGTATCCCTTCAGTTATGTGCTGTTTCAAGTAATTATCTCGTAGAAGATGTATGAACTCATTTTCCTTTTTGCTACGTGATATTCCCTCCTTCCAATTGATATCACCGTAATTAAAATCCCCCATAATAATCACTAAGCCTTCGCTCATTGCACTAATGTGCTGATGCATGAATTCAATATCTCCCCCTGTACTCCCTGGCCTATAGCAGCATCCAACTGTATATTTGGTTGCATGGTCACTATTTCGCACCAGACTGCCTCAAATGAACTCTCATTAACCTGTCTATCATCTTGATATACTACTTTCTTTGTCTGCAACACATCAGCTGTCATCAACAGTACTCCTCCCCCTGTTCTATCTTCTCTATCCTCCCTGAAAATACTGTACCCATCACATTCAATTCCAGTGACCACATCTTCTGCTGATAGCCAAGTTTCACTAATGCCTACAACTTTTGGTGAGATTGCACTGAATAATGCCAAAAATTCTTCTCTCTTATTTCGAATGCTTCTAGAATTGGTATACAAAAATTGCAGATTCCCTCTAGATCTTGTACCGGCTTTAGCACTGATATATAAGTCAATAACTGCTGTAGTCCCATGCCGATTTTTATCCCCTCTCTTCTGCAATTTATTCTGCATATAAGGATCAATAAATATACAATCAGTGCTAAAGTTTCTCTCTCTTACACTCAACCTTTTCAATATTAGTTTCCCTGCCCAATAACTTCAACTTGTTCAGAAAACAATAACTTCTTCAATTGCTTATGTCCTTCCATGTTAAGATGCAGTCCATCTCTAGCATACAACTGCTTTTTTCTTTCAAACACACTCCAAACATCAACAAATTCCAGACCTCTTTTTTTGCACATTCTTGCAATCATATCATTCATTATCATTGCTCGTCTACTTAACTCGTAATTTTTAAAACAAGGCAGCATATACACTATCCTCCCATTGACACTTTTCCTCTTCACAATATCTAATAATGTTCTTAAATCTTTTCCTACCCGATTTATACTACCTCTCAGGTCATTCGTACCCACCATAACTATCATCTTGTCTGCTTCATGCCCTCTCTTTATTGCTAAAGCCACTCTTTCTATTGTCCCACAAGCCAAGGACTCCTCATGCATACCACTCTCCATACCCTTAATCATAGAATCACCATATATCTTACCACTCTTAATTTCATTCATGTCCATACTCATGGACTCATTCTCTACGCTATTCAGCATGACTCTCTCAGCTTCATTACTCAACACTCTATTACTTACCCCCCCCCACTCTCATGACATCTCGTTTCTTCTAGGCCACTTGTGGTTTTATTTTGTTGACTATCAATCACCACCATACTATTTATTACTGCATCATTCACCAAAGACTCACCCATATGTAATCCTGTTCTAGTTACTTCAGCTAAAGTAATCTCTATAGTCCTAATTTCTCTATTTAACACATTAAACTCAGCTTTAACTTCCAGTATCTCCTTACCAAGCACTTCCACTTCCTCATGAAGAAGATGAAGGTCATTTTTCATTTTCATAAACTCCCACCAAAGTTCTTCCGTTACGGTCACAATGTCAGCTTCCATTCCTAAACGCTCCAGCCTATCCCGACACTTCTCACATACGTCGACATTTTTGTTCTTGTCATTTAGCCAGACCGACCACAGATCCTTCACATTCTTCAGCGCATACATGTAGCAGTTTCCGCAACGCATCTGTTGCGAAAAATCTAACGCTGAGCCAGCCTTTCGTGTAGAAGTCCTGCGTGCCACTGATGTACGTTTCTTGTTGGATGCCATCTTTACACGTAGAAATAGTGAAACAAACGGCAGTGAAAACACGATATATACAACCCAGTTCCAAACAATAACACCACTGAAGGACACTTGTATCTAACCGATGCACAACTGCAGCACAATTTGTGACAAAAAGCCACACTATATTTAACTTTAAAAACACGTTTTCTAGACTAGCCTATAATCCACCTATAATCCACGAATAATGAAGTTATTCTCCTATATATATATATATTTGAAAAAAATAGATTTAATGACTCCAAGACCGAGATAACATATAAAGATTTTAATGATAAATACTACTAGTTTCGGCATATAGCAGCCTTCTTCAGGTATTTATAAAGGAAAGGAATACTAATAAATATTGAATTATTTAAACAAACTGTAAATTACAGGTACAAATTGCCTCACATAATTGATACATAAAAACGTTGTATTTTTCAAGTTGTTCCAACTGGCGTGCCATTGTTTTGTTGCAATTGTGCGTGCAAGTTCACTTGAACGCCAATATTGAATAACTGCAGTATGGCTATCTGGGATGTTATAACTTTAATTATTATTTAAGTGGACCGGGTTCGGGAGGATTTCCCTTGATTCTACGATTTTCCTTTCAAACTCATCTTCACAGCGAAAAATATTTTCTGATCTATTCCAGCATACAGAGTGGCTTTGTTGGTCATCATAACCTACGCATACCAATAGATATCTGCATAATCTTTCTCATCATTTTCCACCACAAAAACTTGGAATTATATCTACCTTAGGACACAGAGCACGTTCTCTCTTAAATGAACAAGATGAACTACAAAAAGAAATGAAACACCTCACTCTTATTTTTAAACAAAATGGATACTCTGAAAAAACAATTAAGAAATTTCTTCTGAACCCTCCTAAGCAGTGCACAACAGAGACTATTAATTTTAAAGGTAGCATCTCCATTCCATACATTAGCACAGTCTCTAAGAAAATATCTAAAGTTCTTAAAAAATATAATATCAGGACCTTCTTCACCACACTTCCAAAAATCCGCTCTCTAATCAGCCATCCAAAACCTACTCATCACAACCTTAAGTACCCTGGAGTATATAAATTGTGGTGTGATTGCAATATCCCATACTTTGGTCAAACTAACAAATCTATTGAACAACGCATAGAAGAGCATAAGAGAGACATCTCATACAAAAGATCTCATGCAACTGCGTTATCCAGTCATGTTCTTTTTTCAAATAATCCTAATGATGACCAACAAAGCCACTCTGTATGCTGGAATAGATCAGAAAATATTTTTTGCTGTGAAGATGAGTTTGAAAGTAAAATCGTAGAATCAAGGGAAATCCTACTGAACCCGGTCCACTTAAATAATAATTTAAGTTATAACATCCCAGATAGCCATGCTGCAGTTATTCAATATTGGCGTTCACGTGAACTTGCACGCACAATTGCAACAAACAATGGCACGCCAGTTGGAACAACTTGAAAAATACAACATTTTTATGTATCGATTATGTGAGGCAATTTGTACCTATAATTTACAGTTTGTTTAAATAATTCAATGTTTATTAGTATTCCTTTCCTTTATAAATACCTGAAGAAGACTGCTATATGCTGAAACTAGTAGTATTTATCATTAAAATCTTTATATGTTATCTCGGTCTTGGAGTCATTAAATCTATTTTTTTCAAATGTATAACAACCGAGTAAAAGCTGATCGCCACACACACACACACACACACACACACACACACACACACACATATATATGAGACTTTAATAAAACTACATATTGACTAGTACGTACAGATTGCCTGCATTCAGAAGACATGAGGAAACCAATGAAAAGATTTTGTGGTGGATAACCAACATGATAACTGGCCAATGCCATTGAGCATAAAAAGTCAGACTGATGAAATGTGGTCTTCAGAGGAGGTTGAATAATAGATGGAAGATAGGAAGGATGGGTAGTCCTGGTTTATCTGATGGCATGTGGAATAAGCTACCAGTCGTTGTGAATATGGGTGAATGTTTTTAAAAAAGATATGATGGGTATTTAAGCATTATGCAAACTAAAAAGATGCTCCTCGATGAATCCTTGACTTCATGAAGCACTCTATTAATAATAATTAAAATTATATATGGAAAGGCAAATCTTGCAGCGTTCTTCAGGGAGCTATGGGTCAGGTTTTGAACTGATAATGCATTAATAAAAAACAAGGTTCTCAGGAGGAGAATGGACACATGTGTCAAGGAACCTGAATGTAAATAGATTATCAGCATATCAGTAACACACCTTAGATTGGAAGATAGTGGAACTTAGAGCCTTATGATGAGAAAAAGAGTTCTCAGGATGAAAATGAACAGTGTCAAGGAACCTAAATGTTAAATAAATTATTGCAATACCAGTAACACACCTTAGATTGGAGGATAGTGGAACAGAGCCTTCTGAAATATTCAGTGCAGTTTGAGAAAAGAGAGGACAGGAGAGAAAATGAATGTGAACAATACAAATAAAAAATTTTTTGCCATGAGACTAATGGTTTCAATCCAAAATGGTCTCACTGATTCATCTGTTTATTTTCCAATAGGCCATAAATATGACTGCTGGGGCAACATTTTTTTTTACTGATATCAGGATCTCATCATGAATCAGAAATGTAGCTTATATTTTTTCTTTCTTTCTTTCTTTTCTTCTTGTCATTGTCTTGAACAGGACTACAGGTCTGACACAGAGAGTAGAGGTAACATGTTGTATGGTGTAATTCCTTATGGTGCGATCCCATTCTGGGAAACCGAAACTATCCACAAGATATCTTCCCTTGAAACCGTTAACAGACAAAGCACTCATAGCTGACTCAGAATATCCATTCCATTCATTCATTACTATCTAAGAAAAATATCTAGACCACACACCCTAGATCAGTGCTTCCCAAACTTATGGTGTAAAGTTTGGAAAAATGAAAATATTTCATGGCCCCCATCGAAAAAAAAAACCGTAATACAGACATATATTATTATAATATTTATTGCATTTATATTCAATACAAAACACACACAGCGAATATTCTCTTCATACTCCCTCTCAAAACACTTACTATATACTCACTGACCAGTTTCACTCACCTTCTACAAATCTTTCAATTTTTGTGATAAATACATTTCACAAATTCATACTGGACAAAATCAGACTAATTTAGCTCACTCAACAAACACACTTCCAGGCTGCCATTATTCAATCACATTGGCAACATACTAATAATATATATATATTTTAAATATATGTTTTACTTAAATCTAAATAACTCAGTCTATCATGTATGTTTATAAAACAAATGCATACAATAAATTCACTCAGTATTATTAGCAAAAATTTGAAAAAAAAATTACTTAACTTTCAGCAGCATTAAGAACTGATGAAGTTCACCAAATATCATTCAATCCCTAGGATTAGAGAATATTGGGTGAGCACTGTCAGTTCATCAAGGATTATATTTTTGAGGTTATGAATTTCTTACATACAGCTTGGGAAGGGTGTCCCAAATTCACCCTACCACCTATCTTATGATATTCAGCCTGTGAAAGCTACATCTATGTGCATCTATCATAATTAAAAATTATCTAGTCATATACTGTTACTACTTACCATCCCCATTTGGCAGAAAGAAAAAATTCTGACCACATTCTGTAATGAATTTTCCTGCTTTGTCTTGTGGCAAAGGCTGAAGAATGTTTGTTTGAAATTGGTTGGTTGGTATTGCTAACATATAGTCCTAGAAAATTAATTTAGAAATTGCAGCCCAATGAATTTATAGAAAGTGCTGTTTAATATTCTACACACTTAAATTAACAATAGTAAAGTTTTTGAACACTACAGCAAGCTCATCATAGCCTAAAAGTTGCCACTAGCAGCATACTCGTCATACATTCTGACAATACACTATCCACATTTATTCTCTATGAAAAAAAAAAATTTTTTAATTAACTTGCACTCAAGTTCCGACAATGCTTCTACTAATGACCTCTTTTTCTGCAAAAAAAAAAAAAAAAAAAAAAACAGACATAATACAAGGTACTATAAAAAAAAAAAAAAAACTGGACTAGGCTAATAAAATCTTTACAACTCACCCAATTAAATTTAGACCCAACCTCAAACTATCCTCATGTTCCAAATGCTTCCTGAAAGTCTTTTTTGTTGAAGCACATCAAGCACCACTTGCAATTTGTCTTGGATCCCTTTAATGATGTTGAAAAGCCACACCTTCAGCTTCAATTTCATTTTTGGAAACAAAAAGAAGTCATAAAGGACTAAATCTGGCAAGTAATGAGGATGTGGGATGACCACCATGCTGTTGGCTGCCCAAAACTCTCATGTTTGTGGGAGAGAGCATTGCTGTGGTGGAGGAACCAGTTGTGGCTATGCCACAGTTATGGTCTTTTGCGACAAATGTCTTCTCTCTCTCTCTCTCTCTCCCTACCACCTTAAAACATTGCAGTAGAAATCTGCATTGATATTCTTACCAGGAAAGGCAAATTCTCAATGCAAAATCCCCTTAATGTCGAAAAAGATGATCAACATGCTCTTTGTTGCACTCCTGACTTGCCTTGCCTTCTTCAGTCTTCGGATTTGTGGACTCTTCCAGTGTGATGATTCCTGTTTTGTCTCTGGCTCATAGGCGTGAACCCAAGTCTCATCCCTTGTGTTGTCCCTTCAGATGAAGGTTGGATCATCAATGGTCTTTTGATGAAGATGTTGACAGACATTCACTCGTTGCTCCTTCTGGTCAGAAGTCAAGAGACAAGGAACGAACTTGGTAGTGATGTGATGCATGTTCAAATCTCTCATGACGATCGTTTGAGCTGCTCCATATGAAATCCCAACTCTGTCAGCAACTTCCTGGATGGTGATGCGTCAATCTGCACAAATGATCTGTAGAATTTTTTTCACATTTTCATGGGTTGTGGTAGTGGACAGTCGTCCCAGCTTCTCATCGTCCTCCAAGGTGGTTCTGCCCTTTTCAAAATGCAAAATGCCACTCAAAACACTGAGTTGGGCTCATGGCTTCACTTTCATATGCCTTGTGAAGTAGCATATGAATGCCACATGGTAGGCTGGCTCAACAATGTCCATGCTACTGACACCTGGTGGTGTGAGACTGTAACTTGATCTATCACCAAGTATCCAGGCACAGTCCGGTTTCTTTTTGATAGCACCTCGCATTTCACTTGTGTCTGTCTATTCTTCTCTCACCCATGTACTTATATCACTTCAGAATCATATATCCTGATTTATCAATCAGTCAGTTTTAATTATGTCATCTTCATTCTTCTGCTCCTATCTGCCATGCTCTGCAATCCCCCTCCCCGTCTCTCTCAAACTATCCTCATATAACAATTCCAATACATATTTGTAACATGTCTCTTGATGCTCTCCAATACTTCCTTTATAGTAATAATGTCTAGCCTTTCTGATTTTGGTAAATAATTATTTCTTCCCTTGTTATAATCAATCTTCACTTCTTTTCTCACCTTAATAGTGTATTTTTTATCACTGCATATTGAATTTCTGAATTTCTAACACCAGTTTTCCAAAAACAATGTGTAACTTCAAGA
Source organism: Typopeltis vanoorti (assembly GCF_054136105.1). Classification (NCBI taxonomy): domain Eukaryota; kingdom Metazoa; phylum Arthropoda; class Arachnida; order Uropygi; family Thelyphonidae; genus Typopeltis; species Typopeltis vanoorti. Next base: position 64,896,719 of record NC_143552.1, on the reverse strand, counting down.
GTCTTGTTTGAAAAGTTTACGAAAAATGCAGAGGAGGAACAAGCAGGTATGAGACCTGGTGGCTGCCAAGGTCCCTGAGTTTTATTATATATGGAACAAGAAGTATTAAATAACATCGATACTTTGAAAATAATTGATAAATTTTCTAGAGAAAAAGGGAAAAAAATTTATTTGAACTTTTTACTCAAACTTAACTATATTTCTTTCTTTTTTCTCTTAAAATATTTGCATCATCTGCAAACAGCTATATGTCAAATTCTTCCTGATGTCATTAATGCATGTTGTATTAATGTAATCATTAATGTATTAAATGTCATTAATATTATACAGGTTTCCCCATAAAGTAGAAACAGCACTGAGGGAGGGTCTCTTCCAGATAACAAATTGTCTAAACATCTATCATATCTTTCTTCAAAAATATTCACTGAAGATGCACTCACAACTTCTATTGATAGCCCATTCAATGCACCTCCCAGACACACACATGCATGTCATGCAAACTTAGATTTCATGGAGTTCCTATCTGATCATATTATTATTATGATTCAGGACCTCCACAGAGTCACAAGGCTCACTGTGCAAGGCCCACCATAGAAAACACAAAGTTGATACACTCCTTGAACTCATTCGCGTTCATGCTCTCACCACTCTATCAAGCAATTCCTTCTATGGTTTAACCACTCCTCATCCTCTTGCTCTCATCTTCCTTTTGCAACTTCCAGGAATGGCCCCTTATCCTTGCTCCTTTCCACCTGTTCTACCAAATAAAAGAACTTCCAGTGTCAACCCTGTAACTACCTCACAACAGCCTCGATCATATCACCTCTCCTTTTTCTATCTACCTTTTTTTTTTTTTTGCAGTCCACATTCCCTCAATGTGTCCCCATAAGTAACATTGTACAGTCCTGATATCGTCTTTGTTAGCTGCCTCTGCACTCTTTCCACAGTTAATTTATCCCCTTCAAATCCTGTGACCAAATTTGAGCACAATAGTCCAGGTATGGTTTGATCAGGTCTTCATACAATGGGACCACAACCCTTCTGTCTCTGATAACCAGTATCCTGCTTGGTACTGCAGCAATCCTCTGGGTTACCTTACCATCTATGCAATATGTTCCCTGAATTTCATGTTTCTATCAATGATCACTTGCCATCTCCACTTCCTCCAGTATAGTTATTCTAACAGAGTATGCAACTACCCATCAATGAATCCCACACTTTGAGACTTTACATTTAGCAGAATTAAACTGATAGTCCAATTTATTTCCCAGTCCAGCATGGAGAGATCACATCGAGTGAGTGGTATCAGTGGAACGAGCTGTAGATCCAGAAATGAGTTGTTGTGTTTGTATACCAATGCTAGAAGCATAAGAAACAAGGCGGATGAAATGGTTGCACTAATTGCGTCTGTGCACCCAGAGATTGTCGGAATAAGTGAGACATGGTTAGATGAGGATGACATCCTGACAGGAATAGAGATGGAAAGGTATGATGTGTTTCGTGAGGATAGAAGGGGTAAAAAGGGAGGGGGAGTGCTATTGATGATAGAGAAAGAGTTATGTCCATACAAGGTAGAGATGCAAGAGGGAAATGGCGCCAGTGGTTTTGAGGCAGTATGGTGTGAGATAGAGGTGAATAGAATCAAATACTTGGTGGGATGTTGTTATAGACCTGGTAATGTGGATGGTGATGATAGTGAAATGTATAGTCAAATAAGCCAAGCAAATAAGAAAAGGGTGATCATTATGGGTGATTTTAATTATGGCAATATAGACTGGAATGAAGAGATAGCAACTGGAAGTAAAGAAAATGAGTTTCTTGAGTTTTTGAGGGATAACTACCTCAGACAGTATGTAACAGAGGGCACAAGAGGATTAAGGGTCTTGGATTTGGTCATCTCATCGGAGGATGTAATTATCAATGAGGTATCAAATCATCCACCAATTGATGAAAGTGACCATGAGGTGATTACTTGGGTGGTTGCCAGCAGTGCAAGGACCCCTGTAAAAAAAGGGTATATGTGGAACTACAAGGGGGGTGATTATGAAGAGCTCAGGAGACAGCTTGCAGGTGTAGCATGGAATGAGGAGTTAGCTGGAAAAGAGATCAATGCAGCTTGGGGGATTTTCAAAAAATATTTAGTGGATGCAAAGTCTAAATGTATACCACGGGTGAGAAGGTTAAATAAGTTAGGTGTGAGATGGATGAATAAAGAGATTAAGCATGCAATACAGAGAAAAAGGGCATTGTGGAGGCAGCATAAGAGAAGTGGAAGTAACCAATTTCATGAGTTCTACAAAGACCAGGCAAGGAGAGTGACTTGGTTGGTGAGAGTAGCTAAAGAGAGGTATGAACAGCAGTTAGCTAATGAAGCTAAAAAGAATCCTAGGGAGTTCTTTCGATATGTAGCCAGCAAAAGAAAGAATGATTATGGAAGGATGACATTGATTGGAGGAAATGGTATAAAGACAGCTGTTGCAGAATGTGTGGTGGAGATACTTAATGAGCAGTTCATAAAGATCTTTCAATCTTGTGAATGTGACTTCATGGAGAGATTAAGAGCAGTTGATGATGGGGAGGAGAGACTGACTGTAAGTGAGCAAGAGGTGTTTGGGGAGTTGAGTAAACTAGATGTAAATAAGGCTGTGGGACTTGATAATATATCACCGCGTATTCTGAAGAAATGTGCCAGAGAGTTGACACCTGCCTTGACGTATTTTTTTAATACCAGTCTTGCACTTGGTCAAGTCCCTAAAGAGTGGAGGGAGGGCAAGATTGTGCCACTTCATAAAGGAGGTGATCGAACTCAAGCATCAAACTATACGCCTATCTGTGTGTCAGGTGTTGTGTTTAAGTTGTTGGAGAAGCTTGTGAGAACTAGGATCCAGAGTTGGGTTGACAACAATGGTATAATCTTTGATGGACAGCATGGATTTGCTAAAGGGAGGTCGTGTTTTAGTAATCTACTTACTTATTACAATAAAGTGACTGCTTCCTTGGACAGAGGAGAAGGATACACAGTAATATACTTGGATTTTGCAAAAGCTTTTGATAGAGTACCTCATGATAAGTTGACAGTCAAACTAGAGCAGATGGGGTTGGATATTAGATTAGTGCATTGGATTGGAGACTGGCTATCTGATAGGTATCAACAAGTTGTGAATGGGGGTGCAATATCCATGAAAAGGAAAGTCACTAGTGGAGTGCCTCAGGGATCTGTTTTAGGGCCATTACTATTTAACTTGTATATTAATGATATTGGCGAAGATTTGGATGGAGATATTCAGTTGTTTGCAGATGATGCAAAGTTGGGATGAACCATAAAGAGTAGTGAAGATGTTGTGGCCTTGCAAGAAGACTTGAATAAATTGAGTGATTGGGCAAGCAAATGGGGATGCGAGTTCAATGTTGCAAAATGTAAGGTTTTAAAATTTGGAAAACAAAGATGGGATGCAGAATTTATGCTTGGTGAGAATATATTGTTAGAAGTAGAGGAAATAAGAGATCTGGAAGTGATAGTGGATAAGGATCTAAAATTTAGGGGACACATCGCCAAAATTGTGAAGACAACACAAAGACTTCTGGGAATGATGAGGAGGACACTGACGTGTAGAAGTAGGGAGATTCTTGTTCCAGTGTATAAGGCTTTGATTAGGCCACACATGGACTATTGTGCCCAGATTTGGTCACCTGGTTTTCAGAAGGATGAAGAGATGTTGGAAAGGGTCCAAAGGCGACTGACTAAGGTAGTTTCTGACCTCTGGAATGTCGAGTATGAGGAAAGATTGAAAAGATGTAATTTGCAGATTCTAGTGGAGAGAAGGAAGAGGGGAGATATGATAGAGACCTACAAGTTGGTAAGGGGTTGTTATAGGATCAATGGTGGAGAAGTTCTACAGAGAATAGTGGGAGATCAGGGGAGAACCAGAGGTCATACCTGGAAACTGTATAAAGAGGGTGTGAGTAGGGGAGTGAGAGGCAGGTTTTTTTCGTGCAAAGTTGTGAATGATTGGAATGCCTTGCCTGAGAGTGTGTGTTCTGCAAGGAGTTTGAATGTGTTTAAGACCCGGTATGATGAGATGTGTGTGAGATAAAAGGACCTCCTAGATGAGTCTTTGACTCCATGAGGTCTTGTTTAATAATAATAATAATAATCTGTCCAGTTTGTTCAAATCCTTTTGAAGGGCTATTACATCTGCACTATTACTAATAACCCTTCCAGCTTCACATCATCTGCAAATAACAGAATAAACCCTGCAATCCATTGACAATGTCATTTGATATAAAGATAGTACTGAGCCTTGTGGGACCCCACTTGCAACTTTCTTCTTCTTTGATACTGCTCCCTCCCTCACACACACACACACACACACACACACACACACAACTCTCTGAAATTTATCAGACAGCCAATACCTAATCCGATTCACTAACTTGATATCCAAACTCATGTACTGCAACTTAAATATTAGCTTGTCATGTGTCACCCTGTCAAATGTCTTTGTAAAATTCAAAAGAATGGCAGAATATGCCTTTCTCTCATCAACCACTCTTGTGTTTATTATAAAAAGGTAATCAGATTACCAAAAGAAGAGCACTCCTTAATCAATCCATGCTAATTCTCACAGCTAACATTATCCTCATCTGTCCAATACTGCAAATGATTCCTCACTAATTTCTACATAACAACTATTGATGAAATACAAACTGGTTTATAGTTTGACATTTCCATTCTACTAACACCCTTATGCAATGGCACTTTCTTACTCTCCTTCCACTCCTTGCTTGGGCACTTATCCCATGGCCAGACTTTCATTGAAAAGCTAGTGAATGGAGCTGTCAGTTCTTTAGCACATTTTCTCAAGACTTGTTGCAAAATCCCATTCAGTCCCATTGTTTTATTGACATCCAAAGCTAAACTTGGGGGGGGGGGGGGCAATGTAACTATTACCTCCACCTCATTTCTCCAGCCTTCGTTGACCACTTGTAAAGTCCAAAATGCAACACCTTACACTAAACAACATTGTGTTAATATATGCATAAAACCAGTCTATTTATATCAGTCCTGCAAGAATTCTGTACTGCAAATATGCCTTATTGCACCTCATAACTTTGGCATCATCAATTAATAGTTGTATATTACTATCCAGACCAATGCTAACATCATTACTATACAAGCTAAAAAACAACTATTGTCCAAGTACAGAACCAAGTACAAGAACTACTGGCCACCCTACTTCCCATATACCAAGCACCTTCACACATTGCTCTCTTTAATTCTCGTGGAAAGGTTTAGACGTTCGTTATGCATTTTCACTATATTATTTCAGGAAATTACAACGTACTAGGATATACATTAAAATAAATTTTAATATATTTCTATATTTTGGCAACGTCACACTGCCATTTTCAAGAACTTAGGTACAAGATACGTGCACGCAGGCACAGCAAAAACAATAAATGAGTAAGAAGAATGAAGCTATTATTTCTCCTAAAGTCCTGATGGTGCACTCTAGCGGCCGATGTTGGTATTCTTGGGCGATTGGGCTAAAGGTCTTCCGATGTAGGTTTCCCAAATTTTAGGTTTCCCAAACCATACCTTACATCTGAGGCACCTCAGAAAAAATCACAAAAATCCTAAAAAAACATAACTTAACTTCTTGTTACAAACCATATAAAAAATTGGCATCCCTTATCCGCTCAACAAAAGACCAATCTCCCCCCCTAGACCTACCTGGTGTGTACCAGGTCCCTTGCAGCTGTAAGCTGTCCTACTTCGGCCAAACAGGCAGGACAGCAAATATCAGAATTTCAGAACACAAGGACTACATCCGGTTTCACCAATACAGCCACTCTGGTCTTGCTGACCATGCTCTGGATACCTGCCATAGAATACGGTGGAAAAAAGCCAGGATAATACACCGTAACAAATACAGATATGAAAGGCTTTTCATAGAATTAGCTTCAGCCCTAAGAAACGAGCCAAACCTCAACAAATTTGGCTGCATGAGACTTCCTCAAATTTGGGAAACCTACATCAGAAGGCCTTCAGCCCAATCGCCCAAGAATACCAACATCGCCCACTAGAGGGCACCATCAGGACTTTAGGAGAAATAATAGCTTCATTCTTCTTACTCGTTTATTGTTTTTGCTGTGCCTGCGTGCACGTATCTTGTACCTAAGTTCTTGAAAATGGCAGCGTGACGTTGCCGAAATATAGAAATATATTAAAATTTATTTTAATGTATATCCTAGTATGTTGTAATTTCCTGAAATAATATAGTGAAAATGCATAACCAATGTCTAAGCCTTTCCACGAGAATTACAATAATCCACAGAGAAGTTACCGCACGTAAAGCACGCCATTACGGTAAATTGAAGTTGAAGCTAGCAAAACAACTGAATCATCTCGCCTTCCTGAAGCGCTGCCGGGATAACCAGGTAATCCCTAACTGTGTGAAATTCAAGCACCGTTTCTCTTCGCAAAAGGCACTTCGTATCTATAACTGTGCCAGCCAAGCCTTACTCAGAGAACAAATTGCCGCCACTCGCCATTTCCTGAGTGAAGCTAACTCAGCTATACAGGCACTCAAAGATGACCTTTCAAGCACCTTAAGCCACGAAATTTGGTCAATTTTACGCGACATCTTGTGCACTGCAGTGGAGAAAGAGTTTAGATTAGTCCGAGATCGACACATCAAAAAATTCAAAAATTTAAAAAAGGTCGCGATCTCTAAACCGCAACTTCCTACCAATACGGTCATGAATCTGTTGTCACTAAGTGTGAAACCTGAAGCACTCGACGCCCTCGCACATGGCCACAACTTCGCCATTGCGCCCAAAACAATACCTGCTGAGGATATCATGATATGGATTGAACGCGAGATCTGACACCTCCCAAGCCACGTCGCCAACGATATTAGACTGGATGTAGCTTGTGTTTGGACCAAAGCCAAACCACCTAAAACCAACATGCCCAGTAAAGAAATTAAATCTCTATTAGAATTAAAGAAAAACAAGAAAATAATAATCACCAAAGCTGACAAAGGGAATGCCACAGTATTGCTGAACCAAAAAGATTACACAGGTAAGCTGAAATCTCTATTGTTAGATCGTGTGCCACTTACCTCCCTTTCGAATACAATCCCACCAACTCACAAATTAGAAAATTCCACAGGCTCCTTAAGAAGGTCACTTCTTGGCCTGTGGAAATCACCAACAAACTAAAACCATATAACTCCATACCCCCCCCCCGTATTTATGGACTCCCAAAAATTCACAAGGAAAATGTGCCATTACGTCCCATAGTGGATGGCATTGATTCCCCCACATACAAACTAGCTAAACATTTGGCCAAAGCTCTCTCACACTATACTGGCAACACACCTTCATACATAAAAAACTCAGCACACTTCAAAGCGAGCATAGAAAACCTTACACTCAAACACACTGACATAATGGTCAGTTTTGATGTCTCCTCCTTATTTACGAATGTCCCTCTCAAAGAATCCTTAGAGCTAATCCAAGCTAAATTTCCTCCCGATATCACAGCCCTATTTCAGTTCACAATGAACTCAGGCTATTTTGTTTTGCAAGGAAAATTCTACAAACAAGTAGAGGAGACAGCCATGGGTTCTCCACTCTCCCCACCCTTGGCCAACTTTTATATGGAGACTTTTGAAGAGCAAGCCTTGAACTCTGCCCCACAAAAACCAACCATTTGGCTTCGCTATGTAGATGATGTATTCGCTATTTGGCCACATGGCTCCGATGCACTCCTCTCCTTCTTAACACACTTAAACAACCAACACCCCAGAATCAAATTCACCCTGGAAGAGGAAAAAAACAACTGCTTTCCGTTCTTAGACACACTAGTCACCTGCCAGCCTGATGGAACCTTGGCTTTCTCAGTATATAGAAAACCCACCCATACAGGCAGATACATTCACCAACAATCCCCTCCCCCCACAGCAATATGGAGTCATTAAGACACTACACAACAGGGCTAAACTTATCTGCTCGAATGACAATGCCCTAACCACAGAACGAAACCACATCCTCAACACGTTCTCAGCCAATGGCTACCCCCCACCCCAAAACCCAAAAAATATTAAAACTAGTAAACCACAACCCCCCCCCTCCCCCTCACAACAAGGATTACTCTAAATCCATCACCATACCTTACATCCGAGGCACTTCAGAAAAAATCACAAAAATCCTAAAAAAACATAACTTAACTTCTTGTTACAAACCATATAAAAAATTGGCATCCCTTATCCGCTCAACAAAAGACCAACCTCCCCCCCCCCCCTAGACCTACCTGGTGTGTTCCAGGTCCCTTGCAGCTGTAAGCTGTCCTACTTCAGCCAAACAGGCAGGACAGCAAATATCAGAATTTCAGAACACAAGGACTACATCCGGTTTCACCAATACAGCCACTCTGGTCTTGCTGACCATGCTCTGGATACCTGCCATAGAGTACGGTGGAAAAAAGCCAGGATAATACACCGTAACAAATACAGATATGAAAGGCTTTTCATAGAATCAGCTTCAGCCCTAAGAAACGAGCCAAACCTCAACAAATTTGGCTGCATGAGACTTCCTCAAATTTGGGAAACCTACATCAGAAGACCTTCAGCCCAATCGCCCAAGAATACCAACATCGCCCGCTACAGGGCATCATCAGGACTTTAGGAGAAATAATAGCTTCATTCTTCTTACTCATTTATTGTTTTTGCTGTGCCTGCGTGCACGTATCTTGTACCTAAGTTCTTGAAAATGGCAGCGTGACGTTGCCGAAATATAGAAATATATTAAAATTTATTTTAATGTATATCCTAGTACGTTGTAATTTCCTGAAATAATATAGTGAAAATTGCTCTCTTTAATAATTGCCAATAAGGAACACCACTATCCATATCATAAGCCCCCCCCCCCCATATGCTTGAGTTTATATAACAATCTAGAGTAGAATCCTATCAAATGCATTGGCAAAATCCAAAAGTACTTTGGTATATTCATTCTAACTCTATTGTAAATCCTATCCACTCTATTGTAAAACATCAGCAAATTCTTAAAGCAAGACGTAACTTTAACAAAGCTAAGTATTGTTTAGCTTTGCTTGCTTTCATGCTGTCCACAATTTTGAAAATAATGGTGTCATTTATCCTGGGATGCAGATCTTAATTAGCCTTATCAACTAAATAATCACTCAGAGATACTAATTGGCTTATAATTTGTTACTTCTCTACCAGGGTTGCTGTGTAAAACAGAATGATCTTAATTTCTTACAACAGAACTCATGTTGAGTCTCAAAGTGATAACCACAATAGAGGTACTGCTAATTCTCTTGCACATTCCACCCAATCTCACTGCTGTATTCCAATCCAGCTTTTCCCCTAGTTTTAATACTGCTAGCTCAGCCATCTCCATCCTTTGTTCTAGCTTTACCTCAGCATCCTGACAGCTAATGTAACTTGCTACAGTGATTACCTAATAACTCAACTATTTCAAAAACATCTGACTTTCTGCATTCATCAAAATTATTGTTCCATGATCATAAGGCCAGATGTTTTTCATATTTTAATTTCACTTTCCAAATTTGTTTTTAATGCCACCCAATGCTTATGGGCTAGGTCACCATTTTTTCCAAATAGTGAATCTACAAAATTTTCTTTTTATGTGGCTCTTGCTTCAAAGTCTTATTTATCCGGTCCCTTGCAATTTATTTTTCTAACTCGAAGGATGGTGGCAAACAACTTCTTTCAGATATCATTTGACCATTCTCTAGCACTATCATGCAGATTTCCATGACAAAGCACTACTTCTAGTGGCTATCTCAGTCTATGATAGACTTATTTATGTCCTTATGTCCACATATATCCTTTTTTTTAATTATTCAAAGCACACACAAGTTTTGCCATCTGTCCAGGACCAAGGTAAAACTGCATCCTATCCTGTGCCCTCCTTTCTATCAACTTAATGACCACTCAGAGATACTGAGTGGCTTATAATTAGTTCCTCATTCTTCACAAGATAGAATGCTATTATGTACTGCTACCACAACCAATCTTCAGATTGATGCACCCCAAGAAGAAGAGAAAGGTAAAACTGCAGGGTTGCTCTCTCTAATTATGAGAACAACCGCTACCTCAGCGATCATCTGTGAATTGTATCACAAATATTCTCAGATGCCATTACTAGATCCAATATTTTTGCATCATGAGACCCTTCAATCACATGCTGCTGAAGGGAACTTAGTAACCCTTAGTAACTCTAAATTTTCCTAGCAGTGCTTAGATTCAAAGCTTTATAACTGGGAGGAGACCTCCACTTAGCCTTTTAATGAATGTGGAGAACAGACCAGGGCTTCTGATCCTCACCTTCTTGTGGTGCACCCTGTTAGGCATCTATCTGGATACTGAATGAATGAGGATGGCCTAGTAATTTGGTATTTAGCTGACCAAATAGTATTCTTAATGGCTTAAACCATAGTGGAAAATGATGGAAAATACATGACAGAATTTCATGCTGGGTGGAACATTGCCCAGTTAAACAATACCCCCATGGTTTTCATCAGGGAACCAAGGGTGAACAGTGAAAAGGCAGCTGATGGAACATGTCCCAACTCAACATCAAAAGAGTTCAAAACTAATACTGTCAACACAAGAAGCATCAATAGGAAAGAAATGGAATTAGCAGAATAATTGAATATGTATCACAATAACATAATAGGTGTGACTGAAACAAAAAGACAGGTGAGATATTTTTTTAAGTAACAAATACAAAATGTTATGCTCGAGCAATAACAATCAGAATATTTGACACTAAATACAACGATAACCTTCTTGAATGGTAAGCAATATCAGCATGAGAAAATTGGACAATGAGGCTTATTTGTGACTATGGTCCCACAGAAGGTTCTACTAAGGAAGACGTGGAAGAATTTTTCAAGCATTATAGAAGTCAGCTGACACAATGAAAAAGGAAAAGTTGATCCTAGTTGGAGATCTAAACAGCAGAGTAGGAAATGATTTCCAAACAAGTAGAAATGTTTCGGGAAAATTTAGAGAAAAGAGAAAAGCTAATAATAATGCTAGGTACTTGTTGGATTTCTGCTCAGGGCATGGACAAGTTATTACTAACAGAATGTTCCAACATAAAGATGTGCACAAATTCCCATGGATAGAAGATGCAAGAAATAAGAAAAGTCCAGTTGACTATGTTATTGTTGATAGTGACGTTTTCCCACTGGTTCAGGACACAAAAGTATACAGAGGATTTGAAATTGGAAGTGATCACCATTTAGTCTTGAGCAGGATAAAATTGAATTTCATATTGAAAGGAAGAGTGTGTAAGAAAGTTTTAAAATGAATCAAAGTTGAGCAACTTTCAGATGTGGACTGTAGACTAAAATATGCATACATTATTCAAGAATAAAATTTAAAAACAAACATTATTCAATAATAAAATAAAAAACATTATTCAAAAAAAAAAAATTGAAATAGGAATCCAATCTTGACGATTCAGTGGCAAACAGAAGAAAGCATTGACTGATTCAGTCAAATGGTTATGTGGTGAGTTATTTGCAAGGATAGAAAAATCAGAGCTCCACAGTGGAATTAAAAAATTAAAGAGGTAGGGAAATATAAGAAGAAATCATATCCAAAGTTCCTGGAAATTAAGTCAGACATGATTATGGAAGAAGTGTGGCTTTACAGTCCTCACAAGCTATTGCATCCTAATGCAGCATGGTTAACCTGTTCGTTGGTGGTCATATATGTATTCTGTATCATTATAATGGTTAAAAGTCAGACATAACAAACATTCTACTAATCCTGAGCGTTTTTAGTGTGTTGAAAATAACAGCTGACTGCATTCCAAACTTGCAAAGTACTATTACAGCTACACAATTCTCATAATCTCCCCACTGAATATTGACCCATACAGTTAGACAACTCTCTCTACTGATAAATATGCATGTTGACTGTGCACAGCATCACTAATGGAACGGCTCATGAAATTCTGTGGGCAGAGTGGTTGTGTGCAGAAGTTGTAACAGTATTTATGGAAAGACTGTGTATATACAAAGTACACTATGCTCACACTTACACTTGGATATAGGATTAAAATAATATAATTTCTAGCAAATTATAATATACATTGTAGCTGAATGAAAAAAACTATCAACTCTCTCAAACAGTGTATTTAACAATAAGGTGATACCCCTCTGTTTTACACCTCTCCACATAGTCTTTAAAGGAATGCAGAGAACCGACCAGGGCTACTGACCTAATGTCCAATCCTCACCTTCTCGTGATGCACCCTGTTAGGTATCTACCTGGATACTGAATGGATGAGGATGGGCCAAATTGGGATTTAGCCAACCAAATTGTATTCTTACTGGCTCAAACCAAAATTTCAAATGATGGTACAACATGACAGAATTTCATGCCTGCTGGGGCATCGTCTCATTAAGCAAGACAACCCTGTTGTTTTCGCCAGGGAACCAGGGCAAACAGCAAAAAAGTCAGCTATTGGAACAAATCCTAAAACCCACCCCAACTCAACATCACCAGAGTTTAAGATCAGTACTATCAACACAAGGAGCCTGAATGGCAAACAAATGGAGCTAGCTGAGGAATTCGATAAGTACCAGATCGAGATAATAGAGGTGATTGAAACAAAAAAGACAAAAACTGGTGAGATCTTTCTGAGCAATTAATACAAAATGTTATATTCAGGCAATGTCAATCAAGGAAAAGAAGATGTAGCCATAGTATTCAACACAAAATACGAGGCTAATCTTCTTGAATAGCAGGCAGTCTCAAGTAGAGTAATGTGGGCAAATATGAGAATGGGGAACTGGACAATGACACTTATTTGTGCCTATGGTCCCACAGAAGGTTCTACTAAGGTAGAAGTGGAGGAATTTTTTGAGGCTTTAGAAAAAGAAACTGACACAATAAAAATTGAAAATTTGATCCTTGTTGGGGATCTAAATAGCAGAGTAGGAAATGATTGTCAGACAAAAAAAAATATTTTGGGAAAGGAAAAAGAGCAAAGCTAATAATAATGGCAAATACCTGTTGGATTTCTGCTCAGGTCATGGACTGGTTATTATTAACACCATGTTCCAACATAAAAATGTGCACAAATTCACATGGAGAGAAGAGGCAAGGAATAAGAAAAGTCTCACTGACTATGTTATTGTTGATAGTGATGTTTTCTCCCTGGTGCAGGACACCAGAGTGTACAGAGGATTTGAAATTGGAAGTGATTACCATTTAGTCTTGAGATAAAATTGAATTTCATATTGAAAAAAAGTACATGTAAGAAAGTTTTAAAGCGAATAAAAGTTGAACAACTGTCAGATGTGAACTGTAGACTAAAATACACAAATATTATTCAAGAAAAAGTAAAGTTCTTATTCGCTAAGAAACTATATGGGATGTAATATCCCTTAACTTAAACAAGTCTTATGTCGCCAAATTGAAGCCTTTGGCTCTTCATATATATAATAATTTATTAGGACACCTCTCGGCAATACTCATAGAAGGGTTGTAAGTTCTGTTCGCTACAAACTTGATATTAACTAGGTCTACCTACTCACTGATGAGATCCAATGAGGGTGGAAACCGGTGCGGGGCAGATCTGGCTTTGAGAGGCTCCACATGGAGGTAGGTTTTTGCCTGTCTCTGAGTGGGGCCACTGCTGAGATTATGGCTCTGCTTGGTGGTGGGGTGAGCCTGCCACTGGGTAGAGCCAATGCTGAGACGTTCTTCTCGGTGACGGGGTGAGCCTATCATCGAGTGGAACAACTCTGAGTTGGGCGATCTTTTGGGATCGTCTTATTTTTAGAGCCTGCTTCACCTATACATAAGGTTGAAACCGGTCTGGATAGTGACCTTCTCTCATAATGTAGAACAGTAATACAGCTCCTAGGCATAAGTTCACATTATGGATAAATATCAAGAATAATGATTGGATCTTGCTCCACCTTTGACATGAGTTGCCTCAGCTTGCACTACCTTAATGGTCAGTTGCTGCAGTATCCAGGTATTTGCTTATGCTTTAGAATCACCTAACTTTATATAGTTTCTACTATATTCGGCATGAAACTCTTTGAGTTTCTTATTCGGCTAAGAAACTATATGGGATGTAATATCCCTTAACTTAAACAAGTCTTATGTCGCCGAATTGAAGCCTTTGGCTCTTCATATATCTAATAAAAAGTAAAGAGTTTGAGAACAAGAACAAAAAGTTGGAGATTCAGTGTCAAGCCCTGAAGAAAACATGTTATTTTACCAAAGTCCTCCCATGATTCTTCATAAAAATCATGGGAGGACTTTGGTAAGAACATAGAAAATAAATATCAAGCAGGTGGCAATATATTCTGCAGGTTGTCGAAGAAGCTCAGAAATGGAGGAAAGAGTGCTGTAAAAGGAATTAGTGATGATAAAGGTGACATCAAGACAGGAGAAAAATATATCCTTCAAGTATGGAGCAATTACTTTGAAAAACTGCTAAATGAAACAAGCAGTGATGACAGCACAGTGGTAAAAATCACTGACCAGGCATGCATTCAGGAATACATATCCATACTTGAAGTAAAAAAAGCCATCAAAAGCCTGAAATGTGGAAAGGCAGCAGGAGTAGATGATATTCAACCAGAAATGCTCAAGTAAGGTATAAAAGTCTTGCTGTGGCTGCACTGCATAGATCAGCAGGCTTGGACATAGGGACAAATTCCAGATGATTGGAGTCGAGCTCTCATAGTACCCATATATAAAAAGGGAAATAAAACTGAATGTGAGAATTACAGAGGTATTTCATTACTGAATGTTCCTGGTAGGATATATACAGGTATACTTGATAAACAGTTGAGAAGTATTATAGAAGAGAAGTTTGCTGAAGAACAGAGCTGGATTCAGGCCAAATTAGAGGCTGTCAGGAAAAGATTTATGACAGATAGTTGAGAAATCATAGTAATATAACAAAGATCTGTATTTAAGTATTATAGATCTGGAAAAGGCATATGACAAGCTGCCAAGAGAGAAGCTATTCAAAACACTACAGTTATATGGTGCTAATGGGAAATTATATCAAGAAATACTTAGCGTTTCTTTGAGTTGTAAGTCAGCAGTTAGAATTGAAGGCAGTACATGTAGTGGTTTAATGTTAAATCTGGTGTCAGACAAGGATGTACATTATCTATATGGATCATATTATGAAGGAAAGTGGTATTAAACCTGATATCAAAATTGGAGAGCCAAGTCCCGGATGAAGCAGATAACCAGTGGTGTGCCTCAGGGCTCTGTGCTTGGGCCACTGTTGTTTAATTTGTATATAAATGACATAGGAAATGGCTTAAAGGGAGATACTCAGTTGTTTGCTGATGATGCAAAGTTGAGTAGTGCAATAAAAAATCAAGTTGATGTTGAAAGTTTGCAGGACGATTTAAATAAGCTGGCAGAATGGGCAAAAGGTAATGGATGTCAGTTCAATGTGGAAAAGCATAAAGTTATGCATTTTGGGATTAAAATATTACCAGCTGTTTACTACATTGATGGAACAGTACTCCAAGAGATTGATGATGCCAGGTACTTAGGGGTGTTAGTAGATAGGGAGATGAAGTTCAAGGGACACATTGCTAAGGTGTCCAAGATTGAACATAAGATTACTTGGTTGTTGAGGAACACACTGACATCAAGAAATAAAGAGGTTATTATTCCCCTTTATAAAGCAGTGATACCTCTACATTTGGATTACTGTGCTCAAGTCTGGTCACCTGGATTCCTTGGAGATGAGGAGGCTGTGGAGAGGGTTCAGAGAAGAGTGACTAAGTTAGTGAGTGATGTAAAAAATACTCCCTACATTGATAGATTGAGAGCTTGTGGACTGCAGAGGTTGGTTTATAGGTGGAGAAGAGGGGATATTATTATTATTATTATTACCCCAAGACCTCATGGAGTCAAAGACTCTTCTCGGAGGTCCTTTTATCACACATACATCTCATCATACCTTGTCTTAAACACAATCGAACTCCTTGCAGACACCACACTTTCAGGGAACGCATTCCAATCATTCACAATTCTGCACGCAAAAACCTGCCTCTCACTCCCCTATTCACACCATCTTTATACAGTTTCCAGGGATGACCTCTGGTTCTCCCTTGTTCTCTCACTATTCTCTGTAGAACTTCTCACCACTGATCCTATAACAACACCTTACCAACTTGTAGGTCTCTATCATATCTCCAATCCTCCTCCTGTCCACCAGACTCTGCGAATTATTTCTTCTCAATCTTTCCTCATACTCAACATTCCAGAGGTCAGAAACTACCTTAGTCAATCGGCTTTGGATGCTTTCCAACGGAAAGGGTCCAAAGGAACAATGGACCCTTTATAATGGATCAAGAATGGAGATTCTTGTTCCATTATACAATGGAACAAGAATCTCCCTACTTCTACACATCAGAGTCCTCCGCATCATTCCCAGAAACATTTGAGTTGTATTCACAAATTTGGCGATGTGTCCCCCTAAATTTTAGATCCTTATCCACTATCACCCCCAGATCTCTTATTTCTTCCACCTCCAACAATATATCCTCACCAAGCATAAATTTTGATCCTATCTTTGTTTTCCAAATTTTAAAAATTTACATTTTGCAACATTGAACTCACATCACCATTTCTTTGCATAATCACTCAATTTATTCAAGTCTTCTTGTAAGGCCACAACATCTTCACTACTCTTTATGGTTTGTCCCAACTTTGCATCATCTGCAAAGAACTCGATATCTCCATCCAAATCTTCGCCAATATCATTAATATACAATTTAAACAGTAATGGCCCTAAAACAGATCCCTGAGGCACTCCACTAGTTGACTGTGAACTTATCATGGTACTCTATCAGAAGCCTTTGCAAAATCCAAGTATATTACTGTCTATCCTTCTCCTCTGTCCAAGGAAGCAGTCACTTTATTATAATAAATAAGTAGATTACTAAAACATGACCTCTCTTTAGAAAATCCAGGCTGTCCATCCAAGATAATATCATTGTTGTCAACCCAACTCTAGTTCCTAGTTCTCACAAGCTTCTCCAACAACTTATCCACAACACCTGACACACAGATAGGCCTATAGTTTGATGCTTGAGTTCGATCCCTCCTTTATGAAGTGACACAATTTGCCCTCCTTCCACTCTTTAGGAACACTTACAGTCTTGACTTACTTAGCTTACTTAGGCTCACTTACAGTCTTGACCAAGTGCAAGACTCGAATTAAAAAAATATGTCAAGGCAGGTGTCAACTCCATAGCACATTCCTTCAGAATACGCGGTGATATATTATCACAGCCTTATTTACATCTAGTTTACTCGACTCCTCCAAACACCTCTTGCTCACTTACAGTCAGTCTCTCCTCCCTATCATCAACTGCTCGCAATCTTTCCATTAAGTCACATTAACAAGATTGAAAGATCTTTATGAACTGCTCATTAAGTATCTCCACCACACATTCTGCAACAGCTGTCTTTATACCATTTTCTCCAATCAATGTCATCCTTCCATTATCATCCTTTCTTTTGCTGGCTACATATCAAAAGAACTCACTAGGATTTTTCTTGGCTTCATTAGCTAACTGCTGTTCATACCTCTCTTTAGCTACTATCACCAACCATGTCCCCCTCCTTGCCTGGTCTTTGTAGACCTCATGAAATTGGTTATTTCCACTTCTCTTATGCTGCCTCCACAATGCCCTTTTTCTCTGTATTGCATGCTTAATCTCTTTATTCATTCATCTCAAGCCTACCTTATTTAACCTTCTCACACTTGGAATACATTTAGACATTGCATCCACTAGATAGTTTTTGAAAATCCCCCAAGCTGCATTGATCTCTTTTCCAGCTAACTCCTGATTCCACGCTACACCCGCAAGCTGTTTCCTGAGCTCTTCATAATCAACCCCCCCCCCCAATTGTAGTTCCACATATACCCTTTTCTCACAGAGGTGTTCACACTGCTGGCAACCACCCAGGTAATCACCTCATGGTCACTCTCACCAATTGGTGGATGATTTGACACCTCATTTATAATTATATCCTCTGATGAGATGACCAAATCCAAGACCCTTAATTTTCGTGTGCCCTCTGTTACATACTGTCTGAGGTAGTTATCTCTCAAAAACTCAAGAAACTCATTTTGTTTACTTCCATTTGCTATCTCATCATCCCAGTCTATATTGCCATAATTAAAATCACCCATAATGATCACCCTTTTCTTATTTGCTTGGCTAATTTGACTATACATTTCCCTATCACCACCATCGACATTACCTGGTCTATAACAACATCCCACCAAGTATTTCATTCTATTCACCTCTATCTCACACCATACTGCCTCAAAACCACTGGCATTATTCCCGTCTTGCATCTCTACTTTGTATGGACATAACTCTTTCTCTATCATCAATAGCACTTCCCCTTCCCTTTTTACCCCCTCTATCCTCACGAAACACATCATACACTTCCATCTCTATTCCTGTCAGGATGTCATCCTCTTCCAACCATGTCTCACTTATTCTGATAATCTCTGGGTGAACAGATGCAATTAGTGCAACCATTTCATCTGCCTTGTTTCTTATACTTCTGGCATTTGTATACAAGCACAACAGCTCATTTCTGGATCTACAGCTAGTTCCACTGATACCACTCACTCGATGTGATCTCTCCATGCTCAACTGGGACCATTTCCCTTTCTACTTCTTCATTTTAGAACCATTTTCAAGTCCAACTGTTTCCTCTTGATCCCTGGTCATCCCATTCCTTTCCTGCCTACACATGTTCTCACCTCCTCTGATAGAAACATTTAAATTACTGAAAGGTTTTTATAGGATTGATGAAGGGGAAATGTTTCAGCTGTGTGATAGTGATGGAAGAACAAGAGGTCACCCCTAGAAATTAAAGAAGAGTGTGATTAACAAGGGTGTGAGAACAAGGTTTTTTGCCTGGAGGGTGGTGAATGAGTGGAATTCACTGCCTGACTTAGTTGTGAGTTCTTCTTCTGTAAATGAATTCAAGAAGAGATATGACAGATATCGTTTTGCTAGTTTGGGTCTCCCACGATGAGTCTGCTGACTCTATGGAGATACCCATGATAATAATAATCATCATCATTCATCATCATCATGTGAATCAAGATTTAGGCCTACTATAGGCTGTTCCGGCCTTAGAAGTTGTCGTTAGATGGATTGATACTGTAAAAAGTGCCTTAGAAGACATCAATATAAGACCTGATAATATTGGAGTCTTGACAGATAGCACTGATTTGGAGGAAAATTGTAGAATTGTTTAAGAGGACGTTGTTGTGTCGGAAAAAAATGATGAGTCATCCTTTTTTCCCCACCCAACATTAAGTAACCTCATAAGGAGAGTATAAGGACATGCTTATGCCTCCGGACAGAGAATGTGCCTTTTTACAATCCAAGTACATGTAAATATCCAAATGTGTAAGCTCTAAACAATGTTAGAATAGCCCATGAGTTTAATAGAGAATAGTTGTAAATGAATTAAAATATAAAATCATATATAAATTACCAAATAAATATGTATAAGCTAGAGCAAACTTTAAGCCAACTAAAAGCAGTTCGTAGCCACGGCGTCCAATCGGCAGCTGCCGTATGTGTGACGACACCACCGCGTGAGGGAGCTGTTTTGGAGTATAAAGATTACGGCGGGAATTTGAATCGCTCTCTTATCGAGCGTCTCCTGTCTCCGGGTCCTGTCGGCACCGAGTTTCCTGACGGAGAGCTGTGTAGAGCTTGTCGCCACATGTAGCAAGAATCCCCCCTTGCTATGTGTGCTGTGTGGGCCAAGGCTGCAACTACAATGTATTCAGATCCATAAGAAGAAAGAGATACTGTTGAAATCAACGTCAGTGTTCAAATCTGTGTATGAGTGTTTTTCGGTTCGTATGGAAACAAAGGAATAGCAAGACCGCCATCAGTGAAGGTACAGTAAGCCGACCAAAGTATCCAGTTCAAGGCAAGAACTGTAAGCGGAAGATTTTCTTATGTTAAATGTTGAATTAAAGTAACCGAAGAGTAAGGAAACAGAAGTTAAGGAAGCATGCTATTTCTGTGTAGTGTTATAGGAACAGTCTGCGATTTGGACAGTTTTGTCTACAGTTGAGAAGAAGGCATATTAGGCTCCAGCTGAACAGGAGGCCGAGGTCCGAACTGTTTGTGTGATTTAAGAACAGTAATGTTATATGGTCAGAACGTAACTAAATGTTAACTAAAATTTTGGAGGGGGGGGTTAAGTAAGATTAAGAAGTATTATCCTAGAGAAATTTATGTCAGAAGTATTGAGTTGTCTTGTGTATATATGAAATATTACATGTGTGATAATATTAGGTAATTTAGTCATAAGAGTCTGAGAATAGATGTACGTTTAGAAGTGAGGAATTTATGTCAAGTAAGGGACTATAGTATAGAAGTTTTGTTTGTGATTAATTAAGTAAAGGGAACCCAGACTCTTTTAAGATTAAGGATTTGATTAACATGTATACTTGCCTTTGTGCAATAATAAAAGTGTTTCTTAAAATATAATCAAATGAGTTTGTCATCCTTTCTGCAGATTTGAGCTACCGTTTGGAAGATTTCGTACTGTGCATTTAAGGGGAAACCATTAGTGATAGAAGAATTGGGACCACGACTGCTTACTTCTTGATCCCTACATTTTTTTTATGTATTCTTGGATGACATATCAGAATTTAGTTGCCGGCTCGCGCAGTCTTTAATCAATATAAATTCGTCGGCAAACGCATATCTGATATTAAGTGATACAAAAATTTATGTTAACTGTAAGGCTAAAGTAAAGACAATTAAAGATATAACAATAAGGCAGTCACACAGACATCTTAGATATAACAACGTGCTGGTTTTCTTTTTCCAAATGGCTTGTACTTTAAGGCTTGTTTTGGTAATCTTTCTGTTTTCATTCTTTGAACATGTTCCATCCATTTATGATTATATTTTTTAATAATAATAATAATAATAATAATAATAATAATCTCAGCTCTTTGCTTTATGTGGATGATGTCATACTTCTAAATAAATCTGCTACAAGTCTGCAAGATTGCCTGATTAAAGTGAATAACTGTTGTAATAGATATGGTATGAAGGTCAGCATTAAAAAGACAAAGGCAATGAAAATAGGCAGAAACATTGAAAATATCAACTGCATTATGAATGGAGAACCTATAGAACAAGTAAAACAATTCAGTTACCTAGGCACACAGATTTTAGTGAAGATGGTAAATTAAATATGGAATAGACAAAAGAATCAACAAAGCTGATATGGTAGGAAGTCAACTGAATAAAACTATATGGAATAAAAGAGAAATTAGGCAAAACACTAAATTAGGTGTATACAGTGTTCAAACCAATTTTAACTTATGGATCTGAGAGCTGGGTCAGAAGTAAAACATTTGACCAAAGACTAGAGACTACAGATATGAGAGTCTTGAGAAAGATTAGGGGCATGAACAGATGGCATCAATGGCAATATCATATTAAAAACGAGGATATTAGGAAAAAACTTGACATTGTCAGCATCTAGGAATGAATTAGCAGAGCTAATCTCAGGTGGCATGGTCACTTAAACAGAATGGGAGAGGACAGATTAGCAAAACAAGTGCTCTCTGCCAAGTTGGAGGAAAAAAGACCCAGAGGAAGACCAAGATATAGATGGATTGATATAGTAAAAAGTGCCTTAGAAGACATCAATATAACACCTGGAGTCTTGACAGATAGTAGACTGATTTGGAGGAAAATTGTAGATAGGCAGTTAGTAATGATGTAAATTTTTCATGTAGTACTATCATATCCTCTAGACCCCTTGAGGGTATATATCAGGAATCTGATGATGATGATGACCTCTGTTTTACTTTTATATAGAAAATATATGACTTCTCATTGATTTAACCTCAGTATCTTCTTAGGCCTGGTTGCCACTGATGAGACTTCAATAAAGGTTGAAACTACTATATACAGTTGATATATGCTACTATATCACTACTCAGACTTTTATACAGTTGAAACTGTATAAAAGTCTGAGTAGTGACCTTTCCGACAATGTTTTTGCTTTATGAGATATTATGGCAACTGATATGGAGTCAACAGCCTCTATATCCAATGGACTAATTATGAAGATACTTCATGCTTAGACTTATGCTTGGATATAGAATTAAAACAATAGTATACTTTTCTGAAGTATAATATCCTAAAGCACCAGGCAAAACTGTTTTGAATTCTGTCTTCAAAACTATCTTCTAAACTGCTGACCTCTGAATTAATTCCCATCAAGGTGAATCATCTTAGTCTTGGAGAATAATTCAGTATGAAATGTCCTTTCTGATGATCTCTGTGAAATTGCAGCAGTTTCCATTATTCAATATACATCAACTTCAAGTTTTGTCACTGATAATTACACAATTAAAAGCTAATATGATTTAAAATAAAATGAAATAGGTAATTTTATTATACTGTATCATTTTCAAGGCTTTTCCAGCCTATTTTAAAAATTCCTCAACTTTAAAATATCAGAAAATTTGCAGAAGGTCTGGAATTATATAATCTGTGCATGTATATTTCATAATTTATAAAATTCCACTGATGATTACACTGGGAGGGTTCCAAGTTTAACATAAAATTTTACACGTCCGTCCACTTCAGCATCTGTTACTACGAATAATACTAAGCAATGTACTACATATTTGTAACCAATGCATATCTCACATGTCATTACTTGCCCATTAGTAGTGGATGAGAATTAGTATAGGAAGGCATCTTCATAATAGTATGTGCATGTGGTTAGAAATGAAAATAGCAGCTGATAACCATATGATATTTTCCACAGAGTTTAAAAACCTCTTAGTTTAACAACTGCTAAAAGAAAAAAGAAAAAAAACCCTACAGACTTTTGAATATACCTCTGCATTGCAATATTAATAAAATAACCTAACCTTAAAATAGACAGCAACATTCTCATAAGCATAATTTTGCATACTTACTACCCAGACACTTTTGTGATTAGGCTCTTTAAGAGTCAATACAAAATTCTGAAGAATCTGAAAAGAAATATCATCACCATCCTTGTTTTGCACCACTGCACGGCAACCTCCACTATTAGGACAATGCTTAATTGGAAGAATTCCTTCATAGAACTGTCCATTCTGAATCAGAACATCCATATCAAATTGTGCATGGTCAGGCTAAGAACAAACAAACAAAAAGAAATTATATATACATATATAATAACACATGCACATACATCCACACAAAATCTGTTTATTATTATTGTTATTATACAGGTATCTCTATGGAGTTAGAAGACTCATCATGGGAGATTCATTTATTCATGCACTAGCCATAAATCACACAATACTTACTGCACTTCTCCTTAAACTCATTCATTGATGAAGTACCCACAACCACCTCAAGCAACCCATTCAGTACTCTACAAGCAAAAAACCTAGTCCTAACACCCTTGCCAACCACACTCTTACAGAACTTCCACTAGTGACCACTTTTTCTCTCCCTTCTTGCCACACACACACTGAAAAAAAAAGTCTTCAATGTCAGTCCTATAAAACCCCTTTAATAAATTAAATGCTTCTATAATGTCTGTCTTTTTTTTTATCAGGTAATTTTTGAAGCCCACATACCATCAATCAATTCTCATAAGGAGAATTCCACAGACCTCCCACAATCTTAGTTACTCACCTCTGGATCCTCTCCACAACTTCTTCATCATCATGGAATCCGTGGAGTCCAGATGTGGCCATATTAAAGCATTATATAGCTCTCTCTCCAATAAGCTCTCTACCCTGCTTGTTAATAACTGGTAATTAGTTTATGGAATTAACAACTCATATAAAGTATATTAATTAAAGGTAACTTTAATGAATAACTTCTATATTTCGGCAACTTCACGTTGCCATCTTCAGGAACATAAAGATATGGGGAAGCAAATGAGGAAGAAAGCAAGAAACTAATATTGTTCCTAAAGTCCTAATGGTGCCCTCTGGTGGGCTAATTTGGTTGTCTTGGAAGATGGGCTGAAGTTCTCATAATGTAAGTCTCCCAAATTTGGGGTAGTTTCATGCACCCAAATTTGATGAGGTTAGGAACATTTTTTAGAGCTGCTGATGATTCCTTGAATAATCTTTCGTATTTAAACTTGCTGCAGTGTATAATTTTTGTTTTCTTCCAACGAATTCTATGGTAGGTATCTAAGGCAAAGAGCAGCTGTACTGGTGAAACCGAATGTAGCCTTTGTGTTCTGAAATCCTGATATTTGTTGTTCTGCCTGTTTGGCCAAAGTAGGACAATTTGCAGCTGCAAGGGGACCTGGTATACACCAGGTAGGTCTAGGGGAAGTGGTTGGTCTTTGGTAGAGCGGATAAGGGATGCCAACTTTTTATATGGTCTGTAACAGGAAGTAAGGTCATATTTTTTGAGGATATTGGTTATTTTCTCAGAGGTGCCCTGGATGAAGGGGATGGTAATAGATTTGGTGTAATCTTTATTGTGGAGGGGGGGTTGTGGTTTACTGGTTTTAGTATTTTTTGGATTTTTTGGGGGTTATAGCCATTGGCTAAGAAAGTGTTGAGGATGTGGTTAGGGCCTTGTCATCTGAGCAGATTAATTTTGCCCTGTTATATAGTGTTTTTATAACCCCATATTGTGAAGGGGAGGGGGGAATTGCTGGCAAATGTATCTGCCAGTATGGGTGGGTTTTCTGTAAACAGAGAAAACCAAAGATCCATCAAGCTGGTGAGTGATTAAAGTGTCTAGGAACAGGAGGGTGTTGTTTTTCTCTTTTTCTAAGGTGAACTGGACTCTGGGGTGTTGGTTGTTTAAGTGTGTTAGGAAGGAGTGGAGTGAGTCTGAGCCATGTGGCCAAATAGCAAACACATCATTCACGTAACGGAGCCAAATAGTGGGTTTTTGTGGGGCAGAGTTTAAGGCTTTCTCTTCAAAGGTCTCCATAAAGAAATTGGCCAAGAGTGGGAAAAGTGGTGAACCCATGGCTGTCCCCTCTATCTGTTTGTAGAACTTTCCTTGCCAAACGAAATAGTCTGAGTTCATTGTGAACTGAAATAGGGCTGAGATATCGGGAGGAAACTGGCCTGGATGAGCTCTAGAGTTTCTTTGAGTGGAACATTAGTGAATAGGGAGGAGACGTCAAAACAGACCATTATGTCAGTGTGTTGAGGTGAGAGGTTTTCTATACTAGCTTTAAAGTGGGCTGAGTTTTTTATGTGTGATGGTGTGTTCCAGTATAGTGTGTGAGCATTTTGGCTAAATGTTTGGCTAATTTATATGTGGGGGAATCAATGCCATCCACTATGGGACGTAATGGCACATTTTGTTTATGTATTTTGGGGATTCCATATAATTGGGGGGGGGGGGTCTAGAGTTATAAGGTTTTAGTTTGATAGTGACTTCCACAGGCCAAGAAGTGACTTTCTTAAGGAGTCTGTGGAGAGTTCTAATCTGAGAGCTGTAGGATTATATTCAATAGGGAGGTAAGTAGTACGGGCTAGTACTAAAGCATTAAGCTTACTTTTGTAGTCCTTTTGATTTAGCACCACAGTGGCGTTTCCCTTATCTGCTTTGGTTATTACTATTTTTTTGTTATTCTTCATTTTTTGTAGGGCTGCATATTCGTCTTTGGATAAGTTGATTTTTAGAGGTTTGGCTTTAGTGAGAACACCGACTACATCCAGTCTGACGTTGTTGGCGATATGGTTAGGAAAGTTGTGAATCCCACGTTCTATTTGGATCATGATATCCTCAGCAGGAAATCATGACCCAAATCTCGTCACAATTTTGCCCTAGCTCCTAAAAGAATACCTGCCGAGGAAATCATGATCTAAATAGAAAGTGGGATTCGCAACCTTCCTAACCATATCGCCAACAACGTCAGACTGGATGTAGTCAGTGTTCTCACTAAAGCCAAACCTCCAAAAACCAACTTATCCAAAGACAAATATGCAGCCCCACAAGAAATGAAGAATAACAAAAAAATAGTAATAACCAAAGCAGATAAGGGAAACGCCACAACCAAATTAGCCCACCAGAGGGCACCATTAGGACTTTAGGAACAATATTAGTTTCTTGCTTTCTTTCTCATTTGCTTTTGATAGTGCCTGCGTGCACATACCATATCTTTATGTTCCTGAAGATGGCAACGTGACATTGCTGAAATATAGAAGTTATTCATTAAAGTTACCTTTAATTAATATACTTTATATGAGTTGTTAATTCCGTAAACTAATTACCAGTTATGTATGACCAACGTATAAGCCTTGCTACTAGAATCCTGCTTGTTAATGTGTTCTTTGTCAACCACATAATTTGATGTGCCGTTTTGGTTACCTTCACAACATGCCCTCTAAACTTCAACTCCCTGTCCACAATCACAACAAAGTCAATGACCTCATCAGTTTCCTGCAGTTCAGTTTCATCAATATAGTACACAGCATTTGATTGCTTCCCAAAATGCATCATCTTACATTTGGTCACATTAAACAGACAGCCATTTACCTTGGCCCATACTAGTAGTTTGTTTGTCTTCCTGCGGGATCTGTGCATCATATCACCTTCACTGACCATTGCTTATCCCAGTTTTGCATTGTCAGCAAAACTGAATATTTCCCTCAAATCATTTTCTGTATCACTGATGACAAATTAAACAACATAGGACCAAGTACTGAGCCCTGTAGTACACCATTATTCACCTGCCTTCTTCTGGACTCAGCTCCTCCATAAACCACTCTTTGATATCTGTCCATTAGCCACCCTCCAATCCAAATCACTTGATTCATATCCATTTCCATTTGATCCAATGTATGCAACAGAGTTCGATATGGAATCTTGTCAAATGCTTTTGTAAAGTCTAGCAATATCACTGAGAAGCCATTTCCCTTATCCACCTCCACTGTCACTTGATTATAAAAAGTAAGCAAATTACTAAGGCAAGCCCCACCTTAGTAATTTGTTTACTTTTTTATAATCAAGTGACAAATGCTGATTGATCTATAATTTGCTACTTCTATCTTGGATCCTCCTTTATGCAATGGGACTGAGACTTAAATTAAACAGCTTGGTCAGAGGAGCTGATAATTCTCTTGCCCATTCTTATAATATGTGGGCTGATATGCCATCTATTATTATCAGCATAAGACCACACAGGGCTGCAAGTCTCATCGTGACAAATCCTCTACACCTCAAACTTATGCACAGTCTCTGGGCTCTCTCCCCCCCCCCCTCTCTCTCTCACGCATACACACTCAAGAAAAACTACATTTGCTGTCATTATTATCATTAACAGACATCGACAGAAATAGAAAGACTTGCAAGCCTCATTGTTGAAAACTTTTGAATGTCTGTATTCATCACAGGGCCATGGTGAACACATCTTATATATTAATCCATTAACCTCTCCAATGTATACATTTTAATCACATTACCTGCTTTAATCTACCAGATTCTGGACATTCTGACATTCTCTCATATCTTTACTACCAATACTGTAGTATAGGTAGTGAAGATATGAAACTCAGGTGACCAAATCTACACACTTTTATCTATATATAACCTAATTAAGACCACATACAGCAAAGAACAATCACTTAATCCTTGCAGGTCAGTGTTCATCTATATCACTAACATAATCTTTTCTGCTGTCCTCACTATTTTCAGAATTGTATACCCTAAATTTCAACTCCTTGTCCACCATCACCTTCTGGTCCAGTATTTCCAACTCCCTTCAATACATCACCAGTATAGCAATATCACCTTCTCTTCCAATAGCTCCCTAAATTGCATCATCTGCAAAAACAACTACTGATTCTCATCCTCACTCATATAAACTGATCACTGCTAATAGTACTATTAGCATATAAGTTAAACAACAATCATCTTAAAATGAAAGCCATGTATATACAGCAAACAATAATAACTTAATCTTTGCATGTCAATACCTTGTGAAAGTAACAACATAAGAAGCTGGAGTGTAGAGGGTATGGGGGGGGGATTAAGTAAACTTGATGTTAATAAGGCAGTGGGGCTTGGCAATATATTGCCACATGTCTTGAAGGAATGCTCTAAGGAATTAATGGCACCTTTGGAACCAGAAGCAGCTTGAAAAAGTTTCATGTTTGGTCTCTGGAACAGGATTTCCAGATTACATAAAATAAATACAAAAAATATATAAAATTGATAAAAATAGAAAAAAAAAATCCTTAGTCCACTCAAACCTATAGTACAAAATGTACTATAGGTTTGCAAATAACTTTTTGTGGGCGGGAGCAACATAAAAAAAAAAGAAGAGCATAAGCTCTTATAAAGTCTCAAGGGGACAGAAGCAAGGTAAAACAGTTCCAATATATAAAGAGGTTACAAAACTTAAGTAAAAAATTATAGTATCTCAGGAGTGGTGATAAAGGCAACAAGAAAGTTTGACAAATACAGAATTCAGGAATCAGTGGATAAAATCATGACACTTTATAGGGGACAACATAGCACTATAATGGGTAGGTCATGCCTTACTAATATACTAACTTTTTATAATAGAATGACTGCTGAGTAGGATAAAGGGTAAACTACAGTACGATAGTGCTGGATTTTGAAATGGTATCTGACAAGCATAAAATTCTCCTATGCAACCTGGAACAAGTGGGGATGGATATATAGCTGGTGATACAGATATGAGGATGCCCGACTGACTGGTACCAAAGAATTGTATATGAAGGAGATGAATATAGAAGAAGGCAGTTGATTAGTAGTTGCTGCAAGGACTAAGTAGTTGGATTACTTATGTTTAATTTGTACATACTTAATATAGGAAATAATTTGAAGGGAAAATTAGTAGTATAAGTGTATACTACTAATTGAATTGTATAATTGAATTGATTTCTATATTGAAATCAATTCAATATAGAAAGATTACAGAACAATTTAATTAGGCTGACATTATGAGAAAATATAATGGATGATAGTGTAATATAGAAAAGTGCAAGTTATGCATTTTGGGAAGAAAAAGATTACAAGCTATGTAGCATATTAAGGGGACTGTGCTCCACAAAATAACAATAAGGATTTGGGAGTGTTGTTGGATTTTGCAGTTCAAAGGGCATACTACAACAAAAGCAGCCAAGGGTGCTGATAGGATTACTTGGTTATTGCAGAAAACATTAACAAGGCGAGATAAGGAAGTCATAATGTCTCTTTTGGGATCAAGAATTGGTGAAGATCTTGAGGCAAGTGGTCTATGGAATGCTCCCTATTAGAACAGACTGAAAATATATTGGTTACAAAGACGAACATATTTTCAATTTATCTTCATAGGAAGATAAGCAAAAAAGAGGAGACTGATTGGCTGATTTATAGTTTATTGACACAAGGACAGAAAATGTCATACAGTGCATAACCAAAGGTTAGAGTGATACACAATGTAATAATAAATAATATAAATAGCTTTAATGGAAAAGTGCGCTAGGCATATTAAAATAATAACTTTCACAGCTTACACATATAATAAAAATTATATAGAATTTTATTTAAAAAAAAACTCCAATATATTTCATCCAACGTTACATGGATATCATCAGTGAGGCACTCTTAATTACATTATTATTATTATTATTATTTTACACCTCAAGGGAGTCCAAAGACTCATCGAGGGAGAGTATGCCAACAGCATCGAACAATTGAACCCCTTCCAACTACTAATCGCGCTCAAACTTACTTAACTTTTTGTGTGAGCCATTAGTAGCAGAGGCTCTACCAATCGACCAACCTTTGCTGGCAAAGAACATCAATCACAATAATGAGTCATAAATAATACTTATGTTAGCTCATGCCTCAATCACAGCTGAAATATATGATATTACACCATTAGACTTCAAAGGAACAATTATAGAATTAATTTTAGAAATAATGAACTTTGCAACATTGTTATAAATAAGTATTTTAATTTCCCGACATTTCAACCTTCATATTAAGGTCATCATCTGGAATATATACAAATATGCAAGGACAAGCTGAGTTACATTTCACACAGTAAGCTAAAGAAACAATGATTTGATCACCGGTTATTTTACTGGCATGACCTCTAGTGAAAAAAAAAAAAAAAGATAAAATTACAAATTAATTAATTATTTAGAAACTACATCAAAGCTAAATTCTATTTAAGATAACATGAGAGAAACATTCTTTCTTATAGACAGTTTTTGTACAGTAGCAATGATGTCCTATTTTTAACATTACAATTGTTATATTAGATTTAGAATTCTGGATTATCTACAGTCCTGTTTATAGTTAACTCTTAGGGAGACAGGTTCCATGGATAGAATATGTGCCTTCCATATGGTTGGGATTTTTAGACCATCATTATTGTTCAGATTGGGGTGGCTGATAAGAATCTCACAGGCTTCCTTAAATTTGCTTCATACCATGCTTTGGTGTGATGTGAACAACTGGTGCTTTTCTAGTCAATTCTATGTAAAGTGTTCAGGGCATGATCAGAAAGGCCAGCTTCACCATAGTTATTATATTTAATGTGTCAATTATGTTCCTTTTGTCTGATAGCAATTGTGCATTCTGTTTCCCCTATATATATGTGTGTGTGTGGTAGATTACATGTGCAATAAATAAGGTATACTCTAGGGGTGTGCCAGCAGAGGGAGTAGGTCTTTGGATGAGTTGAGTAAGCTTTTTAATTTGCAGGAGGTTTAAAGGTGGCTTTGAGGTTGTATTTCTGTATTATTCTGTTTATTTTATCTGATATCCCTTTAATGCAAGGAATGGTTATAGTTTTATTGTAGTCTGGTTTATCATTGCTTTTTATTGAGGTCTTGTAGAGAATTTTGTTGATAGTGTTTTGGCTGTAACCATTTTTTTGAAACGTATTGCTGATAACTTTAAATTCATCTTTCAGGGCTTGTTCATTGGAGAAGACCTTCAAAACCCTGTTTTTTAGAGTATTAATGACACCTAGTTTTGGTGTTGGTGGTAGGAGTTCATGTATATATACAGGGTGTTCGGGATAAATTTGACAGTTTCGTAAGGAAAAAGAAAATCTTCTTTGTATCTATTAAATTTAATGAATTGACAAAAAAACATTACAGGCAGAGTTAATTACAATACTATCAACAAGATTTACTCAAAATAACCACCATTAGCATCGATCACAGCTTCAATTCTGCTTCGGAACCTCGAACAAGCTGATGCTACAGTCTCCCTGGGAAGGGCCGCAAAAACTGTTTTAATTTTATCCATTAACTGGGCTTTTGTATTACTGGAAGTGCGATTGGTGTCTTTTTCAACTGCGCCCCATACAAAATAATCCATGGGGTTAAGGTCTGGGGAGTTTGGAGGCCAAACATTTGGACTGGTGAAGTCGTAGAAATTTTCAGACAACCATTTTTGACTTTTCCCAGAGGTGTGGCAAGGGGCCGAATCCTGCTGCCATACATACGGCCTACCATTGGCTACCCTTGTTATCCAGGGCTTGACTACAGTTAGCAACTCCACGAACAAAGCCCGAATTCCAATGCCAGGGTTCTTCAACACCTGTTCCTGCAGATTTGCGAGGAATTCTGCTGTACGAACGCAATCAGATCGTCTGCTAGGGATCTTTCTTCTTGCTACATCCTCGTAGTCACCATTGCAAGTCTCTAGTTCATGCCTGATTGTTTTTACTGTATTCAGGGAGCATTGGGCAGCAGTCGTAATATCCTTATTTTGATGGCGGGCACGAATCATCATGATACAAGTTATTCTCTTCCATGATTCAGGTGGGTTCCAGCTATCCATCCTTTCTGACATCTTGTATATGAATGAAGAAGGGTCCAAACTTTTAAATGAAGAGAAGTGTGTGTTAATACATGTAACTTACGGAAAAATATAATTAATTATAAATATGTCAAATTTATCCCGAACACCCTGTATATTGGCCAGTATGTGTTGGTTTCCAGTAAACAGTGAAGGAAAGACCGCCAGAAGAAAGACTTGTGACGTGTATCTAGAAACAGAAGTGCGTTCTGTTTTTCAGAACCCCAATCTGAAAAATAATGATGGTCTAAAAATCCCAACCATATGGAAGGCACATATTCTACCCATGGAACCTGTCTTCCTAAGAGTTAACTATAAACAGGACTGTAGATAATCCAGAATCCTAAATGTAATATAACAATTGTAATGTTAAAAAAAGTACATCAATTGTTACTGTAAGAAAACTATCTATAAGAAAGAATGTTTCTCTCATGTTATCTTAAATAGAATTTAGCTTTGATGTAGTTTCTAAATAATTAATTAATTTGTAATTTTAACTTTTTTTTTTTTTTTTTCACTAGAGATCATGCCAGTAGAATAACCGGTGATCATCAAATCATTGTTTCTTTAGCTTACTGTGTGAAATGTAACTCAGCTTGTCCTTGTACATTTTATATACTCCAGATAATGACTTTAATATGAAGGTCGAAAAGTCGGGAAATTAAAATAGTTATTTATAACATGGTTGTAAAGTCCATAATTTCTAAAATGAATGCTGATCACCGTGCAACACTAAAAGAAAGGAACAATTATAGAAAGTTGCATAGATAAAAAAACAATTTTAAATAATTGAGTGTGGCACTAGTGAACGTGGCGGTCATGTTGAGTTGTGCTGGAAAACGTGTTTTTAAATTAAAGTATATGAGCCTTTTTGTCTCAAATTGTGCTGCAGTTGTGCTTCAGGTGGATACAAGTGTCCTTCAGTGGTGTTATTGTTTGGAACTCTGTTGTATATATTGCATTTTCGGTGCTGTTTGTTTCACTATTTCAGCGGCTAAAGATGGCGTCCAACAAGAGACGTACGTCAGCGGCTCGGAGGACTTCTATACGAAAGTCTGGCTCTGCATTAGATTTTTCACAGTGGATGCATTGCAGAAACTGTTATATGTATGCGCCGAGGAATGTGAAGGATCTGTGGACTGTTTGGCTAAATGAGAAGAATGAAAATGTTGACGTATGTGAGAAGTGTCGGGATAGGCTAAAACGATTAGGAATGAAAGCAGACGTCGGGACCATAGCGGATGAACTTCGGCAGGAGTTTGGGAAAATGAAAAGTGACCTTCATCTTTTGCAAGAGTAATTGGAAGTGCTCAGTAAGGAGGTCCTGGAAATTAAAACTGAATTAAATGGCTTGAATAGAGAAATTAGGACTATGGAGATTACTCTAGCTGAAGTAATTAGAACAGGATTAAGCATAGGAGAGTCTTTGGTGATTGATGAAGTAATAAATAGTATGGGGAGTGATTGGGAGTCAACAGAATTAAGGCACAGGAGGTCTAGAAGAAACAAGATGTCGTGAGAGTGAGGGAGTAAATAAAAGAGCGTTGAGTAACAAAACTGGGAGAGTCATGCTGAATAGCGGAGAAAATGAGGCCATGAGTGACTCTTGTTTGGACTTGAATGAAGTTATCAGTGGTAAAATATATGGTGATTCAATGATTAAGGGTATGGAGAGCAGTATGCCTGAGGAGTGCTTGGCTGGTGGAACAATAGAGAGAGAGAGTGGCTTTAGCAATAAAGAGAGGGTATGATGCAGAAAGATGATAGTTATAGTGGGTACAAATGACCTGAGTGGTAGTATAAATCAGGTACCAAAAGGTAAGATAATTGTTAGATATCGTAAAGAAGAAAAGTGTCAATGGGAGGATAGTGTGTATGCTGCCTTGTTTTGAAAATTATGAGTTAAGTAGATGAGCAATGATAATGAATGATATGATTGCAAGAATATGCAAAAAAAAAGAGGTCTGGAAGTTGTTGATGTCTGGAGTGTGTTTGAAGGCAAAAGACAGCTGTATGCAAGAGATGGGTTGCATCTGAACATGGAAGGTCATAAGCGATTGAAGAAGTTACTGTTTTCTGATCAAGTTGAAGAAATTGGGCAGGGAAACTAAAACTGAAAAGATTGAGTATAAGAGGGAGAAACTTAAGCAGTGATTGCATATTTGTTGATCCTTATTCGCAGAATAAATTGCAGATTAGAGGGGATAAAAATTGGCATGGGACTACTGAAATTAGTAACATGTATATCAGTTCTAAAGCTGGTACAAGAACTAAAGGGATTCTGCAATTTTTGTATACAAATGTAAGAAGCATTTGAAATAAGATGGAAGAATTTTTGGCATTAGTCAGTGCAATCTCACCAAACGTTGTAGGCATTAGTGAAACTTGACTGTAAGCAGAAGATGTGGTCACTGGAATTGAATGTGATGGGTACAGTATTTTCAGGGAGGATAGAGAAAATAGAATGGAGGGAGGAGTACTGTTGATATATAGCTGATGAGTTGCAGTCAAAGAAAGGAGTATATCAAGATGACAGACATGTGAATGATAATACATTTGAGGCAGTCTAGTGTGAAATAGTGACCAACACAGCCAAATATACAGTTGGTTGCTGCTATAGACCAGGGGGTATAGGGGGGTGATATTGAATCCATGCAGCAGCAGCAAATTAGTGCAATGAGTGCAGGGTTAGTGATTATTATGGGGGATTTTAATTATGGTGATATCAACTGGAATGACAAAATAACACATGGCAAAATGGAAATGGAATTCATACATCTTCTATGAGATAATTACTTGAAACAGCAAGTAACTGAAGGGACACATGGTGTGAGAGTGTTGGACATGGTCATTGGTTCGGAGGATATAGGCATAAGTAAGGTGTCCTTGTTATTACCACCAATTGGAGAGAGCGATCATGTGGTATTGACATGCAAGGTTGCAAAATTTGTGAATTTCTCTCTCAAGAAAGGATATATTTGGAATTACAGGTTAGGCAATTATAGCAAGCTTCGGAGTGAGCTTGCAACAGTCCTATGGCAGAACATATTGCAGGGGAAAGATGTTAGCAGTGCATGGGATAAAAAAATCACCAGGTATCTGAGGAAAGCAATATCAGATTGTGTCCCCATGGTCAGGAAGGCAAACAAGGTAGGCAATAGATGGATGAGTAGTAGTATCAAACTTGATCTGCAAAAAAATATAAAATGTTATGGAGAATTTAGAAGGAGAAAGGCAATCAGTACACCGATGAGCAGTACAAGGCTCAAGCTAGGAAGGTTATCAGCATAGAAAGAAAAGCTAAATCAGATTATGAGAAGAACTTAGCCAAGGAGATCAAGAGTAATCCCAAAGAGTTCTTCTGCTATGTGGCAAATAAAGGGAAGAATGACTTCGGAAGGATAACTTTAGTGGGTGCTGATGGTATTGAAGTGAAAAATTCAGATGTAATAGTGGAATTGCTGAGTGATCACTTTTCAAAAGTCTATCACCCAAGTGAGGATATCTCTGTACCTGTAGCAATAACTAATGTGAGAACTGAAGTTAAGAAATCAGAGGTACTTGGTATATTGCAAAATTTAAATGCAAACACTGCTGTAGGTCTAGATGGAATATCAGTTGCGTGAATGTCAATGCCTCTTGCTTGGTAATTTTACTTACGTTTGAACTCTGGTATGGTCCCTAGGGAGTGGAAGGAAGGCAAAGTCGTTCCTTTGCGTAAAGGTGGCTCTAAAACTGTGGTAGTTAATTACAGACCAATCACCATCTCGGGAGTGGTGGTAAAAGCATTGGAAAAGTTGGTTAAAGACAAAATTCAAGAATGGATGGATCAGGATATGATACTCTAGAGGGGCCAACATGGTTTGTTAAATGTCGATCCTGCCTTAGCAACTTAATAGCTTTATATAATAGAATGACATCTGAGTTGGACAAAGGAAATGGCTACACAGTGATACTTCTGGATTTTGATAAGGCTTTTGATGGATACCCCATGAAATACTGTTGTGTAAATTGGAGCAGATGGGAATGGATACTAAACTGGTGATATGGATAGGAGAATGGCTCAGGGAGAGATACCAGAAGGTGGTGTATGGAGGAGCAGAGTCCAGGATGAGGCAGGTGACCAGTGGTGTGCCTCAGGGCTCTGTGTTGGCCCCCGGTAATTTAATTTGCACATAAATGATATAGGAAATGGCTTAAAGGGAGATACTGAGTTGTTTGCTGATAATGCAAAGTTGAGTAGACAATAAAAAATCAAGCTGATGTTGAAAGTTTGCATGATGATTTAAATAAGTTGGTAAAATGGGCAAAAGGTAATGGATGTCACTTCAATGTAGAAAAGTGTAAAGTCATGCATTTTGGGAGTAAAAAATTACCAGCTGTGTACTACATTGATGGAACGGAACTCCAAGAGGTTGATGAGGCTAAGGACTTAGGAGTGTTGGTGGATAGGGAGATGAAGTTCAGAGGACACATTGCTAAGGTGTCCAAGATTGCACATAGGATTACTTGGTTGTTGAGGAACACACTGACATCCAGAGATAAAGAGGTTATTATTCCCCTTTATAAAGCATTGATACTTCCACATTTGGATTACTGTGCTCAGGTCTGGTCACCTGGATTCCTTGGAGATGAGGAGGCTGTGGACATGGTTCAGAGGAGAGTGACTAAGTTGGTGAGTGATGTAAAAAATGTAAAAAATGGGGTGTAGCTCAGTGGTAAAGCATTCGCTTCACATGTGAAAAGTCTCGAGTTTGATCCTCGACTCCTGCCGTTTAATTGCTTTCTTCATTTTGACTGGAATATGTGGATGCTTGGAGTGCATTTGAGGACATAGAGGAATCATATGCAAGAGCCCGCTTACATTTGAATGAGGAATGACGTAGACATCTGGAGAGATTGTTGTTCTGAAAAAGTGTGTCCCTGGGACAATGATAGCAGGGGTGGCCTCTTGTGAGAATGGGCACTTAGGGGAAGGGGGATGACATCAGGTAACACTGAGCGCAGTGGAGTCTAGAGGTGATAATGCTGGGTATAGAACGGCATTTATATGCTATATACTAATGCCAGGAGTATCTGAAATAATGGAGAGGAATTGGTGGCGCAGATAGCATCAGCCTGGCCAAAAATTATGGGGTTCACTGAGACGTGGTTGACAGAAGAGGATATAATAACAGGAATAGAAGTCGCTGGGTACAGCATTTTTCAGCAGGATAGGAAGGAAAGCGTTGTAGTGGAGTAGTGCTTATGATAAGTGACAACCTATGTTCTCTAAGAGTGGAGACTTTGGAAGGAAGTGACATTAATGATTTTGAAAGTATATGGTTTGAGGTAGAGGTGGGTAAGACAGGATATTTGGTGGGGTGTTGCTACAGACCCAGGAGTACAGAGGGTGGGGACCAGGAAATATTTATACAGTCGAGTTTGGCAAGTGCAAGAAGAATGATTGTTATGGGAGAGTTTAACTACAGTAGTATAAATTGGGGAGAGGAAGATGCATGTAGCAATAAGGGGGGAATTTCTAGAATTCCTGAGGGACAAATGTCTTATGCAACATGTAAGAGTGAACAAGAGGTTCAAGAGTTTTGGATTTGGTTATAGCATCAGAAGAGTTGATAATAACTGAGATGACATTGCTCCCACCAGTTGAAGAGAGAGAGTGACCATATGGTTTGACTTGAAAAATGAATAGACATGTAGGAGTATCAAAGAGACGGGAACGTATGTGGAATTATAAGGCAGGTAATTATAATAGTCTAAGACGTCAACTTGGGGAAGTTTCATGAAGGGAGGAATTGGAAGGCCGGGATATCATTAGTGCATGGGAAATTATGAAAGAATATTTGTTAGCAGCAATGGTAAGTTGTATACCACGAGTGAACAAGAGGACACAATTTGGAATAAATTGGATGACAAACAATATTAAACAGGAATTGCATGTGAAAAAGATGCTGTGGAAGTGATATAAGGAGACAGGTGAAGAGAAGATGCAGGAAGAGTATAAGACACAGGCCAGAAGAGTGACCAGTATGGTAAGGAAGACGAAACTGGTATATGAGAGGAGATTAGCCCTATGATCCAAAGAAAATCCTAGGGAATTTTTTAGATATGTGGTCAGTAGGAGGAGAAATGACTGTGGAAGAATGATATTGTGGAATAAAAATGGGAATAGAGTGACTGATGCAGAGGACATAGTGGAATTGTTCAATGAACACTTTATTGGAGTATTGCATCCTGGAGGAGTCGGTTTTAATACTAGAGGGATAGGGCAAGTTTGAGGTTTAGAGGTACAGGAGTAGAGTGTGTGTTTCAAATACTGAGTACTCTAGATGTCAGTAAAGCTGTGGGACATAATGGTATTTCACCATGAGTTTTGAGAGAATGCGCTAGGGAACTGACAGTGCCTTTAACCTGGCTTTTCAATGAAAGTCTGGCTGCAGGAAAGGTGCCCAGGAAATGGAAGGAAGGTAAGATAGTGCCATTGCATAAGGGTGGTAACAGACTGGAAGTGTCTAATTATAGGCCAGTTTGTGTGTCATCAGTAGTTAGTAAGATCTTGGAGAAAGTAGTGAAGGACTGCATACAACATTGGGCAGATGAGGGTAATGTTATCTATGAGAGTCAACATGGATTTGTGAAGGGGTGCTCTTGTTTTAGCAATATGCTAGCCTTTTATGATAAAATTACAAGAGCAGTAGATGAGGGAAAGGCATATACTGCAATTTTCTTAGACTTAGCAAAGGCATTTAACAGGGTGCCACATGATAAGCTGATATTTAAGTTGCAGCACATAGGTCTGGATGTCAGATTGGACAACTGGATTCAGGATTGGCTGTCCGATAGGTATCAGAGAGTTGTGTATGGTGGGTCAGTTTAAAGGAAGAAGAGGGTTAACAAGTGGGGTCCCACAGAGCTCAGTACTGGGAGCTATATTGTTTAACCTTTATATCAATGACTTTGTCAGTGGATTGCAAGGGGATATTCAGTTGTTTGCAGATGGTGCGAAGCTGGGAAGGATTATTAGTAATAGTGCAGATGTGGCAGACCTGAAAGAGGATTTGAATAAGCTAGATAGATGGGCAAATGATCGGGGTGTCTGTCGGTTTAATGCAGCAAAATGTAAGCTCTTGAGGTTTGGGAAACATCGATGGGACACTGCTTATTCTATGGGTGGAGTAATGCTTGAGGAACTAAGGGAGACAAGAGATCTGGGGTTGATGATTGATAGAGAACTGAAATTTAGGGGACATATTGCAAAAGTGGTGAAGGTAACACAGACGATTGCTGCAATAATGAGAAGGACACTGACCTGCAGAGATAAAACAGTTATCATTCCATTGTATAAGACCATGATCAGACCACACTTGGACTATTGTTCTCAGATTTGGTCACCAGGATTTGAAGGGGATGAATTAACTGTGGAAAGGGTACAAAGGCGGATAACAAAGATGGTTTCAGGACTGTACAAGGATAGTTATGAGGATTGGCTGAGGGAATGTGGACTGCAGAGTTTGGTAGATAGAAGAGGGAGAGGTGATATGATTGAGACTTTTAAACTGTTGAGAGGTGGTTACAAGGTTGACACTGGGGAGTTCTTTCGCTTGGTTGAACAGCAGGAAGGAGTGATGACAAGAGGCCAACCCTGGAAGTTACGAAAGGAAACTGTGAGCAAGAGGGTGATAAGTGGTTTCTTTGTGTGGAGGGTGGTTGAACCATGGAATGCATAGCCTGATGGAGTGGTGAGAGCGAGAACGGTCAATGAGTTCAAGGAGTGGTATGATAGACTTTGTAGACTTTGTGTTTCTTAGGGGGGGGGGACCTCCCCTCGATGAGTCTAGATAGACTTTGTGTTTCTTAGGAAGGGCCTCCCACGATGAGTCTGCTGACTCCATGGAGATACCCGTAATAATAATAATAATTAAAAACAACTTATGAACAATGAATAGTGATCACTTTCCAAAACTTGGATATTGGCATGCAGTCTGATCAGTTCAGGTTAAGATGATTTCATATCATTTCATATGTTTCTAGAAAAAGACAATCAAATTTGAAGTTTTGTTTGGTTCTCAAAAACTTTGTTCCAGTGTCAACAGCATGAGAAGCGAGGTCAGAGTTGTCAGATTCCAAAAACATAATAGAGCTTCATGTTCTTCATTCAATTCTAATTAAAGCAGAATGACCAGTCAGTCAAAATTATCAAAGATGACATTAGCAGGATTCTTGACAGATGTCTGGTAAGAAAAGAGGTGGCATTCTTTGTAGATGGTAGGAAGGAAATGTCTAGATTGAATATATGGCCAGTATGTACAAAATAACAATAATGATATGACCAGTAGTAGTAGTAACCTATAATCATCCTTTTCAGAAGTAAAAGCTCTTCACTCTCTATGCCAGAATACCAATATTGTCATCATGAAAGCAGACAAACATGACTTTAAAGAGAAAATTAAAGATCTACATCTGTCTAATAATGAGATTATGGTTTCTTTTGATGTAGTCTCACAATTCGCCAATACATCACTACAAGAGACGCTACAGTTTTTACAATCATATTTCCCAGAAGACATTATTAACCTATTTAAATTCATAATAGATGCAGATATTTTACATGGCAAAATAAGTTGTTCAAACAAATAGAAGAAACAGCAATGGGCAGTCCAATGTCACCAGCCTTAGCTGATTATTTTACACATCTAGAAAAAGAACTCTTTGACAGTATATTTCCTCAGCTTCACTTATGGTTACAATGCTGTTGAAATGTTAATGGTGAAAAATAAGATGGCAGAAAAGATGAATGCAAGTGGCATGGATTTTTTAAAAATGATGAGATGTCGTGAATGCTTGGAAGAGATTGAAGATATTTATGTGGAGAGGATTAATAGAAGAAATGAGAGAGTTTGGGTGTGTAAGAAGTGTACCATATTTATGGATTATGAGATACTGAATGTAAGCGATAATGGGGAAAGATCACAGATGTAGCTACAGGAGTAAGCAGAATTCATGGTACAGTTGAGTACTTGAACAGTAATGGTAAGACAGCATGCGAAAGTGGCGATGTTGATTGGAAAGACTGTGGATGTGCAAGGTAGTGAAAATGTGATTTGCCTAAATGCCACTGAAACTAATTGAAGACATGAAAGTGGAGTTGGTAAAGATGAGGCAAGAGATTAAATGTATGATGAATGAACTGAGGAGAGTTACAGATCTGCATGGGAATGTGAGGAAGAATGAGACAAAAGATTTGAAAAAAATATCAAATGATTTGAGAGTGGCAATGTACAGAGATTCAATGGTAAGAGGTGTGGTGAGTGAAAAGGTTCACAGTCTGTTTTCTGGGAGGCAGAATGAGCAGGATGGTTGAAGCATTGGATAAGAGGAGTACAGAAATAGTGATATAAGGGAAATATGTGCACATGCACCTGAAATATTTCAGCCTTCTGCAACTTACGAACATAATATAACAAATATAACAACTTAACAAATATTAAAAAAAACAACTTAACAAATATCATTTAATACAATAAACATCATTTAAAAATCAATAAATATAATTTAATACTCCTTTTAAACAAGTCATCCATACCTGATAATAATGTACTACAAATGAATAATCTCCAATTTCTGGAACTGATCCTTGAATATCAACAACAGCATCCTCATGATCCAAATAAATGAGTCCTACATTGCTTCCATCCTGAATAGTATGGGGCAACTCAACTGCAAGGCGATCTTCATTTAATCCGCTTTCAAATTCAACCTGAAACATAAATTATGTGTCATGAAATTTTAATTGCAGTAAATCTTAATATATATAGTAGTTCAATATTGTAGATCACAGTTTCTTAAGTTGTGCCTTATGCTAATAGCAATACAAAAGTTATTTCTACCAATTATATATTTTGTTTAATCCTTTATCCAAGTGTAAGCAAACAGAGTTTGCACTGAAGTATTTTCATTACTGGAGCAACTCGTGGTGAAGGTGGTATAAGTTCTGATCACTTGCCTTAGTATCCCATAATGTTTGCCTTTGTTTTCCATAATTCTGTGCATTAGGAAAAGGGTCACTATGCAGACTGGTTTCGACCTTTATTGAGGTCTCGTCAGTGGGAGCCAGAGGTAGTGATACTAAAGTGGAAGTTATGCAGAAGTCATATCACCATATACTAGTTGCCAAAAGGTGTCAGCAACTTATTATTAAAATTCTCTGGATTAGAGATAGTTGATGGAAGTTTTTTTCACTTGGCTATGCTACCAATTATATATTTGATTTAATCCCTTATCCAAGAGTAAGCAAACAGAGTTTGCACCTGAAGTATTTTCAGGACTGGAGTAACTCGTGGTAAAGGTGGTATAAGTTCTGATCACTTGCATTAGTATCCCTTTCACTTGGATAAAGGGTTAAACCAAATATATAATTGGTAGCATAGCCAAGTGAAAAAAAATTTCATCAACTATCTCTAATCTAGAGAATTTTAATAATAAGGTGTTGACGCCTTTTGGCAACTGGTATATGGTGATATGACTTCTGCATTACTTCTACCTTAGTATCACCACCTCTGGATCTGGCTCCCACTGACGAGACCTCAATAAAGATCGAAACCGGTTGGAAGCTTGGGTGATGAATGGCAATGCTGTAGCCCATGAAGTTAACTGAGGCATGGCTGTTGCTGTTATCCCCCAGATGAAATATGAGCAGTTCTGCTCGGTGGTGGGGTGAGCCTGCCATGGGGCAGAGCCAATGCTGAGAATTCTTCTCAGTGTCAGGGTGAGCCTGTTACTGAGTAGAACAATGCTGAGTTTTTGATCCTGCGGGTTGGGTGATCCGAGGGATCTCATGAGTTTTTGGAGAGGTAACCCACACTTAAACAGGGAAACTGGTCTGGGTAGTCACCCTTTCCCATAATGCATAGCATTATACATACCCATAAGGATATGTGCTTTGCATTATGGGATCCTAAGGCAAGTGATCAGAACTTATACCACCTTTACCACAAGTTTCCCCAGTCCTGAAAATACTTCAGGAGCAAACTCTGTTTGCTTATACTTGGATAAAGGATTAAACCAAATATATAATTGGTAGCATAGCCAAGTGAAAAAACTTCCATCAACAAAAGTTATTTCTCTTAGATTGCAAAGTATCACTCAGTAGAATATTTTCATAATACTGTAATATTCTTTATGCATAACTCAAGAGCTTTTCAGAGATAAATATTTCTTAATATATCATGACATAACACAATGTTATGTGTGTCCATTGTGATTAGTTAGGAAAAATGCTAGTAGCCTACTTGATATTGAAAAAATAAAATAAAATAAAATAAAAACGTAAATTTAATTTTATTCTTTGTTGGAATACATTCACAACTTAGAGTTTAGTTGTAACATATTTATTGATTCATTCATTCTATGATTTAGTTTTGCATTAAATAATGGACCTAATGTAGATCAGTTATTTAACAACAGAGTTCCACCACTGCCAGCTCTTCTGCAGTCAGGAATAATTCAGATTTGATATTTAAGTAATATTGAAAACACTGTGAATTTTACCCATAATGCTTTCCATTATACACATCTGAAAGGGTTAGAGCCTCTGTAGCTCAGTCAGTATAGAAGAACTTTGGTCAGAAAGACCTGGGTTTGATTCTCGTCCATGATGTGAGGAAGGAACCTTTATCTGGTTTCTTTCAACTAAAGGTGAGTTAGCAGGTCTCATACAGAATTAAAGGGTTTTTTCACTCAGAAACTCAAGTTTTTCATCCCTCAGAACAAGCAAACCAGCTCTGTGAATACATACACTGACCTACAACCAAAAATACACATACTTAATCCTTCATTAGGAGGGCTCAACCTGCTCCCCCCCCCCCTCAAAGGGATGGGAAAGAAAGAAGAGGGAACCCCATACAAATAAATAAATAAATCTGAAAGGTGCTTTGCATTATGGCTTACTAAGGGCATATGATGTGAAGTCATTAGCCTCTATAAACAAGTAGCCAAGTCATGAAGATACTTCACATGCAAATATTGCTTCCTTAGACTTGAATAAAGGATTAAACCAAGAATATAATTTCTTGGCATCATTAGTTTAAGGGTTGATAAACAATGGTATTCTTTGTGCTTTTCAGCATGAGTTTGTTAAAGGGAGGTTGTGATTTACAAGCATTCTTATGTACTATAACAAGGTGACAAATGTATTGGACAAGGGAGATGCATATACAATTGTATACTTGGATTTTGCACACGCTTTTGATAGATTGCCACACCACAAATTGGTCACTAAACTAAAGCAGATGGGATTTGATGATAGACTAGTGAGTTGGCCAGGTGAATGGCTAATCAGATAGCTATCAGTAGGTTGTGCATGGGACATTATCTTGAAAGAGGAAAGTCACTAGTGGTGTACTGTGGAGGTCTGTTTTGGGACCATTGTTATTTAAATTGTATATTAATGATATTGGGATAGGTTTAACTGGTGATATGCAACTGTTAACAGATGATGCAAAACTGGAATGAGTGATGATCAATCAAGCAGATGCTGTGGCCTTATATAGGAAGACTTTAATAGATTGTACGAGTGGGCAACAGTATAGAACTGTCAACGCAATGTTGCAAAGTGTAAGATTCTGAAATTTGGTACACAAAAATGGGATGCAAAGTATACACTTGGCAGGGAAATTTTGAAGGAAAATAAGGAGATAAGAGACCTTGGAGTGGTGGTGGTGGTGGTGGGCAAGTATCTGAAGTTCAGGGGCCACACTGCACAAGTTGAGAAGGCATCACATCACATCACATTATGGCA
The DNA here is from genome assembly GCF_054136105.1 of Typopeltis vanoorti. Lineage (NCBI taxonomy): Eukaryota > Metazoa > Arthropoda > Arachnida > Uropygi > Thelyphonidae > Typopeltis > Typopeltis vanoorti. Next base: position 64,852,014 of record NC_143552.1, on the reverse strand, counting down.
ATGATGTAGAGGATTTTATCTTCTAAAAATAAAGAGGTTTTGGTTCCATTGTAAAAGGCCTCATATGGATTATTGTAAAGATTTGTTCCCCTGGTTTTCATGGTGATGAAGATATATTGGAAATCATGTCCAAAGAAAATTAACTAAGGTCATAACTGGTCTTTGGGATGTGGGATATGATGACAGATTAAGGGGATGTAGTTTGCAAATCCTTGTGAATAGGTGGAAGAGAGGGGATATGACTGAGACATTTAAGTTGGTAAAGGTTTGTTACAAGGTTAAAGTAGAAGAAATTTTTTGCAGAATGGGAGAAGGGGGAAGAAGAAGGGGACACACCTGGAAACTGTGAGCATGAGCAGGGGCATAATCAGTAGGTTCTTTGCAGAGTTTGGAGAGTTGTTGGGGTGGTAAATGCAGATGCATTGAATGAGTTTAAAGGCATTGTTTTATAAGCTTTGGATGTAATAGCATTTGGCCCCTGTGATGAGTCTTTTGACTCCATGGAGGTTTAGTGTTAATAATAATAATAATATTTAAGTAATAATAATAATAAATGATAATAATAAATAAATAAATGATAGGAATGTCTGAATGTAAGGCTAGTGGGAGATATTTGTGCTGCTGAACTTAAATTATGGATTTATAGGTTTTACAGGTTTTATAGGTTTTAATTTTTTTTATGGATGTCAATAAAGCTTTGGGACTGGATGGTATTTCACCATGAGTTTTGAGAGAATGTGCTAGGGAACTGACAGTGCCTTTAACCTGGCTTTTCAATGAAAGTCTGGCTTCGGCAAAGGTGCCCAGGGAATGGAAGAAAGGTAAGATAGTGCCATTGCATAAGGGTGGTAACAGACTGGAAGTGTCTAATTATAGACCAGTCTGTGTGTCATCAGTAGTTGTTAAGATCTTGGAGAAAGTAGTGAGGGACCGTATACAGCACTGGGCAGATGAGGGTAATATTATCTGTGAGAGTCAACATGGATTTGTGAAAGGGTGCTCTTGTTTTAGCAATATGCTAGCCTTTTATAATAAAGTTACAAGAACATTAGATGAAGGAAAGGCATATACTGCAATTTTCTTAGACTTAGCAAAGGCATTTGACACGGTGCCACATGATAAGCTGATATTTAAGTTGCAACACATGGGTCTGGATGTCAGATTGGTCAACTGGATTCAAGATTGGCTGTCTGATAGGTATCAGAGAGTTGTGTATGGTGGAGCAGTTTCAAAGAGACAGAAGGTTACAAGTGGGGTCCCACAGGGCTCAGTACTAGGACCTATTTTGTTTAACCTTTATATCAATGACATTGCCAGTGGATTGCAAGGGGATATTCAGTTGTTTGCAGATGATGCGAAGCTGGGAAGAATTATTAGTAATAGTGCAGATGTGGTAGCCCTGCAAGAGGATTTGAATAAGCTAGATAGATGGACAAATGAATGGGGGTAACTGTCAGTTTAATGCAGCAAAATGTAAAGTCTTGAGGTTTGGGAAACATCGATGGGATGCTGCATACTCTATGGGAGGAGTTATACTGGAGGAAGTTGGGGAGACAAGAGATCTGGGGTTGATGATTGATAGAAACCTGAAGTTTAGGGGACATATTGCAAAGGTGGTGAAGGTAACACAGAGGATTGCTGCAATTATGAGAAGGACACTGATCTGCAGAGATAAAAGGGTTATCATTCCGTTGTATAAGTCTCTGATCAGACCACACTTGGATTATTGTTCTCAGATTTGGTACCCAGGATTTGAAAGGGATAAATTAACTGTGGAAAAGATACAAAGACGGATGACAAAGATGGTCTCAGGACTGTACAATGATATTTATGAGAATCGGCTGAGGGAATGTGGACTGCAGAGTTTGGTGGATAGAAGAAGGAGAGGTGATATGATTGAGACTTTTAAACTGTTGAGAGGTGGTTACAAGGTTGATACTGGGGAGTTCTTTCACTTGGTTGAACAGCAGGAAGGAGTGATGACAAGAAGCCATCCCTGGAAGTTACGAAAGGAAACTGTGAGCAAGAGGGGTGAGGAGTGGTTTCTTTGCATGGAGGGTGGTTGAGCCATGGAATGCATCGCCTGATAGAGTGATGAGGGCGAGAACGGTCAATGAGTTTAAGGAGTGGTATGATAGACTTTGTGTTTCTTAGGGGGAACCTCCCCTCAATGAGTCTTGACAGACTTTATGTTCTTAGGAAGGGCCTCCCATGATGAGTCTTTTGACTCCATGGAGGTCTGAATAATAATAATAATTATAATAATAATAATTACAGATATCAATTTTTATTTTATTTAAACCTGAGATTTTAACTTGATTACAAAAAACATAGATTGCATTCACTTCATTTTTCAGACTTATACTAGTGATGGTGCTGTGCTGCAGTGTTGAAGAAAAGTTATCATGAAATACTAATGATTCTAAATAATAACTTCAATGTTGATTTCTCTGATACCAATTCATGGGCCCTTGTCAAATTTCGAAAAGAGAGGTTTGACCTCACTATGAACACCAATCCTACTATATCAATGAAGAGAAGTGGTGCTTTTATAGATGCAGATTTCCAGTGGAGATTACTTAATTTATAATCAGAGGTCTGTCTGATATTTTAGTTACCAAAAATCAACTGTATCTGGTATTCCTGAAACTGAATGGAAAAAAAAAAACTTTCAAAAGTTTTTATTTTCAAAAATTAAATTCTACAGAGATGTTTCATACTGAACACCATTTCTGCATGTCCAGCACCTGTACTTTTTTTCCTCCGTGATTTGATGGAAAAAAATAAATACATGAAGGAATGAAGGAAGAAAGAAATACAGAATTAATAAGAAACTGTAGAAAAGTCTGCAGTTAAAGAAAGATCAAGCTGACCCCACAGCTGCATATGCAGTAGTCACATTTCCTGCTTCCAATGAGGATGAGAATCAAGTAACACTGAACATCTTGTACATTAACTGCCTTCATCAGACAGTAATTGTGGAATTTAGTAGAGTACTGGATGAATGAGGATTGTACAAAAGAGAACATGTAAAAAAAAAAAAAAAAAAAATCAATCTGAATAAATCATACATCATTGGCAGTGGTCTTTGATGTGTTGAAGTGCAAGCTGTATGGTATGCAGTTCAGCAGTATAATTACTGAATTTAAATGGAAGTTAATTTGAGACAATGTAGTCAAAAAAAAAAATGCAGCAGATCCAATGGATGACAGATTTCAAACTGTCACTGTAGATTATTATTATGTGACACCCCCAGGGAGTCCAATGACTCATCGAGGGAGAGCACCTACTCCACAGCTCTCTGTCTCCATTACTCAATTCACTAACTACAACGAACCACAACTACACCAATGGTATCTACTGCCAACCACCACCACTAATATTTTCACGGACAATCACAAACATCCATGCCCATGGTGGAATTCGAACTCGTAGCCATTTGGCTAGTGGATACGCTAACCACTTGATTAGCAAGAAATCAGAGTATGTACTCTACTCTGTGTTGGAAACAGTTGCTAGTGTAATCTCTTTCACATGTGCATACTAAAGAGGTAAATGGCAGTGTAGTATGTGTGGGTGTGGTGTATTGAACATATACAACAGAGATGGGAAACAATACTAGTCCAGGTAGGATAGTTAGACAAAGATTTTATTTAGAAAGAATACTTAAGTGATAACTGCTTCTGTCAAAACAAAATTCAGGTTTTATTTGCTCAAAATACAAGCTCTTAATGAGTGATGTGCAAAATGTACCAGTTAGCTATTCATATTCCCCAGTGGCAGATCAAACCATCTTCCTTGGGTACTTTTCCTTACAGAAGCATGTACTTAACAGTAATCAAGTTGTGAGCAAACAAGTGTAGCACAGATCTTCATCTCAGTCTGTAGAGGAGAGAACACAGAGGATGCTTTGCACTCTCTTGCATTTTCTCTTAGTTGGCATTTATTATTATTAAATCAACCAAAGTGGATGTTACCAGATTCATTGTGGAAAGTTCACTCAACCAAAAGCACGCGCATGCATGCACACACACACACACACACACACACACACACAATATATATATATATATATGGGAATAAATTTTTAACTTGGGTATATTGTATATTAGGATAACCAAGCAATTTTATTTTAACTCCCAATCCCAAGTATGCAAACAATTAAGTTTGCACCTGAAACAAAGTTCAAGTCTAAAGATGGTACAACACCAGGGCAACTCATTGTAAAGGTGAGTAAAGCTCTGATCACTATTCTTAGTATTTTCCCATAATGTAAAGCACATCTCACTAGAAGATGCATACTGCAATGCATTATGGGTGGGGTCACTACCCAGACCGGTTTCAACCTTTTTTGAGGTCTCCTCAGTGAGTAGCTAGACCCTAAATGGTCACTACCGGTGGGGTCACTACCGGTCTGGGTAGTGACTCCACCCATAATGCATTGCAGTATACATCTTCTAGTGAGATGTGCTTTACATTATGGGAAAATACTAAGAATAGTGATCAGGGCTTTACCCACCTTTACAATGAGTTGCCCTGGTGTTGTACCATCTTTAGACTTGAACTTTGTTTCAGGCGCAAACTTAATTGTTTGCATACTTGGGATTAGGAGTTAAAATAACCAAGCATATAAAATTGCTTGGTTATCCTAATATATATATATATACAGGGTGTTCGGGATAAATTTGACAGTTTCGTAAGGAAAAAGAAAATCTTCTTTGTATCTATTAAATTTAATGAATTGACAAAAAACATTACAGGCAGAGTTAATTACAATACTATCAACAAGATTTACTCAAAATAACCACCATTAGCATCAATCACAGCTTCAATCCTGCTTCGGAACCTCGAACAAGCTGATGCTACAGTCTCCCTGGGAAGGGCCGCAAAAACTGTTTTAATTTTATCCATTAACTGGGCTTTTGTATTACTGGAAGTGCGATTGGTGTCTTTTTCAACTGCGCCCCATACAAAATAATCCATGGGGTTAAGGTCTGGGGAGTTTGGAGGCCAAACATTTGGACTGGTGAAGTCGTAGAAATTTTCAGACAACCATTTTTGACTTTTCCCAGAGGTGTGGCAAGGGGCCGAATCCTGCTGCCATACATACGGCCTACCATTGGCTACCCTTGTTATCCAGGGCTTGACTACAGTGTTTAGCAACTCCACGTAGCCATCTGAAGTCAACCTGAGGCCCTCTTGGAAAAAACGCGGAGGCATCACATTGCCTTCAGAGGATACACATCCGAAAACCATCACAGTTTGGGGAAATTTAGTCTGCATTACATGAGGAATGTCCTTTGTACTGTATGCAAGCCATCTGTTATTCTGCGTGTTATGTTTTTGATCCTGGCAAAAGTTTTTCTCATCGGAAAAGAACCAGATTGTTTGTGGTTCCGCAGGATGTTTCACTCTGCTTAGAAGTTTCTTCGCGTTTATCAAACGTTTTTCACGGGCCTTTTCTGTAAGCAGCTGACCTTTGCGGCGCTTGTATGAGTAGTAGTGGAGGTCTTCATTGAGTGCAAGCTTCATAGTAGAGGCTGCAACATTCATTTCACGTTACAAAGCCCGAATTCCAATGCCAGGGTTCTTCAACACCTGTTCCTGCAGATTTGAGAGGAATTCTGCTGTACGAACGCAATCAGATCGTCTGCTAGGGATCTTTCTTCTTGCTACATCCTCGTAGTCACCATTGCAAGTCTCTAGTTCATGCCTGATTGTTTTTACTGTATTCAGGGAGCATTGGGCAGCAGTCTTAATATCCTTATTTTGATGGCGGGCACGAATCATCATGATACAAGTTATTCTCTTCCATGATTCAGGTGGGTTCCAGCTATCCATCCTTTCTGACATCTTGTATATGAATGAAGAAGGGTCCAAACTTTTAAATGAAGAGAAGTGTGTGTTAATACATGTAACTTACGGAAAAATATAATTAATTATAAATATGTCAAATTTATCCCGAACACCCTGTATATATATATATATATATATATATATATATATATATATATACACATCACATACTGAACCTTAAACTCTTAAATGCTTATCATAGAACCCACAATGCATTCTGATAATGTGTTCTACTCACCCACCACTCTCCATACAAAAAATCTACTCTTCCTCATGCTCTTCTTCACACTTTTACAAATCTTTCAGGCATGTCCTCTTGTTTTTCTCCTCTCACCATATACTCTTTTTATAATCAGACAAATCAGCCTTCAGAACACACAATTTACAGACAAAAAAATACTGTTGTTGGTGATGATGGGAGGTAGATGCTGTTGGTGGTAGCAGTGTCATAGCAGGAGAATTAAGTAGTAATGGAGAGGATGAGATGAATTTAGCAAAGTAGAGTAGAGTGCCCTCCCACGATGAGTCCTTGGACTCCCTGGAGGCATCATACATAGTAATAATAATAATAATGATAATAATAATAATAATAATCTCCTCTGCATTTGATAAAATCCCCTCACTAACATAAATGCCTCTGTCATATCATTTCTTCTCTGCTTATCCATTAAACTCTGCAAAGTTACATTCCTTTAACCTCTTTAACCTCCATAATCAACATTTCAAACTCTTGATATTGCCTTGGTCACATCTCTGTTTTGAGCATTTGCATCTCACAATGAAAACTAAGTGACCAAATCTGAGCACAATAATCCAAGTGTTGTCTGACCTGTGTTTTATACTGGGAACAATCACCTCTTACCTCTTTATTCAATGTACTACTTTTCATCCCAGCAATGATGTGATGTGCACTCTTTGCAACACTTGCAAGGTGCCCTCTAAACTTCATTCCATTATCAATCATCACCCTCAGATCCCATATTTCATCTGCTTCCTGAAGCACAGTTATACCAATATAGTGCACAACTTTATATCCTGCACTCCAAAGTGCAACATATTTCATTTATTGACATTAAAACTACAACCCCACTCAATTGTCCAAGTCTATTCTAGTCTTCCTGAAGAAAATTAATATCAGCAGTGCTCTTTAATAGTTCTCCACAATTTTGTGTTCTCCACAATTTTGTATTATCAGCAAACAACCAAAGCACTAAACTCAATCCCCAATAAAATATCAATAAGAAATAAATTAAATAGCAGATACCAAAGAATAGATCTTTGGGACACAACACTGGTTCCCTTCCTGTTTTGAGACACTGCTCCTTCACATAACTTGTTGGCATCATTCAGAGTGCCAATCTCCAACAAATTTAATCAAGCTATTATCCATTTTTATCTTATGCAGATTGCACACTAACTTATCACTATATGGAAATCTCCCTTCTGCAACACACTTATCAGAAAAAAAGAGTGTTGAATCTTGTTATAAGATTAGAACACCTGTTAACCAAGATGGCTACATTGCCTCAAATTGGAAAAGTGATCATGTCATCTTGACTTGGGAGGTAGCAAAACATGGAATCATGTGACCATAGCATATGATATAGTCAAGTTATTTAATGACCACTTTTGCAGACGATGCGTTCTGAATACTGAGTAAGCTAAATATCAATACGACATGGTGTGTGTGTGGGGGGGGGGGAATAGATGGAATTTCACTCATATTTTAAGAGGATGTGCTATGGAACTGACTGTGCCATTAACTGGCTGTTTAATGAAAGTCTTGCAATGGGGCAGGTTCCTAGAGATTGGAAAGAGGTTAGAATAATACCATTGCATAAGGATGATGGTAGAATGAAGGTATCAAACTATAGGCCTGTTTGTATTTCTTCTGGAGTCGTTAAGATTTTTGGAGAAACTGGTAAGAACCTAGTATACAGAATTGGGCAGATGAGGGTAATATTATTTATACAAGCCAGCTGGATTTGTTAAAGGGCACTACTGTTTTAGTAATCTGGTTATCTTTTACTAACAAAAGCAGCTGATGAAGGTAATGCATACACTGTCATTTTTTGTTGGATTTTTGACAAGATGGCACATGATAAGTTGATTTTTAAGTTGTATCATATGGGTTTGGATATCATGTTGGTGGATTGGATTGGGGATTGGCTCTCTGATAGATATCAGAGAGTTGTATATGGGGGAGCACTAACTATCAGAGAGTAGGAAGGTTACAAGTGGAATTCCACAGGATTCAGTTTTTGAGACCATTACTGTTCAATCTTTATGTCAATGATATTGTCACATGACTACAGGAAGAGGTTCAGTTTGAATATGGTGTGAAGCTTGGGAGAGTTATTAGTAAGAATTCTGATGTTTTGGTTCTTCAAGAGGATTTAAATAAGCTGGAGAGGTAGGAAAATGAATGGCAATGTCAGTTTAATTCAACTAAGTGTAAGGTTTTAAAATTTGGGATCCACAGATGGGATGCTTCATACTCACTTGGTAGAGTTATACTAGAAGAAGTGGAGGAAGCAAGGGATCTTCTGGCAGTGGTTGTGTTGGGACCAGCTTGCACCGGCTCATGCGAGCCGGTTGTTAAAATTTTTCAAATTTAGCGAGCCAGTTGTTAATGTTTTTAAGTCGGGCGAGCCAGTCATTAAAATTCTTTATGAAAGGATAGATGATGAATGGTGGTAGATACTTTTTCTCGTAAATATTTTGAAATTGTATAATAAATACTTACATATATTATTATTTTATTATCAAAAATAAATGCGTAAAGGAGAATTCACAAAACACAAACTCAATTTACGAACGGGAATTTGGAAACGATTTTATTTACTAAACAATGTCTGTATTCATTAAAATGCAAACACATTATCAAAACTCCCAAACTGGGTATTTGAATAAACAATAATGCCTTATTTTTTGGCGAATTTCCAAGAACTTGACATTAAGTTCTTGGAAATGCAACATTGTTGCACTATCGATAAATACAAAAATTCGTCGCGACGGCTACAGTCTCTAGTCATTTGATTGACTACGAGTGGTAATATTAGTGTTACATTTTTTTTGTTCAGGATTTCATTTGATAATAGGTAAGTTGTAGGTAATATAGGAAAATTTTCTTTAATATATGTTTTTATTTCGGTTTTTTCTTTTTTTTTTTTTAATACTTAAAATAATTTTAATCAGGGTTTAAAGTTTTGCAGTCGAAAAAGCGGATAGCCATTAGTTGAAAAAAAAATGAAATAGAACGAAACTTCTTAAACATTAAAAGGACAAAATTTGAAGAAGCAGAAACAAAAACATCTGAAGATACAATTAGAACTTTGTGAAGAATGAAATTTTTTATAAAGCGAGCCGGTTGTTAAAAATTTACCAACACACCACTGTCTTCTGGTGATTGTGGACAGAAATTTGAAGTTTCAAGGACATATTGCAAAGGTTGTGAAGACATCTCAGAGAATTGCAGCAATGTTGAGAAGAACATTGACCACAAGAGATAAAAGTGTGCTGGTTCCATCATATAAAGCTTTGATCAGACCACATCTGGAATTCTGTACTCAGATCTGGTCACCAGGTACTGAAAGGGATGAAGTAACCTTAAAGAGGGTGCAGAGACAATGATATCGGGACTGTACAACATTGACTATGAGAATAGACTGAGGACATGCAAATTACAGAGTTTGGTGGATAAAAGCAACTCAATAAACTCAACTCACTACTATTATTATTGTGCAGCATGTTAACCACTTTTCTAACAACACTATTGACCTTTACCTCCAAAAATATCATACTCAAATCTCTATAATATAATAACTAGATGGTCATTATGAGCAACGTCTGGTGTTGAATCAAGTATTACTTACTGCAAAATAAGCAGCCTCCTTAATTACTGCTATTAATATTTATCTTTTTATTTTCACTATGAATTCATCACAAGTGTGGTAAGAAAGATAATTTGATCTGCCAGAACCACAGTTGGCATACATCTTCATGTGATGTTTTAAAAAATCATCAAATTCACTTAAATAATTTCTGCAAGAATCAGAAAAAAATATCATTTGTATTGCCTCTAAATGTTAGTCCTAGTTTACTCAGTAACTTAATGGTAGCTATTATTCTTTCTAAAACCTCTCTCCAATAATTTTCCTCAGATTGTATTTGTTTCATCAATTCAGAATCAATTCTACTATTTACAGAACTCGATTTTCTTTTGTGATATGTGCACATTGCTCGTATATGCTGCTTGTGACCATATAAGGTTTGTGTTATATTTCTCCGGTCATTAAAATCCTTCATTAACCTATTATTTGACTTAAAAAACAATTTACAAAGCAACAAATTGCTTTGCTGGTTTCTGAAAAAATTAGCCACTCTCGTTTCTCCTTTGTTCCATTCGCCTTTTTACAGTAAAAATATGATTCACTTACATTTCTGACACATATTCTATTGCATTCTGTGTATTCTTTTTTATTAAATTTTTGATTTTACCAACATTCTGAGGTATATTTATTAAAATATTCTTGATAAATTGTTCATTAATACTAATTGGCCACACTATATCGGTAGGATAAGAGATATCATGCTTGCTGGTAAGTACAGACTCGGATTGAAAATTTTCTTCAAAACCTTCATTTACTTCTTTCTCTCCCTCTATGTTTTCCTCGTTATTTTGATGCACTTCATTTTCATTTTTGTCTCCTCCTGCTACTGATACCAATGTTTTGCTTTCATTACAAAATGTTTGAGGTACAACTTCAGTTCTATGAAATTCTTCATTTACTTCATTTTCAGAAGAATGTAAGAAAGACAACATTGTCCCCTTTTGACTATTTAACTGTTTTCCCTTTTCTCTGAGTCATTTTCTTTTACTAGCTCCAGATTCAAACTTTCTTGGCATCATTATGTGTATTGTACTATCAAAAGTGAAATAAATATTTATTAAATCCAAAATAAATAATTACATTAAAAGTAAAAATATATAGAAATAGAAACAGTAGTATCTTGGTTTTGTTAAAATAAATGAGTAACAGTAAAATAAGAATAATAAATTCATTGAAAAATATATTCTTACCGACTGCGACAACTACTTTAACCATATAATTAGGTATATACACTTGTATACTGCTTTACAAATACTAGCTGAATAAGAGTAACTAAACTACCAGTTGTTTTGCGTGCGTACCAACGACACTTAACCTCCCTACTGGCCAAGGTGGATGAAATAGCCAGACCAACCCCAGCATTTTTCTTGGATTAAAACTTCATCGGCATTCTACCTTTTATCATGCAATTACCCTCACCCCCCCGCTGTTAATCCCTAAACAGCGATTTTAGAGCGATTAATGGATTAACTGTGGTGGAACGACCTTTGTGTCACTTGTCTTTACGTGTACTGTGTTACTTGGAATTTTCTTTACTGTTCCTACAATATTTGACCCTTTTTTGCTGCACAATTTATTTTTTGTGTCTCTTTCCAGAAATAAAAATGAATTTTGCATGTGTGAAAATAATCAACCCTGAAATGAGAAATGAGCTTTTGCAATGCATCTATTTAGTAATAGTAAATTTGCTGTCATTTATTCTTCAAATCAGTGCAACAGAAAAAGACAGCTTGATGTTCTTTCACTTTACTGACAATTTATAAGATTTTTTTTTTTTTTTTTGCAAATTTTCATATGTTTGTTCCAATGTAAGGTTTTAAAATGTGGTCCTATAGAGAGTGAAGCCTCAGATTGTGCCTAATGCCCCTTATGGTAAATGCAGCCCCAGCCAAAGTTTTCCCTGCTGCTGATGTGCACTTCCCTATTGATGTAATATCTATCACCAATAGGAAAACAAGTAGCAAAAACATAAAAACCCAAAAAATTAAGATAACATACACCACTGAAGAACGCCTATATATGAAGCCTGAATAAAAATGAAGCACAATTCAAAAACATTGCTACATTCATTTGGAACACTGGCACCACAGTATATGAAAGGAAAATAAACTTTCTATCAAAAATGAATCATGGAAACTTGGCTGTTGCTGCTACCATAATAACAGTTTGTTCCAACCTTAACCGTAGGTTTGAATGAGGACAGCACTTTCAGCAAGTTTTTGGTAGATACTTTTTTTTTTTTCTGCTGAAAACTCAAAAACCATTCCATAGTACCAGTGACTTTACTTCATCCTGAGAAAGTGTTTAACTTAAGACAGAACCTGCAAACACCCTGCACTACAGTATATCTGCTTCATACTGAGACATGGAATGTTTGGCTAGACAGAAAATGTTTAATTAAAAAGTGGAGATGCCTCTGAGACTAAGGATAAAATAATTCTTTAATATACATATTTGCAGGCTGTGTCATAAGTTTTTCTGTGTCAAATAAAACTGATAACAGAGGATCATGCTTCAAAAATACACAACTTATAAATGAACCCAGTGGACTAATGTTGATCTATGTTTATGTAAGCCATACTGTATATATTGGAAATACATCCACTGTTCTATAGTTATAAAAGAAGATGAGATTTGACCATTTTCTTCAAGAGTTTACATACACAACTAATCAGAGCAATGTGTCAGTAACCATTTGCAAATTCTGGGTCTGGATAATGAATAAGAGCAGACAGGGGAACACAGTGTGAGAAAGAGTGATGCTCCAAGAGAATGTGAATGCATGTGTAGACAAAAAGGGAAGGGGATGACCTGGAATCAAGGAAAAACAGTTGGATCTGAAGAAGGTTCTATGATGAATGAGGAGAAAAAGAAATGGCTCAAGATAAGTATGGAGGAAGTCACATCTAATAAGTGGTATCAGTGAAATCTGTTGTAGATTAGGAATGAGCTGTTATGTTTCCTTTCTTTCATGCTTAAATGTTGATCAGAATACATTATGGAAAATTATGGAGACAACTACCATGTTAGAGCAAAACTTTAGTTTAATATAAACTAAAATGAACATTCGACATTTCGACCTTCATATCAAGGTTATCATCTGGAACATACACATATATATACAGGGAAACAAACTGCATTACAATCTACATGGTTTGCTAAAGTTACTGACCAACCGTTACAACAATTATTGGCCTGACCTCTGGTGAGAAAACCTTTACTACATCAAAGCTAGAGTCCTATTATTATCTATTAGGTTACAATGTTAAATGATGGTCGAGAGCAACATGTTTATATATATATATAATTAAAAAAATAAAGAATAAAAAAACTGTGATCATGCATATAAATTTCAACCAATTGGTATGGAATAGTTTCCAATAAAAGCTGAAAATTGCTTCAAGTCCTAAAGTATGCTAGATACTATGTAGGCTGAATATGTGCAATCCAAATTCTTGGAATTTTAATGCCACCATTATTATTGAGATTAGGGTGGCTAATCAGAGTTTCATGGGCTTCTTTAAATTTTCTTTCATACCAGGTTTTTCTATGATGTAAAGAGCAGGTAATTTTCCAATCAATTTGGTGTAAGGTGTCGAGGGCGTGATCTGAGAGGCCTGCTTCACTAAAATTGTTATATTTAATGTGACTTTCTTTTTTTTACGTATAGGGATTGTACATCCAGTTTCACCAATATAAGGTAAGTTATAAGTGCAGTAGATGCAATAAACTCCAGGATGTGCCAATGGAGGAGAGGATTCTTAGAGGAGTTAAATATGTTTTTTAATTTTATAAGCTGTTATGTTAGTAATGAATGCTAAAAGTATCAGAAACAAGGGAAATGAAATGGTTGCATTGATTGATTGATTGTTCACCCAAAAACTGTTGGTATAAGTGACACATGGATGAATAAAGATGACATCCTTACAGGAATAGAGATGGAAAGGGGGTATGATGTGTTTTTTTAGAGGATAGAAAGAGTAAAAAGGGAAAGAGAGTGCTTTTGATGATAGAAAAGAGTTATGTCCATACAAGGTAGAGATGTAAGAGGGAAATGGTTTTGAAGCAGTATGATGTGAGAAAGAGGTGAGAAGAATGAAATACTTCATTGGGTGTTGATATAGACCAGGTAGTGTGGAGAGTAGAGACCAACAAATTTATAATCAAATTAGCAGAGCAAATGAGAAAAGGATAATAATTGTTGGTGATTTTAATTATGGCAACATAGATTGGAATGACTAGATAGCAACTGGAAGTAAAGAAAATGAAGTTATTGAGTTTTTGAGGGACAACTACTACAGGCAGTATGTGTCAGAAGGCACATGAGGATCTTGGATTTGATCATCTATCAGAGGATGTTATTACCCTATCTGATCAAAAGTATCCGGACACCTACTCAAAACTGTAATCAGACTTTCCCTGTGGCACACTTTCCAGTAGTGGACATTAATACTGGGTGGGTCCACCCTTTGCTTCTATGACAGCTCTAACTCTGGCAGGGAGACTTTCTAACAGGTGTTAGAATGTCTCTGGAGGAATGGCTCTCCATTCATCCTGAAGAGCTGTAGCCAGAGCAGTTCATGATGTTGTCATTGGGATCTGGAGCAAAATCGGCATTCTAATTCATCCCAAAGGTGTTCTATGGGATTCAGGTCTGGGTTCTGGGCTGGCCAGTCCATTTCTGGAACGTTATTGTCCACAAACCTTTCCCTCACAGACCTTGCTTTATGGCAGGTAGCATTTTCATGCTGATACAGACAACAGTCATCACCGAATTGATCCTACTGTAGATAGTGCGCAACGGGTCAAAATGTCCTTGTATTCTTTCGCATTTAGATTTCCATGTAGTGTTACAAGAGGGCCAAACCTCCATTCCATGAAAAACACACCCACACTCTTACTCTGCTTCCTCCAAATTTCACTGTTGGCACTACACATGCTTGCAGGAATCGTTCTCCAGGCATTCGCTACACCCAGACCCTCCCATCAGAGAGAGAGCGACATGGTAAAGCGTGATTCATCACTCCAAATCACGTTTCCAGTTGTCCACTGTGGCGTCGCTATTTACACCATTGCAGGTGGTGCTTAGCATTCACAGGAGAAATGTTTGGTTTATGGGCAGCTGCTCAACCATGGAACCCTATTCCTCTTAACTCTTGATGCACAGTCATTGTGCTGGCTGGATAGTTAGTAGCACTGTTGAACTCCCAAATGATTGTTTCACTTGATGTCTGGCAATTTCCACGAAACCATCTTCTTCAACGCTCGAAGGTCCCTGTCTGTCATCAAATGCAGCCTACCAGACCGTGGTTTTGTTGTGGTTGTGCCTTCACGTTTCCACTTCACAATCACATCACTAACTGTTGACTTGAGCAACTTGAGGAGGGTTGAAATGTCTCTGACAGATTTCTTTCTGATGTGGCAACCAATAACTAGTCCACATTCAAAGTCACTGAGCTCCTTTGACCTACCCATTCTACTCATACTTCTTATCACTGAACAACACACAGCTCCATGCCTCCTTTTATACCAGAGTGAGGTCGTAGTGACATCTAGATGTCAGTTTATGAATTACAGAGGGGTGTCTGGATAAAACATGGGTGATATTCAAATATCTAGTAAAAGCAATTTCTAAATGTATTCCAAACATCAGAAGGTTAAATAAGTAAGAAATGGATGAATGAAGAGATTAAGCATGCAATATGGAGAAAAATGGCATTATGGAGAAAAAAAGCATTATGGAGGCAACAAGAGGAGTAGTAATAAATAATTTCATCAGGATTACAAAGAAGACACAAGGAGAGTGACTTGGTTGGCATGGGTAGCAAAAGTGAAGTATTAGTAGCAGTTGTAGGCAACAAAATAAAATAAAAATAAAATAAAAAAAAAGATTATGGAAGGATGAAGAAAATATTATTTTCTCCATCTTCCATAATAATGGAAATTAATGGAAAATAATATAAGAACAACTGCTGCAAAGGATATAGTGGAGATATTTAATGAGCAGTTCATAAAGGTCTTTCATTCTTGTGAATGTGACATCATGGAAAGTTTTGAGAACAGTTGATGATGATGAGGAGAGACTGACTGTAAGTGAGCAAGAGGTATTTAGGGAATTGAGCAAATTTGATGTTAATAAGGCTGTAGGATTTCATAACATATCACCACATATTTTGACAGAATGTGCCAGGGAGTTGGCATCTGCCTTCACATATTTGTTTATTATGAGTCTTGCACTAGGTTGACTTCCAAAGGAGTGGAAGGAAGGCAAGATTGTGCCACTTCATAAGGGAGGTGAGAGAACTCAACCATCAAATTTTAGACTATCTGAGTGTCAGTTGTTGAGGTTAAGGTGTTGGAGAGGCTGGTGATAACCAGAATCGGGTTCACAACAGTGGTATTATCTTTGATGGACAGCATGGATTTGCTAACGTGAGGTCATGTTTTACTAATCTACTTACTTATTACAATAAGGTGATGGCATCATTGGACAAAGGAGATGGATACACAGTAGTATACTTAGATTTTGCAAAGCCTTTTGATAGATTACCACATGATGAGTTGGTAGTCAAACTAGAGCAGATGGGGTTGGATATTAGAGTAGTGCATTGGATTGGAGATTGGCTATCTCATAGGTATCAGCAAGATGTATATAGGGGAGCAATATCCCAGAAAAAGAAAGCCGCTAGTGGTGTGTCTCAGGGGTCTGTTTTAGAGCCATGGATCTTTTATCTGTATGATAATGATATTGGAGAAGTTCTGGATAGGGATATTCAGTTGTTTGCAGATGATGCAAAATTGGGATGAACAATGAGGAGTATAGCAAATGTTCGGGCCTTACAAGAAGACTTGAATAGATTAAGTGAATTGGCACGGGATTGGGGATGGCAGTTCAATCCACTACTGTGCACAGATTTGTCACCCGGTTTTCAAAAGGATGAAGAGATGTTGGAAAGGCCCAGAGGCGACAGACTAAGGTAGTTTCTGATCTTGGGAATGTTGAATATGAGGAAAGGTTGAGAAGATGCTGATTAGAGAGTCTAGTGGATAGGAGGAAGAGGAGTGATACAATAGCGATGTACAAGTTGGTAAGGGGTAGTTATAGGATCAATGTTGAAGAAGTTTTTCATAAAATGGTGGGAGTCCAGCATAGGGAGGTGTGAAAAATGGAGTGCAAAGCAGGTTTTTGCACGCAGGGTTGTGAATGATTGGAATGCCCTGCCTGAGAGTGTGATGTCTCCACAGAATTTGAATGTGTTTCAGGCAAGATATGATGGGCTGTGTATATGATAAAGGGACCTCCTAGTTTAGTCTTTGACTCCATGGGGTCTAGTGATGATAATAATTATTTTGCTTTGTAAAATTAGTCCTCAACTTACACAGTTCATTCATTATGAAGATTTTTACACAAGTTGAAAATCTTCGTAAGTCAAATGTTGCTGAAAAGCAATGCATTGTTGACATATATTTTCATTTCAAAGGATAGTTAAAGCTATAAACGTTTCTGCTTATGAAAAGAGAACTTTGAGAAAATGAAAGTATATTCAGTATCCTACTGAGTACATAAGTATAAAAGCATATGCAATTGTATGAAAACTAATACAAACTGTATTACATATTCATTAGGAATATGTACTACTATAAGTATAGTCCATACTACTACTACGGTTCTTTTTGTTTTTTTCCTTCTCCTAAATTAATTTATACCATGTAATTGCATCTTCGGTTTTTCTCTTGAATAAGCATAAGACTTATAAGGCATATGTTGTTGCATGTCTTCAATCAAATGGTATAAACTACTTTACGAGAAGGAAAAACAAAAAAGAACTAATAATGGACTGTACTTCCAGTATTACACATTTCATAATTAATATGTAATGCAAGCTTGTATTAGTTTTCTTAGAAATACATATGCTTTTATATTAGGGTTCATAAGGGATGGGAAAAAAAAGGCAAAATAGTACCACTCCACAAGCATGGTTCTAGGAGAGAATAACATATGCATTCAATTATAGACCAGTCTGTATAACTGCAGTTGTAGTCAAGGTGTTGGGGAGATTGGTTATAAATAGATAAGTTTAGTTTAATCCTTTATCCAAGTGTGAGCAAACAAAGTTTGTGCCTGAAAGTATCTTCAGGACTGGGGTAAGGTAGTACAACACCGGGAAACTCGTTGCAAAGGGTGGAGAAAGCTCTCATTACTCCTATCTCAGTATCTCCCATAATGCAAAGCACATCTCCTTGCGGATATGTGTAATGCTATGCATTAAGGCAAGGGCCACTACCCATGCTGGTTTCGACCTTTATTGAGGTCTCATCAGTGGAGCATTACACATATCCTCAAGGAGATGTGCTTTGCATTATGGGAGATACTGAGATAGGAGTGACGAGAGCTTTCTCCACTTTTGCAATGAGTTTCCCAGTGTTGTACTACCTTACCCCAGTCCTGAAGATACTTTCAGGCGCAAACTTTGTTTGCTCACATTTGGATAAAGGATTAAACTAAACTTATTATAGTCTAACCAAGTGAAAAATAAACTCTCAACATCTTTCTCTGAATCCGGAGTAATTTAATAATAAGGTTGTACATCCTTTGGCAACTCCTATAGGTTGGGATGACCTCTCATTGCTTCTGTCTTGGAGTCTCCACTACTGGGCCTGGCTTCACTGATGAGACCTCAATAAAGGTCAAAACTGGTATGGGTAGTGGCCCTTGCCTTAATGCATAGCATCACACATATCCGCAAGGAGATGTGCTCTGCATTATGGGAGATACTGAGATAGGAGTTATAAGATCTTTCTCCACCTTTGCAACGAGTTGTCCGGTGTTGTACTACCTTACCCCAGTCCTGAAGATACTTTTAGGCGCAAACTTTGTTTGCTCACACTTGTATAAAGGATTAAACTAAACTTATTATAGTCTAACCAAGTGAAAAATAAACTCTCAACAGGTTATAAATAGAATAGAGGATTGGGTTGATGAATATAGTATTCTTTATGATGGCCAGCATGGATTTGTAAAGGGCAGGTCTTGTTTTAGCAATTTACTTGGAATTTATAATAAGATAATGAGTGTGTTAGATAAGGGAGAATCATATACAGTGATATTCTTGGACTTTGCAAAAGCATTTATAGATTACTACATGATAAGTTGGTGTACAAGCTACAGAGGAAGGAATAAATAGTATATTCATTAGAGGGATTGCAGATTGAATCTCTGAACGATGCCAGCAAGTTGGAGAGTAACCAGTGTTCTGTTCTTGGGTCCTGGCTATTTAATTTGTTTGTAAATGATATATCATGTGGAATGACTGGTGATCTTCAGTTTTTGCAGATGACACAAAGTTGGGGAGAATTATAAGTAGCAATGCTGATGTCATTTCCCTTCAAGAAGATTTGAATAGACTTTTGACTTGGATAAAGGAGTGGGGTTGTAGTTTTTAAATTAACAAGAGCAAGGCTTTGCATTTTGGAGTGCAGAAATATAAGGCAGTGTACTATATTGATGGTACCATACTGGAGGAGGTGGATGAGATTCAGAATTTGAGAGTGATGGTTGACAATAGACTGAAGTTAAGAGAGAACTGCAAAGACTGCACATCATAGTATTGCTATGGTAAGAAATACTCTAACATGTAGGGATAAGGAAGTGGTTGTGCCACTGTATAAAGCACTGGTTAGACCACATTTGGAATACTGTACTCAGATTTGGGTAACCTGGTTTTCAGTGCAAACTTTGGGGAGGATCCACAGATGAGTGACTAAAATGATATCATGACTTTCGAATGATGGCTATGGAGAGAGGTTGAAGAAATGTGGATTGTGAGTTTGGTGAATAGGAGGAAAAATGTGATATAATAGAGACATTTAAGTTAGGGAGAGGATTTTATCAGGTTAATCCAGGTGGGATTATAAAAGCAATAGAAGGCAAAAGAGGAAGAACCAGAAGCCATCCCTGAAGTTGTGTAAGAATGGGATGAGGAGGAGTGTGAGGAGTAGATTTTTTACATGGAGAATTAGCAAATGGAATGCATTATTAGAATGTGTTGTTAATGCAAGAAGCATTAAGGATTTTAATATTCTATATGATAAATATGTTGTCAGTGGAATGAACCTCCACAATGAATCTGCCAATTCCATGGAATTTGCAATAATAATAATAATAAAATTGCCAATAATTTTTCATTCCTGGAGAATTTGAAAAGTTCAGCCAATCAATTCAAGTGATCATGGACTCATTGGTTGAACTTTTCATGTGCTGCATAATGGAAACTTTTTCTTTCATAATAATTCTAATAGTCGACTCATTCATTTTGTAAGCATGCATAATGGCTACCAACTTATTATTACCTTTTCATGTTGTTTTTTTAATAATTTCTACTTTTATTCTCCAAAGATATAATGATCCTTGTCATTGTGAATACATGTATGTATTCTCAACACTTTTACATTGCTCCATTTAAGGTTTATATTTTGTTTGCAATAAATACCTTCCTACCTACCTAGGTACACTAACAAAAACATAACTTGAGCCCAAGAGAAAAAGAAACAAAAGAAACAAAATAGCAATGGCATGATTAGCTGTACATCAGCTTGTTGTGAACGCTATCTGTTATGTTAAAATGGAATTAAAATATTATGAATTCAGCCATATGTATAGTCAATTGTAGAAATAAATTTAAAAAAGTTTCCAGACAGCTTATGAGAATATAACAGTCAGTTATCTTGTGTATTTTGAGTAGTTCTAACTAAGGTAATAACTCCAATACTGATAGATATATTCTCATAAGCCATTTGGCAAATTGTCAAAACTTTTTAGAGTTTTATTCTACATTTAGTTATAAAACATGGCTGAATCCATAGTATCCTGCATTTTATTATCTTACTTTACATTATGTTTTAGGCATCTATTATGCTCATAAAGTGGCACTTCAAAGATGGCATTCTATATTCAGCATTTTTTGCATTCACTGGTTTTGATCCAATTTTTCTAAATGATCCATATTCTGAGTCTTTAAATTCTGGGTATTCTGATATAAATGAATATTTGTCTAATAAAGTGCAGCAATGATTGGAATGCATTGTCCGAAAGCATGGTGAGCGTGAAGATGATGAATGCATTTAAAACACAGAATGATCAGCTTCATGAGTGACAGTGGAACCTCTTGTGATAAGTCCTAAGACTTCATGGAGGTCTGATGTTAATGATAATCTTCTTCTTTCGCTATGCCTTATCCTGTTTTAAACGGGGTTGGCGTTCCCATCTTTAATCTTCTTCTTCCAGATTATCTGGTCCAGGGCATCTTCCCGACTCCATCCTTTCTCCCTAAGATCCTCTGCCACCTTATCCCTCCATCTGAGTTTGATTACCTGCCTCTTTTCCTCCTTCCCTCCACCCCCATACACTCCACTCGTTTACCAACATACTCCTCACTCCTCTCTACATGACTGAACCACCTCAGCCTGCTTTCTTGTACCTTCTTACCGATCGGTCCCACCTTGATCGTCCCTCTGATGTAGTCATTCCTTATCCTGTCCTTTGTCACACCACTCATCCATCTCAACATCCGCATCTCTGCTACCTCCATCTTCCTCTCCTGTGCCTTTGTTATAGGCCATGTCTCTGCACCATGGAGCATTGCCTGCCTCACCACCATCTTAATGATAATAATAATAATGAATTTATAATGCAGAAATTCTTTTAGAACATCAAATTAAAGTTACCATGTGATATATATGACAACAGAAATGTTGGAAAGAAAATGAGAAGAGCAAAAATATGAATATTTCATACAACATGTGGAGCATAGGGCGGTATATCATGAAAAAAATTTGAGAGAAAAACTTGATGATGCAACTATATAAATTTTCAATAGCAATAACATTATGGAAATGAACATTAATCATGCAATCTATCTACATTTTCATGATTAGTTTATGGTATTTTATGTAGAAAATTATCTGTATTTTATAGAACATAGGTTTGAGAATGAATGATATCATCTCCACAATTACGTACCTTCTTTGCTATGAAAAGCAATCACCAAAAAATACTTTTTTCCTTTATTTTGGTAACCATTATGCTTTTTTAAATAGAAATATTAATCATTCCAATCATATCCAGAGTAAACAAGACAAATACCTTTGCTGCTTCTGGAACTGGTGGATATGAAGTATCTATGCAAATTCCATTTTTCTTGATGCAATGTGACTGTGGAACAATATAATCAGTATGCCATTTACCATATGGTATTATGGAAACCCCATCAATAGCAAGGCTTGAAAATTCATCACTCTCTAGAGTTAAGCTCACAAAATTAGATTCAAAATTGAAAACTGCCACTTTTCCATCACGATCAGTTACTACTTGGCGACATATAAATGTGTACATACAGTCATAGAGAATAGATCGACCTTTATCCATCTGATTAGCTGTTGCTGCTTCTACCATCAAAGTTGTGGTCTGCCCACCCTCTGGAGTATGATACAAGATAAGAATAACATAATGACCAGGTTTATTAACACGAAGATCCATATGAAGAGTTGTCTGATTAACATTGAGCAAGGCCATATGCTCAACGCCAAGTTCCTGCATGATCAGAAACAAAAAACAATTAACATTACTAAGTAATCATTTTTTTACATTCTAAATAAATCAAAATAAAACTGCCTTTAAAAAATCAGGTATAAAAATTATTAGTCAGTTGTAAAATGTAAGCTATAAGATTTAAATTTAAACTAACTCAGAAAACAAAATCTATGATATAGTATGTAATTATCATATACTATATTCCATACTACTTAATTCTGAGGATAATAATGACTGCATTACACACTGCAAATATCTTTCTCATGATATTTATGTATGTTTCACCAGAAGTGAAAATTCCACTTTTTAAGACCAGTTCATTTTCCCTTCAATATTATTTATTTATTTCTTAACAGGATTTGTTTAAAATCTGTTTAAAAAAATGCAACAAAAAAATCACAAAAAATATGAAAAATACAAGATATTACAACAATAACAAAAATATACCCCTTCCAAAAAAAAAAAAAAAAAAAAAAAAAAAAAAAAAAAACTCCAATTGGCATCATACACAAAAACACTCGGTCTCAGCTATCTAACTAAATCTTGCATAATGTCTTCTGTGAAAATGGGGGGAACATGCAGTTTTGTCAAATTAGATAAGATGGGTGAAATTAAGAGGGGTGAAAGGGTGGATGAGATGATTGTGATGGTAGGAACAAATAACTTGAGACGTAATGTAAATTGGGCAACGAGAGACATGAGATTCTTGCTTGAGGTTGTGTGAAAGAAGACACAGACAGGAAAGATTGTGTGTGTGTGTGTGTGTGTGTGTGTGTGTGTGTGTGTGTGTGTGTGTGTGTGTGTGTTGCCTAGGTATGATAGTGAAGAGCTGAGCAGAACAGCTGTAATATTGAATAACATAATAGCTAGAATGTGTCAGAAGAGAGGAATGGAATATGTGGATGTTTGGAGGGTGTTTGAGGACAGGGAGGAATTGTATGGAAGAGACCACTTCATTTGAATGAGGGTAGACATAGAAATCTAGAGAAATTGCTGTTCTGAACAAGTCGGTGCATCCTAGGGTGGATGGAAGCAGAGGTGGCCTCTTGTGAGAATGGGTACTTAAGAGAAGGGAGACGACATCAGGCAATGCTGAACCCAGTAGAGTCTAGAGGGGGTAATGTTGGGTATAAAAACAATAACATTTTTATGCTTTACACCAATGCCAGGAGTATCCGTAATAAAGGAGAGGAATTGATGGCACTGATAGCATCAGTCTGACCAAAGATTATTGAGATCAGTGAGATGTGGTTGACAGAAGAAGATATAATAACAGGAATAGAAGTAGCAAGGTACAGCATTTTTTAGCAGGATAAGAAGAGAAAGCATGGTGGTGAAGTACTCCTTATGATAAGTGACGACTTACGTCCCCTAAAAAAAGCTTTGGAAAGCAGTAACACTAAGGATTTTGAAAGCATATGATGTGAGGTAGAGGTGGGCAGATCAGGATATTTAGTGGGGTGTTGTTACAGACCAAAGATCACAGAGGGTGGGAACCAGGGGATGTTTTGACAGTTGAGCTTGGTAAGTGCAAGAAGAATGATTGCTATGGGAGATTTTAACTACAGCAGTATAAACTGGGGAGAGGAAGATGCATGTAACAATAAGGGAATGAAATTTCTAGAATTCTTGAGGGACAAATGTCATAGGCAACATGTAATAAAGAGAACAAGAGTTTCAAGAGTCTTGAATTTGGTAATAGCATCAGAAGAGTTGATAATAACTAAGATGACATCACTCCCACCACTTGTAGAGAGTGATCATGTGGTTTTGATTTGAAGATGAATAGACATGCAGGAGTATCAAAGAGATGCGAACATACGTGGAATTACAAGGGAGGTGATTATAATAGTCTTAGATGTTAACTTGGGGAAGTTAAATGGAGGGAGGAATTGTAGGGATGGGATATCATTGCTGCTTGTGAAATTGTGAAGAAATATTTGTTAGCAGCAATAGTAAGCTGTATTATATAAGTGAAAAAGAAGACACAATTTGGAGTAAAGTGGATGGCAAACAATATTAAACAGGAACTGCATGCAAAAAACAGGCAATGCAAAAAACAGGAGATATAAGGAGACAGGTGAAGAGCAGATTATTATTATTATTATTATTATTACCCCAAGCCCTCATGGAGTCAAAGACTCATCTGGGAGGTCCTTTTATCACACACAAAGCTATCATACTGTGTTTTAAACACTCTCAAACTCCTTGCAGACACCAGACTCTCAGGCAAGGCATTCCAATCATTCACAACTCTGCATGAAAAATAAAACCTACCTCTCACTCCTCCTACTCACACCCTCTTTATACAGTTTCCAGGGATGACCTCTGGTTCTCCCCTGATCTCCCACTATTCTCTGTAGAACTTCTCCACCACTGATCGTATAACAACCCCTTACCAACTAGTAGGTCTCTATCATATCTCTCCTCTTCCTTCTCTCCCACCAGACTCTGCAAATTACATCTTCTCAATCTTTCCTCATACTCAAACATTCCAGAGGTCAGAAACTACCTCAGTCAGTCGCCTTTGGACCCTTTCCAACATCTCTTCATCCTTCTGAAAACCCGGTGAACAAATCTGGGCACAATAGTCCATGTGTGGCCTAATCAAAGCCTTATACAATGGAACAAGAATCTCCCTACTTCTACACGTCAGTGTCCTCCGCATCATTCCCAAAAGTCTTTGTGTTGTCTTCACAATTTTGGCAATGTGTCCCCTAAATTTTAGATCCTTATTCACTATCCCCCTCAGATCTCTTATTTCCTCTACTTCTAACAATATATTCTCACCAAGCATAAATTCTGCATCCCATCTTTGTTTTCCAAATTTTAAAACCTTACATTTTGCAACATTGAATTCACATCCCCATTTGCTTGCCCAATCACTCAATTTATTCAAGTCTTCTCGCAAGGCCACAATATCTTCACTACTCTTTATGGTTCGTCCCAACTTTGCATCATCTGCAAACAACTGAATATCTCCATCCAAATCTTTGCCAATATCATTAATATACAAGTTAAATAGTAATGGCCCTAAAACAGACTCCTGAGGAACTCCACTAGTGACTTTCCTTTAGCTGGATATCGCTCCCCCATACACAACTTGTTGATACCTATCAGACAGCCAGTCTCCAATCCAATGCACTAATCTAACATCCAACCCCATCTGCTCTAGTTTGACTGTCAACTTATCATGAGGTACTCTATTAGAAGCTTTTCCAAAATCCAAGTATATTACTGTGTATCCTTCTCCTCTGTCCAAGGAAGCATTCACTTTATTGTAATAAGTAAGTATATTACTACAACATGACCTCCCTTTAGCAAATCCATGCTGTCCATCAAAGATAATACCATTATTGTCAACCCAACTCTGGATCCTAGTTCTCACAAGCTTCTCCAACAACTTATCAACAACACCTGACACACAGATAGGCCTATAGTTTGATGCTTGAGTTCGATCACCTCCTTTATGAAGTGGCACAATCTTGCCCTCCCTCCACTCTTTAGGGACTTGACCAAGTGCAAGACTCATATTAAAAAAATATGTCAAGGCTGGTGTCAACTCTCTGGCACATTCCTTCAGAATACACAATGATATATTATCAAGTCCCACAGCCTTATTTACATCTAGTTTACTCAACTCCCCAAACACCTCTTGCTCGCTTACAGTCAGTCTCTCCTCCCCATCATCAACTGCTCTCAATCTCTCCATGAGGTCACATTCACAAGATTGAAAGATCTTTATGAACTGCTCATTAAGTATCTCCACCACACATTCTGCAAAATCTGTCTTTATACCATTTTCTCCTATCAATGGAATTCTTTTGCTAGCTATCAAAAGAACTCCTTAGGATTCTTTTTGGCTTCATTAACTAACTGCTGTTCATATCTCTCTTTAGCTACCCTCACTAACCAACTGACCCACCTTGCCTGGTCGTTGTAGACTTCATGGAATAGATTATTTCCACTTCTCTTATGCTGCCTCCACAATGCCCTCTTTCTCTGTATTGCATGCTTAATCTCTTCATTCATCCATCTCACACCTACCTTATTTAACCTTCTCACCCTTGGAATACACTTAGATATTGCATCTACTAGATATTTTCTGAAAATCTCCCAAGCTGCATTGATCTCTTTTCCAGCTAACTCCTCATTCCATGCTACACCCGCAAGCTGTCTCCTGAGCTCTTCATAATCAACCCCCCCTTGTTGTATCATATATATCCTTTTCTCACAGAGGTCCTCCCACTGCTGGCAACTACCCAGGTAATCACCTCATGGTCACTCTCACCAACTGGTGGATGATTTGACACCTCATTTACAATTACATCCTCTGATGAGATGACTAAATTCAATACCCTTAATTCTCGTGTGCCCTCTGTTACATACTGTCTGATGTAGTTATCCCTCAAAAATTCAATAAACTAATTTTCTTTACTTTCAGTTGCTATACTGCCATAATTAAAATCACCCATAATGATCACCCTTTTCTTATTTGCTGGCTAATTTGACTATACATTTCACTATCACCACCATCCACATTACCAGGTCTATAACAACATCCCACCAAGGATTTGATTCTATTCACCTCTATCTCACACCATACTGCCTCAAAACCACTGGCACTATTTCGATCTTGCATCTCTACTTTGTATGGACATAACTCTTTCTCTATCATCAATAGCACTCCCCCCCCTCCATTTTTACCCCTTTATCCTCACGAAACACATCATACCTTTCCATCTCTATTCCTGTCGGGATGTCATCCTCTTCCAGCCATGTCTCACTTATTCCGACAATCTTTGGGTGAACAGACGCAATTAGTGCAACCATTTCATCTGCCTCGTTTCTTATACTTCTTGCATTGGTATACAAGCACAACAGCTCATTTCTGGATCTACAGCTAGTTCCACTGATACCACTCACTCGATGTGATCTCTCCATGCTCAACTGGGGCCATTTCCCTTTCTGCTTCTTCATATTAGAACGCTTTTCAATTCCAACTGTTTCCTCTTGATCCCTGGTCATCCCATTCCTTTCCTGCCTACACATGCTGTCATCTCCTCTTGAAGCATCCACCTTTCTCACACTGTGTACCCCTGTTCACCCTGAGCCTCCTCATTTCCCTGCTCCTCTTGCACATGATGAAGAATGAAGCAAGATGCATGATGAATATATGACACAAGCCAGGAGAGTGACTAGTATGGTAACGAAGGCAAAACTGGAATATGAGAAGAGATTGGTCCTATGATCCAAAGAAATTTCTATGGGCCTTTTAGCTATGTGACCAGTAGGAGGAGAAATGACCGTGGATGATTGACATTGTGGGATAAAAACAGAAATAGAGTGACTGATGCAGAGAACATAGTGGAATTGTTCAATGAACACCTTACTGGAGTATTTCATCCTGGAGGAGTAAATTTTAATACTAGAGGGATAGGGCAGGTTTGAGGTTTAGAGGTGCAGGAGGAGAGTGTGTTCCAGATACTGAGTACTCTGGATGTCAGAAAAGCTGTGGGACTGGATGGTATTTCACCACGAGTTTTGAGAGAATGTGCTAAAGAACTGACAGCTCCTTTGACCTGGCTTTACAATGAAAGTCTGGCTACAGGAAAGATGCTCAGGGAATGCAATGAAGGTAAGATAGTGCCATTGCATAGGGGTGGTGTCTGACTGGAAGTGTCTAATTATAGGCCAGTTTGTGTGTCACCAGTAGTTGTTAAGAACTTGGAGAAATTAGTGAGTGACGGTATAGAGAATTGGGCAGATGAGTAATGTTATCTGTGAGAGTCAAGATGGATTTGTGAAGGGGTGCTCTTGTTTTAGGAATATGCTAGCCTTTTATAATAAAGTTAGAAGAGTAGTAGATGAGGGAAAGGCATATACTGCCATTTTCTTGGATTTAGCGAAAGCATTTGACAGGGTGCCACATGATAAGCTGATATTTAAGTTGCAGCACATGGGTATGGATGTCAGGTTGGTCAACTGGATTCAGGATTGGCTGTCCAATAGGTATCAGAGAGTTGTGAATAGTGGAGCAGTTTCAAGGATGCAGAGGGTTACAAGTGGGGTCCCACAGGGCTCAGTACTGGGACCTACATTGTTTAACCTTTATATCAGTGACATTGTCAATGGATTGCAAGGGGATATTTAGTTGTTTGCAGATGATGTGAAGCTGGGAAGGATTATTAGTAATAGTGCAGATGCGGCAGCCCTGCAAGAGGATTTGAATAAGCTAGTTAGATGGGCAAATGAATGGGGGTGACTGTCAGTTTAATGCAGCAAAATGTAAGGTCTTGAAGTTTGAGACACATCGATGGGACACTTCATACTCTATTGGAGGAGTTGTACTGGAGGAAGTAGGGGAGACTAGAGATCACGGGTTGATGATTGATAGAAACCTGAAATTCTGCGACATATTGCAAAGGTGGTGAAGGTAACATTGGGGATTGCTGCAATACTGAGAAGGACACTGACCTGCAGAGATAAAAGAGTTATCATTCTGTTGTATAAGCCTCTGATCAGACCACACTTAGACTATTGTTTGCAGATTTGGTCCCCAGGATTTGAAGGGGATAAATTAACTGTGGAAAGGGTACAAAGTCAGATAACAAAGATGGTGTCAGGACTACAGAATGTTAGTTATGAGGATCGGCTGAGGGAGTGTGGACTGCAGAGTTTGGTGGATAGAAGAAGCAGAGGTGATATGATTGAGACTTTTAAGCTGTTAAGAGGTGGTTACAGGGTTGACACTGGGGAGTTCTTTTGCTTGGTTGAGCAATGTTAAGGAGTGATGACAAGGGGCCATCCCTGGAAGTTATGAAAGGAAACTGTGAGCAGGAGGGTGAGGAGTGGCTTCTTTGCATGGAGGGTGGTTGAACCGTGGAATGCATTGCCTGATAGAGTGGTGAGAGCGAGAACAGTCAATGAGTTTAAGGAGTGGTATGATAGACTTTGTGTTTCCTAGGAAGAGGAACCACAAAGTCTATGTTTTGACTCCATGGAGGCTTGAATAATAATAATAACCCTTCAAAGGTTATCAAACCAGAAATCTCCACTTTACAGTTTGCTGTATGATTCCCTTACCTTACTTTATATTTTTGATTTTCTATCCTGTTTGACTATTTATAGGTAACTAAAAAGTGGTTTAACTTTAAATATAACACAGAAGCTTATACTCCCTTTCTCTAATTTCACAGATCAAGCATGGAAAAGAAATCAATGATCTTAATCATGTGAAATTAGTCATGATCTAATACAAATTTTTAATCTGCCAACCAGAATAAAAGGTAATTCTCATCATTCTTCCAGCACTTTGGATCTTTACTTAACTTCAAATGCACTGTAGATGTTTGTTCTGCACTTTGCAAACTTGAATCTCGTTTTCTACAGATTGATCTCTTACAAGACAATCTTGGTCTCATATCGTATGGTATGACATGCCATGCAAGATGATCTCTGAGATCTGTACACCTCTTTTCCATGGTATGATTACTGTTTTTGCTCTCCAAATCGAAATGCTGGATCTCACCTAATAATTAAATTAATCCTTATTGAGAAGGCCTTCATTTTCTAAATTCCACTACAATACCAAATTCTATCCAAGTCTTAGTTCTCTAAAAAATGTACTTTTGCAGTCCATGACAACAATTCAGCATATATTATATGGATAAGTCAAATGCTCCATTTCACTCAGCTACACTACAGCCCAAAACAAACAAATGAGGGTGTGCTGAAAAGTTGTGATTATCATCATGAAGGAATTGAGTTAGCTCAATTCTTGAAGCCATATAACTTACACATTATTCTTCATATTCCCCACAAAGTGTTATACACTTGTTACAATGCAACTGCTACATCATTTGAAATCCTTTGAGAAAAAAAGTCTTTCTCTTGTTGCATAAACCAGTCCTCAGCTGAAGATAATACTCATCATCTATGGTAAATTTTGCTCCTTTCAAGTGTTTCTTTAAATTTGGGAATAGGATATTGTCAGATGGGGCCAGATCTTGCAAATAGGATGGATGAGGCAGACATTAAAAGACCAAGTTGTGTACTGTCTGTTGGGTTTCATGAGCAGTGCGAGCAGGTGCATTGTCCTGCAAAAACAACATGCCTCTGATGAGTTTCCTGCAGTGTTTTTCCTTCAGTACCTCTTTCAATTCTTCAGAACTGTTGAATAAATTGTTGCTGTAATAGTTTTGCCTTTTTTGAGGTTCTTGGTAAGGGTTACACCATCCATATCTCAAAAGACAATGGCAAGAACCTCTCCTGCTGACTTTTGGGTTCAAAACATCTTTGGCTGGAGAACCTTTGTGTCTCAAATCCATTGACTGTTATTTGGTCTCTAGGTCATAGTGATGAAGCCATGTTTCATCAACTGTCACACTATTTCTTTGGAAAACAAGTCAGCCAAGTTAATCGATATGAGTAAAACAAGGAAAGGGAAAAAATGAAAATAAACCACAATATCGGGAGTCCTGCTACTTGGAATGGAAGAAGCAGTCTTCACAAATACCAACGTCTAGACAAAACTCTGATCGAAAGAAATGTCAAATTAGCAGTAAAAGATTCAGATGAAACAGATAATAATTACATCGATATACTATTATTAGTAGTAGTATTACAACTCGATGAGTAGTAACA
Source organism: Typopeltis vanoorti (assembly GCF_054136105.1). Taxonomy (NCBI): domain Eukaryota; kingdom Metazoa; phylum Arthropoda; class Arachnida; order Uropygi; family Thelyphonidae; genus Typopeltis; species Typopeltis vanoorti. The sequence goes on along the minus strand of NC_143552.1, from coordinate 64,821,030 downwards.
GAAAAAAACCCTCCTATCTCCATATGAGAGTGGCTAACTCACCTTCAATTAAAAAGGCCCAATACTATCCCCCGATGAGTCTAAAGACTCCTTGGAGTTGCCTGTAATAATAATAATTACATGATCTCCAAGGACTCATTATGGGAGGGCACATTACTCCACTACAACCCACTGTCTCCGTTACTTAATCCTCACTACACAAAACCACTACCACCAACACACACACAACACCATCTACAGCCCACCACCAGCATATATATTGTCTGTAAATTATGTGTTCTCATGGCCAATTTGCCTATATGTAGGATGACAAACCTGAGTTTCAAGGAGAAAAAAACCTTCCTATCTCCATATGAGAGTAGCTAACTCACCTTCAATTAAAAAAAGGCCCATAAACAGATTCCTCTCACCATGATGAGAATCAAACTCTGTTCTTTTCCAGTTGATGAACACAATGTACTGTCATTCTTCCAACTGTGCTATTATTATTATTATTATTGTTCCGGGCAACTCCAAGGAGTCGACAGACTCATCGAGGGAGGCCCTAACATCATGTCAAGAACAACTATTCGACATTGACACAGTATCTATCATACTTTGCCTTGAACTCATTCACGGTCGTAGCACCCACAACAGACTCTGGAAGCTTATTCCACTCATTCACCACTCTCCAAGTAAAAAACCTAGCTCTAACACCCTTGTCAACCATGCTCTTGCCCAGCTTCCATGCATGGTCCCTAGTCCTCCCACCACCAGTCATATTTTCAAAAATATCTTCTGGATCAATCTTGTAGAAACCCTTCAGTAATTTGAATGTCTCAATCATATCACCCCTCCTTCGCCTATCGTCCAATCTCTGCAACCCACAAATCTTCAACCTACTCTCATAAGGTTCATTCCACAGACCTTCTATCATCTTGGTCACTCGTCTCTGGATCCTCTCCACTTCCTCCCCATCACGAAGAAACCCTGGTGCCCATAACTGGGCACAGATGTCCAGATGGGGTCTTATCAAGGCTCGATACAGAGAAACAACAACTTGTTTGTCTCTGCATGTTAAAGTATTTTTCAGAAGCCAAGTGATTTGATGAGCTGATTTAGTCACTTTTGCAATGTGCTCCCTGAACTTCAATTCCCTATCCACCAACACTCCCAAATTCCTGGCTTCATCAATCTCCTGGAGTATGGTTCCACCAATGCGATATACTGCTGCTATTCTTTTCACCCCAAGGTGCATAACCTTACACTTTGCCACATTAAATTGACATCCATTTTTCCTAGCCCAGTCCTCCAAACTATCCAAATCATCCTGTAACATTTTGACATCCTGTGCACTCACAATTGCTCTACCCAACTTTGCATCATCAGCAAACAAATGAACACTTCCTCTCAAATCCTTTCCTATGTCATTGATGAACAAATTGAAAAGCAGTGGTCCAAGAACAGAGCCCTGCGGCACACCACTAGTCACAAGCCGTCTTTTAGACTCCACTCCTGAATAAACCACTCTCTGGTATCTCTCCTTCCACCATCCTCCTATCCATCTCACCAACCCTATATCTATCCCCATCTGCTCCAGTTTACTGATTAGGGTTCCATGTGGTATCCTGTCAAAGGCCTTGGCAAGGTCCAGTAGTATTACTGTAAACCCATTACCCCTATCCAGTTCGGCCGTCACTGTGTTATAAAATGTAAGCAAGTTACTGAGGCATGATCTACCCTTCACAAAATCATGTTGTCCCCCATACAGTATCCTATTTTCATCTATCCAATCCTGTATTCTTTTCTTGACTAATTTCTCTAAGACCTTGACAATGATTCCTGATATGCTAATCGGTCGGTAATTTACAACAGCAGTCTTGGAACCACCTTTATGCAGTGGAACTATTCTCCCCTCTTTCCACCCCCTCGGGACTAACCCAGGCCCGAGACTCAAATTAAACAAAATGGTCAAGGGTACCTGACAATTCTTTAGCTGCTTCTCGTACGATATGAGCTGGTATACCATCCAATCCCACGGATGTATTGACATTGAGGTTATGCAATAGCCTACTCACCTCCACTTCATTCACCACAATTCCCATATAATCTACTGGTTTATTCGTTTCTGCAAGGTTCACCACCACCTGGATGATATATACTTGCAAAGTGCTCACTCAGTAACTCGACTATATCAACTGATTCAGTTACCTCCCTACCATCGGTATTCTTTAAAATCATACAAAAAACTGTTTAGGATTCTCTTTAGCCTGCATGGCCAATGTTCTTCCGTAATCCTTTTTTGCTTTTCTTACCACACTCGTTACCCTTCTAGCCTGCACTTTATACCGTTCATGTGCCTGCCGGTCACCTTTCTCCTTAAATTCCCTCCATAGTTGTTTCTTTTTTTGCAGCTCAAGCTTAATGGTGTTATTCATCCATTTAACCCCTACTTGATTTATTATTCGGACCCTAGGTATACAGTCAGCCATTGCTTCATGCAAACACTTCTTAACTGCCTCCCATGCACTATCAACTTCTAGTCCTTGCAGTTGTACATGCCATGGCACTGAACCAATCAAACTCCTAAGTTTGTCATACTTTCCAGCCCGATAATTCCACATGTACCCTGTCTTAATTGAAAATTCCACACCTTTAGCCACCTCCCAAGTCAAGACCCTATGATCACTCTCACCAATTGGTGGCAATTGTGAGAGTGATCATAGGGTCTTGACTTGGTCTATGGATATAAGTGCCTATGAAGGCACTTATATCCATAGATCTCTGGTCTAGTGGCTCAGCATGCTTCAGATGTGCCACTCCACTTTGCAAGTTTTTCCATGTTGGTAAAAGCATCACAAAACCTGTTATTGCTCTGTCTCGTGTGGTTAACTGTCACTTGTCCCTCTAAGAAAACAGACCAATTTCAGTGACTATTCACCTATTTAGTAGGCCAGAATCTCACCCATTACGGGAATTAACTAGACACATTGCTCCACCAAGGAAGAATGGCCATGCAACACAACCCAGTGAATCAAGAAAAAGTTCTTAATCTGCCAATCCCCACTGTTTGGGGCTGATATCCACAGTGGCATCAAAAAGGAAGAAATATCAAAAACAGGATTAATGATCTAGAGGAAAATAATTCTTTCTATACGGATTTACAAAATATAAAAGATAAAATAAACTCCAAATGACTATCTATTAATAGGGAGATCTCAATACAAGGAACATTCCTCTTGGTACAAATATAGGAACAGTTGAAATGAATAACTTAGAGATTTCTCCATATATATATATATATATATATATATATATATATATATATATATATATATATATATATATATAATAACCTAAAAATTACTTTTACTACTTTTTTGTGTGGATTGAAACACCCTGTATTTAAAGAGAAGCATGGCAGATACAGTTATAGAATGAATTTTCTGCAATAAATGCTAGGTCTTCATGCAGGTATCCAATTTTTAATAATAACAATAATTTCAACCCTTAAAATGTTATTATTACATGGCCAATGAGTTTAAGGATTCATCACAGGAGGCTGACTCAATTTATATACAACTTGATATTGTTCACAGACAATGGACATGGACACTTTGCTCCCACAGGCAATCCATCCATGTATTCATTGGACATCATCAGATGCCATGTGGTCACTCAGATGATCAGTGATGTGCCACACCAGTCCTTGCCATGAGGCCCTGTTGCATGCTTTTCTGGAGGCTTCAACTCTCTGAAAATCAGTTACAATATCCATTCATCTCATTGAGGGTCTATGCCTTCCTCTTTATCGAGGAACTTTACCTTCTATTATTGTTTTAAGAAGTCTTCTTTCTATCCTTTCAATGTGTCCAAAGTATTTCAACTTTCTTCTCTCAATATCCTCAAGGAGCATTAAAGTTCCACTGATCCTTTTTAGCACTCATCCATTTGTCTGCCTTTCAGTATATGATATCCTCAACAGTCTTCTGTAACACCACTTTTCTCAAAAGCAGCTATCAGACTTCTTTAGGTTCCAAGACTCGCATCCATAAGTTGCTGTTGGAAAAACAGCTACATCCAGAATTCTCAATTTTATTCCTGTGGAGATAGATCTATCCTTCCAGATTTTAGACAAGTCTCTGATTATTGTTTTAGGCATTCCTAATCTCCTTCTGATGTCTTCTGAACAGCAATTCTTCACATTAATAATGGATCCCAGGAACTCAAACTTGGTGACTTCCTCAGTTCTTTCTCCATTAAGGAACACTTGTTTCTCAGGAGCTTCCCTGTCTGTACGTCCTTCTTCCTACTCATCACTTTCAAACAGAAAAATGTAGTCATCATGCCTTTGTTAACCATATAATCTTCAGTTTCCAGGAATGCATCTTTATTGTCTTCTTTTTTTGTCATGTGCTGCTATTTTATCAAATTCCTTTACTGACAGGATGGCTATATCTTATCGGCTCCTCCACCTACAGGGAGAAGGGGATCAAAGGGAGAAGGGTTCCGATAAACACCTAGAACAAAAATTATATTAAAGTTACTGATATAACCACAGGACAGAACATACTAGTAGCAGAGTTAAGAAGGAAAGTAATGTTCTTATATTCTTATGCCAGCCTGGTTGGTAGAGTGGTTAGTGTATCTACTCTCCAGCCAAAAGGCTATGGGTTCAAATCCCGCTTTGGGCATGGATGTTTGTGATTGCCTATGAAAATACTAGTGATGGTAGTGGGCAGTAGATGGCATTGATGTAGATGATGCAGTTCACTAGTTTGTGGAATGAATGGTGGAGATGGAGAATTGTAGAGTAGGTGCCCTCCTTCAATGAGTCTTTGGACTTCTTGGAGGTGTAATGTAATAATAATAATAATAATAATACATCCTCATATTTTTTTCTTGTGGTTATATCAGTTGCTTTAATATCATTTTTTTCTAGGTGTTTATCAGAACTTTCCAGCCCCTCCCCATATTAACCAGGGTTAATATGGGGAGGGACTGGAAAGTTCATGACAGATCAAAAGCATGTAGACCACATGCTTTTGATCTGTCATCATATTCAACATCCATTCACAACATCATCTGTGTACCTTCTCTACTCTCTTCAGACAAAAGAAAAAATTGTCAAAAATTCTTAGAATAATTTTTAGAATAATTTGAGGACAGATTTAGAGAATGTAAATTTTAAAGCTTTGTGAATAGGAGAAGGAGGGATATGATTTAGACATATAAGTTAGTCAGGGGTTGTTATCAGGTTGACATGAAAGAGAGATTTTACATAGAACGGGAGAGGACATAGAAGAAGAGACCATCCCTGGAAACTGTATTAGGAGAGAGTAAGGAGGTTCTTGAAATGGAGAGTGATTGGTGAGTGGAATGCATTGTCTTGAGTGTGTGTTGTGAATGTAGACACATTGAATCAGATTAAGGCAAGTTGGATGAGCTTTGTGTTTGACAGAGTATCTCCCAAATGAGTCTCTGACTCCATAGAGGTCAGATGTTAATAAAAAAAATAATAATAATAATAATTTTCCCTAGTCCATCATTTTGATGTACACTGTTAGAAAATTCTGTTGTATTTACTACTACAATTATACTTCTGCTTTGTTACAGTTACACCTGTGCAGTTTAGAGGAAGGGGGATGCTATTCACTATACATAGTTTTATTTTTTAAGTGAATAAAAGTTTTTGTTGTATAATGAAACCTGTGGGACATTTATGACTAAACATACACACATAACCACAGTAATAAGATTTTTTAATAAGTAAATATTTCGTCCTACGTATCATAGGACAAAAAAATCTTATTACTGTGGTTACATGTGTATGTTTAGTCATGAATCTATGTTTTGCATGAAAAGGACTGCTTTTCAAACTTCTTGTTAACATACAAGTTAAATAGCAATAGCCCCCTGTTGCTATTTAACTAGCAACAGGGGACTGTTGCTACTTTCCACTAGCGACTTTCCTCTTCTGGGCTATCGCTCTTCCATACACAACTTACTGATATCTATCCAACAGCCAATCTCCAATGCAGTGCACTAACCTACTGTCCAACTTCATCTGTCCAATTTAATCAACCAGCTTGGCATGTGGCAATCTATCAAAGGCCTTTACAAAATCTAAGTATATCACTATGTATGCATTTATCACCTTGTTGAAATAAGTAAACAGATTGCTAAAACACAACTTTCCTTTAGCTAGCTTCTGCCCATCAAAGAGAATTCCTATTTTCAACCCAATTTTGAACCTCTTTCCTCACTAATCCTCCTAACACTTTAACCACAACTCCAGACAAACAGATTGGTTGTAGAGGCCTTAGTACTATCATCTCCCTTATGGAGTGGAGCAATATTCTGATCCATTGGAACTTGGTATAAGTTCTTAACAAGTTTGTAAGCTGTTTTTAACTTGCTGGGAGATTCCCTCAAAACCTCTTGTGACATATCATCAAGCCAATTTACTCTCTTTGTGCCCAGCCTTATAAAAATCAAGTTTAGTTTACTGAATTCCTCATATATCTCCTGCTCACTCACCTGTGGCCCCTCCTCTTTCCCTGCTACTGCTATCAAGTTCATGATGTTACTTTTATGGTGATGAAATGCCTTTATAAATTGCTCATTTAACATCTTCACAATATGCTCCTCAGTGGTTATCATTCCTACAATTTTTACTAATATCATCCTTCAACTATTTATGCTTATGTGGTACTGTAAACTTTTTATTTAATGGAATGAATACAGCACAGATAGTTAAACACAAGTTTATAATTGATGCTATATTTCATCTCAGTCACTGAGACATCATCAGAGATACAATATTAAAATTGTAAAAACACACACAAAAATGCACAAATCAATAAGTAGAAAAAAATTAGACTGAAAGTCTGGAGTCCTATGAGAGGAAGTCTTTATCGATTATTGTTGAGATGGGGGAGAGAGGGGTAATAGGAAATTCTGTGCATGTGTTTTATGTAAATTGAAAAAGAAAGTGTGCCATTGGGAAGACAATGGATTAGAGTATCTAGAAAAGGCAGGCAATTATCATTCTGTTGAGATGGAGAAGGAAGGAGTCTATGGCTGAGTCATGTGACCAAACAGAGAACACATCATCAATGAATCTTAACCAGATTCTTTAACCTTCTATCTAGCTAAAACACATTGATGTGTCTCAGTGACTGAGATGAAATATAAGATTGATAAAACCTGTGTTTAATTATTTATCTGTGCTGTACTCATTCCATTAAACCAAATAATGAGTAATATCATCCTTCAATACTCATCCTTTCTTCTACTGGCCACATACCAAAAGAAGTCCCAGTTTTTTTGTTTTATTTTGCCTTATTAGCTAACCACTGCTCACAGTGCACTTTCGCTAACCTTACTAAGCAAGTCACATTTCTCAAATATTCTTTGTACTTCTTATACAACCAATTATTACCACTCATGTGGTGCCTCCATAATGTCTTCTTCTTTTTCTTCCAAATTACATATGACATCTCTTCATTCCTCCATTTCAAGCCTTACCATATTTAATTTCCTGACCTTTGATATGCATGCAAACATTTCATCTACCAGAAAGTTCCTGAGCAGTTCCCCATGCAACAATGATCCAATTTTTATCCAATTCCTCATTCCATGATATAGCTGTAAGCCATCTACTGAGTTTATCATTATATTATAGTTATGTCCTTATAGTTCCACATATATCTGTTTCTCACCATTCAAGGTAATCACTTCTCACTTTATGGTCTCTGTTTCACCAACTGGAGGAAGATTTGACACCCCATTTACAATAACATCCTGTAATGAGATAATCAAATTCAATACCATTCATCCTTGCAATAATAACTGTCCCTAAAAAACTCAAGAAATTTACTCTCTTTATACCCAGATGCTGTCATTCCAATCATTATTATCATAATTAAAATCCCATAATGATCACCTTTTTCTTATTTGTAAACTATCAATTTGTCTACATATTTCTATTCCCACTATTCCTTCTTCCTACCCTCCATATGGTCACATTTATAGAAACACCCATCTAAATATTTCATTCTGTCTATCTCTACCGCTTACCATACCACCTCAAAACCGTGCCACTATTTGTTCCTTGCATCTCCTCCTTGGATGACCATAACTTCTCTGTCATCATCAACACTCCTCCTCCTCCCTATTTGACCTGTCTGTGTTCATGAAAGCATCATATTCCTCCATCTCTATTCTTGTCAGGATGTCATCCTCATCCAACCACATCTCACTAATTCAGACAATTTTTGGACAAATGAACTAGATCAAGCAACAGTTTCATTCTCCTTATTTTAGATATGTCTGTTATTTGTATACAAACATAACAGCTAATTTCTGGATGTGACTCCTCCATACCTCTTCCCAGCCATTCCTGCTTATCATCACTGATTCTGTACCTCTCCCCAGACCTAAAGCCCCCCCCCCCCCGACATACTTGACCATTGCAATCCATTCTTGTCCACTCATACAGTCACTTCTTTATACAGCATCTCATACTATCTCCTTCTCTGAATGATATAATCACGTAATCACAAGAAAGATATTTATTTAACCAAATATTTCGGTCTGGAAATAGCAGACCATCGTCAGTGGTATTACAAGAACAGTTTAAAAAATACAAGCTAGAATACTAACAATAGATCGTTAAAATTAGATAATGCCGCGTGATGTTCTATCACTAAGTATGAAACGGAATAATTTGAAGTAGAAACATGATTGAATTTGCTATTAAAAAAAAAAAAAAAAAAAAAAATTAATTAATTAATGAGTAATCTTGATTAGCCTTTCCCAGATTTTTGATATAGATATATAGTCATTACGATTCAGGTTGGGGTGATGGAGAAAGGCCTCCACACTTTCCTTGAACAAATGTTCGAACCTATAACGGGATCTATGTAAGAGGCGAGTCCTGGACCAAAGGATGCTGTGGTCAGTTTCAATCCCGTGTTGAGCCAATCTAGACTTTTCAGGTTTGTTGTGAAGAATGGATGATTGATGTTCTTTGATTCTTTTTTCAAGAGAATGTCCAGTTTGTCCAAAATAAGAGAGATCACAGTTGCATGGAATTTGATAAACTCCAGGAAGAGATAAAGTTGAGCGTTTGTCTTTAGGAGAAGGAAAATGAGAAGACAATTTGTTAATAGGTGAATACGTAGTTGTTAAATTATTTCTTTAAAATTCTTGCGATAGGTTCTGAAATACCGGAGATATAAGGAATAGGCACTCGACGTTCTCTTGAAAAAAGAATCCAAGAACATCACTCATCCATTCTTCACAACAAACCTGAAAAGTCTGGATTGGCTCAACATGGGATAGAAACTGACCACAGCATCCTTTGGTCCAGGACTCGCCTCTTACATAGATCCCGTTATAGCTTCGAATGTTTATTCAAGGAAAGCGTGGAGGCCTTGCTCCATCGCCCCAACCTGAATCGTAATGACTGTATATCTATATCAAAAATCTGGGAAAGTCTAATCAAGATTACTCATTAATTATTATTTTTTTTTTTTTAATAGCAAATTCAATCATGTTTCTACTTCAAAATATTCTGTTTCATACTTAGTGATATAACATCCTGCGGCATGTTCTAATTTTAACGATCTATTAGTATTCTAGCTTGTATTTTTTAAACTGTTCTTGTAATACCACTGACGATAGTCTGCTATTTCCAGCCCGAAATATTTGGTTAAATAAATATCTTTCTTGTGATTACGTGATTATATCATTCAGTCTTATGTCGCAAGTATCCTTGAAACAACAAATTCATATATCCTTCTCTGTCTACCCTGACTCCCCACCACATTTCCCTGTCTGTGTTGTGTTCCTTCTCTCTCACTTCTTTTGCTCATACCATTCACCCCTCTGTTCAACAAGCTCTTCTACCCTACAATGCTGCTTTCCATATCAGCTCTTGCCTCCTCAAATCTGTTCACTACAGCCATTACTATCCCTTCCAGCATCAGTCTCTCAGCTGACTCATATCAAATCTCTCCATCCACCCCTCAAATCCACTTCATAGATTCACAAAATTCACATAGCTTTATAATCACATAGCATTATGCATAATCTTTGCTCACCATCTCAACTTATCACCATCATATTTGGACAACCCACTGACTACCTTTCCTATCACACTGTTATCTTTTACTCTCCTCAACAAATTACTGATATCCATTCTTACATTCTCTTGTTACCAACCAAGTTGTTTCCTACTACAACTACCAACTGTTTTGCTTGCCTACTCTTCATATCCAATATTTCAACCATGCTTCTCATTCTACCTTGAGGAAAAACCAACCTTATGCACTTTGTTATTTATTTCAATTCTAATAATTGAATCTCCACACAGAGCAACTCTCGAATCATTCACTGCCTGTTTAACCTAGCCAGTTTTCATTCTAGTCTTCCCCAATCTTCTATGCTTATCCATAATTCTTTTCATTTCATTCTGTATTAGCTTAATCTCTTGTCACATCTTTACCAACTCTGCTTCAATGCCTTGAAGTACTTTCTTGCTGTGTATATACCCTTTATATACCTAATATATACCCTCTACCTTCAGTAGCACTTTTTCTTTCATTGCCTTTCATGTCCTCTATCTTACAGTTAGTTGGTCTTTCTTGCAAGGTATCTATCTTACTGTTACCTTCAACCACCTCTTTCACACAAAATTCATATTTCTTTCACTATTGCTCACTGATTTGACTCCCTCTATAACATTTTCAATTTCATGCCTCTCAGGATTAACATTCCTGGCTTCATTTTCCTGCTTCTCATATATATAACTTCTGACACACCCTATCTCCACTACTCCTTCCATACCAGAATCCATTCTCCCTTGATAAGGAGTACACAGAATGATTTTAGCTGTCCCATTTAATCAATATATTTGATCAAAAAAAACAGAAAATATCAATTCAAATTTCATTTTTACTTCAAATAATTCAGTATACTGCTAAAAGTAGTACTGCTTGAGTTTGAAATTTAAAAAAAAAAGTTTTTGAAATTTGGTTTATATGTTCAAAAATATAAGAATATGTTACTGAAATGCAATATGTCCACAACAACAACAAAAACAAACAAACAAAAAAAATCTTAACCTGAAGTACATCTTCTTGGGTATAAAGCTGAGTTCGGATTCTCTGATCATCATTAGCCACATATCCTGCTGCTCCTGTCACAACAGTGCCATCATTAGGCAGTGATGGATACTGAAAATGGTGACAAAGCTCTTTTTCTCCCAATTTACAAGGGTTATTAACATCCTCTTGAAGTAAAGTTGCTTCATAATATGCTTGTGGTAATAGAACCATGTAGTCCTAAAAACATATAATACAGCAGTCAATTTTTCATTAAACATTATTTTAAATAAAATGCACTTCTTATAGAAATAAACATGCTTCTACTATAATAACTTTCATCTTATATACATATAAACTAATAAAATAAATTAGAACAAGAAGAGTTTCTTAAATAGTAGAGCAGAAACCATTAGAAATATACTATTATAACATGTTGTCATAATATTTTGACAGTTGTGAGAGCTGTGTTATTATAGAATTATTAAATATTTTAAAGGAAGCTACTGTAAGGCAGCAATATATAGCTTGTGACAGGAAGGCTATTGGTTAAAGGTTAATGGTTAAGTAGCATGCAAGATCCAGGTTTTTTGTATTTGTTTGTGTGTGTGTGTGTGTGTGTGTGTGTGTGTGTGTGTGTGTGTGTGTGTGTGTGTGTGTGTGTGTGTGTGTGTGTGTGTGTGTGAGTGAGTGAGTGAGTGAGTGAGTGAGTGATCGCCTTCCGTCTATGAATCCTTAGATTCTTCTTGGGGGGAGCATGCATAATACTACTGCTGCTGCTGCCACTACTACTACTAATAATAATAATAATACAAAGTATCCAAAGAAGAAAGAGAAGGCAAACAGATAGGTTTGGAAATAATCAGCAGATTTCAAATGAAAAGAATGAGAAAGACTGAAATCAAACTGCTTAAATGATACAGATGTCTGTTTTAATGTTAGCATATATATTGTACAAACCTAAATTATTACTAGTTATCTGCAGTTATTATTCATACAAAATTTAAGAATATAGAGACAAACATGTCAAACAACATCATGATTTTGATGTGTATTCTGAAAGGTTGATTTGTCTGTATGCAGAATGAAAAACCAGCGTTTTAGGGAGGAAAAAAACCCTGCTTCCTCCGTATGATATTGGCTAACACTGACCTGTTTTTTTTTTGGGTGTTTTTTTTCCTCCATCCTATTCACAAACTCTTTCAAATGTAGCCCATCTTTCTCTCTCTCCTGAATAATTTCAATTTTTCTTTTACTAACTTCATAGATTCAGCCCAGGTAAACCTTTTTTTGCCTTGTACAGTTCATCCATCATGCCAGCCATCATCTCTGTGCTGATTCTCAACTCACTACTGAATGATATAATCACGTAATCACAAGAAAGATATTTATTTAACCAAATATTTCGGTCTGGAAATAGCAGACCATCTTCGGTGGTATTACAAGAACAGTTTAAAAAATATACAAGCTAGAATACTAACAATAGATCGTTGAAATTAGAACATGCCGCGTGATGTTATATCACTAAGTATGAAACGAAATATTTTGAAGTAGAAACATGATTGAATTTGCTATTAAAAAAAAAAAAAAAAAAAAAAAAAAAAAAAAAATTAATGAGTAATCTTGATTAGGCTTTCCCAGATTTTTGATATAGATATGCAGTCATTACGATTCAGGTTGGGATGATGGAGCAAGGCCTCCACACTTTCCTTGAACAAACGTTCGAACCTGTAACGGGATCTATGTAAGAGGCGCGTCTTGGACCAAAGGATGCTGTGGTCAGTTTCAATCCCGTGTTGAGCCAAACCAGACTTTTCAGGTTTATTGTGAAGAATGGATGATTGATGTTCTTGGATTCTTTTTTCAAGAGAACGTCCAGTCTGTCCAAAGTAAGAGAGATCACAGTTGCAAGGAATTTGATAAACTCCAGGAAGAGATAAAGTTGAGCGTTTGTCTTTAGGAGAAGGAAAATGAGAAGACAATTTGTTAATAGGAGAATACGTAGCTGTTAAATCATATTTCTTCAAAATTCTTGCGATAGGTTCTGAAATACCGGAGATATAAGGAATAGGTACTCGACGTATTGAATCTTTGTTGTTTTGTGGAGGATTATAAGATGTAAGAAGACGTTGAATACTTTTTTCAGAAAAGCCATTGAGTTTCATGTGTTGCTGGATACATCATCGCATAAAGTTTACTATGGAATTAGAAGAAAACAACCAGTTATCTTTTTTAGACGTTCTCCTCATCCGATCATCTTCAAATATTCTTACAACTACAGTATACAGGAAACCAACATTCACAGGTCGTTATATTCTGAAAGAATCAGCCCATCATCCATGTCATAAAACAGGAATTATAAAATGTCTCATCAAAAGAGCCAAAACTAATTGTTCTACTTTTGATTATCTACAGAAAGAACTTTCTACTATCCAGCAACACATGAAACTCAATGGCTTTTCTGAAAAAAGTATTCAACGTCTTCTTACATCTTATAATCCTCCACAAAACAACAAAGATTCAATACGTCGAGTACCTATTCCTTATATCTCCGGTATTTCAGAACCTATCGCAAGAATTTTGAAGAAATATGATTTAACAGCTACGTATTCTCCTATTAACAAATTGTCTTCTCATTTTCCTTCTCCTAAAGACAAACGCTCAACTTTATCTCTTCCTGGAGTTTATCAAATTCCTTGCAACTGTGATCTCTCTTACTTTGGACAGACTGGACGTTCTCTTGAAAAAAGAATCCAAGAACATCAATCATCCATTCTTCACAATAAACCTGAAAAGTCTGGTTTGGCTCAACACGGGATTGAAACTGACCACAGCATCCTTTGGTCCAAGACGCGCCTCTTACATAGATCCCGTTACAGGTTCGAACGTTTGTTCAAGGAAAGCGTGGAGGCCTTGCTCCATCATCCCAACCTGAATCGTAATGACTGCATATCTATATCAAAAATCTGGGAAAGCCTAATCAAGATTACTCATTAATTTTTTTTTTTTTTTTTTTTTTTTTTTTTTTTTTTTTTTAATAGCAAATTCAATCATGTTTCTACTTCAAAATATTTCGTTTCATACTTAGTGATATAACATCACGCGGCATGTTCTAATTTCAACGATCTATTGTTAGTATTCTAGCTTGTATATTTTTTAAACTGTTCTTGTAATACCACCGACGATGGTCTGCTATTTCCAGACCGAAATATTTGGTTAAATAAATATCTTTCTTGTGATTACGTGATTATATCATTCAGTCTTATGTCGCAAGTATCCTTAAAACAACAACTCACTACTGCCAATAATTAAGCAATATACTAATAGTCTGGCTGATTGCACTATTTTGCTTTATCTGTTGAAACTTCCTCCAATCACAAGGAACATTTTTTTCTCTATTCAAGTCATTTGTGCTTCAAATATAATTAATTCATACACCATTCAGTCATTCAACACAAAGTAACAGTTACTTATCTCATCTAACACATGGTAAACAAGTATAATGCACTTTTTATTCACTGCACTTCTTCCAACTGATTCTCCATAAAAAACCACTCAATCATTCTCCTTTTCCATAAAAACTTTGCTTCTCTAAATCTGGTCTCTTGCGACTAAAGGTGAGTTAGCCGGTCTCATATGGAGTTAGGGTTTTTTTTTCACCTGGAAAACTCTGGTAGGTTTTTTGTTCCTCCCCCCCCCCTCTGTTCTGGGAAGAAGAAAACCCGAATTAAATATATATATATATATATATATGTTTATCATAAAAAAAAGTAATTTCAAACTTTCCATTAGATGTCAGGAAAATTAAGAATAGCTTCACAATATGTGAGTGGGGATACAGGTAACATGTATTATATGTAGTTTTGTATCACTATTTAATTAAGTAAATAAATTAGATTTCGGAAAGTTATGGAATAAAATTTGCTGTTCTGCGTATTATATTTTGGAAGTATTTCAATTCCACGTGTTTCTTAGAAAGGACCTCCCGCGATGAGTCTTTTAACTCCATGGAGGCCTGAATAATAATAATAATAATGTTAGAAGCTTAACACACAGATGTGCAGCCATTTACATGCTAAACAGACCAGTGGAATGTAAAGGAATTATGTATGCCAGTGGAATGTAAAGGAATTATGTATGCCAGTTTTGTAAAGCAGGATCCATGAAGTACTAGCAGAAATGACAGCTGGATAAATTCTTTTGGATAAACATAAAGAATTTTTATGGAAGTTTTTGGTACATCACCTGAAACACGAACATTATTCCAAGGTTGGGTTGATTTGAGATTTATATTTCACAGGAGAATTGTTTCTACAAGTTTGTAAAGTTTTAATTATCAAGAAGATGCTCGTAACTACAGCATAGATCAAGTGGCATGAAAGAATGAACAAATCACTGAACTTGATTCTCTCATTCTGGTAATAAAAAAGTTGAGACTATTACAAGTTTTGAAAAAAATATCAGTATTTTATTTCCCTAAATGGGAAAATTTTACTGATATTGAAATATTCATGGTACTGACATTATGAGATCAAATTTTAATATCAAAGAACTCAGCAATTGATATCTGAGATAAGAGAAGTCAGAAATTCTAACTCATGTGTTGTTGAATAAGTAATCCACAGGCATCTTATGAGCAACAGTTGAAATCAGTTGATGAGAATATCAATAAGTTCGAACATGAGAGCATATCTGAATCCTCCAGTCAAGGTCAAACATTTAGCAAGTACTATTTAAATTCAATTTTATTGTTATTGATATTGTTTCTATAAGGATTGCTATATGTATGTTAAAAAATTATACAGATCTTTTTGGGATACAGTTAAAGAAGAGCCAAAGTGCAGATGTCTAAATTCATTTAAAATAATAATGTGTCCATGAACAACTTTTATTTGTTAGTTTCATTATTAAAACTAAAATTAAGCTTTTCACTGTTAAAGCTTGAGCTATTTAAAAATGGTGTCCTTGCTGAGCTTGAGTATACTCAAGTAGACATCATAACAGATGTCTCCAATACTGGAGATATGAATATAATTAAGTTAAACTCCAGCACTCTTCTGTCTTTGTCTACTGTCTGCAGGAAAATTGCACTGCCTATAACAGAAGAAATCTCTGAGCCAATGTGTAACATGATCTGTATCTTCCCATTGATAATGAAAAATAGTTAGGGTACATGCAGGCCATAAGTCATAAAAATTGCAAGAGATCATGAGGAAAAGGAGAAATTAGATGAATCGGCTAATAATGAAACCACATTGTGTAAGAGAATACAATAAGAATAACACAAACAGTTGTCAGGTCAGATATGGTGAATAGTTCTGCTGAATATTTTTCTTAAGATTTGAAGTCGTACATAAATTTCCGTTTTCTCCTGCTTCACATAACAGATCTAAATTTTTAGATATTGCATTAAGCAAATACATGGAAAAGCATAATATTAAGCATCACTAGTGTTGCAAGGAGAGAAAACAGCGTATTTAAATGGTTTATGAAAAATATTTCCCCCCCTTAATTATATACTATGTAGAGTTTTTTTGTAACTGATTTCGTGTGATAGTCAGATTGAATACAGGCATTGTACTGTGGAATTGTGATTTTAAAAGTGATCACTTTAGTTGTTGTTTTGATTAACATGGAAATGCTAGTTAGCATTACAAAAATGGAGGCAGTAAAGAAGAGTACGAGGGTGGTCTGAAAAGTTCTCAGCCTAACAATGAAAAAATGAATTTATAATTTCAAGATTATTTTTATTTTTCAACATAATCTCCCTTAAGACTAATACATTTATTCTAGTGATGCTCCAGCACCATTATCCTGTACCTGTAGTGGTTCTCAGTAAGATCTGCAAAATACTCTTCTACAGCTGCAATCACCTCGTGATTAGAAGAAAAATGCTGACCAGCGAGGAAGAGTTTTAAGTTTTCGGAAGAGACAGAAGTTAGAAGGAGCCAAATCTGGGGAATAGGGTGGATGTTTCAACAGTTCATAGTGCAGATCCCTTAATTTTCCCATTGCCAAAATACCTTTGTGAGCAGGTGCATTTTCCTGATGAAAAATTATTTTTTTCTTCTGCAAAAAGGGTCCATCTAATCTGGTTAAAAGATTACAATAATATTCTCTGGTTATTGTTTTACCCTTTTCAAGATAATTAATAAACAAAATGCCTTTAGTTTATTAATTCCAAAACACTGATACCATGACCTTTCCTGCTGATGGAACTGACTTTTTCTTCTTTGGCACTGAACAATTGGCTTCTGTCTACTGTTTTGACTGCTGTTTGGATTCTGGTGTGTAATGGTGAATCCAAGTCTCATCCATAGTAATAAATCAACACACAAAATCAGTTTTATTCTTGTTAAAATGCTCCGAGCACTGTTCAGAGATTTTCATGCGAGTGCATTTTTGATCTGCTGTGAGCAAGCATGGTACCCATCTTGTGCAAAGCTTTTTCACTTGCAATTCTCCATGCAAAATATATCCTACACGTTCTTTTGAAATGCCTATAGTTTCAGCAATTTCATGCACTTTGACTCGCCGGTCATCCAATACAATATTGTGCACTTGATCAATGATTTCTGGTGTTGTTACACTTTTTGGACATCCTTCATGTGGCTCATCTTCAAGGCTGGTACAGCCATGTTTAAACTCAGCAGCTCATTTCTTAATTGTCGAAAACGAAGGAGAAGAGTGCCCATAAACTTTTATGAACTTTGAATGAATTTCTTTTGACGTTAAACCTTGTTTTACAAAGAATTTTATAACTGCACGATACTCAATTTTATCCATTTCAAGGGATACAGATACTTTTCCTTCAGACAGCTGTATAAAACAAACTACTTGATAGAATGACTTGCAATTTCACATGGATGCTTATGACAGGTGTACCAACTTAGAAAAAAAAAATATTGCCGATAGTGTTGCCATCTATGGTCAAGGCCCGAGAACTTTTCAGACCACCCTCATAGTCATTGACAGCCTTGATGATATCCTCGTTCAAAGAAATTTTTTCCCACAAAGCCAAATTTTTAAGTATGGGAACAAGAAGCAGTCACATGGGGCAAGTCCGGAGAATACGGTGGATGTGGAACTAATTTGAACCTCAATTTGTGATTGCCACTGCAATGGCCGATGTGTGGGATGGTGCACTGTCTTGATGAAAGAGCACTTTTTTTTTGCACCAATCTTGGCTGTTTTTTTCTTCAGTTCTTTTAAACGGTCCAACAATGATGCATAATAGACTTCTGTTATTGTCTTACCCTTTTCCAAATAGTCTATCATGATAATTCCTTGACAATCCAAAAAAACAGTGGCCATCACCTTCCCAGCTGACAAAACAGTCTTCGCTTTTTTCAGTGCTCTTTCACTGGGCATCGTCCACTGTTTTGACTGCTGCTTGGACTCAAGTGTGTGTGTGTGTGTGTGTGTGTGTGTGTGTGTGTGGTGGTGGATCCAAGTTTCATCTACAGTCATGAATTGATGCAAAAAATCCTGCGAATTACAATTAAACATTGGCAAACACTGCATTGAAATGTCTTTTTGCATGCTTTTTTGATTGACAGTCAACAATTGTGGCACCCATTGCACATACAAGTTTTTCATGTGCTATTTTTCATGCAGGATATTACTCACCTGTTCAGTTGAGATGCCTACACTCTCAGCAATCTCATGCATGTTCACCTGGCAGTCTTCCATAATGATACCATGGATTTTGTCCTTTGTAGTGACCTCAGTTAGGTGTCAGGAGCGTGCTTCATCTTCGATGCAGTTACGACCACTTAACGAACTCATTTATCCAAAAATAAGTCTTTAATGCTGGTGCAAAGTCCTCATGAACTGCATCTAACTTGGCTTTGATCTGCGTGGTCATCCACTTCTTCAAATAAAAGTGTTTTATCGCTGCATGAAACTCGTGTTTTTTCATTTTTATGAAAAATGCAAACACGTCATTTTAAATGTTTGCCAAATGTATGCATCACGCATGGCTAAAATTTTTCCAGGGGTCATGAAAAAGATAATACATGGTGACACTGGTATGAATGAATGAATGAATGAATTGTGTTGCCATCTATTGGAAATTTACTAAACTTTTCAAACAACCCTCGTATATCTAATAGGGTGTTGTTGCAGGCCACTGAATTATTATTATTATTATTATTATTACCCTAAGACCCCATGGAGTCAGTGACTCATCTAGAACCTTTTGCCATACACACAGCTCATCATTCACAACCCTGCATGCAAAAAACCTGCTTCTCACTCCCTTGTTCACTCCCCCCTTATTCAACTTTCAGGGATGACCTCTTGTTCTCCCCTGATCTCTCACTGTTTTCTGTAAAACCTCTTCAACACTGATCCTATAACAACCCCTTACCAACTTGTATGTCTATATCATATCCCCCCCTCCTTATACTATCCACTAGCATCTGTAAATTGCACCATCTCAACCTTTCCTCATATTGAACATTCCAGAGATCAGAAACTACCTTAGTCATTCAGCTTTGGACCCTTTCCAACATCTCTTCATCCTTTTGAAAACCAGGAGACCAAACCTGTAAACAGTAGTTTATGTGTGGCCTAATCAGAGTCTTATGCAATGAAGCAAGAATCTACTTACTTCTACAAGTCAGTGTTCTCCACATCATTCCCAGAATTCTTTCTGTTATTCTCACAATTTTGGCAATGTGTATGATAAATTTTAGATCCTTATCCACCATCAGGTTTCCCCCACCTCCAACAATATATCTCTACCAAGTGTAAATTCTACATCTCATCTTTGTTTCCTGAAATTTAAAACCTTACATTTTACAACATTGAACTATCATCCTTCGCTCCTGTGTCCATTCACTTAATCTATTCAAGTCTTTTTGTAAGGCCACAACATCTGCTCTCTTCATATTTCGTCCCAACTTTGCATCATTTGCAAACAACTGAATCCCAATCTAAATCCTTGCCAATATTGATATACAGATGGCAATGACCCTAAAAGAGACCCCTAAGGCTTGAAGCACTGATTGTGGAATGTTTACACAGATTAGTTGGGCAAGTAAAAGGCAGTTGATCTTACTAATGGGAGATTTTAATTATAGCAATGTGGATTTGAAAAGTAGACATAATATGTGGTAACAAGAAATGTGAATTTGGTGTGAAGTTTCTGGGATAACTAGTTAAGCAGCATGTGATGGAAGCAACATGGGGGGTTTCAGATGTTACATTTGGTAATATCCTCCCAAGAATGTGGTTGTGAATGAAGTATCAACACTGCCATCTGTTAGTGAGAGTGATCATTAGGCATTAGTTTGGAAAGTTGTCAAACAGGAAAAGGATGCTATCAAAAAGGTATATATGTGTGGAACTATAAGGTGGATTAGGGTTTCCCAAGAATGTGCAAGGCAACTGGCAATGCCTTTGACTACGCTCTTTAATTTAAGTCTCAGTTCTGGCAGTGTTCCAAGGGAGTGGAAAGAGGGCAAAATAATTCCTTTGCATAAAACTGTAGGAACAAATTATACACCAATCAGTAGCTCAGGCATGGTGGTAAAAGTACTAGAAAATTGATAAAAAGGTGAATTCAAGAATGGGTAAATAAAAGTATGATACTGTATGATGGCCAAAATAGCTTCATGAAAAGTTGGCCATACCTTAGTAATTTACTAACTTTTTATAATAGAGTAACAACTGATTTGGATAAAAAAAAAAATGGCTTCATGATGATTTTGCTGGATTTTGCAAAGGCATTTGACAGAATACCACATGGAACTTTGTTACACAAAATAGAACAAATGGGGATGGATATGACACTGGTTAAGTGGATAGGAGGGTGGCTGCTGAACAGATGTCAAAAAGTGGTATATGGAGGGGCAGAATTGAAGCAAAAACAGGTCACTAATGGTGTGCTGCAAGGTTCAGTGCTGGGACCACCTATTTAATTTGTACATAAATGATATAGGAATTAATCTGAAGAAAATATTCAGTTGTTTACTGATGATGTGAAATTAGGTAGAGTTAATCCAGGCAATGTGGAGAGCTTGCAAGACGATTTAAATAGGCTGGAAGTATGGGAAAAATTTAATGGATGTCAGTTTAATGTAGAGAAATGTAAAGTTATGCATTTTGGGATAAAAAGATTACAAGTCATGTATTACATTGATGGCACTGTACTTCAGGAAATAGATGAAGCTAGAGATTTAGAGGTTGTGGTAGATAGAGAGTTAAAGTTTAGAGGACATATTGCTAAGGTTCCTAAGGTAGCCCATAGGATTACTTGGCTAAGAACACATTAACAAGTAGAGATAAGTTGTTATTCCTTTATAAGGCCTTCATATGCCCACATCTGGATTACTGTCCTCAAGTCTGGTGGTCTGGGTTTCTTGGGGGATGGGAAAGCAGTGGAGGCGAGTGACCTGTGGAATGTTCCCTATTAGGATAGATTGAAGGTGTGTGTTTGATTTAGAGAGTTATGGAGAGCTGTGGCAGAAGTTGGTTGATAGGAGAAAAAGAAGGGAAATGACAGAAACATTTCAGTTGCTTAAAAGATTTTATAGGATAGATGCAAAGGAAATGTTTCAGCACTTGGCTAGAGGGAGCAGAACAAGGGTTATCCCTGGAAGTTGAATAAAGGTGTGGTTAGTAGGGGTATGAAGACTAGATTTTTTTGCTTGAAGAGTTGTGAATGAGTGGAATGAGTTGCCAGAGTCAGTGCCTGTTGTCTGTTAATAGGTTCAAGGAGAGGAATGATAGATTGGGTCTCCTGCAATGAGTCTTTGGACTCCATGGAGGTGCCCATAATAATAATAATAATTATGAGAAGCTCCGTAGCCAACTAGCATCACTTCAGTGGGTTGATGAGTTGTGCAGAAAAGATGCTGACAGTGCATTGGAAATTATAAGGCAGTACCTGGCACTAGGAATGCATAACTGTATGCCAAGAGTTAAACAAATAAACAGAGTAGGATTGGGATGGATGAACAGTGAAATCAAGCACTTAGCATGGCAAAAGAATTTGTTATGGAAGATTCAGATTTTAGTGAACAGATGCATGAAGAATATAAACTGCTGGCCAGAAAAGTGAAAAGCGCTGTTAAAAAAGAAAAAGTGGAATATGATCAAGCTTTGCCAGTCTCGTCAAAGCTAATCCAAGAGAATTTTTCTGCTATGTGGCAAGCAAGAAGAAAAATAATTATAACAGGTTGACAATGGTGGATAGTTATGGTAGTAGAGTAACCATAGGAAATGATATAGTGGAATTATTTAATGAACAATTCATCAGTGTATATCATACTAGTGTGAATGATGCTGTGCAACATGTGGAAGGGAGGCAGGCATTAGGCAAATACAAGATGCTGTGGGAAGGGATAACACATTGCCATGTATTTTTAAAGAGGTTAGCCATGCCCTTGATCTGTTATTTAATGAAAGTCTTGCAGTGAGGAAAGTTCCTAAAAAGTAGAAGGCAAAATAGAACCTCTCCACCAGCATGGTTCTAGGACAGAACTTTCCAATTATAGACTGATTTGTATATTTGAAGTAGTGAAGTGTTAGAGAAATAATACAGGATTGGATGATAGACATAAGATTCTCTATGATGGTCAGCATGAGTTTGTGAAGGGCAGGTTGTGTTTTAGCAATCTGCTTATATTTTATGATAAGGTGTTTAATGTGTTGGATAAGGGAGATTCATATACAGTGATTTTCTTGGACTTTGCAAAGGCATTTGGTAGATTATCACATGACAGACTGGTTATGTGAATTGAAGATTAGCTCCCAGAAAAATATCAGCAATTTGTGTATGATGAAGCAGCATCTTAGAAAAAGGTGACCAGTTAATGATATTCATGTGAATTGCCTGAGGATCTTCAAATGTTTACCGATAATGCAAAATTAGAAGAATTATCAAGAGCATTGCCGATGTTAATTCTCCACAGGAAGATTTGAATACACTTTTAGTTTGGACAGATGAATCGGCTATAGTTTTAATATTAATAAATGCAAGGTGTTACACTTTAGGTTACAGAAATAAAAGTCTATGTTCTGTATTGGTGGAGCTGTGCTTCAGGAAGCGGATTAGATTCAGGATCTTGTGATAATGGTAGACAATGGACAGATTGCAAGTGCTGCAGTCTTTGCAGCACTTGCAATCATGTTGCTATTATGATAAAAAGTACATGATGTGTAGAAATAAGGAGGAGATGCTGCCTTCATATAAAGCATTAATCAAACCACACATGGACTATTGCACTCAAATTTAGTCGCCTAGTTTTCAGTGTGATGTGGAAACACCAGAATGGGTCCAAAGTTAAATCACAAAAATTATATTGGGACTCTGGAGTGTTGGTTATGCAGAGGTTGAGGGAATGCGGATTGCAGGGTTTCAAGCATAGGAGGGGAAAGAGGAGATATGATAGAGACCTTCAAGTTAGTTAAGGAATTCTATCAGATTAATACAGAAGGAATTAAAAAAGAGTAGACATTAAGATGACATAACATGGAGTTGTATAAAGATGTAATGAAGAATCATGTGATGAGAACATTTTTTACACGGAGTGTTGCTGGGGAATGAAATACAGTGCTGGAGGGCATTGTGAAAGCAATGTAAATAACTTCAAAGTTCATGATATTTATGATAAACATGTCACTGGTTGAGTATGTTTCCCAGAATGAGTCCATTCACTCCATAGAGGTTACTGTAATAATGTTTTTGGATTTTCAGCTGACTCTCAGAAGAGAAATTTTTCAAATATTCCATAAGTTGATTGAAAACAACCACTGAAGTGGGATGGATGTGCATCATCTTGTGATTTCCCCCCCCCCCCCCCCGATTGAAAATAAGGTACTTTATAACACTCATTCCTCCTTTTCCTAAGAAAAATCCACAAAGTATTTCCATGTCTGTCTAAATATTTCATGTAAGGAGAGGAAAAGTAGAAAGAGAGAGTAAATATATGTGTGACAAATTTTGGGAACCCCATGTATCTACCCCTATTCTGCATGTTATTTTTTTTTAATTAAAATATAAAAAAGAAAGAAAAATCAGTAAGAATAGTTTGGCTAGTTTATGTATTCCCATCAGCAAAAGGATTAACAATACATGTGGATATCATTATGTTGAGAAGATTTTGATAATTCTTTGTCTAAATGATATTCCAGTGTAAACAGATGTACCATTTACTGGTATTGCTTTGAAAAACTTTTCTCTTAGTACCTTATCATATGTCTTTTCTATTGAAAGAAGAGAAATCTTTCAAATATAACAAGGATCATGGATATATTGTATAGTTCTTGATTCTTGTTTTATAGATTTTTTTTAAAGTATTTGTCTTAAAATAAAAATATGTAAAAATCCTTTCGTCTGAAACCATCACGTTCCCTCCCAAATTTCTCTAACACAATTTTTCTTAGTCCTTTCTTAAGTATGCTTGGATAAATATTGTCACTCCTAACTCTCACTCTGATGTAGACCATCATCAGCAAACAACCATCTGCAATCTTCATATTTATCCCTATATCCACATACTCAAGGTTTCTCTGTCTACATAATGCAGCTATCATGAAACTTATAATCATCATCTTTCTCCTCGGCATCCTGCTGTTATTAATGCCAGTAAACTGAGTTGTGAAATCATTACACTGCTTATGGTAGTCACCTGATTTTCATGGAGATTAGGATATATATATATAGGAAAAGGTCAATGACTAAGGTGAATTCCAGTTTTTGAAATGTGGGGAAAGAGAATGGACTGAAAAAGTATTGCAGAAAGTTGTGAATATGAAGAGAAGAGGAAATAAGATTGAGATGTATATGTTGATAAAGAGTTGCCACCAGGTTAATGTGAAGAGATGGTTCATAGAATGAAAGGACAAGGGCAAGACAAGAGACCATTCCAGGAAACTAGGTGTCAGCAAGAGAGCAGGAAGCAAATTCTTTCCACATAAGGTCTTTGTTAAAGGAAGTTCTTGTAAGGAAAGCTTTTGGTACTGCAACACAAGCTGGTAACTAAATTGGAACAGATGGAGCTAGATAGTGTATTAGTGAGTTGGATAGGTATCAGCAATTTGTGTACTGACACATGGAATCCTGAAACAGGAATGCAACTAATGGTGTGCCACAAGAGTCATATTATTTAACTTATATTAAGTTACATGTCATCTGTATGCAGATGATACAAATCTGGGGAGAACAATGAGGACTCAAGCAATTGTTGTTACAGCAGGATCTAAATAGATTATGAGTAGATAAGTGAGTTGAACTATCATTTCAATGTCGTAAGGTTTTGAAGTGTAGTAGGCAAGGATAGGATGCAAAGATCTGATAGGGAAATTCAGAAGGTGGTAAAAAAGATGAAAGAACAGGAAGTGGTGGTGCACAGTGACTTGAAGTTTAGGAGTCACACTGTACAAGTTATGAAGTAATCACTATCAAATTATAGCAAATGATAAGGACCTTAGCATGCAAAAATAAAAGAGGAAATGGAATAACTAATAATGGAATCTCCATACATACATTGCTATTCTTGAGCTATTCATCACCTTTTTCTCTGCTTTCTTTCATCCTAACCTTTTGCACTCTTATCTTTTGCAATTTATCTATGAAACTTCTACTCACTATTCATATTTTTCATTTCACTTCTCATTCTGATCAATTCACTTTTCAAGTCTTATATCCTGGCAATTACACTACCTATCAGTGTATCATTCATTTCTTGCATTTCCTCATTTCCAACTTTCCTTTCGCTTCCGCAAAAGTAAGTGAAATGAAATGAATTCTGACTATACTTTCTTATTCTTCCTTAGTCTTGCTCACTTTCATTCTGAGATCTTATACGATAATCTGTTATCAATTACCCTCGTTCCATTCTGTGATTCACAGTTATTTGCTTCTGCAATTACACATTCTTTCATTGCATTAGCTAGATTCACATTTACTGATAACTCCTAGTCCAACAGAATATCACTGTAAAATTTTACAAAGATATTAATAAATCTCATCAAGTATAGCAAATCCTTTGCACATGTTACTTTTGCAAAAAAAACTGACAATTGTAAAATTTCAGCAAATTAAAATAAGAATGATGTAGAATAAGTAAAATATATTTTTTGTCAATAATTTTAGCCTAACACAAGAGATCTAACAACTCACCAAGAAAAGTGGCTTTAGTAATCTGATTGAAACAACCCAGCGTCCTGGGTTTAGGACAAATGGTGCAGCTACTAGCCCTTGTTTTCCGGCAACTTTCATAAATTTAGGGTGAGTGGTTGGTTCAAAGACCATATCACTGCTTTGCTGAATATCTAAAGAAATAAAGAATCTTATCATCTTCAGTACATATTCTGTAATGAATTGTTAAACATATGCATGAGAGGACTCGGCCTTTTTTTATAATATATAAACTGTATTTTATATATTATTAACTATTATTATTATTATTATTCAGGCCTCCAAGGAGTCAAAAGACTCATCGAGGGAGGTCCTTCCTAAGACATAAAGTCTATCAAGACTCATCGATGGGAGGTCCCCCTCTGAGAAACACAAAGTCTATCATACCACTCTTTAAACTCACTGACAGTTCTCGCTCCCACCACTCCATCAGGCAATGCATTTCACGGCTCAACCACCCTCCACACAAAGAAACCACTCCTTACCCTCTTGCTCACAGTTTCCTTTCGTAACTTCCAGGGATGGCCTCTTGTCATCACTCCTTCCCGCTGTTCAACCAAGCGAAAGAACTCCCCAGTGTCAACCCTGTAACCACCTCTCAACAGTTTAAAAGTCTCAATCATATCACCTCTCCTTCTTCTATCCACCAAACTCTGCAGTCCACATTCTCTCAGCCGATCCTCATAACTATCCTTGTACAGTCCTGAAACCATCTTTGTCATCCGTCTTTGTATCCTTTCCACAGTTAATTTATCCCCTTCAAATCCTGGGGACCAAATCTGAGAACAATAGTCCAAGTGTGGTCTCATCAGAGACTTATACAACGGAATGATAACCCTCTTATCTCTGAAGGTCAGTGTCCTTCTCATAATAGCAGCAATCCTGTGTGTTACCTTCACCACCTTTGCAATATGTCCCCTAAACATCAGGTTTCTATCAATCATCAACCCCAGATCTCTTGTCTCCCCTACTTCCTCCAGTATAACTCCTCCCATAGAGTATGCAGCATCCCATCGATGTTTCCCAAACCTCAAGACCTTACATTTTGCTGCATTAAACTGACACCCCATTCATTTGCCTATCTATCTAGCTTATTTAAATCCTCTTGCAGGGCTACCACATCTGCACTATTACTAATAATCCTTCCCAGCTTTGCATCATCCGCAAACAACTGAATATCCCCCTGCAATCCACTGACAATGTCATTGATATAAAGGTTAAACAATATAGATCCCAGTAATGAGCCATGTTGGACCCCACTTGTAACCTTCTGCTCCACCATACACAACTCTCTAATACCTATCAGACAGCCAATCCTGAATCCAGTTGACCAATCTGACATCCAGACCCATGTGCTGCAACTTAAATATCAGCTTATCATGTGGCATCCTGTCAAATGCCTTTGCCAAGTCTAAGAAAATTGCAGTATATGCCTTTCCCTCATCTAATGTTCTTGTAACTTTATTATAAAAGGCTAGCATATTGCTAAAACAAGAGCGTCCTTTCACAAATCCATGTTGATTCTCACAGATAACATTACCCTCATCTGCCCAATGCTGTATACGGTCCCTCACTACTTTCTCCAAGATCTTAACAACTACTGATGACACACAGACTGGCCTATAATTAAACACTTCCAGTCTGTTACCACCCTTATGCAATGGCACTATCTTACCTTCCTTCCTTCCATTTCCTGGAAGGAAGGAAGGTAAGACTTTCATTGAAAAGCCACGTTAAAGGCACTGTCAATTCCCTAGCACATTCTCTCAAAACTCGTGGTGAAATACCATCCAGTCCCACAGCTTTACTGACATCCAGAGTACTCAGTATCTGAAACACACTCTCCTCCTGTACCTCCAGACCTTGAACCAGTCCTATCCCTCTAGCATTAAAACTGACTCCTCTAGGATGAAATACTCCAATAAAGTATTCATTGAACAATTCCACTATGTCCTCTGCATCAGTCACAAAATTCCCATTTTTATCCCACAATATAATTCTTCCACAGTCATTTCTCCTCCTACTGGCCACATAGCTAAAAAATTCCCTAGGATTTTCTTTGGATCTTAGGGCCAATCTGATCTCATATTCCAGTTTCGCTTTCCTTACCACACTAGTCACTCTTCTGGCCTGTGTCTTATATTCCTCATTCATCTCTTCATCTGTCTCCATACATCTCTTCCATAGCCTCTTTTTCGCATGCAATTCCTGTTTAATATTGTTTGTCATCCACTTTACTCCAAATTGCGTCTTCTTCTTCACTCGTGGTATACAACTTACCATTGCTAATAACAAATATTCTTTCACAATTTCCCACGCACTAGTGATATCCCGGCCTTCCAATTCCTCCCTCCATGAAACTTCCCGAAGTTGACGTCTAAGACTATTATAATCACCTGCCTTATAATTCCACATAGGTTCCCGTCTCTTTGATACTCCTGCATGTCTATTCATTTTCCAAGTCAACACCATATGGTCACTCTCTCCAACTGGTGGGAGAGACGTGAACTCAGTTATTATCAACTCTTCTGATGCTATAACCAAATCCAAAACTTTTGAACCTCTTGTTCCCTCTGTTACATGTTGCCTAAGACATTTGTCCCTCAAAAATTCTAGAAATTCCATTCCCCTATTGCTACATGCATCTTCCTCTCTCCAATTTATACTACTGAAGTTAAAATCTCCCATAACAATCATTCTTCTTGCACTTGCCAAACTTAGCTGTCTAAACATCTCCTGGTCCCCATTCTCTGTGCTCCTGGGTCTGTAGCAACACCCCACTAAATATCCTATCTTGCCTACCTCTACCTCACACCATACGCTCTCAAAATCATTTGTCTCACTTCCTTCCAAATTCTCCACTCTTAGAGGACATAGGTCATCACTTATCATAAGCAGTACCCCACCACCACGCCTTCCCCTCCTATCCTGACAAAAAATGCTATACCCAGCAACTTCTATTCCTGTTGTTATATCCCCTTCTGTCAACCACGTCTCAGTGATCGCAATAATTTTTGGCCAGGCTGATGCTATCTGCGCCACCAATTCCTCTCCCTTATTCCGGATACTCCTGGCATTAGTATAAAGCATATAAATGCCATTGTTTCTATACCCAGTATTATCCCTTCTAGACTCCACTGGGCTCAGTGTTACCTGACATTGTCTCCCTTCTCCCAAGTATCCATTCCCACAAGAGGCCACCCCTGCTATCATCCTCCCTGGGACACACTGACTCGTTCAGAACAGCATCTCTGTTACATTTGACTCGTTCAGAACAGCATCATCTTACATTTGAATGAGGAAGGACGTAGGCATCTCTCCAGATGCCTACGT
Source organism: Typopeltis vanoorti (assembly GCF_054136105.1). NCBI lineage: Eukaryota > Metazoa > Arthropoda > Arachnida > Uropygi > Thelyphonidae > Typopeltis > Typopeltis vanoorti. The sequence goes on along the minus strand of NC_143552.1, from coordinate 64,791,456 downwards.
CCTTCCTCATTCAAATGTAAACGGTCTCTCGCATACAATTCCTCTCCTTCCTTAAACGCACTCCAAGCATCCACATATACCAGTCCTCTCTTGTTACACATTCTTGCTATTATGCCATTCGATATCACCACTCTTCTGCTCAGCTCATCATTATCATACCTAGGCAACACACACACTATTTTTCCTCTCTCTGTCTTCTTCCGTACAGTCTCAAGCAAAAATCTCATATCTCTCGCTGCCCGACTTACATTACCACTCAAGTCATTCGTTCCTACCATCACAATCATCTCATCGACCCTTTCACCTCTCTTAATTGCCATAGCCACCCTTTCTATTGTTCCTCCTGGCAAACACTCCTCACGCATCCTATCTTGAACACCACGGATCATCGAGTCGCCATACATTATACCTCTTACCATTCCCTCGCTCCTACTGTTTCCATTCTCTCCTCTTCTTTCATTCCCATACCTCTCTCTTCTACTGCTTCCATTCTCTCCTCTTCTAGCACTCCCATACATCTCTCTCATTCTGTCTCTCCTACTACTGTTTCCATCCTCTCGTCTTCTAGCATTCCCATACCTCTCTCTTATTCCATCTCTCCTACCATTTCCATTCTCTCCTCTTCCAGCACTTCCATATCTCTCTCTCATTCCGTCTCTCCTACTGTTTCCATCCTCTCGTCTGCTAGCATTCTCATACCTCTCTCTCTCATTCCCTCTCTTCTACTGTTTCCATTCTCTCCTCTTCTAGCACCCCTATACCTCTCACTCATACTCCCTAAATTCTCTCTCTCTCCTACTCTGATTCGCCTTGCATTTATCTCTTCCATTCTCCTAATCTTATCTTTCATACTTCTGCTCTCATTCACAAGACATTCCACCTCCTCTTTCAACTCATCTATCTCCCTCTGCAGGTCAGTCACTCTTAATCTAAATTCACTCTCCCAAACAAAACCATCTCCTAGATGTAGTACTTAGTATTACAGGTCATTGAGCCTAAAAAATTATAAAGCTGATGATATGATGAAGTACTCATGAGTTGCCTGGATAAAACTGCAGATAGAATTTAAGCAATAATAGGCAGAGATTCAAACATAATAACATTAATTTAATAAGAAAACAACATCACAGAAATTAAATCCACTTCCATATTGGAACCTGTACAACTGAGCAAACAAAAACTGAACCATCTACTTTATGTACAATTAACTCAGCTCTGTAGTTAATGGAATCAATATTATCAATACCAATATTTATATATACATGTGAGCAGCCACAATGCATCTGCAATCAAAGATAAGAGCTTCAAATAGGTTTACCATGAGAATTGCAATGATAAATACAACTTTAATTGTTATACAATTATGGATAATTATTAGAGGATTGGAGATTTGTAGGTTGGAAGAAGTAGTGAATCTTCATGATGCAATTCTCTTATTTAACTGACTTCTGCACTTTCTCTGCATTAATTTTAAAAATAATGTTAATTTTAAAAGGAATTTCAAACACAATTTTAAAAAATGTGCTAGCTAAAACAAGTATAATATTTCTTTTTAAAATTCATTAATGTTGAATCATCATATTTATGATATTAAGCTATTATAATAATTATATTATTATTATATGTTTCCTCCAAGGACTATTACAGGAGGGCACTCCACTCTATGCTACCTTAAACGACCATCTACATAATACCACTAGCAACACACAATGCCTCAATCCATCAATTACACACAATGCTGTCTACCACCACTGATTACTTATTATTATTATTATTATTCAGGATCTCCATGGTCTCCTAAGACTCATTATGAGTCAGAATCATCACATCATATAAAATCTATCATACCATACCTTAAACTCATTCACTGTTCCTTCCTCTTATGCTATCATATGAGAAATATTCCTACTGTCAATCTAGTAAATATCTAACAGCTGAAATGTATCAATCACATCACCTGTTCATTGTCCATCTATCAGACTGCAGAATGCATGCCCTCAGTCTATCCATTTAACCAATGTACACCAGCCCTGCTTCCATACCCATTCCATGCTGAATTTCTTGCCTTCAAATCCTAGTGACCACTCTGAGCATAGTAATCAAGATATCGTCTGATCAGAACCTTATAAAGTGGAATTATCTCCCTCCTATCTCTACTGACTAACAATATTGCTGTAGCCCTCTGAATTTTCTTCAAAACCTCAGTAGTATATTCTATGAACTTCCCCAAAATTCTTTGCTTTCTTCCTTTCAGTCAGTATACCTAACCACACGAAGAAAGAGCATACAGTTTCCATTTAGCAGTGGTAACCTGTTATTCCTATTTGTTTTTCCATCCAGCTTATTCAAATCTTCCAGAAGAGCCACAACATCAGCAGAATTACTAATAACTCCTAAACTTCATTATCATTTGCAAACAACCAAATACCTCTCTGCAATCCATTGCTAATATTGATGATATAAAAGTTGAATAGTACTTGTCTCTGTAAACCTCCATGTAACCTTCTTTATCTCTAAAACTGCTCTCCCATTACACAATTATGTGATATATATCTAGCAGAGAGAATTTTTTATTCAATCTGATTAAATCAATATCTAAAACCCATTTTTGCAATGTTAGAACCTAAACAAGAACTTATCATGCAGACCCAAGTTGAATACTGTTGCAAAATCAAGAAAAATGGCAGTTTATTTTCCTCATCAACCTATTATTATTACTTTACTAAACAAAAATGTCCCTTCCAACATAATAATATTCATAAATTATATAACACCCATCTGCCCAACTGGGTCTTAATAATTTTTCAAAATCTCAACAACTACATAAGATGATTAATTACCACTATTCCATCAAACATGAGGGTGAAATCTCATCCAGTACAATCTTACTGACTTCTACAGTGTTCAATATATTAAATAAATACTCTTATCATCTATGACTACTAATCCTTCAACTCTTCCATATCTATGAAAATAATACTTGCTTTCAGAATGAAACACCTATAATAAATTGCTGAATAGCAATGTCACATTATCTGCACTGGTGACGTGACTACCAACTCCATCCAACAAGGTTTTTCCTCCACAATCATTTCTCTTCTCACTGACAACATAATGAAAGCACTGAAATATTATGTACATCTACAAAATTAGAATTTGAATAGAGATTCTCCTTGAATTGCAGTGCTAATCTCATTTATGTTTTAAAATTTTCCCTCCTTACTATGCTAGTCACTTTCCTAACCATATATTTCTCATGAAACTGCTCTACACCTCTCTAAGATTTTCCCATAACTGATTTTTCATCCCCCCTTTGTTTTCTATATATCCAGAGTACATCATCTACCCCTTTTTTTCTATATTTTCCAGAGTACATCGTGTCCAGTGGAAGTGGTACGGAAAGCAAGACCCATTTTTTGCTCTCTTTTGTATTGTACGTCTTTTTGGTGTTCAGCCATGCGTATTTCTCCAGATCTTTCTGTCTGTCCTACATAGCAAATCCTGCAACAGCAATGGATTTTGTAGACTCCTGGTTTTTTAAGAGGATGATGAGGTGGTTTTGGTGGATGTAGGAATCTTGAGATTTTTTCCATAGGAAGGAAGGCTACTTTTACGTTGTGTTTGTTCATTAATTTGGCTAGCTTATCTGTAACATTTTTGATATAAGGAAGCGAGGTTGCGTTTTTGTAATCCTGTTTTATTGTGTTGTTAGTTGAAGGCATTTTAAGGATTCTCTTGATGGTTTTTGTTTCATACCCATTCTGTTGGAGGATTTGTGTTAAGTATTTTAGTTCTTCATTATGTGCTAAAGATCTTGTATGCTCTGTCTCGAAGAGTTTTAATTAAGCTTATTTTTTATGAAGGATGGTGGTGTGAGAGTGGTGTAATCACTGAAATATGTCTTTTGAACCAATTAGCCACAGAGGTCTACGCCTGCAATTACAAACTTACAGTGAGTGCTTTTGGCATAAAATTATACAACTAGAGAAACTACGCATTAAAAATCTCAACTTCATTAACCATCTAATTTTCCTCATCCGATGCAGAGATAACGAAGTCATCCCGAAATTCATCAAAATCAAACACGCATTCCATACAACCAAGGCCTCCAGAATTTATCATAAAATGGAACTAGCTCTTTTAAGAGAAAGAATTACAGTCACTAGAGATGAATTAGCATTAATTAGTAATAACACTTTTTCTTTTCATAATGAACTGGCCACATCTCTTCCAGCCTACCTATGGAACAACATTGATAGTGTTACATTCAACAAAGCAATAGCGATCTCAGAACAGATGAAACATACATTAATTCATAAGTTCAACTTACTCCTTCAGAAGAAAGAAATACATAAAAAACAACTAGATTATTCAAAAGTAGTTATTAACCTTCCTACCGGCTAGGACGTCTATAGACGTCCAACTAAATCTGGATAAGATTCAGCCCACCTGTTTAAAGAACCTGGATAAGAAGTGCAATTTGATTGTCATGTCCATTAGAAGGTGTGATAAACCCTCACGCTGAAGAGAAAGGTTAATCGGATTATCTCCCGTTCGTAGCTGCCTCTCAGTTGCCTATAACAAGAAACGGACTTTCTTGTTCCATGCTGGTGAACTGGATTTTAGTTATATATGATAGACTAAAAATAGAGAAATAATTTATATTTTTGTTTTCTCTTTTTATTGTACAATACAGTTTTAATTTCTGGACAAAATGAAGGTCTTGCATAATTTCTTCACTTAATCGGATTATCTCCCGTTCGTAGCTGCCTCTCAGTTGCCTATAACAAGAAACGGACTTTCTTGTTCCATGCTGGTGAACTGGATTTTAGTTATATATGATAGACTAAAAATAGAGAAATAATTTATATTTTTGTTTTCTCTTTTTATTGTACAATACAGTTTTAATTTCTGGACAAAATGAAGGTCTTGCATAATTTCTTCACTTAACCAATTTAATTTTTTATTTTTTTGCGCTAATTTTTTTCTAATCGCTACTAGACAAAAGATTTTTCTTTGTTCTCGAAGAAATTAATTCACGATAATTATTTGGAATATTCTTTTAAAAACAGAAAAGAAAACTGGCTGCCGACGTTCCAGGTTATATTAATTTTAATTTTGTACAAAACCATCGAAATCGAATAATACTTAACAGATTTCCTTTAGGACACGCTTGAGCAACTTTGCTTTATAGAGAATAACATGAAATTCTTTAATCATATTACTAAATTTTTTCTTCATGTTGTATAGTAATCTGTACTTTCACTTTCTTGGTTTCCTTGTATAATTGGTCATTACAAAATGAAATTAACAGTTATGATTTAAATTTATATTTTCTGCATAATTCAGATATTTTATTCTCCAATTTTTAAAGTAAGCGATACATTTGCTTATTTTTATCATTCAAAATATGTATATCAAATGTGAAATTTCATTTCCATATTTTTACAATAGAATTGAACTTTATTTCGCCTCTGATAGTTTAAACCCCTCCCCCCCGTTGCATTACTATCACACACCCAAAAACTGTTATGAAACATAGGTACAGTTTTAATTTAATTCGTTATTTTTCTCTAGTAATTGTTCCACATAACTAATTTTTCGATACTGAGTGATTATTATAAATTAGCAAATTATAAATCAGACAATATACATATTTCCTGATTATTATAAATCAGGAAATTATATGATATTCGGATATAGGTGAAATTAATATTTAAAATCACTGTCATCCTTCAAATGCAATATCAGAATAAAGAAAGTGAAAAACCCGAAGTTTCGAAATACATTTCGAAAGCCCGCTCTCGAAATGTATTGGTCTACAGACTGGATTCTGAACACGCCAATGTTTCGTGATGTTATGACTGAAAAACAATTCAGTCTCATCATGAAGTATTTGCATTTTCAGAATAATGAGGAATACGATCAGGCAACACATCCTTGCCCAGTCCTCAACAAAATTTATGATTTTCTGATGAAAATGTAGATCACTCTACATTCCTGAGAGAGACTTGAGTATCGATGAAAGCCTTATGCCATTCAAAGGTGGACTGAAATGTAAGCAGTATATTCCCAAAAAGAAAGCGAAGTATGGAGTAAAATTTTTTATGCTTTGCGAATCGGAAAGTGGATATCTTTGGGATTTCAAACCTTATGCGGGAAAGCAAACTGTAATCGAGCACGATAAATATTCGGATCTCCCCTTGTCGATGCGTGCAGTAATGCAGTTACTAGACCCTTTACTGGAGAGGGGTTACTGCATTATAATGGATAATTACTATATATGTGTCCTGAACTCGCTGATTTGCTTTTACAGCATCTTACAGATAGTTATGGTACTGTAAATGCAAAAAGGCGAGATATGCCTCGAGATCTGGCTTCAGGAAAGCTATCGAAGGGGGAAATCCTAACTTATCAGCGAGGGAAAGTCTTTGCACTACGTTGGAAAGACAAAAAAGATGTTTTTCTGCTATCTTCCCTGCACAATCCATCAGCGGAATCCGTGGAGAAACATGGTTTGAAGAAAGTAAAACCCATTGCTGTGTGTGCATACAACGACACTATGGGTTGAGTCGACAGGTGCGATCAGCAGCTATCATTCTACTCTGTAATGAGGAAACAGCATAAAAAATATTACAAAAAAGTGTTTGGGCATGTTATTTGAATTTTGAAGTGTTTGGATTTTGTTATTTGGAACAGTTTCCTCCTGTACAAGAAAAAATGTTTGTCTACCATAACATATCTAGAATACAGAATAGAAATTGCGAAAGCATTGCTGCATGCACATGCACCTTCTTCAGCAAGCAGAAAAACAGGAAATCCTGCCAGACATCTGAGGTTGAACGCTGCTAACTCCAACCATTATCCCGAAAATCTACCACCAACGGCTAATAAAAAAAAAAACCTCCACGCAAATATTATGTATGTAATAAAAAAAATATCAGAAAGGAAACAAAAATCTGGTGCCATGAGTGTAAAACTGCTTTGTGTGTTTACCCTTGCTTCAAGGTGTTCCACGCTGTTCAAGAATTTTAAATTCTGAACAGTATGAAATTAAAAAATGTTTGTTTTCAAGGCCATCAAAACAGTCCTTTTCAGGACTACAAATATTGATGGAGGGATACCCGAATGCACTGTTTCTTTTTCATCTTGAAGGCTAATTTTTAAGTTCTTTTTATGACACAGAGAAACTGGAAGGAGTATTCCAGGTAAAGTATTTCATCAAAACAATAAAAAATAATGAAATAAAATCTACCCTATATATATATATAAAATGATAAGTTTTTTTATGTCATGTTTATCGAAACGTTTTGAAACTCAGGGGCTACCCTGAGTGTCGAGTCTTCAAAATTCGAGTCATCAGAATTCAGGGGCTGAACCCCCTTTCGAGTTATCACAATTGAAGGAGAACTGGTCTACCATACCGGAACACGGGGGGTTGGGCATAGCCCCCCTAGTTAATAAATGAAATATATAAATAATAACGGGAACATTTTCACCTTGCCAACACTCAACATTGATGTGATATGGGTTCCAAATTTCTTGTTTCGGAGATATATATATATATATATATTACAAAGTTTTGTAATAAAAATTTCTGCTACAATGAAGTTTGGCAAAATCAACAATATTATTACCACCTTATTTCTGTTTCTCGTGTGGGAGAAAAACGGTAAAATGTCACTCTTATAATTATATGAGATGTTTTAATGGCAAAAATAGTAAGAAAAAAGTCATTTGCAGTTTCTCTTCAAAACACAAAGAAAGAACATTGTAAATTCAGCCAGTGGAAAAGAAAACACTACATATTTTTCTCCTGTTATCTGATTTTTTTTCTTATAGTTCAAAGAAGAAATCACTGCATATAACATGAAGTCTGCAGGAGGGAAAAAAATCTGGAAATTGGTTACATTATAACGAATAGAGAAATCATGTCAGAAAAATTATTCACGTATGATTCTAATCTCAGCAGACATAACATTTTCTTCTAGATTAGATATCTAAAGTAACTGAACCTTTGCTACTATTTTACACTAAAATGAATGGGTATGTTCCCCAAGTGATTTACGTTTGTAACAGCTGTCTTGCGAACGATTTATGAAATAAATTATCTGAAATATCCGCAGATTGCTTAGGTCTATATCCCCCCCCCAAAAAAAGAAGATTATGAAACGCATATGCACCTTTTCTTTGAAAATAATTCAAATCCTCTTTTTCTAGATAATTGTATGATTTAATTTCTAATTTTTGATAATAAAAGTGAAACTGATCATTATAAATTAAGCAATTATTTTGGTATAAATAATGTATAAGCATGTAAACGAAATATCAGTATTTCTGTTAGAATATAGGTAATCAACAATCGAAAAGGAAACAAGACATTCTTGACATATTCTGCACTAACAGCCTGGGGCACTTTAGTGTTATCCCCTTTCTTCTCAATAGCACTGAGAGTAATAAGCCTTCAACTTTTACTCCAGCTAAGAGGATATTACCAAGTATTTAGAAGACGTAGATTATTTCAGAAATAGCTTCCAGCAGCAGAAGAAGTAATATTTATTTTTTTTTAAAAGAAAAACAAACACAAATAATTCTACTGAACTTTTTTTTGTGTGGTATGCATATAAACAATTTTGCATGGTGAAAATATAGCATATTATTTCTAAAATTTTACATAATTTCAGTGGGCAGTAGAACAGCTGGTTTTAGATTGCAAATAAATAGAACAGAATTAGAAGTTTCACAATACAATCTGATTGCCGTATATCTTTTGTCAAAATGGTAAAATAAAGTAATTGATTTTGAATGCTGTCTAGAAAAGCTTTCAAACCTGTGAGTTCTAGGAGAGGATAATGAGGGGGGGGGGGGGGGGAAGCATTAGAAAATCTTCAAAATGAAAAAGGATTTTGAATCATTCCGTATATGATATTTTTCACATTATATTTTCAACATATCTACGAGGATGTGCACTAGATATTATCGTAATATGCATAATACAAATAAATAAATAAATGACGAAGGCGAAGAATCACTGCTAAAATATCATTGGATATAAATTTTTGATACCAAAAAGACACAATCGGAAACCGAGTAATGCAATGTAGCATTTTAACATTTTTTTTTTATTTTGTCTTTATGAATAACAAAAAATCATTTCTAAAACTGAAATGTGATGATCCATATAATGCTATTTCGCTAGAAACGAAAGAAAAGGGACATATTTATTTCAATAAATATTGTTTAAAAATATAAATATTTGACATAATATTTTCAAAGCAAACATTTGAAAATTCTGAAATTCGAAAAAAAATTATTCAATTATTATACGTAAAGTGAAAGATCAATCAGTGCAACTCTTCAGGTGCACTGATTTGTAGAATTACCAAGTATTTATAAGACGTAGATTATTTCAGAAATAGCTTCCCGCAGCAGAAGAAGTAATATTTAGATTTTTTTAAAAGAAAAACAAACACAAATAATACTACTGAACTTTCTTTTGTGTGGTATGCATATAAACAATTTTGCATGGTGAAAATATAGCATATTATTTCTAAAATTTCACATAATTTCAGCGGACAGTAGAACAGCTGGTTTTAGATTGCAAATAAATAGAACAGATTTAGAAGCTTCACGATACAATCTGATTGCCGTATATCTTTTGTCAAAATGGTAAAATTAAGTAATTGATTTTGAATGCTGTCTAGAAAAGCTTTCAAACCTGTATAGAAATTTAGAGTAGTTATGCAATTCAGTTCCAGGAGAGAATAAGGAGAGGGGGGGAAGCATTAGAAAATCTTCAAAATGAGCAAAAATGTTGAATCATTCCGTATATGATATTTTTCACATTATATTTTTAACATATCTACGAGGTTATGCACTAGATATTATCGTAATATGCATAATACAAATAAATAAATAAATGACGAAGGGGAAGAATCACTGCTAAAATATCATTGGATATAAATTTTTGATACCAAAAAGACACAATCGGAAACCGAGTAAGGCAATTTAGCATTTTAACATTTTCTTTTTATTTTGTCTTTATGAATAACAAAAAATCGTTTCTAAATCTGAAATGTGATGATCCATATAATGCTATTTCGCTAGAAACAAAAGAAAAAGGACATATTTATTTCAATAAATATTATTTAAAAATATAAATATTTGACATCATATTTTCAAAGCAAACATTTGAAAATTTTAAAATTCGAAAAAAAATTATTCAATTATTATACGTAAAGTGGAAGAACAATTAGTGCATCTCTTCTGGTGCACTGAATAAAATACACCAAATTCACTATCACTAAATAGATTCATTGCAAAAGCTGATCAGTGGGCATTTCAGGATTGATTTTTTTTTCGCATATGTGAAATTGGTTTCAATTTTTGGGAAGAGACACAATAAATCATTTTAGAGGCAAGAAAGGTCAAATAACTTAGGACAGTAAATGAAATTCTAGGCAACACAATAGACGTAAAGACAGGGGGAGGGGACACAAAGGTCACTCAGCAACAGTTAATCCACTAATGCTATAGAATAGCCGTAACGAGATTAACGGCGGAGGAAGGTAATGGCATGATAAAAGGTGGAATGCCGACGAAGTTTTGATCCATGAAAAAAGCTAGGGAGGGTTGAATATTTCATCCACACCGGCCGGTTGGGAGGTTAACCTTTCTTCGAGAGTCCTAACAAAAGAAGAGGAACAACCTTTTACTTAAGGGTTTTAACTTTGCCTTAACTCCACGTTTCCTACCGAAAATTGATATCATAGCACAAATAGAAAAAGGAATTAGAAATCTACCGAACAACATGTCAGATCTTATCCATATAGAGAGTGCAGCTTTACTATTAAAAAGCAGATTACCTCGTAGGAATCAACCTTACAATTAATTGCCTTAAAAAATTAAAGGATGACAAAAATATTGTCATAATCAAAGTGGATAAAGGCAACGCAACTGTCGTTTTAAATGCTACAGAATATGATAATAAAATGAAAAGTCTCCTGGAGGATACAAACACCTACAAACCCTTAGACAGAGACCCGAATTGGCATACACACAAAAAAACAAATGATCTCATAAAAAAAGTACCTCTCCGGACGGAAGAACTTAAAAAATACTTGCAATCAAAACATCCTTTGATATGAAGAATCTATGGTGTTCCAAAGATCCACAAGACAGATATACTTTTAAGACCAATAGTAGATGGAAGAGATTCACCGACTTCCAACTTGCAAAATACCTCACCAACATAATCTCACATCATATAGGAAAAACATCTTCCTTCATAAAAAATAGTACACATTTCATAGAAAAAGTGAAAGATATATATTGGTGCATCAGACATCTTAGCAAGTGACATTATCAGCTTGTTTACAAACGTCCCGAGACAATAAATTTTGAATCTCCTAGAAGACCTCTTCTCTCCAGACATCTTAGATCTTTTTAAACATTGTATAAACAATACTTTTTTTCACCTATCAAGACAGAATCTGGGAACTAAAAGAAGGACTGGCCATGGGTTCATCATTAGCACCGGTATCAGCAAACCTATTTATGGAACAATTTGAAAACAATGCTCTAAAGAATTACCATAAAAAACCAAAAATATGGCTATGCTATGTAGACGATATTTTCATCATATGGAATGGAACAACAGATGAACTTATCAATTTTAAAGATCATCTCAGCAATTTTCACAACACCATAAAATTCACTTTAGAACAAGAAGAAAATAGAAAACTTCCCTTTCTAGAAGAAGCAGCACAGGAAGATAGTTGATGTTAAATCAGATGTAAAATAATGGTGCACACTATCTCCACTGTTATTCAACATCTATATGGATCACATTAATATTATTATTATTAAGAGAGACCTCCAGGGAGTCAGGAACTCATCGAGGCAGGCCATATAGTACATGCACTAGCTATCATACTTATTCTTGAATTCATTCACACTGCATGCACACACAACATCCAATGGCAATGCGAATGAATTCAAGAATAAGTATGATAGCTGGTGCATATAGTACGTGGTCTCCCTCGATGAGTCCCTGACTCCCTGGCGGTCTCCTTAATAATAATAATAATGTGATCTATATAGATGTTGAATAACAGTGGAGGTAATGTTCCATTTATAATATATAATTGTAACATTTTGAAAAGCTTTTCTTGCCAGAAAGCAGGTATGGCAAGTTTGTAGGTAGTGCTATCTATACAATCAACAAGAGGATGATGGGAATATTGAGTGGTTTAAACATGGCAAGTTATTAGCCAAACATCTACACCACATTATATTTCTGCTGCTTTTAATCAATCTATTTAGGAATTAAAATATTATATCAGACAAACTACACATGCAAAGGCATGGTGGCAGCTCAAATGAAGCTCCTAGATAAATTACATTGTAATTACCATCATGATCATTGATCAGTTGTTTTCAAAACTTGCATGGGTATACCTAACAATATTTGCCTTGTCAACTGATGACCTATAATTGGCAAATCCAATTACTGTATCTAGTGGTGCTTGGGTCAGTTACTTCTAGGAGGAAAAAAAACATTTCCAAGAAACAAATGTCCTATTATCCAATGAAGACAAACTAACTTAGTTCCTTGCGAAAAAAAGCCTAATAAAATTCCTAATGTCAGAGATGGGATATCAGGTAATGTTTTTTTCTCTGCAATCAATAAATGATTACACCTGAACCATGAAGAAAACATCAAGTTTAGTACTTCAAGCTAATACACTTGTTTCCAGTGCTCACTTTCATTAATGTATGATGAAGCGTGTATTGTGTTTTGGTATAATACAAAGGTAATTGATTGGGAATTCAATTAAATGGGTCATTTAAATATACTCTAGGACTTATATTTCAAAAGAAATCTGGCCATTCTTGTCTGAGAAAAACTTTTCATATACAATGGATATGGCCCTATCAGAAATCATTATTCTAACTTTGTATTTTTCAGATAATGATATTACAAACTTTTTTGTGATAGTTAGTTTTGTAAGTACAAAAGCAACAATTATTTTGATTTCATCTCTGAATCCCATTCTGACTGGAGAATTGATAAAATTTGGTATTTGACAACGTGTTAAAATTTGTCAAAAATCTCAATTTTGATTTTAACTAGACCATTTTTAAATGTGTAGAAAGGCTTATGTGTCCATCGTTCATGTTGTTTAATTTTGACGGTAAATATCAGAACACAGAATTATAAGTAAATAATTATTTATTGACTTATTGCTGATATTTCACTGGTGTTATAACCAGCATCTTCAGAGCACAAAAACACAGTTTGTCACAGTATGCAAGACTACAACAACATGGCGTAACAAAGGCACTAATTTAACAAAATTGTAGAAACAACACAAAGACTAAAATTGCCATATTTGTTGAGATTCGGAGTATGTTTCAGGGCTTCTGTTGCTTCTAAGAACAATCTCTCTGACTTGTAAAAGCTTCTGTGCAGTACTTTTGTTTTCTTACAGTTGATCCTGTGTGCAGCCGTATCCAAAGCATGGATAATAAGGGAAAATATACAAACAATTAGAAGGACAGCTATAGGCTCCCCACTTTCTCCCCCCTTAGCCAACTTCTACATAGAACACTTGGAAAAACTAGCTATAGATACAGCCACTCTCAAACCAACACTTTGGCTACACTATGTTGGCGATGTGCTTGCTATTTGGCCACATGGCCCAGGCACATTGGATATGTTCTTCGTGCATTTAAATAGCCAACATCCACAAATTCACTTTACAATGGAACTGGAAGCTAATAACTGTCTGCTCTTCCTGGATACACTAATCACACATCTTCCAGATGATTCCTTATAATTCTCAGTTTTTAGAAAACCCACACATACAGGAAGATATTTACACAAACAATCACACCATCACCCTTCTCAATGGTAAGATGCAGTATAGTATCTTAAAAACGCTAACCCACAGAGCGAGAGCAATCTGTTCCAATGACAATGCTCTTGCTGCTGAACTGGCTCACTTATGCCACACCTTCTTAGCCAATGACTATAATCCCCATAAGATAAACAAAATACTAAATGTTCCTAAGAAACCCCTCCCACTATCCACCACAGAGAACTACAACAAAACAGTCACCATCCCATACATTAAAGGGACATCGGAAAAGATATCTAGAATTCTCGATAAACATCAACTATGCACTGTAATCAGACGTGTGTCAAATTAGCAACTCTCATCCGTTCACCCAAGGACAGCATCCCTCCTTTATCACATCCAGGAGTCTACGAAGTACCCTGCTCATGTGATCAAGCCTACTACGGTCAAACAGGAAGAACTGTAGACATCTGCATCAGTGAACGTAAAAGATACTGTTACGTTGTTGGTTCGTCGTATTTTACTTTATATCTTAATTATCATTTGAAGATGTCAGTTATTCATTTGCCGACAAATTTATGATTGTTTAAAATGACTGCGCCAGCCGGAAATTGAATTCTGATACACAATTAGACAACTCTAAGATATTAAAGGGATCACGTGATTTGCAGTCGTGGTCTCCCCCCTTTTCTGTATGGCAATGGATTCCCCCTTTACTTATGCAGGTCTGAAAGTTTAATAAGTGGTAATTCAAATCTCAGAAAGCAACAGACTCATGAACCTTGAGTTATAGAAATACATTTATTTTAAACACTTACATATATACACTCTAAATAATAATTTCAATACTATAAAGTCTGAACTCCCCCCCCCTTTTTTTTTTGTTTAAGATATCCAAAATTGCTACTCCTAAACTTAATCTAATAGTCCCACACTCATTTTTGTGTTACTATGTTCAGACTTAGTTAATCTAGACAGAGTTACTCAGTTCCCACATATAAAAACAACACATGCATATACAGGGTGTTCGGGATAAATTTGACAGTTTCATAAGGAAAAAGAAAATCTTCTTTGTATCTATTAAATTTAATGAATTGACAAAAAAACATTACAGGCAGAGTTAATTACAATACTATCAACAAGATTTACTCAAAATAACCACCATTAGCATCGATCACAGCTTCAATTCTGCTTCGGAACCTCGAACAAGCTGATGCTACAGTCTCCCTGGGAAGGGCCGCAAAAACTGTTTTAATTTTATCCATTAACTGGGCTTTTGTATTACTGGAAGTGCGATTGGTGTCTTTTTCAACTGCGCCCCATACAAAATAATCCATGGGGTTAAGGTCTGGGGAGTTTGGAGGCCAAACATTTGGACTGGTGAAGTCGTAGAAATTTTCAGACAACCATTTTTGACTTTTCCCAGAGGTGTGGCAAGGGGCCGAATCCTGCTGCCATACATACGGCCTACCATTGGCTACCCTTGTTATCCAGGGTTTGACTACAGTTAGCAACTCCACGAACAAAGCCCGAATTCCAATGCCAGGGTTCTTCAACACCTGTTCCTGCAGATTTGCGAGGAATTCTGCTGTACGAACGCAATCAGATCGTCTGCTAGGGATCTTTCTTCTTGCTACATCCTCGTAGTCACCATTGCAAGTCTCTAGTTCATGCCTGATTGTTTTTACTGTATTCAGGGAGCATTGGGAAGCAGTCGTAATATCCTTATTTTGATGGCGGGCATGAATCATCATGATACAAGTTATTCTCTTCCATGATTCAGGTGGGTTCCAGCTATCCATCCTTTCTGACATCTTGTATATGAATGAAGAAGGGTCCAAACTTTTAAATGAAGAGAAGTGTGTGTTAATACATGTAACTTACGGAAAAATATAATTAATTATAAATATGTCAAATTTATCCCGAACACCCTGTAGTTATATACAATCCTTGTGTAGAGCATATCAGACGTATTCCGTCTTGTAATTTAACATGGGATAATATTCTTATTTATGCTCAGGCTTTATCCTCCCTTCCCCAACTTAGTTAATATTCAAGCTAATTTCTAACATAATATCATAAATGTTTCTTCCAAAGAAACAGTTTGCAGGTTTGGTTCCTTTCTCAGCATAAGCTTAGAGTGACATTAGCTTATTTGACATAGACAGATCAGTCCAAAACAGTCCTTTAGGCATTATATGAAAGTTAATTGTGTGGAGCTCCTTAATTCCTTGGTTCCTATTCCTCCTTTAGTTACTATTCTAAATTGAGTATTGAAAACTTGTACATTACCCTCCTTGTCTTTTCACAGAGTTGCTGAGGCTTCCTTGCGATTACACTTCCACGTTTTCTCACCACGTATTCTCATGGTATCTGCGACTTACTTCTATTATCTTCAAAAGGTTCCCCTTTCGCTGACTCTATGATGGCATAACAAACCATAACAAAAAAATTTGCTCTTTACTGGAATTCCGACCTCATTCCTTCGGTGACTATACTCGACACAGCACTTACAGCACCTGGGAGATTGATGCTAGGTACCAGCGGTAAGCTTCCGCAGCTATCCAGGATTTGGATCAGGAATGCAGGAACAGAAAGCAAGAGAGAGCTTTGAATCCCGCGCTGGACCTTATATTGCACAATACCAGTGCCCTCTCTCTCGATGGCTACGTCATGCTCATAGCGGTGGCCGATTGGTCACCGAAACTCCAAATTGTTTTGACATGGTTCTAATACATATATCATCTTATATACATCTAATAATAACATTTCAGTACTGATACATAATTTCCCCTTGTTAATTTATACACAGACATTATCAACTTTAATTATTGACTTCTCAAAATCACTTAATATCTACAACCTCAGATGGTTAGACATACTTCTGAGTGAGCATTTGTACACTATCTTTTTAGCTCTTCTTCTGGAGGCATAAGTATGTCCTTATCCTTAGACCTAATCATTACCGTATGTTGGATCGAAAGCAGGATGACTCACCAATAGTGAATCAGCACTTTTTCCGACACAACATTACATCCGGCACTATCACTATGGCAAGTCTGGCCTAGCAGACCATGCTTTGGATATTCCTGCACACAAGATCAACTGGAAGGAAACAAAAGTACTGCACATCAGAGAGATTGTTCTTAGAAGCAAAAGAAGCCCTGAAACATACGCCAAATTGCAACAAATATGGCTGTATACATTTTTCTAAGATTTGGGAGACAGTCATCTTAAGACATAACTAGTACCTGCTTTCTCTCTCATTTTTTTTTTTTTTTTTTTAGGATTTTAGTCTTTGTTTGTGTTATTGCTACAATATATATATATATATATATATATATATGTTTTTTTTTAGATAGAGGGCACCTAATTAGGACTTTAGTCTTTGTGTTGTTGCTACAATTTTGTTAAACTAAATTGTAGCAACAACAATTTAATTAATTAACAAACAACTAGTCCCTTTGTTACACCATGTTGTTGTAGTCGCATGTACTGTGACAAACTGTGTTTTTGCACTCAGAAGATGCTGGTTATAACACCAGCAAAATATCAGCAATAAGTCAATAAATAATTATTTACTTATAATTCTGTGTTCTGATATATATCGTCAAAATTAAACAACACAGACCATTTTTAGTTGGAAGATAGGCAAAACAATTCAAAATGATAAAAATTATATGACAAATAAACTTCATAATGTAAATAAAGTAAATAAAGGGAGTCCTTCACACATTGGATAAAAATGCTGAGTCTAATCAGTGTGTCAGTGAACATTCCTCACTAAACTAGTGCTACAGTTTTATTTATTAAGTAAACCAGGCTTCTTAACCTTTATATACTTGCTGACCCCTTTATAAAAGCATTCATTTTGGGATGCTATGTCACTTAACAACAACAGAAGGTAGAATCGCTGGAGCAAAGATGTTTTATTTTTTGGAATATTTTTGAAGAATTATGTGCAAGTCAGTGAAAATTTATTTAATTAGTGTTACTCAGACTGAATGTGTATTAAATATTGAAGTTGTTAGTAGGTTTTGTAGGAAATTTTGTGTATAACTGTTAGCAGTTAACAAAGCCAAAAATGGTGATAAAAGCAACCAGATGCATGGCATGAAAATCAAGTGTGCTAAGCAGTGTGGATTTCACTAAGATTGATTTCAGTTCACTGTCGGGAGGGTAATATGTATGCATCGGCAAATGTGGCAGATGTATTTGTTGAGAGATTAAACAACAGAAGTGAGAGAGTGAGGATCAGTAGAAAGTGTGATAAATTAATGGACTGCAGTGATTAGAAAGCAAGTTGTGAATGGGATGTAAAGAATACCAGACAAAAAGCAAAAGGCTGTGATGGGTGCAAGACTGAGAATAATAGCCAGCAGTGTGAGCATGAGAATATGAGTGTGGAGAATGTGATAGTGAATATGGAAAGACTGAAAAAGGAAAAGCAAGCATAAATGTGGAAGAGGAAGTGAGCTTGACTGATAATGCAACAGTTGGCATGACTTCAAGAATGAAAGAAACCCTGAGTGACAAAGCAATTTTGGGAGTGATTGTTGTACTGCAAGAATTGAAGTCCAGAAGAATAAAATGATTAAGATGAAAAATGAGATAAGGCATATATAAAATGAAATTAAATGCATGGTGGATATGAACAGAATAGTATGAAAGAATAAAATGAAAGATAGGAGAAAAAGAAGTAGCAAATGATTCAAGACTATGTGGAGATTCTATTATAAAAAGATGTGGTGGATTCTCAGGATACACAAGATTTGTTTTCCAGACAACAGTATGGAAGGAAGAGTAGTTGCAAAGTGCCGCAATACATTATTGGCCTTAGAGGGGTAGGGGAATACATCTGACTAAAGCCAAGTCAAATACCGCATTCACAATCAAACAAGAAAATTCAAAAATATATAGTGACAATTATTTCTTGGTTTTACTTATACTTTCATCATGAATGCACGAAACCAGCAAGGATGCAGAGATATTTGGAGACAAGGACATGAATACTATAAGAATAAACCCATTGAATTTTTTTCAAAATAAACTAGAAGCAAGAATGAAAATACTATGGTTGCATCATATCAAGTATCCTTGTTAATTGAAAAAAAAAAAAAAGAGAGAGAGAAAAACCTCACAATATAGCAGAGGAAGTGATTCCACCTGCTGCAGAAGTGATGACATTGACTATGTTGGAAGAAAAAGGGTCAAATAATTTAATTATGATTTCAACGTCCTAATAGTCAGCTGAAGAATTCAAGAAATGGCACAAAATATGAAAGAACTAATCATCAGAGTAAGAACAGTCAATACTATCTCTACAATTGGAATAAAAGTATAGATGTTACAAACTGCATCATTTGCATAATTTAAGATAAAATTAGTTAAAAAGTTGAGAACACTGATCTATATAATAGACAATCTTGTAATCTTTTTGTTGGATGTGTTTCTGGCTGGGCAAGACCTCTTGTTGAGTCTACTGGCTCGTGGAGCTATTAATAATAATAATAATAACAACAACAGAGTTAAAACAAAAGATAAATTAATTGAGGATGTTATTAACTAAATCAACATTTAATAAAACTGATTTTTTTTATTTTATTTTATTTTTTTACCTCCAAAGGTTTCAGGATTGAAAGTAATAGTTCCAAAGACATTTTCACCACCAAAGTTAAGAAAGTGAAATATAACTTGGTACAAACTAGGTTTCTCAACATATATATCAAGCAGAACTTCTTTCTAAAAATGAAAGAAAAGCAGTCACATAATATTCAAGTAATAGTAGGAAACAATAAATGCTTCTAATGTTCTAGAAAGTATGTGCACAATATATTATTATTGATAAGAATTCTTCCTGACATGATCACAGGTTTCAAGGAATCAATACAATCTGTTTTGGATATTAAAATAAACTACAGCAGTAAGTCCTTTATGATGAAAGTTCACAATAATCAGAAAATTTGTCATTATATAAAAAAGACCATTACAGTCAAAAATTGAAAATATATGATTAAAAATGTACTCATTATATTTTTACCTCTAAACAGAGAAAAAAAAAATGGTGGCGGCATTGTCATTCCATGATATTAATTTAGATTTCAGTCGTTTCATTAAGTGTGAGGTCTGTTATATGTATTCCTTCGATTACATAAATGATTTGTGGATGTTTAGTGCGGATGGAAGAAGGGTGTGTGCAAAGTGTGACCTGAACAAGGAATTGATGAATGCGAATATGAAATTGATGACAGAAAGCTCTAGTACCGATTGTGTCGTGAGTGCACGTTTGAAAGAGGATGGTGAGAAAGAGAGGCGAAAAAATGTTAAAAAATCAGGAAAAAAGAAAAAGAGCGATTTGACAACCATAACAGATGTTAAAAGGGATGAAAGTGAGGCAGAAAGAAACGAAATTGAGAGAACGAATGAAAGTAGAAATGGCGTGATGCAGAAATCGCAAGTAAAAATAATTGAAAGAATGAATGATAGTGAAAAAAGAATGAATGATGGAGAAAGTTGGACGCATGTTGGAACGAAAGTACTGAACCAAAGAAAGATGAATGACAGTAAAAGTGAGATGAATGATAGCGAAAGTTGGACGCATGTTAGTTCAAAAGTACGGAAACAAAGAAAAATATGTGAGAGTGAAAGTGAGAAGAATGATAGTGAAAGTTGGACGTATGTTGGACCAAAAGTACGGAAACAAAGAAGGATGAATGAGAGGGAAAGTGAGAAGAGGGGGTCGAGAGTTAGAAAGCTAGAAAGATTTAATGACAGAGAGAATGTGTCGCGAGGTTCGGAAGGTGAATTGGATTGGATGAAGCAAGAAATGAAATGGATGTGGAATGAAATTAAGAGAATTCAGGTCAAAACTATTAAAATAAATCATGATGGCATGAAAGAGTTAACGAAAGATGAGCGAGTGGCGTTGTATGGTGACTCCATTATTAAAGGTGTGCTGGAGGATAAAATGCACAAGGTATGTTTTCCAGGCTGTAAAATGAGTAGAGTGATTGAGGCATTGAATATGAGGTGGGAGCGAGCAAAAGAGTTAATTCTATTAATTGGTACAAATGATTTCAGAGAGAACAAAGAGCATGTCAAAATGAATGTCAGGAGACTGATTAGAAAGATAAAAGAGAATAGTGTGACAGGAAGGGTAGTCAGTGTGTTGCCTAGGTATGATTGTGGTGAAATGAGGCAGAGAGCAAGGATTATGAATGATATTCTGGCTGAAATGTGTGAGGAGATGGGAGTACAGTTTGTTAATGTGTGGAATGAGTTTGAGGGACGAAGTGAGCTGTATGGGAGCGATGGACTGCATTTGAGTGGTTATGGTGTGAGTCGCTTGGAGAGACTGCTGCTGGAAAGTAGAGAAGTGAATACAGAGGATGAATCAGATCAAGAGGGGAGTGATGTGGAAGAGCAGGAGAGTAAGACAGGAGAGATTGAAGAAGTGGAAATGAATGGGAAAGTGAGTGGTATGAGTATAGAAAATGAGAGAATGGATGTGCAAGAGGAGCAGGGAAACGGGGAGGCTCAGGGTGGACAGGTGTACACAGCGTGAGAAAGGTGGATGCTCCAAGAGGAGGTGAGAGCATGTGTAGGCAGGAAAGTAATGGGATGATCAGGGATCAAGAGGAAACAGATGGAATTGCAAAGGGTTCTAAAATGAAGAAGCAGAAATAATGTCCCCAGTCCAGCATGGAGAGATCACATCGAGTGAGTGGTATCAGTGGAACTAGCTGTAGATCCAGAAATGAGTTGTTGTGTTTGTATACCAATGCTAGAAGTATAAGAAACAAGGCGGATGGAATGGTTGCACTAATTGCGTCTGTGCACCCAGAGATTATCGGAATAAGTGAGAAATGGTTAGATGAGGACGACATCCTGACAGGAATAGAGATGGAAAGGTATGATGTGTTTCGTGAGGATAGAAGGGGTAAAAAGGGAGGGGGAGTGCTATTGATGATAGAGAAAGAGTTATGTCCATACAAGGTAGAGATGCAAGAGGGAAATGGAGCCAGTGGTTTTAAGACAGTATGGTGTGAGATAGAGGTGAATAGAATCAAATACTTGATGGGATGTTGTTATAGACCTGGTAATGTGGATGGTGGTGATAGTGAAATGTATAGTCAAATAAGCCAAGCAAATAAGAAAAGGTTGATCATTATGGGTGATTTTAATTATGGCAATATAGACTGGAATGAAGATATAGCAACTGGAAGTAAAGAAAATGAGTTTCTTCAGTTTTTGAGGGATAACTACCTCAGACAGTATGTAACAGAGAGCACACGAGGATTAAGGGTCTTGGATTTGGTCATCTCATCAGAGGATGTAATTATCAATGAGGTGTCAAATCATCCACCAGTTGGGGAAAGTGACCAT
This sequence comes from Typopeltis vanoorti, assembly GCF_054136105.1. Classification (NCBI taxonomy): domain Eukaryota; kingdom Metazoa; phylum Arthropoda; class Arachnida; order Uropygi; family Thelyphonidae; genus Typopeltis; species Typopeltis vanoorti. The sequence continues at coordinate 64,769,209 of NC_143552.1, read as the reverse complement.
GAGGTGATTACCTGGGTGGTTGCCAGCAGTGCAAGGACCCCTGTGAAAAAAGGATGTATGTGGAACTACAAGGGGGGTGATTATGAAGAGTTCAGGAGACGGCTTGCAGGTGTAGCATGGAATGAGAAGTTAGCTGGAAAAGAGATCAATGCAGCTTTGGGGAGTTTCAAAAACTACTTAGTAGATGCAATGTCTAAATGTATACCATGGGTGAGAAGGTTAAATAAGGTAGGTGTGAGATGGATGAATAAAGAGATTAAGCATGCAATACAGAGAAAAAGGGCATTGTGGAGGCAGCATAAGAGAAGTGGAAGTAACCAATTTCATGAGGTCTACAAAGATCAGGCAAGGAGGGTGACTTGGTTGGTGAGAGTAGCTAAAGAGAGTAATGAACAGCAGTTAGCTAATGAAGCCAAAAAGAATCCTAGGGAGTTCTTTCGATATGTAGCCAGCAAAAGAAAGAATGATTATGGAAGGATGACAATGATTGGAGGAAATGATATAAAGACAGCTGTTGCAGAATGTGTGGTGGAGATACTTAATGAGCAATTCATAAAGGTCTTTCAATCTTGTGAATGTGACTTCATGGAGAGATTAAGGGCAGTTGATGATGGGGAGGAGAGACTGACTGTAAGTGAGCAAGAGTTGTTTGGGGAGTTGAGTAAACTAGATGTAAATAAAGCTGTGGGATTTGATAATATATCACCGCGTATTCTGAAGGAATGTGCCAGAGAGATGACACCAGTCTTGACATATTTTTTTAATACGAGTCTTGCACACTTGGTCAAGTCCCTAAAGAGTGGAGGGAGGGCAAGATTGTGCCACTTTATAAAGGAGGTGATCGAACTCAAGCATCAAACTATAGGCCTATCTGTGTGTCAGGTGTTGTGGTTAAGTTGTTGGATCCAGAGAACTAGGATCCAGATTTGGGTTGACAACAATGGTATAATCTTTGATGGACAGCATGGATTTACTAAAGGGAGGTCATGTTGTAGTAATATACTTACTTATTACAATAAAGTGAATGCTTCCTTGGACAGAGGAGAAGGATACACAGTAATATACTTGGATTTCGCAAAAGCTTTTTTTTGATAGAGTACCTCATGATAAGTTGACAGTCAAACTAGAGCAGATGGGGTTGGATATTAGATTAGTGCATTGGATTGGAGACTGGCTATCTGATAGGTATCAACAAGTTGTGTATGGGGGTGCAATATCCAGGAAAAGGAAAGTCACTAGTGGAGTGCCTCAGGGGTCTGTTTTAGGGCCATTACTATTTAACTTGTATGTTAATGATATTGGTGAAGATTTGGATGGAGATATTCAGTTGTTTCCAGATGATGCAAAGTTGGGACGAACCATAAAGTGTAGTGAAGACGTTGTGGCCTTGCAAGAAGACTTGAATAAATTGAGTGATTGGGCAAGCAAATGGGGATGTGAATTCAATGTTGCAAAATGTAAGGTTTTAAAATTTGGAAAACAAAGATGGGATGCAGAATTTATGCTTGGTGAGAATATATTGTTAGAAGTAGAGGAAATAAGAGATCTGGGGGTGATAGTGGATAAGGATCTAAAATTTAGTGGACACATTGCCAAAATTGTGTAGACAACACAAAGACTTCTGGGAATGATGCAGAGGACACTGACGTGTAGAAGTAGGGAGATTCTTGTTCCATTGTATAAGGCTTTGATTAGGCCACACATGGACTATTGTGCCCAGATTTGGTCACCTGGTTTTCAGAAGGATGAAGAGATATTGGAAAGGGTCCAAAGGCGACTGACTAAGGTAGTTTCTGACCTCTGGAATGTCGAGTATGAGGAAAGATTGAAAAGATGTAATTTGCAGAGTCTAGTGGAGAGAAGGAAGAGGGGAGATATGATAGAGACCTACAAGTTGGTAAGGGGTTGTTATAAGATCAATGGTGGAGAAGTTCTAGTTCTACAGAGAATAGATCAGGGGAGAACCAGAGGTCATCCCTGGAAACTGTATAAAGAGGGTGTGAGTAGGGAAGTGAGAGGCAGATTTTTTTCGTGCAGAGTTGTGTGATTGGAATGCCTTGCCTGAGAGTGTGGTGTCTGCAAGGAGTGTGAATGTGTTTAAGACACAGTATGATGAGATGTGTGTGAGATAAAAGGACCTCCTAGATGAGTCTTTGACTCCATGAGGTCTTGTTTAGTAATAATAATAATTATTATTATTATTATCATTATTATGTGAACACCTCCAGGGAGTCCAAAGACTTATCGAGGGAGACTATGCCAACAGCATCGAATGATTGATCCCTTCGAACTACTCACAGTGCTCAAACTTGCCTAACTTTTTTTTTCTTGAGCCATTAGTAGCAGAGGCTCTACCAATCGACCAACCTTTGCTGGCTAAAAAAAAAAAAAAAAAAACTCAAAAAAAAAAAAAAAAAGAAAAAGGAAGATCACTAGCAGAGTACTGTCACTCAATAGACTGTGTGAATGGACAAGTGAGTGTACCTCTTATTTTAATGTTGCAAAACCTTGAAATTTTGCAGGCAAGGTTGGGATGCAGAGTATACAATTAAAAGGGAAATTTCAAGGAGGTGGAAGAGATGACAGATCCAGGAGTGACAGAGACATGAAGGTTAGAGATCACACTGCTTAAATTTTAAGAGCATTGCAATTAATTATGGCTATAATGATGACAATGACATGCAGAAGTGAAGAGGTTATGGTTTTCTTGTATGAGGAATTGATCAGGCCACATATGGACTATGGGGGTTGTTTGAAAAGTCTAGTGAATTTCCAATAGACGTTGACACAATTCATTCATTCATGCGAGTGTCAGCACATATCATCTTTTTCATGACCCCTGGCAAAATTTTAGCCATGTTTGATGCGTAGTTCTCGTTTGGCAAACATTTAAAATGATCGTGTTCGCATTTTTCACAAAAATGGAGAAAAACGAGTTTTGTGCAGTGATAAAACACTTTTATTTGAAGAAGTGGGTAGCCGTGCAGATCAAAGCCGAGTTAGTCATGGGGACTCTGCACCAACATTAAAGACTATTTATTTTTGGATAAATGAGTTTAAACGTAGTCGTAAGTCCATCAAAGATGAAGTGCGCTCCAGATGCCTGACTGCCACAAAGGAAATGACTGACAATATCCATGGTATCATCAGGGAAGACTGCCAAGTGAAAGTGCGTGAGATTGCTGAGACTGTAGGCATCTCAACTGAACAGGTGTATAATATCCTGCACAAAAAATTGCACATGAAAAAGCTGTGTGTGCAGTAGGTGTCGCAATTGTTGACTGTCGATCAAAATCAGATGCGAAAGACATTTCGACACAGTGTTTAGCGATGTTTAATCGCAATTTGCAGGATTCCCAAGGAATTATCATGATAAACTATTTAGAAAAGGGTAAGACAATAACAGAAGTCTTAATTGTTATCCCCTTCAACATACTCCCCTCCTCTATCTATACACCGTTGCATACGAATTTTCCATTGTTGGAAGCAGTGCTGCAAGTTATCAGGTGTTATCTGCTTCAGTAGCGCTGCCGTTTTCTCCTTTACCTCATCCACTGACTGAAAATGGGTGCTCTTCAATGTGGATTTCAACTTTGGAAAAAGGTAAATTCTCATGGAGCTAAATCTGGCTAGTAAGGTGGATGGTCAAACACCGGGATATTCTTATCAGCCAGATACTGCTTTACAGACAGTACATTGTGAGCTGGAGCATTGTCCTGATGGAGAATGCAAGCGCTGTTCTTTCACAGAACGGGTCTCTTCTTCCTCACTTGTTCTCTTAGCTTGGTCAGAACCTCAAGGTAATAATGTTGGTTAACTGTCTGACCCTCTGGTACCCATTCAACCATTACCATGCCATTGATATAAAAAAAAAACCGATCAACATTGCCTTCAGTTTTAACTTGTTCATTCTTGCTTTTTTCATTCTTGGTGACATGGGAATTTTCCAGTGCATCAATTGTCTCTTTGTTTCTGGATCATACTGGAAAATCCACGTCTCATCACATGTGATGATCTTCTCCTGTAAGTCTGGCTCTGCTGTCAGCAGGACAAAATGGAGAAAACAGCAGCATTACTGAAGTAGATAACACCTGATGACTTGTAGCACTGCTTCCAACAATGGAAAATTCATATGCAACAGTGTATAGATAAAGGAGGGGGAGTATGTTAAAGGGGATAACAATTAAGTTCTACAATTGTAATAATAAACCACATTTTTGCAACCAGTCTTGTTATTTAATAGCCACACCTTGTATGTGGTAAACGGTGATAAAGATGATTAGACAAGGGCAGGTGTGTTGGGAAAATCACAACCAACAAGTGGCTTGGATAGGACTGATTATACACCTAAAAATGAACTGTTGTGTTTATTTACAAATGCCAGAAGCATCAGAAATAAGGGAAATAAAATGATTCACTGATTGCATTTATTTGTCCCAAAATCATCGGAATAAGTGAACATGGTTGAATGAATGATATCCTAACAGGAATGGAAGGATAGTATTTTTCACGAAAACAGAAAGGACAAAAAGGCAGGATGAGTACTGCTAATGAGAGAAAGGAATTATGTCCACATAAGGCAGACATGAAAGAGGGAAATAGTGGCAAAGATTATGAGGCAGTGTGTGTTAAGAGGAGGTTGACAGGAAGACATATTCAGTTCAATGTTGCTAAAGGCCAGGGAATGTGTAGGGTGGTGATGAAGAAATGTATAAACAACATGGATTTGTGAACAAAGGAAGAGTAATTATTATGGGCAATTTTCATTATGGCAGTATAGATTAGAATGAAGATACAGCATTTGGGCATAAGGAAAATGAATTTCTCAAGTTCTTGAGAGATAACTATCTCAAGCATGTAAAGGAGGGAATGTGAGGATCGACAGTTTTAGATCTGAACGCCACTCACAAAAGATATAATTGTGAGTGGGGTTTTGCACATTCCTCCAGTTGGTGAGCTTAATCGCCTGGGTTGTGGCTAACAATATGTAAACTTCTGTGAGGAAAGGATACATATGGAAGTACAAAGCTGGTGATTATGACAAGCTTAGGAGACAGCTTGGAGCTATTACATGGAATGAGGAGTTTAGTGGTAAGGAAATAAATGCTGCTTGGGAAATGACAAAGAAACACATAACAGCATCAATGTATGAATGTATTCTGAAGGTCAAAAGGCTGAATAAGGTAAATGTAAAAGAGAAGAATAAAGGGGTTCTACCATGAAGTTCTGGAAGAAGAAGAAGGCAGTACAAGATGAATGATGGTAATAATCAGTTACATGAAAAGTATAAAGAATAAGCCAGGAAAGTGACTCAGTTAGTAAGGACAACAAAAGTACAGTATAAGCAGAAATTGGCAAATCAGGTGAAGAAAATCCCTAGAGCATTTTTTTTTTAGATATATGGCAAGTAGAAGAAAGAATAATTATGATAAAATTATGTTAATGGATGAAAATGATAGAATGGTAACTGCTGCAGAAGACAGTGTTAGTGTATTCAGTGATCAATTTATCAGGGTGTTTCATCCTCATCAGGGTGGAGTCAACATAGGACAGGATGGCTTAATTGTGAGTGAGCAGGAGGTATTTGAGTAAATAAATGATAGGATTTGATGGCACATCAACACACATCTTAAGGGAAAGTTCGAAGCATATGACATGCCTGTTTAATAAGAGTCTCACAACAGTACATGTTCCAAGGAAGTGAAAGAAGGTCAAATTGTTCCACTGCATAAAGGTGGTGATAAGGATGGGGCTACAAATTATAGGCCAATTTTTATAAGGTTCTGGAGATGTGGTAAAGGTACTAGAGATATTGGTGAGAAGTAAGATTCAGAAATGGGTAGATAACAGCAGTATTCTCTGTGGTTATCAGCATGGGTTTGTTAAAGGGAGATCATGTTTTACTAACTTCCTTTTATACTATAACAAGATGACAAATGTCTTGAACAAAGGAGATGCATATATACAGTGGTATACTTGGATTTTGCAAAAGCATTTGATAGACTGGCACATGACAAGCTGTTAAATAAATTGAAATGAATGAGACTGGATAATAGGCTTCTGAGTTGGATGAGTGACTGGCTATCTGATAGATATCAGAATGTTGTATATGGGGGTGCAGTATCTCTAAAGAGGTCCACTAGTAGTGAGCGGCAGGGGTCAGAGTTTTGGGACCACTGTTGTTCAATTTGTATATTAATGATATTGAGATGGGTTTAACTAGTTATATGCAGCTGTTTGCAGATGATGAAAATTTGGGGGAAAGCAATGCAGAGTGAAGCAGATGTTGTGGCCTTACAGGAGAACTTGAACACATTGAATGAATAGACAGATAAGTGGAACTACCAGTTCAATGTTGCAAAGGTAAGGTTTTGAAATTTGGTAAGCAGTAAGGGGATGCAAAGTATATGGGGAAACTTTAAAGCAGGTAGGGGAGATGAGAGATGTGGGAGTGGTTGTAGATAAAAACCTGAAATTCAGGGACACACTGCACAAGTTGTGAAGAAATCACATCAGATAATGGCAATGATGCAGAGGACCCTGAAGCTGCCCTTGATCAGGCCTTATATGTATTATTGTGCACAGATTTGGTTGCCGGGTTTTCATCATGATGAGGATATGTTAGAAAGAGTCCAGAGAATATTCACAAAGGTGGTCAGTGATCTTTGGGATGTGGAATACAAGGACAGATTGAGAAAATGTAAATAGCAAAACCTCATAAATAGGAGGAGGGGGGGGAGGATATGACTAAGACATATAAGCTAGTCAGTGATTGTTATCAGGGTGACTGGTGAGTGGAATGCATTGCCTGAGCATGTTGTGAATGTATACACAATGAATCAGTTTAAGGCACGGTTGGATGAGCTTCGTTTGCGATGGTGTGTATCTCCTACAATGAGTCTCTCACTCCATGCAGGTCAGATATTAATAATAATAATAATAATAATAATAATAATAACAAAAATAGCTTTTAAAACCACACAAACAAGTTAATGAACATTAAGCAGACAAACACTCAAATATAATAATCCAGAAAAAATAGATCAATTTTGACTAATTATATTAAAAAATCTTACAGCTTCAAAAAACTTGACTTGTAGCTCAGTCAATATGCAACCATGAAAAGTAAATCAGAGAGAAATTGATTATGTGTTGAGAAAAGGCAAGTCTCGCAAAATCTTCTAGATTCACTTCAAATAAGATAAGATGATTACTTTAGAAGAGTGTGACAAAATCCTTTTTTTGTGTGTGGTAATGATTAAGGATGCTAGTGATGCTGTAAAGGTGCAAAGAGGAAAGCGAAAGAGGTAATTATCTTGGCTAGTACAAACATATGCCAAGTGACAATTGTAGTATATGATAAAATATGAAAAGTTGTTGTATGTTATTATTTTATTATTAGCAACATTAGATCTCCATAGAGTCAAATGATTCTTTGTAGGAGATTCATACTCTCATGTAAAAGAGGTTATACGAGGTGGTATCAAAAGGTTTTGAAACTAGGTTTGTAACACGCCAACAGATGGCAACACAAGGCTGTACGCACAGTCACAGGAGCACCTACCTTCATAAGTCAGTGTGCCAAAAGACATCATCCTGTGTACATCGGGAGCTGTGCAACTGATGCTATTCTGACCACCTGCATTACCACATCTGCGATTTCATCAAGGACAGCAAGTTAGAACAAAGAGCAAACGTGAAATTCACGTTTGAAAAAACGTGAAATTCGAGGATCATTATTACCGGTGACGAAACTTGGGTGTATGGGTACAACCCTGAGACAAAGCAGCAGTCTTCACAGTGGAAAGCCCATCATCGCCACAACCGAAAAAGGCGACGCAGGTCCGCAGCTCAACCAAGTGCATCGAGAATTCGTCCCCACTGACCAGAACACCAGGTTTTAAGGCATCTGAGGGAGGACATTCGGTGAAAGCGACCAGATCTGTGATACTCAAAAAACTGGATGCTCCACGACGACAATGCACCCTGTCACCGAGCTCTCACACATGAGTTTCTCGCTAGAAACAACATGATCTCACTTCCACACCCACCCTACTCACCAGATTTGGCTCCTGCAGACTTCACCTTCTTCCCAAAGATGAAGATCCAGCTCAAAGGTCACCGTTTTGACACCATTGTGGAGATCCAGCGTGAATCGCAGAAGATGCTTGACATGCTTCGAAAAGAAGACTTCCAGGACACATTCCAGAAGTGACAAAAACGCTGGGAGCTATGTATTGATATACAAGGGGACTATTTTGAAGATGATAGTGTGTAAACATAGATAAATAAAGTAATTTCTCGTAAACAGAGCTAGTCCCGAAACTTTTTGATACCACCTCGTACATACAAGATTCATTTCCATCACCTGAAAAACCACACCTACTTTTCCTAAATGAAACCCAAATTTCAGTTTCTTGAAGTGCTTAGTATTTAACCTATTATACACTATTTTTTCATCTTCTTCTGAAAGGCATTATTTGTATGCACAGTTCACATGTTTACCAATGTGCACCAAATAATCCTAGCTTCTCTCCAAAGAATGTTGATCTTCTTGCTAGTAACCTTTCAAGGTGCAATGTAGATGTATAAAGAATTCATACAGAAAGACTTACATCATTATCATTATTGATATGAGCAGTGTGTGTGTGTGTGTGTGTCCAGAGAGAAAGCTGTCCAGTTATAGATTTCAGAAGATCATATGATGGGAGTTTAGTAAGCTTTGTATTGATAATATCACTGATCATTACGTACAATGTAGATAATGATCGTTATGTAGGCAATTAATCATAATCTACTGTTAATAGTTTGTCTCATTGAAACAACCCTCACTTTAGTCATTTTCATATGCATATCTGACATTATAACAATGCCAGACAATATCTTTTGTGATTTCAATTCATTTCCTTGGGTGAATTATTGTTTTCATCCTGCAGATTCAAACATTTAGTTTAATTTATTCACTGAAACAATTCTTATTAGGACAGAACCAAATTTCCCATTCAGTTTAAATTCTTTGCCCTTGTCTAAACCTTGGTTCTCTAAGAAGTATGCAAGACTGTACAAAAGAAAAATCAAGAAATTTTCAAAATACACATTCAACATTCAATGCAGAATTGAGCAAATTATTGTTAATAAGGCTATGGGACTTGATATATCACCACATGTTTTGAGGAAATGTGTCACGGAGTGGACATCTGCCTTGACATACTTGTTTAATATGAGTCTTACACTCAGTGAAGTTCATAAAGAGTGGAAATAAGGCAAACTTGTACTGGTTCATAAGGGAGGTGACAAAACTCAAGTTTCAAATTATAGGCTAATTTGTATGTCAGGTGTTGTACTTAAAGTGTGGTGAAGGTGAGAACCACGATACAGAATTGGGTTGACAACAGTGGTATTCTCTTTGATGAACAGCATGGATCAGCTAAAGGAAGATCATATTTTAGTAATCTGTTTACAATGTGACAGGTGCATTGAACAAGGGAAATGGATACAGAATAGTATACTTAGATGTTACAAAGACTTTCAATACAATGCCACTTGATAAGTGGATAGTTAAACCTCAAACTAGAATGGATGCGGTTGGATATTAGATTAGTGCATTGGATTGGAGACGGCTCTCTGATAGGTATCAGCAAGTTTTTTTATGTGTGAGCAATATCCCAAAAGAGGAAATTCACTAGTAGTGTGTCTCAAGGATCTTCTTTTTGGGGTACAACTTTTTTTTAATCTGTATATTAATGATACTGAGTAAGGTTTGAATGGGGTGGTAGAGGTGATTTGGTTTTACAAGAGGACTTGAAGAGACTGAATGAATGGGCCACAGGAATAGAGTTCCCATTTCGATTGGGATCGAAATTAAGAAAACACATTTCTGCAACTGTGAGGACAACACAACCAATTCTGGAAATGATGCACAGGACACTGACTTCTAGATGTATGTAGATTCTCTTGGCTTTCAAAAGAAAGAAGAGATATTGGAAACGATCCAACTGCAATAGACTTAAGTGGTTTCTGGAATTTTGAGTATGAAGAAAGGTTGAGAAGATGCAATTTACACAGTCTTGTGGATAGGTGGAGGAGAAGGAGGAGGAGAAGCAGGAGTGATATGATAGAGACATATAAGTTCATAAGGGTTCTTATCAAATTAATGTTGCAGAGATTTTTCATAAAATGTTGGAAGAGGGGTAAAGAAGAAGAGGTCATCAGTGGAAGATGTATAAGAAGGTCATAAGCAAAGGCATGAGAAGCAGTTTTTTTTTTTGCATGGAGAGTGGTGAATGATTGAAATGTACTTCCTGAGATTATGGTGTCTGCGAAGAATGTGAATATATTATATTTAAGACATGGTAGATGAGCTGTGTATGACAGAGGGAACTTCCATGATGAGTCTCTGACTCCATGCAGGGAGATAATAATAATAATTAATAATAGTAATAAAAAAATAATAATAAATTAATAAATGATATAAGAATTCAGAGAGGAACTCTTACATCACTTTTACTCTTACTCAATGGTGATTCAGAACATCATAACCAGAAACATAATAATAGAGCTAAACTTGGTAAAGAACAGAAAAATCAATTAATAATATACATGGAATACATGAAAATAAATTTATTACTTCAATTGGAAAAAAAAAAAAGAAACTAGTATCAAGAAAATATTTATTTAAAATGTTTATTTATGTTTTATAAATAAATACTTTACTAGAATGGAAAGAAGAAGAATGAAAAATAACATATATATTATATATAAAACAGCAGGGAAAAAGTCTGAGAGAAAAAAACGTACAAGAAAACAAAGAACACAAATATATGGAATGATGAAATCAGGAATATAACTAAAGATAAAAAAACAACATAAATTAAATGGCTAACCACAGGAAAACTGAAAGACAAAATAAAATATAAGAGGAAAGAACAACAAGAACATTTCATAGAAAACTTTTTATTATTATTAATCAGGCTTAAAGGACCTCCCACAATAAGTCAAAAGACTTATTGTGGGAGGTCCTTTCTAAGAACATAAAGTCTGTCAAGATTCATCGAGGAGAGATCCCCCCCCCCCCTAAGAAACACAAAGTCTATCATACCACTCCTTAAATGCATTGACCATTCTCACTCTCACCACTCCATCAGGCAATGCATTCCACGGTTCACCTACCCTCCATGCAAAGAAACCACTCCTCACCCTCTTTCTCACAGTTTCCTTTTGTAACTTCCAGGGATGGCCCCTTGTTATGCCTCCTTCCCTCTGTTCAACCAAGCGAAAGAACTCCCCAGTGTCAACCCTGTAAAAACCACTCAGCAGTTTAAAGTCTCAATCATGTCACCACTCCTTCTATTCAGCAAACTCTGCAGTCCACATTCCCTCAGCCAATCCTCATAACCATCCTTGTACAGTCCTGAAACCATCTTTGTCATCCCCAGGATTTGAAGGGAATAAATTAACTCCTTTCCACAGTTAATTTATTCCCTTCAGATCCTGGGGACCAAATCTGAGAACAATAGTCCAAGTGTGGTCTGATCAGGGTCTTATACAATGGAATGATGACTCTTATCTCTGCACATCAGTGTCATTCTCAGTATTGCAGCAATCCTCTGTGTTACCTTCACCACCATTGCAATATGTCCCCTGAATTTCAGGTTTCTATCAATCATCAACACCCAAATCTCTTGTCTCCTCTACTTCCTCTAGTACAACTCCTCCAATAGAGTGTGAAGTGTCCCATCGATGTGATCCCAAACTTCAAGACCTTACATTTTGCTGCACTAAACCAATAGACATCCCCATTCATTTGCCCATATGTCTAGTTTATTCAAATCCTCTTGCAGGATTACCACATCTGCACTATCACTAATAACCTTTCCCAGCTTCACATCATCTGCAAACAACTAAATATCCCCCTACAATCCATTGACAATGTCACTGATATAAAGATTAAACAATATAAGTCTCTGTACTGAGCCCTGCGGGACCCCACTTGTAACCTTCTGCCTCCTTGAAACTGTCCCCACTATACACAACTCTCTCTGATACCTATTGGACAGCCGATCCTGAATCAAGTTGACCAACCTGACATCCATACCCATGTGCCGCAACTTAAATATCAGCTTATCATGTGGCACCCTGTCAAATACCTTCACTAAATCCAAGAAAATGGCAGTAAATGCCTTTCCTCATCAACTGCTCTTGTAACTTTATTATAAGAGGCTAGCATCTTACTAAAACAAGAGCACCCCCCTTAAAAAATCCATGTTGACTCTCACAGATAACATTACCTTCATCTACCCACTGCTGTATATGGTCCCTCACTCATTTCTCCAAGATCTTAACAACTACTGATAACACACAAACTAGTCTATAATTAGACACTTCCAGTCTGCTACCACCCTTATGCAATGGCACTATCTTTCCTTCCTTTCATTCCCTGGGCACCTTTCCTGTAGCCAGACACCTTTCGTGTTTCCATTGAAAAGCCAGGTCAAAGGAGCTGTCAGTTTTTTAGCACATTCTCTCAAAAATCATAGTGAAATACCATCCAGTTCCACAGCTTTACTGACATCCAGAGTACCCAGTAATTGGAACACACTTGCCTTCTGCACCTCTAAACCTGCCCTATCCCTCTAGTATTAAAATTTACTCCTCCAGGATGAAATACACCAATAAAGTGTTCATTGAACAATTCCACTATGCCCTCTGCATCAGTCACATTATTCCCATGTTTATCCCACAATGCCATTCTTCCACAATCATTTCTCCTTCTACTAGCCACATAGCTAAAAAAATTTCCTAGGATTTTCTTTGGATCTTAAGGCCAATCGCTTCTCAATTCCAGTTTTACCTTCCTTGGTCACTTCCATAGTCACTCTCTCCTGGCCTGTGTATTATATTCTTCATGCATCTGCTCTTCACCTGTCTCTCTATATCTCTTCTATAGCCTATTTTTCACATGCAGTTCCTGTTTAATATTGTTTGTCATCCAATTTACACCAAATTGTGTCCTCTTCTTCACTTGTGGAATACAGCTTACTATTGCTGCTAACAAATGTTTCTTCACAATTTCCCATGCACTAATGTAAATCCTGGCCTTCCAATTCCTCCCTCCAAGAAACTTCTCCAAGTTGATATCTAAGACTATTATAATCACCTGCCTTATAATTCCACATACGTTCCCGTCTCTTTGATACTCCTGCATATCTATTCATCTTCAAGTCAAAACCACATGGTCACTCTCTCCAATTGGTGGGAGAGATGTCATCTCAGTTATTATCAACTCTTCTGATGCTATAACCAAATCCAAGACTCTTGAACTTCTTGTTCTCTCTATTACATGTTGCCTAAGACATTTGTCCCTCAAGAATTCTAGAAATTTCATTCCCTTATTGCTACATGCATCTTCCTCTCCACAATTTATACTGCTGTAGTTAAAATCTCCCATAACAATCATTCTTCTTGCACTTACCAAGCTCAACTGTCTGAACATCTGCTGGTCTCCACCCTCTGTACTCCTTGGTTCGTAAGCAACAATCCACTAAATATCCTGTCTTGCCCACCTCTACCTCACATCATATGCTTTCAAACTCATTAGTGTCACTGCCTTCCAAAAGTCTCCACTCTTAGAGAACATAAGTCGTCACTTATCATATGCAGTACTCCACCACTATGCTTTCCCTTCCTACCCTGCTACCTCTATTCATGTTATTATATCCTCTTTTGTCAGCCACATCTCAGTGATCCCAATAATCTTTGGCCAGGCTGATGTTATCAGTGTCACCAATTCCTTTCCTTTATTCCGGATACTCCTGGCATTAGTATAAAGCATAAAAATGCCACTGTTTCTATACCTAGCATTGTCCTCTCTAGACTCCACTGGGCTCAGAGTTACCTGATGTTATCCCAAGCACCCATTCCCACAAGAGGCAACCACTGCTACCATCCACCCTGGGTATTCTAGTTTCCCTGCATTGACATACCGACTCGTTCAGAAAACAGCAATCTCTCCAGATGCCTACGTCCTTCCTCATTCAAATGTATGCGGTCTCTCGCATACAATTCCTTTCTGTCCTCAAATGCACTCCATGCATTCACATAAAACTTCAACAAGAAAACTTCATAGAAAAATTTGGGATAACTATATTAGTAAATTAGAAAACAAATATGAGTATATAGACCACAACTCTATAAAACTATAAAATTCATATAGATACTTTTTTTTTCTCTTACTTCTTTTGTAAATATACAATGGATGAAGAAACTCAGGTGTATGATGAGAAGGTACTGGAATTGTTTGCTTAAACTGAAGAAGAATTCAGCAACAAGAACTGATGAGATAACAGATACTAAAAGAGAAAGAGTGTTCATCTCAATTCTGTGGTTTTGACCTAGGTCAAAATACAGAACTAAATGGGAAGTGCATATAGAATGAATGATATATGGAAAAGACCCAATAAGTAACAGATGAATTATAAATCAAAAACAGGCCATCTGACAGATTTGTGACAGAAGAAAGAAAATAAAATTTAATACTATCTTACTTGCAAAAAAACTTTTTTTCCAGTCTTATTTTTGATAACACCCAAATCAGCAGATAAAATGATTTTTTTTTTTGAATAACACAAACCTTATCTTTTTTTTGGTATAAACATTATTATTATTATTATTATTATTATTATTATTATTATTATTATTATTATTAACATCAAACCTCCAAGGATTCAAAAGACTCATTGCAGGCAGTCCATACTTTCATACAAAAAGATCATGAAAATTTGGCTTTAAACCCATTCACAATTTGCACACTCCCCACTCTGACAGTGCTAAGACTTAAATGCTTGGAGAAACTCATGTTAGAAGCTTAATGGAGTAAAACAGCAATGAGAAAGGATTAAAATATTATTTAATTCTTCCTATATTTCATCAGGGAGTACAATATGAGACTTGTAACACATACACAAAGGACACAAAATAAGTGAAACACATGGACGAAAGACTAGAGTCCTAACTAGGTGGGCTTCCCTCTGTGGGCACCTGTTGGTGGCCTAGGATATAAACTGGGATCTCAAAGTATTAGTATTATACTGGCCTGGTTGGCCAAGTGGTTAGTGTATCCACTCTCCAGCCGTGGGCATGGATGTTTGTGATTGTCTGTGAAAATGCTAGTGTTGATAGTGGGTGATAGATGGTGTTGGTGTAGTTGCAGTTCGCTGCAGTTGGTTGGGTGAGTGGTGGAGACTGAGTTGTAGAGTAGGTGTCCTCCCTCGATAAGTCTCTGGACTCCCTGGAGGTGTCATGTAATAATAATAATAATAATAATAATAATAATAATAATTAGTGTTCCCATATTTTGGGAAGTTTTATAAAACCATATATTTATATAAATTAAGCTCATTTCTGAAAGCAGCTGCAGATTCCAAAAGTAGCCTTTCTCTTCTGAATTTACTGTGATGGAGCATGGTAGTCTTTTTTTTTAACTGAGTCAACTTACCAGTTGACTCAGTTAAAAAAATCCTGTGTACCACTAACTTTGAGGCTATGTGGTATGAAGCATAGGCTAACAGGACGAAATACATAGCAGGATGTTGCCACAAACCTGGAAGTTCAGATGTTGGGGAAGAAGAAATGCATCATCATATTATCCTGAGGAGTACTTAACGACTAATTATTATCGGTGACATAAATTATATGAATATTAATTAGGTAGCAGCAAAAAAAAAAAAAAACATAACAGTGAAGAAGAATTTATTGAGCTGTTGTGTGAAAGAAGCAACTCAAGGAAAAAGTGCTAGATTTAATCATAACATCAGAAAGTGTATCAGTTAAGGATGTGATTGTTTTGCCATCAACTGGTAACAGTGATCATGCTATACCAACCTGGGCAGTAATCATGTATATGAATGTTCTAGTCAGGATGTTACATGCTGAGTCGTTATAAGAGGACGTTATATGACAAACTCAAAAGATGCTATTTTTGGTTACATGGTATAAACAGTCGGATGGAAATGATATCAGAAGTGCATGAAAAGTTTTGTAACCATGTGCAAATGATGTAGTATCTGAATATATCACTAGAGTTTGAAGAACAAATAGAATGGGAGTGAAATAAATGTGCAATCTCATGAAATATATAAAGCTCAGGCCAGAAAAGGCCTGAGCTTTATTGTATTTGCGAGTATTGTATGGAAAGCTAGGAGTATGAAAAGGAAAGAAACTGATATAGACTAAAGGCAACCAAAAATGTTTTTCATTATTCTGAAAGTAAAGGAAAGAATGAAAACAGAAGAATAATTTTACTGAATGCAGATGGTACCCTCATAAGAAGCAGATGAGGTGGTTTGATTCAAATAACAAGTGCTCACATCAACAACATCTATCAACTTGGTGTATGTAACATAGTGTACAGTGCTACCACTACATTGGATGAAGAGAAAGAGGTGCATGAAAATGAGATTCTAGATCTGTTGCATAACATGGATAAGAATTCAGCAATTGGGATAAATGGGATACCAGCATGTCTACTAAAGGAGGTTCAGCCGAACTAGCTAGGCTCTTGACATCTTTATAGAATTTGAGTCTTAGCTCAGTACAGATCTCACAGGTATGGAAAGAATGTATAATAATCCCGTTCCACAAGGGCAATAGTATCTCTGGAGTAATTGTAAAGATTTTAGAAAAGTTGATAAGAACTCATATACAGAAATGGGTGGATAAATAAGCCATACTCTACAAAGAACAGCATTGTTTACTAAAGAGAGATCAGTACAAAGCATTTTGTTCATATTTTATAATAATGTAATGGCTGAGCAGGATAAAGATAATGGCCATGCTATGATACTGTTGCACATTGCTAAGACATTTGATATGATACCAACATGAAAGGCAGCTGAATAAAATAGAGAATATGAGATTGGAGAAAATGTGTCGCGAGATTCAGAAGTTGAATTGGATTGGATGAGGCAAGAAATGAAATGGATGCAGAATGAAATTAAGAGAATTCAGGTCAAAACTATTAAAATAAATCATGATGGCATGAAAGAGTTAACGAAAGATGAGCGAGTGGTGCTATATGGTGACTCTATTATTAAAGGTGTGCCAGAGGATACAATGCACAAGGTATGTTTTCCAGGCGGTAAAATGAGTAGAGCGATTGAGGCATTGGATATGAGGCGGGAGCAAGCAAAAGAGTTGAGTATTAATTACTACAAATGATTAGAGAGAGAGAGAACAAAGAGCATGTCGACATGTATATCAGGAGGCTGCTTGGAAGGATAAAAGAGAATAGTGTGACAGGAAGGGTAGTCAGTGTGTTGCCTAGGTATGACTGTGGTGAAATGAGGCGGAGAGCAAGGATTATGAATGATATGCTGGCTGAAATGTGTGAGGAGATGGGAGTACAGTTTGTTAATGTGTGGAATGAGTTTGAGGGACGAAGTGAGCTGTATGGGAGCGATGGACTGCATTTGACTGGTTATGGTGTGAGTTGCTTGGAGAGACTGCTGCTGGATGGTAGAGAAGTGAATAGAGAGAATGAATCAGATCGAAAGGGGAGTGATGTGGAAGAGCAGGAGAGTAAGACGGGAGAAATTGAAGAAGTGGATATGAATGGGGAAGTGAGAGGTATGAGTATAGAAAATGAGAGAATGGGTGTGCAAGAGGAGCAGGGAAACAGGGAGGCTCAAGGTGGACAGGGATACACAGCGTGAGAAAGTTGGATGCTCCAAGAGGAGGTGAGAGCATGTGTAGGCAGGAAAGGAATGGGATGACCAGGGATCAAGAGAAAACAGTTGGAATTGAAAAAGGTTCTAAACTGAAGAAGCAGAAAGCGAAAAGGTCCCAGTCTAGCATGGAGAGATCACATCGAGTGAGTGGTATCAGTGGAACTAGCTGTAGATCCAGAAATGAGTTGTTGTGTTTGAATACCAGTGCTAGAAGTATAAGAAACAAGGCAGATGAAATGGTTGCACTAATTGCGTCTGTTTACCCAAAGATTGTCAGAAAAGTGGACATGGTTCGAAGAGGATGACATCCTGACAGCAATAGAGATGGAAGGGTATGATGTGTTTCGTGAGGATAGAGGGGGTAAAAAGGGAGGGGGGGAGTGCTATTGATGATAGAGAAAGAATTATGTCCATACAAAGTAGAGATGCAAGATGGAAATAGTGCCACTGGTTTTGAGGCGGTATGGTGCGAGATAGAGGTGAATAGAATCAAATACTTGGTGGGATGTTGTTATAGACCAGGTAATGTCGATGGTGGTGATAGGGAAATGTATAGTCAAATTAGCCAAGCAAATAAGAAAAGGGTGATCATTATGGGTGATTTTAATTATGGCAATATAGACTGGAATGATGAGATAGCAAATGGAAGTAAAGAAAATGAGTTTCTTGAGTTTTTGAGGGATAACTACCTCAGACAGTATGTAACAGAGGTCACACAAGGATTGAGGGTCTTGGATTTGGTCATCTCATCACAGGATGTAATTATAAATGAGGTGTCAAATCATCCACCAATTGGTGAGAGTGATCATGAGGTGATTACCTGGGTGGTTGACAGCAGTGCAACGAATCCTGTGAGAAAAGGGTATATGTGGAACTAGAGGGGGGGGGTGATTATGAAAAGCTCAGGAGACAGCTTGCGGGTGCAGCGTGGAATGAGGAGTTAGCTGGAAAAGAGATCAATGCAGCTTGGGGGATTTTCAAAAACTATCTAGTAGATGCAATGTCTAAATGTATTCCAAGGGTGAGAAGGTTAAATAAGGTAGGTGTGGGATGGATGAATAAAGAGATTAAGCATGCGATACAGAGAAAAAGGACATTGTAGAGGCAGCATAAGAGAAGTGGAAATAACCAATTTTATTAGATCTACAAATACCAGGCAAAGAGGGTGACTTGGATGGTGAGAGTAGCTAAAGAGAAGTATGAACAGCAGTTAGCTAACGAAGCCAAAAAGAATCCTAGGGAGTTCTTTTGATATGTAGCCAGCAAAAAAAAGAATGATTATGGAAAGATGACATTGATTGGAGAAAATGGTATAAAGACAGCTGTTGCACAATGTGTGGTGGAGATACTTAATGAGCAGTTCATAAAGATCTTTCAATCTTGTGAAATCTCAATCTTGAGATTGAGAGCAGTTGATGATGGGGAGGTGAGACTGACTGTAAGTGAGCAAGAGGTGCTTGGGGAGTTGAGTAAACTGAATGTAAATAAGGCCGTGGGACTTGATAATATATCACCGCGTATTCTGAAGCAATGTGCCAGAGAGTTGACACCTGCTTTGACATATTTTTTTAATACGAGTCTTGCACTTGGTCAAGTTCCTAAGAAGTGGAAGGAGGGCAAGATTGTGCCACTTCATAAAGGAGGTGATCAAACTCAAGCATCAAACTATAGGCCTATCTGTGTGTCAGGTGTTGTGGTTAAGTAGTTGGAAAAGCTTGTGAGAACTAGGATCCAGAGTTGGGTTGACAACAATGGTATAATCTTTGATGGACAGCATGGATTTGCTAAAGGGTGGTCATGTTTTAGTAATCAATTTACTTATTACAATAAAGTGAATGCTTCCTTGGACAGAGGAGAAGGATACACAGTAATATACTTGGATTTCCCAAAAGCTTTTGATAGAGTACCTGATGATAAGTTGACAGTCAAACTAGAGTAGTTGGAATGGATATTAGATTAATGCATTGGATTGGAGACTGGCTATCTGATAGGTATCAACAAGTTGTGTATGGGGGGGGGGGGTGCAATATCCAGGAAAAGGAAAGTCACTAGTGGAATGCCTGAGGAGTCTGTTCTAGGCCCATTACTATTTAACTTGTATATTAATGATATTCGCGAAGATTTGGATGGAGATATTCAGTTGTTTGCAGATGATGCAAAGTTGGGATGAACCATAAAGAGTAGTGAAGATGTTGTGGCCTTGCAAGAAGACATGAATAAATTGAGCGATTGGGCACGGAAATGGGGATGTGAGTTCAATGTTGCAAAATGTAAGGTTTTAAAATTTGGAAAACAGAGATGGGATGCAGAATTTATGCTTGGTGAGAATATATTGTTGGAGGTAGAGGAAATAAGAGATCTGGGGGTGACAGTGGATAAGGATCTAAAATTTAGGGGACACATCGCCAAATTTGTGAATACAACTCGAAGGCTTCCGGGAATGATGCGGAGGACACTGACGTGTAGAAGTAGGAAGATTCTTGTTCCATTGTATAAGGCTTTGATTAGGCCACACATGGACTATTGTGCCCAGATTTGTTCACCGGGTTTTCAGAAGAATGAAGAGATGTTGGAAAGGGTCCAAAGGCAACTGACTAAGGTAGTTTCTGACCTCTGGAATGTTGAGTATGAGGAAAGATTGAGAAGATGTAATTTGCTGAGTCTGGTGGACAGGAGGAAGAGGGGAGATATGATTGAGACCTACAAGTTGATAAGGGGTTGTTATAAGATCAATGGTGGAGAAGTTCTACAGAGAATAGTGGGAGATCAGGGGAGAACCAGAGGTCATTCCTGGAAACTGTATAAAGAGGATGTGAGTAGGGTAGTGAGAGGCAGGTTTTTTCCGTGCCGAGTTGTGAATGATTGGAATGCCTTGCCTGAGAGTGTGGCGTCTACAAGGAGTTTGAGTGTGTTTAAGACACGGTATGATGAGATGTGTGTGTGTGTGTGTGTGTGTGTGTGTGTGTGTGTGTGTGTGTGTGTGTGTGTGTGTGTGTGTGTGTGTGTGTGTGTGTGTGTGATAAAAGGACCTTCCAGATGAGTCTTTGACTCCATGAGGTCTTGGGGTAATAATAATAATAATAATATAATCTATTATCTTGGTAAAGTGGGTCACTGACGAACAGGTGTCAGGAAGTATCACATAAGGGATGTAAATCTGCCAGATTTAAGGTGACCAGTGGTGTGCCCAGAGAGCAGTCCATGGATCACCTTTATTTAATCTATAAATCAATGATATTGGAAAGGGGCTGATAGAGATCTTCAATTTATTGCTGATGATGCAAAGATAAGCAAGGCAAGCAGGGATGCTAGTGTTATACAGCATTTATAGGGTGATTGAATAGGCTTGAAGTGTGGGCATACAATAATGGTTATCAATTCAATGTTAATAAGTATCAAGTTATGCACTTTCGCATGATGCGATATCCAACAGCATAATATATTGGTGGGATTATTCTTGGTATAACTAATGAGATAGAGATCTTAGAGTTGTGGCAGATAGAAAGTTGAAGTTCAAAGATCATATAACAAAAATTGCAAATACAACTCAGAGTATAATTGCAATGTTGAAACAAATAATGACAAGTAAGGATATCGAAATCATTTTGCCTCTTTACAAGGCCTTGCTATGACACACCTGGACTACTGAGTGCAGGTTTGGTCTCCTGGGTTCTAAAGAGATAAAGAAGGTGAAAAGGCTACAAAGAAGATATCAGGATTGTGGAATGTTGATTATGAGGATAGATTCAGAGAATGTGGACTGTAGACATTGGTAGATATAATAAGGAGGAGTGATATGACAGAAATTTTGGGAAGGTGATATGAGATATCAGTCGATACAATTTTTCATTATACTTGTATGAAAGGTGGGAGAGGTATCTGTAGACAATGAGGTATCTGTAGAAGTTAAGTTTGTGTGCAATTAAGAAAGAGATAAGAGCTAGTTTTTTCTTATAGAACTGTGAGTGAGTGGAACAGTTTGCCTGTTGAGGTAGTGATTGCATCTAGTGCAAATGTGTTTAAGAGAAGGTATGACCAGCTAGTATAGGTGATGTATAGCCTCCCTCAATGAGCCTTTTACTCCCTGTAGATCTAATAATAATAATATATTACACTTAGTTCACATAAAATAGTAATATTCTCCTTTGTGAGGGAAACTCACATTAAAAAATACTCACTACATTTGGTCACTTTATTCTATTCACTCACAAGTTTCCAAGTTAAAAACTTTCTTCTCACATTGTTTATATGTTCTTGCATGTTTTTTGCAATCTTTTTTTGTTTAAATCTGGTATAAAACTCTTGATAAATTATTCTAAATTACATCGCTCTTCCTCCACTTATCTTTCACCCCAAACCTCTGCAGATGGAATTCTTTCAATCTGTCTTCTCTGTACTCGTTCCACAATTTCCTAATTTCCATATAAATCAGGTGTCTATATTTGAGCACAAAGGACTATAAACTCTTCTATATGCCAACATCCCCCTAATCATTGCCATAATTCAGTGTCATCCTCATAATTCTCAAAATTGAGCCTCTGCATTTCAGGATTTTGCCTAACATCATCCTCTAGTCCCTTGTCTCCACCTCTAATATATCACCATCAAATAGATATACAGCATCAAACCTTTACTTCAAATGTTTCAGAACTTTGAATTTTGGCATCACTCATCAATCTAAACAGTTTATTCATATCCTCCTGGAGACCCATATTAGCTTTGTCCTTCATAGCAGTACCTAATATCAACTTTACAAATCACCACCTACATATCCCCATTTAAACCTCTCCTAATTTCAGTGATATGTAGATTAAATAACAGCTATGAAAAACACCCCTGCTGCATGCCAATAATTATTTTACGCCTTCTGGTATACTACTTCCATATATATACGATGACACCTTAACAAGCATGTTAAAAATGTTCTCAGCTGTATGGGGAAGATATATCATTTAATACATCAAGTGATATATCATCAGATAGTACTGCTTTATTAACACTGAGTTTACATAATTCCTCTTATACCTCCTGCTCACTCAATATCCTCTCCTCCATCATACCATCTTCACTCAAATTTAAGATTTCAACTAGCATGAAATACATTGATGAAATTACTAAGTAAATACTTCAATTATATCCTTTGAAGTGATAAACAGTACTATTTCAATCAACTAATGTAATCCTCTATGTAATCATTATTCTGCTGGCTGCATTTCAAATGAATTCCCATAAAGAAGAATAAAGGATTTTTCTTTATCTGGCTGCATGCTAATTTTGTTTTCCTTACATTTTTATGCTTTCCTAGAATTCATCAAGTAACTGATTATTGCTGCTCACATTATACTGTCTAAATCTTCCATATTACCTGCTTAATCACATCATTCATCTGTTTTTCACACCTACTCTACATAGCCTCCTCACCTCAAATACTGAAATACATCTATTTTGTTGCTATCAGATATTCTGTGATCAACACCAAAAGCATTGATCTTCTGTTATCTAGTTTTTCCTTTCTTGCTATTGCTCCAAGCCATCTCCCTAGCTTGCCATAATCATTCCTCCATTACAATTCCAGATACATCTCCTCCTCCTCTTCATAGGAGGCCTCATGTGCTAGCAAACAAAGAAGAAAATTCAATATCTACTCAAATTTACTTCTCTGATGCAATGAATCATCCCTGCATTTGTCTATTATATAATGTCTAAGCTGCCTATCAGAAACTCAAGGAATTCACTTCTGTACCCCCTTCCCCACACACACATATCTCAGATGCTACCTCTTCATTCAAATATAAATTTCCATTATTAATAATCACCTGCAGTAATCAATCCCTTTTAGTCACTAAAACAATTTGCCAAAATATTTATTTATCATCACCTTCCTTATTTCCATAAATCATCATGTCTACCAACACCTATTATCAAAATGCCTTCAAAACAAAAGTTTGCTTCTTTGTTGGCTAACCATATGAGGCCTCCTATGAGGAAGAGAAGATACATGTGGAATTGTAATTAAGGAATGATTATGGAAAGTTTGGGAGATGGCTTGGAGCAAAAGAAAGGAAGAATGTGAAAGAATAACGTTACTGAATACAGGTAGTATTCTAGCATCAGAAGCTAATGAGATTGTTCAATTAATGAGTGCTCACTTTGCTAAGTTATATCAAAAAGGTGTAAATAACATGGCATACAGAGCTACTGCTACGTTGAATAAAGAGTTTGAATAAGAATTTGTCAATAGGAACAGATGGAATATCAGCATGTTTGCTAAAGGAATTTTTAACCAAATTGGCTAGGTTTTTCACATGTTTATATAACTTGAATCTTAGCTCAGGAATGATAGGACAGGAATGTATGATAGTTCACTGTACAAGTGTGGTGTAAAAATTGATGTGTCTAACTATCAACCGATCAGTATCTCTGGTGCTGTGGTGAAGATTTTAGAGAAGTTGGTAAGAACTCGCACACAGAAATGGGTAGACAAACAAGCTGTACTCAGCAAGGAGCAGCATGGGTTTTCTAAAGAAAGATTATGTTTTAGAAATTTCCTCATATTTCATAACAGTGTTACAACCAAGTTGGATAAAGGGAATGGATACACTATGATAATGTTGGATTTTGCTAAGGCATTTGATACCACATGAAAGGCTGTTGCATAAACTAGATGTAAATAAGGCTGTGGGACTTGATAATATATCACCACGTATTCTGAAGGAATGTGCCAGAGAGTTGACACCTGCCTTGACATATTTTTTTAATACGAGTCTTGCACTTGGTCAAGTCCCTAAAGAGTGGAAGGAGGGCAAGATTGTGCCACTTCATAAAGGAGGTGATCGAACTCAAGCATCAAACTATAGGCCTATCTGTGTGTCGGGTGTTGTGGTTAAGTTGTTGGAGAAGCTTGTGAGAGCTAGAATCCAGAGTTGGGTTGACAACAATGGTATAATCTTTGATGGACAGCATGGATTTGCTAAAGGGAGGTCGTGTTTTAGTAATCTACTTACTTATTACAATAAAGTGACTGCTTCCTTGGACAGAGGAGAAGGATACACAGTAATATACTTGGATTTCGCAAAAGCTTTTGATAGAGTGCCTCATGATAAGTTGACAGTCAAACTAGAGCAGATGGGGTTGGATATTAGATTAGTGCATTGGATTGGAGACTGGCTATCTGATAGGTATCAACAAGTTGTGTATGGGGGTGCAATATCCAGGAAAAGGAAAGTCACTAGTGGAGTGCCTCAGGGATCTGTTTTAGGGCCATTACTATTTAACTTGTATATTAATGATATTGGCGAAGATTTGGATGGAGATATTCAGTTGTTTGCAGATGATGCAAAGTTGGGAAGAACCATTGGGCAAGCAAATGGGGGTGTGAGTTCAATGTTGCAAAATGTAAGGTTTTAAAATTTGGAAAACAAAGATGGGATGCAGAATTTATGCTTGGTAAGAATATATTGTTGGAAGTAGAGGAAATAAGAGATCTGGGAGTGATAGTGGATAAGGATCTAAAATTTAGGGGTCACATCGCCAAAATTGTGAAGACAACACAAAGACTTCTGGGAATGATGAGGAGGACACTGACGTGTAGAAGTAGGGAGATTCTTGTTCCATTGTATAAGGCTTTGATTAGGCCACACATGGACTATTGTGCCCAGATTTGGTCACCTGGTTTTCAGAAGGATGAGGAGATGTTGGAAAGGGTCCAAAGGCGACTGACTAAGGTAGTTTCTGACCTCTGGAATGTCGAGTATGAGGAAAGATTGAAAAGATGTAATTTGCAGAGACTAGTGGAGAGAAGGAAGAGGGGAGATATGATAGAGACCTACAAGTTGGTAAGGGGTTGCTATAGGATCAATGGTGGAGAAGTTCTACAGCGAATAGTGGGAGATCAGGGGAGAACCAGAGGTCATCCCTGGAAACTGTATAAAGAGGGTGTGAGTAGGG
Organism: Typopeltis vanoorti; assembly: GCF_054136105.1. Taxonomy (NCBI): domain Eukaryota; kingdom Metazoa; phylum Arthropoda; class Arachnida; order Uropygi; family Thelyphonidae; genus Typopeltis; species Typopeltis vanoorti. The sequence goes on along the minus strand of NC_143552.1, from coordinate 64,743,539 downwards.
GAGTGAGAGGCAGGTTTTTTTCGTGCAGAGTTGTGAATGATTGGAATGCCTTGCCTGAGAGTGTGGTGTCTGCAAGGAGTTTGAATGTGTTTAAGACCCGGTATGATGAGATGTGTGTGAGATAAAAGGACCTCCTAGATGAGTCTTTGACTCCATGAGGTCTTGTTTAATAATAATAATAATAATAATAATAATAATAATAAACTGGCGAATACAAGATTGGAATATAAACTATTCACTTGGATCAGTGGATGGTTGACAGACACATATCAAAAAGTGGTTTATGGTGGGTGTGAATCTGACAGATTTAAGGTGACCAGTGGTGTACCTCAGGTTGTCCTTGGGCCATTGTTGTTCAATTTATACAATAACAACATTAGGAAGGGTCTAACAGAAGATGTGCAATTGTTTGTCAATGATAGGAAGATAGGTAGGACAATCAGGGATGCTACTGATATTCAACACTTACAAAATTATTTGAATAGGCTGGAAATCTGGGCAAACAAAAATGGCTATCATTTTAATGTAAAGTAAGTATAAAGTTATGCACTGGCATGATGAGATTTTCCAGTGGCATATTATATTAGTGGGGTTATGCCACAAGAAACTGATGAGGCTAGGAATCTTGGTGTAATAGTGGATAGGAATTTGAAGTTTAAAGCTCACATAGCAAAAGTTGAAAATACAACTCGAAAGATAATTGCCACATTGAAGCAAACCTTGATATGTAAAGATAAGGAAGGAAGTCATTTTATCTCTTTATAAGACCATGATAAGACCACACCTGGATTATTGTGTGCTGATTTGGTCTCCTGGGTTCCAAGGGAATAAAGAAGCTGGAGAAAAGGTGCAAAGAAGCGTTACAAAAATTATATTGGTATTATGGGATTTAGATTATGAGGATAGATTATGAATATGTGGATTACAGATTCTGGTTAACAGGAGAATGAGGAGTGATAGGATAGAATAAACTTCTGAATAGGTGTTATAGGATATCATCTGATGAAATGTTTCATTATATAGAAGGTGGAGAGAGAGAGAACTCAGGACATCAATAGAAGTTAAATTTGTTTACAGTCAAGAAAGGGGTAAGAGCTAGGTTTTTCCTCTCACAGAGCAGTAAGTGGAATAGTTTGCCTTTAGGGATAGTGAGTGCACCTAGTGTGAACGAACTTTTAAGGGAGAGTATGACAGCTAGTTTGGATGATTTATAACCTCTCTCAATGATTCCCTTGACTCTTTGGAGAGCTCAGATTAATAATGATAATAAAACCAGTGCCATATTCTCCATAAAAGTTATCCTTTTAAAATTCTCTTAGCAGTGGCTCATATAAAAGCAGAATAATTTATTTAAGTAGTAGCAGAATGGCTTGAGGGAATAATCACCATATATATATATATATATATATATATATATATATATATATATATATATATATATATATATATATATATATATATATATATAATTAGTATAGGTGCTAAATGTTTAGCACCTCACTCTCCAAACAGGTTTCATGCTCAAATCCCAGTATGGATATGGATATTTGTGACTCACCCTTCTCCCACACACACACATAACATCAAACTTTGTCATAGTAGTTTTTCAAATACAAACCTTCAACAACTTTTGATTTAAGGCTTGCATAATGGACATTACTGCCACAATGAGAGAAGGAAAGAGAAAAATATTCATAAAACAAGTAGATATTAACAATTTCATCAGTGGATAGTTATAGAAATTTCTTTAGATCATTTCATTCAGTCACCCTTTGGCACAGGATTCACATTATTATAATTTATAATTTCATTTTTTTTGTTTTTTTTTTTGTTTGACTTAACAGACTTTTTATTATTATTATTATTATTCAGGCCTCCATGGAGTCAAAAGACTCATTGTGGGAGGTCCTTCCTAAGAACATAAAGTCTGTTAAGACTCATCGAGGGGAGGCCCCCCCCCCTAAGAAACACAAAGTCTATCATACCACTCTTTAAACTCATTGACCGTTCTCGCTCCCACCACTCCATCAGGCAATGCATTCCACGGTTCAACCACCCTCCACGCAAAGAAATCACTCCTTACCCTTTTGCTCACAGTTTCCTTTCATAACTTCCAGGGATGGCCTCTTGTCATCACTTTTTCTTCACTTATTAACAGAATCAAGCTCAGGTACAAAACACACATTTTTTATGATATGTTCAGATCACTTTCTCATTTCATATAAATCATGACATACTAAGAAAATTGAGACTATGAAGCAATTAATACATTTACCTGATCATAAGTTTCAACTAAATTATGAAGTATATCTTCCATACCCTGAGCATCGAATTGCGTGTTTCATTTATAGTAAAAACATTTCTTTAATATGTATATATTCTGATTTCAAAGAGAGCTCAAAATTACCATCTTAGCTATAAATGGTGAAAATCTCTTGTTTCAACTACACTTATATAAATATTGATATGTGAAACATAAAAGATGAATGCTTAAATGTTAAAGTTAGATATATTGTTTAGATATTCAACACAACTAAATTCAACCAGATGTCAAAGTAGCAAAAATCAATAATAATCAATAACAATAAATAAATAAATAAATAAAAATACCTGAATGTCAGAAAATACTGCATAGCCTTTCCAAGAAAATCCAGGAAACACATTTTCATCATATCCAAACCGAACTTGTGTACCAGATGGTGTGCGTCCATCTTCTATTTCAAACTGATGTTGGTACAAAGTAGGAAAGTAGTGTGTTTGAAGGGGTTTATCACAGCGACGGCCATTTATTCGTGGTCTGCACGCACATTGACCTGACTGTTTGTCACATATTCTGTTTACTGAGCCTCCAATGTCACAACTACAATCTGCAATTATAGTCAACAAGAAATTTCTACTGAAGCAATTTTTTTTTCTGTATATTTGTCAAAACTGGACAACACTTGAATTTCTTTTTCAGTTTACCGACAGCATATCACTACTGTGTCACACCAGCTCATACAAGCATAAATAAATACAGATGATAAATACAGAGGGGGGGGAGGAGAAACATCCAGGAAATTTTTGATGCTATTTTTAAAAATTATATCGCAAACATAGTCATATTACTTTTTAAATGACGTATAGTGTGGCTTTTCATCATTAAATTGTGCTTCATTTTTTCATGCTGGATACAAGGCCTTTCTGTAGTTTTTGCTGTTTGAATTTTGTTTGCTTATGTGTTTTGATACTTCTTTGTTTCTACTTCTTCAGCTTTTTGAAAAGTTTCATCATAAAAACTGAGTCATGACTTGTATTTTTCCCAGTGGATGCATTGTGAGAATTGCTTCTTGTATGCATTAAAAAAATGTGAAAGATTTGTGGACTGTTAGAGTGAACAAAAAGAAGGAAAGCATTAATGTAAGTGAAAATTGTATTGATAGGCTAGAGAATTTAGAAATGGGAGCTAGTGGCATGACTGTAGCAGAAAAGCTTAGACAAGAACTGGTGAAAATGAAAACTGAAATGAAGCATCTGGAAGATGAGATGAAACACATAAAGAAGAGATTGGCAGATGCAAATGGGAAAGAGGAAGTTGGATAATTATATAACATTGTATAGGATAAACATTAGAGTTATGATTACTAATAAAGTACAAAAAATGTGCTTTCCCAGTGGAAAGAATTGAAGTATTGAAACAAATAACTAATGCTTTTGCATGAAAAGGGAAGAGAAAAAATTATATACACAAAGTGTGGAAGTTGATAGTACATGTGCAGATTTTAATCTGTGTGGAGTGAAGTTGAAATTAACAAGCTAGTAGACCTGACAGCATGCTGTTATAGACTGGAGAATGTAGAGAATATAGATTGTGAAATGTTTAGCAAATTGGCTGGGCATGTAAAAAAAAAGGTGATTCTGATGTGAAACTTTAATTACAGGGGAAAGGAGGGAACAAGGGGAGGAAGTTCGCTGAATCTCTGAGGAATAAATATCTTATGCAATGTGATAGTAGCAACTAGAGGCTTTATGTTTTAGATTTGGTGAAAACTTTACAAGATGTGGTTGTTCATGAGGCGTTAACATTGCTGCTGGTTAGTGAGAGTGATCATGAGGTACTTGTTTGAGAAAAGGTGAAACAAGAAAAGTTACTTCCAAAAAAGGATACATGTGGAATTAAAAAGTGGGTGATTATGGGAAGCTCTGTTGTCAACTAACTTCAATATGTTGGATAGATGAGTTGTGCAGAACAGTTGTTCACAGTGCATGGAAGTTCACAAGGTATGTTCATCTGACACAGGCAATGTATACCCACATTTCAAGAATTAGGCGAATAAATAGAGTTGGAATGAAATGGATAAACAGTGAAATCAAACAAATTGCACTGGAAAATAAAAGGTTAGGGGAGGAAATTCAAGACAGTTGGTGGGGAGGGATCAGATACAAGAAGAGTATAAACTAGGAAGGTGACAAGCATGGTAAAGAAGGAAAAGGCACAGTATGAGAGGAGATTGGCTGGTCAGGCCAATGTTAATTCATGGGAATTCTTTTGCTATATGGCAAGCAAGATGAAAATAATTATGGCAGGTAAACACTGGTGGAGGGTCATGGCAGCAGAGTGACTGTTTGCAAAGGATATAGTGGAATTATTGAATGAACACTTGATCAGCATATATCATCATCATCATTATTATTATTAACATATAACCTCCATGGAGTAAGAGATTTATTTCAGGAGGTACACACTATCACAGACATCGCTTATCAAACTGTGGCGCTAGTGTCCTTGGTAAATGTGGTGGTTGAGTTCAGCTAGTCTAGAAAACGTGTTTTTAAAGTTAAATATAGTGTGGCTTTTTCTCACAAATTGTGCTGCAATTGTGCATCGGTTAGAAGCAAGTGTCCTTCAGTGGTATTATTGTTTAGAACTGTGTTGTATATATTGTGTTTTCACTGCCGTTAGTTTCACTATATCAACGTGTAAAGATGGCGTCCAACAAGAAACGTACGTCAGCGGCGCGCAGGACTTCTACTACTACACGAAAGGCTGGCTCAGCGTTAGATTTTTCGCAATGGATGCGTTGCGGAAACTGCTACATGTATGCACCGAAAAATGTGAAGGATCTGTGGTCGGTCTGGCAAAATGAGAAGAACGAAAATGTCGACGTATGTGAGAAGTGTCGGGATAGGCTGGAGCGTTTAGGAATGGAAGCTGACATCGGGACCGTAGCGGAAGAACTTCGGCGGGAGTTTATGAAAATAAAAATGACCTCCATCTTCTTCATGAGGAAGTGGAAGTGATCGGTAAGGAGATACTGGAAGTTAAAGCTGAGTTTAATGTGTTAAACAGAGAAATTAGGACTATAGAGATTACTTTAGCTGAAGTAACTAGAACAGGATTACATATGGGTGAGTCTTTGGTGAATGATTTAGTAATAAATAGTATGGGAGTGATTGGGAGTCAACATAATAAAACCACAAGTGGCCTAGAAGAAATGAGATGTAGTGAGAGTGGGGGGGGGGTAAGTAATAGAGAGTTGAGTAATGAAGCTGGGAGAGTCATGCTGAATAGTGTAGAGAATGAGTCCATGCGTGTGGACTTGAATGAAGTTAAGAGTGGTAAAATATATGGTGATTCTATGATTAAGGGTATGGAGAGTGGTATGCATGAGGAGTGCTTGGCTGATGGGACAATAGAAAGAGTGGCTTTAGCAATAAAGAGAGGGCATGAAGCAGACAAGATGATAGTTATGGTGGGTACGAATGACCTGAGAGGTAGTATAAATCGGGTAGGAAAAGATTTAAGAACATTATTAGATATTGTGAAGAGGAAAAGTGTCAATGGGAGAATAGTGTGTGTGCTGCCTCGTTTTGACAATTACGAGTTAAGTAGACGAGCAATGATAATGAATGATATGATTGCAAGAATATGCAGAAAAAGAGGTCTGGAGTTTGTTGATGTTTGGAGTGTGTTTGAAGGAAAAAGGCAGTTGTATGCTAGAGATGGACTGCATCTTAACATGGAAGGACATAAGCGATTGAAGAAGTTATTGTTTTCTGAACAGGTTGAAGTTATTGGGCAGGGAAACTAATATTGAAAAGGTTGAGTGTAAGAGAGAGAAACTTTAGCACTGATTGTGTATCTATTGATCCTTATAGGCAGAATAAATTGCAGAAGAGAGGGGATAAAAATCGGCATAGGACTACGGTAGTTAGTGACTTATATTTCAGGTCTAAAGCCAATACAAGATCTAGAGGGAATCTGCAATTTTTGTATACCAATGCTAGAAGCATTCGAAATAAGAGAGAAGAATTTTTGGCATTAGTCAGTGAAATCTCACCAAAAGTTGTAGGCATTAGTGAAACTTGGCTGTCAGCAGAAGATGTGGTCACTGGAATTGAATGTGATGGGTACACTATTTTCAGGGAGGATAGAGAAGACAGAACAGGAGGAGGAGTACTGTTGATGATAGCTGATGTGTTGCAGCCAAAGCAAGTAGTATATCATGATGATAGACATGTGAATGAGAGTTCATTTGAGGCAGTCTGGTGCGAAATAGTGACCATGCAACCAAATATACAGTTGGATGCTGCTATAGGCCAGGGAGTACGGGGGGAGATATTGAATTCATGCATCAGCAACTTAGTGCAATGAGTGAAGGCTTAGTGATTATTATGGGGGATTTTAATTATGGTGATATCAATTGGAAGAAGGAAATATCACGTAGCAAAAAGGAAATGGAGTTCATACATCTTCTACGAGATAATTACTTGAAACAGCACGTAACTGAAGGGACACGTGGTGTGAGAGTGTTGGTCCTGGTTATTGGTTCAGAGGTCATATGCATAAGTAAGGTGTCCTCGTTACCTCCAGTTGGTGAAAGCGATCATGTGGTATTGACTTGGGAGGTTGCAAAATCTGTGGATTTTTCTATTAAGAAGGGGTATGTACGGAACTACAGGTTAGGCAATTAATTATAACAAGCTTCGGATTGAGCTTGCAGCCATCCCATGGCAGAACATATTGCAAGGGAAAGATGTTAGCAGTGCTTGGGATAAAATCAGCGGGTATCTGAGGAAAGCAATATCAGATTGTGTCCCCATGGTCAGGAGATCAAACAAGGCAGGCATTAGATGGATGAGCAGTAGTATCAAGCCTGAACTGCAAAAAAAGAAAATGTTATGGAGAATTTACAAGGAGAAAGGCGATCAGGACACCCATGAGCAGTACAAGGCTCAACCAAGGAAGGTTACCAGCATGGTAAGAAAAGCTAAATCGGATTATGAGAAGACCTTAGCCAAAGAGATCAAGGGTAATCCCAAAGAGTTCTTCCGCTATGTGGCAAGTAAGAGGAAGAACGACTTCGGAAGGATAACCTTAGTGGGTGCTGATGGTATTGAGGTGACAAAATCAGATGTAATAGTCGAGTTACTGAGTGATCACTTTTCAAAAGTCTATCACCCAAGTGAGGATATCTCTATACCTATAGCAATACCTAATGTGAGAATTGAAGCTAAAGAATCAGAGGTATTAAATATATTGCAAAACTTAAATGCAAACACTGCAGTAGGCTTAGATGGAATATCAGCTCGGGTGTTGCGTGAATGTGCAAATGAATTGTTAACCCCTCTTACCTGGATATTTAATTCAAGTTTGAACTCTGGTATGGTCCTTAGGAAGTGGAAGTTAGGCAAAGTGGTTCCTTTGCATAAGGGTGGCTCTAAAACTGCGGTATTGAATTACAGACCAATCACCATCTCAGGAGTAGTGGTAAAAGTATTGGAAAAGTTGGTTAAAGACAAAATTCAAGAATGGGTGGATCAGGATATGATACTCTATAGAGGCCAACATGGTTTTGTTAAAGGTAGATCCTGCCTTAGCAATCTATTAACTATTCATAATAGAATAACATCTGAGTTGGACAAAGGAACTGGCTACACAGTGGTACTTCTGGATTTTGCTAAGGCTTTTGACAGGATATCCCATAGAACACTGTTACGCAAATTGGAGCAGATGGGAATGGATATTAAATTGGTGATATGGATAGGAGAATGGCTCAGGGAGAGATACCATAAGGTGGTGTATGGAGGAGCTGAGTCCAGAATGAGGCAGGTGACCAGTGGTGTGCCTCGGGGCTCTGTGCTTGGGCCAATGTTGTTTAATTTGTATATAAATGATATAGGAAACGGCTTAAAGGGAGATATTCAGTTGTTTGCTGATGATGCAAAGTTGTGTAGTGCAATAAAAAATCAAGCTGATGTTGAAAGTTTGCAGGAGGATTTAAATAAGCTGGTAAAATGGGCAAAGGAAAATGGATGTCAGTTCAATGTGGAAAAGCGTAAAGTCATGCATTTTGGGATTAAAAGATTACCAGCTGTGTACTACATCGATGGAAAGGTACTCCAAGAGATTGATGAGGCTAGGGACTTAGGGGTATTGGTAGATAGGGAGATGAAGTTCAGAGGACACATTGCTAAGTTGTCCAAGATTGCACATAGGATTACTTGGTTGTTGAGGAACACACTGACATCCAGAGATAAAGAGGTTATTATTCCCCTTTATAAAGCATTGATACTTCCACATTTGGATTACTGTGCTCAGGTCTGGTCACCTGGATTCCTTGGAGATGAGGAGGCTGTGGAGAGGGTTCAGAGAAGAGTGACCAAGTTGGTGAGTGATATAAAAAATGCTCCCTACATTGATAGATTGAGAGCTTGTGGATTGCAGAGATTGGTTGATAGACGAAGAAGAGGGGATATGATAGAAACATTCAAATTACTAAAAGGTTTTTATAGGATTGATGCAGGGGAAATGTTTCAGCTGTGTGATAGTGATGGAAGAACAAGAGGTCATCTCTGGAAATTAAAGAAGGGTGTGGTTAACAAAGGTGTCAGAACAAGGTTTTTTGCCTGGAGGGTGGTGAATGAGTGGAATTCATTGCCTGACTTAGTTGTGAGCTCTTCGTCTGTAAATGAATTCAAGAAGAGATATGACAGATATTGTTTTGCTAGTTTGGGTCTCCCGCAATGAGTCTACTGACTCCATGGAGATACCCGTAATAATAATAATAATAATAATAATAAACTTATTCAGTCTGTCAACATAATACACTCAAACACTGAATTCCACTCACCAACCACTCTCCATTCAAAGAACGTGATCCTCGCACCTTTGCTCCCACCCTCATTATATACACTTTCAAGGGACAGCTGTGTGTTCTATATCCCTCTCTCATTCTATGAAACATTTCATCATCATCGAATTCTGATATATACCCTCAAGGGGTGTACAGGATGTAACAGTACTACATGAAAAATGTATAGCATTACTAAGTTCATATCTGCAATTTTCCTCCAAATCAGTCTGTTACCTATCAAGACTCAACATTATCATATTTTATATTTCTATCTTCTAAAACACTTTTTACTATATCAATCCACCTATAACTTGGTCTTCCTCTGAGTCTTTTTTCCCGCCAACTGGGAAGAGAACACTGTTTTTCTAATCTTTCCTCTCCCATTCTGTTTAAGTGACCTCACCACCTGAGATTAGCTCTTATAACACATTCCTGGATGCTGACAATGTCAAGTTCTTTCCTAATATCCCCATTTTTAATATGATATTGTCATTGTTGCCTACTATTTATGCCCCTAATTTTTCTCAGACCTCTCATATCTGCTGTCTATAGTCTTTGGTCAAGTCTCTTACTTCTGACCCAGCTCTCAGATTCATAAGTTAAAACTAGTTTGAGCACTGTCTTGTATAAGCTAATTTAGTGCTTTGAATAAGTTCTCTCTTATTCCATGTACGTTTATTCAGTTGACTTCCTACCATACCAGCTTTGTTGGTTCTGTTGTCTATTTCCATATTTAATTTACCATCTTCACTAAAAATCATGCCTAAGTAGCTGAAATATTTTACTTGTTCTATAGGTTCTGCATTCACAATACAGTTGATAATATTTTCAATGTTTCTGCCTATTTTCATTGTCTTTGTCTTGTTACTGCTGACCTTCATACCATATCTGTTACAACAGTTATTCAATTTAGTCAGAGAATCTTGCAGACTTGTAGTGGATTTATTTAGAAGTATAACATTGTCTGCATAAATCAAAGATCTGAGATTAACATCTCCAATTTTGATATCAGGTTTAATATCACTTTCCTTCATAATGTAATCCATATAGATCATGAATAACAGAGGGAATAATGTACTTCCTTATCTGACACCAGATTTAAAATAAAATCATCTTCCTGTACTTCCTTCAATTCTAACTACTGACTTACAACTCAAATAAAGACTAAGTACTGCTTGATATAATGTCCCACTGATACATATAACTGTAGTGTTTTGAATACCTTCCCTCTTGGCACCTTCTCATATGCCTTTTCCAAATCCAAAAAAATTAAATACAGATCTTTATTATTATTATTATTATTATTATTATTATTATTCAGGCCTTCATGGAGTCAAAAGACTCATCGTGGGAGGTCCTTCCTAAGAACATAAAGTCTGTCAAGACTCATCGAGGGGAGGTTCCCCCTAAAAAACACAATGTCTATCATACCACTCCTTAAACTCATTGACCGTTCTCGCCCTCACCACTCTTTCAGGCAATGCATTCCATGGCTCAACCACCCTCCATGCAAAGAAACCACTCCTCACCCACTTGCTCACAGTTTCCTTTCATAACTTCCAGGGATGGCCTCTTGTCATCACTCCTTCCCGCTGTTCAACCAAGTGAAAGAACTCCCCAGTGTCAACCCTGTAACCACCTCTCAACAGTTTAAAAGTCTCAATCATATCACCTCTCCTTCTTCTATCCACCAAACTCTGCAGTCCACATTCTCTCAGACGATTCTCATAACTATTGTTGTACAGTCCTGAGACCATCTTTGTCATCCGTCTCTGTATCTTTTTCACAGTTAATTTATCCCCTTCAAATCCTGGGGACCAAATCTGAGAACAATAATCCAAATGTGGTCTGATCAGAGACTTATACAATGGAATGATAACCCTCTTATCTCTGCAGGTTAGTGTCCTTCTCATAATTGCAGCAATCCTCTGTGTTACCTTCACCACCTTTGCAATATGATCCCTACATTTCAAGTTTCTATCAATCATCAACCACAGATCTCTTGTCTCCCCAACTTCTTCCAGTATAACTCCTCGCATAGAGTATGCAGCATCCCATCGATGTTTCCCAAACCTCAAGACCTTACATTTTCCTGCATTAAACTGACACCCGCATTCATTTGCCCATCTATCTAGCTTATTCAAATCCTCTTGCAGGACTACTACATCTGCACTATTACTAATAATCCTTCCCAGCTTCGCATCATCTGCAAACAACTGAATATCCCCTTGCAATCAATTGGCAATGTCACTGATATAAAGGTTAAACAATATAGGTCCTAGTACTGAGCGCTGTGGAACCCCACTTGTAGCCTTCTGCCTCCTTGAAACTGTTCCACCATACACAACTCTCTGATACCTATCAGACAGCCAATCCTGAATCCAGTTGACCAATCTGATATCCAGACCCATGTGTTGCAACTTAAATATCAGCTTATCATGTGGAACCCTGTCAAATGCCTTTGCTAAGTCTAAGAAAATTGCAGTATATGCCTTTCCCTCATCTAATGTTCTTGTAACTTTATTATAAAAGGCTAGCATATTGCTAAAACAAGAGCGCCCTTTCACAAATGCATGTTTACTCTCACAGATAACATTACCCTCATCTGCCAGGTGTGCTTTATACGGTCCCTCACTACTTTCTCCAAGATCTTAACAACTACTGATGACACACAGACTGGTCTATAATTAGACACTTCCAGACCGTTACCACCCTTATGCAATGGCACTATCTTACCTTCCTTCCATTCCCTGGGCACCTTTGCCGAAGCCAGACTTTCATTGAAAAGCCAGGTTAAAGGCACCATCAGTTCCCTAGCACATTCTCTCAAAATTCGTGGTGAAATACCATCCAGTCCAAAAGCTTTATTGACATCCAGAGTACTCAGTATCTGAAACACACTCTGCTCCTGTACCTCTAAACCTCAAACCAGTACTATCCCTCTAGCATTAAAACTGACTCCTCTAGGATGAACTACTCCAATAAAGTGTTCATTGAACAATTCCACAATGCCCTCTGCATCAGTCACTCTATTCCCATTTTTATCCCACAATATCATTCTTCCACAGTCATTTCCTTCTCCTACTAGCCACATAGCTAAAAAATTCCCTAGGATTTTCTTTGAATCTTACGGCCAATCAATTCCTGTTTAATATTGTTTGTCATCCACTTTACTCCAGATTGTGTCCTCTTCTTCACTCATGGTATACAACTTACCATTGCTGCTAACAAATATTCTTTCACAATTTCCCACGCACTAACCATATCCCAGCCTTCCAATTCCTCCCTCCATGAAACTTCCTGAAGTTGACGTCTAAGACTATTATAATCACCTGCATTTTAATTCCACATAAGTTCCTGTCTCTTTGATACTCCTGCATGTCTATTCATTTTCCAAGTCAAAACCATATGGTCACTCTCTCCAACTGGTGGGAGAGATGTCATCTCAGTTATTATCAACTCTCCTGATGCTATAACCAAATCTAAAACTCTTGAACCTCTTGTTCCCTCTGTTACATGTTGCCTAAGATATTTATCCCTCAAGAATTCTAGAAATTCCATTCCACTATTGCTACATGTATCTTCCTCTCTCCAATTTATACTACTGTAGGTAAAATCTCCCATAACAATCATTCTTCTTGCACTTGCCAAACTTAACTGTCTAAACATCTCCTGGTCCTCATCCTCTGTGCTCCTGGGTCTGTAGCAACACCCCACTAAATATCCTACCTTGCCTACCTCTACCTCACACTATATGCTCTCAAAATCATTTGTCTCACTTCCTTCCAAAGCCTCCACTCTTAGAGGACATAGATCATCACTTATCATGAGCAGTACCCCACCACCACGCTTTCCCCTCCTATCCTGACGAAAAATGCTATACCCAGCGACTTCTATTCCTGTTATTATATATCCCCTTCTGTCAACCATGTCTCAGTGATTCCAATAATTTTTGGCCAGGCCGATACTATCTCCGCCGCCAATTCCTCTCCCTTATTCTGGATACTCCTGGCATTAGTATAAAGCATATAAATGCCATTGTTTCTATACCCAGCATTATCCCTTCTAGACTCCACTGGGCTCAGTTTTACCTGACATCGTCTCCCTTCTCCCAAGTATCCATTCCCAAAAGAAGCCACCCCTGCTATCATCCTCCCTGGGACACACTGACTCTTTCAGAACAGCAATCTCTCCAGATGCCTACGTCCTTCCTCATTCAAATGCAAACAGTCTCTCGCATACAATTCCTCTCTTTCCTCAAACACACTCCAAGCATCCACATATATCAGTCCTCTCTTGTCACACATTCTTGCTATTATGCCATTCAATATCACTGCTCTTCCACTCAGCTCATCATTATCATACCTAGGCAACACACACACACACACTATTTTTCCTCTCTCTGTCTTCTTCCGTACAGTCTCAAGCAAAAACCTCATATCTCTCGCTGCCCGACTTACATTACCACTCAAGTCATTCGTTGCTACCATCACAATCATCTCATCGACCCTTTCACCTCTCTTAATTGCCATAGCCACCCTTTCTATTGTTCCTCCTGGCAAACACTCCTCATGCATCCTATCTTGAACACCACGGATCATTTAGTCACCATACATTATACCTCTTACCATTCCCCCTCTCCTATTGTTTCCATTCTCTCCTCTTCTTTCATTGCCATAGGTCTCTCTCTCATTCCCTCTCCTCTACTGCTATTCTCTCTTCTAGCATTCCCATACCTCTCTCTCCTACTGTTTCCATTCTCTCCACTTCTAGCACTCCCATATATCTCTCTCATTCTCTCTCTCTCTCTCCTACTGTTTCCATTTTCTTCACTTCCAGCACTTCCATATCCCTCTCTCATTCCGTCTCTCCTACTGTTTCCATCCTCTCGTCTGCTAGAATTCCTATACCTCTCTCTCATTTCTTCTCTTCTACTGTTTCCATTCTCTCCTCTTCTAGCACCCCCATACCTCTCACTCATACTCCCTAAATTCTCTCGCTCTCCTACTCTGATTCTCCTTGCATTTATCTCTTCCATTCTCCTAATCTTATCTTTCATACTTCTGATCTCATTCACAAGATATTCCACCTCCTCTTTCAGCTCGTCTATCTTCCTCTGCAGGTCAGTCACTCTCAATCTAAATTCATTCTCCCAAACAAAACCATCTCCTAAACTTTCACAGTCACTCACACTTCCACAGTATCAACTATTATTTTCTGATTCATATATATCTTTTTTTTATTCTCTCCTATCACACTACTTGTCTTCCTACATTCATTCCACAGTTCCTGGAGCAACAAAGTCGGATATCGATATTTCTAATGCACTTATTTCCTCCAACTGCCTGCATTTTGCGCATATACGCTCTCCGCTCTCTTTCACAAGCCACATATCTAATTCCCAAGACGCATACATGCCGCAAGTACTGCATGCCACAAAGTCCCTTATGATATTGCTAATAATTGAGTTCTTAAATGGCGGAGGACTTGGCGATACGCCACTTGCGACTGCTGCTGAATCCATTATCATTCCTTACTGCCGAGTAGCTAATCATTAATTATTCAATTAATAAATTCCGTTAAATAAATAGAAAAAAACGTACAAACAATTACAAGCAAAACAAAACATTTAAGTACACTAAATAAAATGAAATATAACTAAATACAGTAATGAAAACTTAGCTTTGTTTTGTCTTCCACCGTTATGCATTTGATTCCGAAGGTAAAAAAATATATTATATCGCGACAGCAACTAACGTCCAAAAAACAACCACTGAAGTACACTCGTATTCAGAGAAACGATTTAGCACTCAAAAACGTAGAAAAACAGGAAAAAAAAACGGACTATTCACCAATTAAAAATCACCCATGATTTCTCAACTATTTGTTGTAAAGTGAAAATCTGATCCTGACAGCCTCTGTTTGGCATGAATCCAGCTTGTTCTTCACCAAGCTTCTCTTCCACAATCCTTCTCAACTGTTTCTCAAATATACTTGCATATATCTTACCAGGAACACTCAGAAGAGAAATACCTCTGTAATTCTCACATTCAGTTTTATTTCTCTTTTTATATATGGGTACTATGAGAGCTCTGTGCCAATCATCCAGAATTCGTCCCTCTGTTCAGGCATTTTGAACTATGTAGTGCAGCTACTGTAAGACTTTTATACCTCCATACTTGAGCATTTCTAGTCGAATATCGTCTACTCCTGCTGCCTTTCCACCTTTCAGGCTTTTTGATGGCTTTTTTCGACTTCAAAAGTTTGGATATGTATTCCTAACTACATGCCTGTTCAGTGTTTTTATATCACTGTGCTGTCATCACTGTTTGTTTCATTTAGCAATTTTTCGAATTAATTACTCCATACTTCAAGGATATCTTTTTCTCCCATTTTCGTGTCACTTTTATCATCACTAATTCCTTTTACAGCACTCTTTCCTCCATTTCTACAACCTTCAAATCTTGCCACCTTCTTGATATTTATTTTCTATGTTCTTACTAAAGTCTTCCCATGACTTTTGTTTAGCTAGTTTTACACAGTGTTTAGCTTTCTTACATTTGTCTCTGTATTCTCTAAGAGCACAAGCTGACTTATTTGTCAGGAACTTTTGATATGCTTTCTTCTTTTCTTTTACTGCCTCTTTAACTTCATGTGTCCAGCATGGAGTTCTGATTTTTCTATCCTTACAGACAACCTCATCAAATGCCTCTCTGACTGAATGAATCAGTGTTTTCTTTAGGGCTTGACACTGAATATCCAAGGTTTGGTTACTGTTATCAAACTCTTTCATTTTTCTTGAATAATGTTTGCATTTTAGTCTATAGTTCACATCAGAGAGTTGCTCAACCTTTATTTGCTTTAAAACTTTCAGAGTTTTTTTGAAAACTTATAGCACTTCTGTGTAAAAGGCTTATGTGTTCGTCATATATGTTGTTGAATTTTGACAGTACAGGCAGCCCTCAGTTTATGCTGGTTCAATTTATGCCAATTCACAATAACGCCAGTTGCATGCACGTGCTTTCTTACTGTAGTGTGGTTGACTGAGAAACGATTCTGGCAGGCACTATAGTGTTTGAGTGTTTACTGAGCTACTACGACGTATATGTATCAAACCAAGTTTTAATGTTCAATCTACCTAATTGTTCTATTTAGTTTTTTTTACTTACATATGTATTTAAATTGATAAAGTACGTAATTACATACCATGTCTGATAATAGAAGTGCAGAAAAATTAGCAGAACTTGGTGTTAAGAAGGCACAGAAATCAATCACACTTGAAAAGCAGATGAAGATGATTCGAAGAATGGAAGAGGGGCAGACATGTGCTAATGTCTGTAGCAGTATGAACTTACCTCCATCAATTGTTACTACAATTATGAAAAATGCAGATAGAATAAAACAGTCTGTGCAACAATCTACGGCAGCACTAAATTTAAAACGTACGTTATAGCAGGGGGTAAACTTCATGAAAAAATTGAAAAATTATTATTATTATGAGTGGATGACTTGAATCAGAAAAACATTCCTCTGACGCAGGCTGTTATAACTGAGAAAGCAAAATCAATTTTTGAGGATCTTAAAAAGACAGATGGAGGCAAAGAAACATTTTTAGGAAGTAAAGGTTGGTTCATAAGATTTAAGTCACAGTGTCAAATTATGTGGTGAGGCGGCAAGTGTAGTTGTTGCGGCAGCAGCTGCTTTTCCTAAAGAATTTCGAGACTGTGTAGAACAAGGAAGTTATCCTCCTGATCTCTTTTTTAATGTTGATGAGACTAGGCTCTATCCCGCATCTTCATTCCCCGTGAAGAATGTTCTGCTCCAGGTTTTAAAGCTGCAAAAGATAAACTTATGCTTTTGTTGGGTGCAAATGTCTCCGGAACTCTGAAGCTTAAACCAATGTTGGTGTAGTATTCACAGACACCATGTGCCCTCAAGGGTCTAAAAGCCATGTTGCCAGTCTATTGGAAATGGAACGAGAAAGCTTGGGTTACACAAGATGTTTTTATAGATTGGTACACAAATTATTTTTGTCAAGGCAGTGCTTCTCTTGGATAATGCCCCTGGACATCGTCAAAACCTTGCTGAAGTAAGAACACCATTGGATGTCAAGGTTGTTTACATGCCCCCAAACACAACATTGCTTTTGCAATCAATGGATAAGGGGATTATATCAATCTTCAAAGCCTATTACCTCCGTATAACATTTATGGAAATGGTAAGAGTCTTGGACACTTCAGTAAAAAAAAAAACTATTAAGGACTATTGGCAGTCATTCGATATTTTGAAGGGCATTAACAACATCGAGGCAGCTTGGAACGACGTGTCAGCAAAGTGTTTAAAAGGAGCATGGTGAAAACCTATTCCAGCATTTAGGCACGACTTCAAGGAATTAGAGCAAGAGGAGAATGTTAGTGAAGATATTACCAAGCTCGCACAAGATGTGGGATTGGACAATATTCCAGCTGAAGATGTGACAGAAGTCTTAGAGAACCATGATAAACTGCTTTCCAATGAAGACTTAAAAGAATTAGCCAAACAATTAAGTCAACATCACATCCAAAGGAGGAGAAAGAAAATGAACAAGGTCCTCTGAGAGATATAAAAACAGCCGGTTTACAGCGTATCCTTGCAAGCATAGAGACATTGACTGATGAATTCAGCGAAATGGACCGCGATTGGGAACGGAGTGAGAACTTAAAAAGGAGTGTAATGGCACTATTCGACCTTAAACTGAACTCCTTAAAAAAAGATAAAGAAAATCAAAATGAAAAAAAATGCAGGTGATTGAAAACCAGGAACTTCAACATAGAAATATGTAATATCTTTTTGAAGTTTCATATTTTTTGTATTTAATTTTATTTTGTTTTTGTTATTAATAATTTTATTCTAATGAATATATATTATGTATTATCAAAGCTTTAAATATAATAATGTTACACATACTTCATGTGCATATTTTTTGACTGCACGGAACATAACTTTGTACCTCCAATGAAAATTGGGTTCGTTTTGTGCTGATTCAGTTTACACCCGTTTTTTCAGGAACAGAACTGAGGTGTAAACCGAGGGCTGCCTGTATATATCAGAACACAGAATTATAAGTAAATAATTATTTATTTAGAGCACAAAAACACAGTATGTCACAGTATGCAAAACTATAACAAAATGGTGTAACAAAGGGACTAGTTTAAAAAAATTGTAGCAACAACACAAAGACAAAAGTTCTAATTAGGCAAACATTTGTGAATAGTGAGGTGATATCAAAGGTCACCATTAAGTCTGAACTTTTTAAGGTATGGTGTTCTAAAATACTTTTTAGGTAGGCAAAATTATAATAATAACCAGATTATCAGTACACAATCCCACCAACACACAAAAGAATAAGGTGTGTAAATTAATGAAAAAAGTCACTTCCTGGCCTAAAGAAAAAGTAAACAAACAGAAGCCCTTCCATGTTAAAACACCCAGGATTTATAGAGCACCAAAAATTCACAACAAGGTACACCCTTATGCCCTATTGTAGATAGTATAAATAGTCCCACATACAAACTGGCTGGACATTTAGCTAAGCTACTAGCCACTCTCACAAACAATTCTCCCTCCTTTGTCAAAACTTCTGCCATTTAAAAAGTATTTTAGAACACCATACCTTAAAAAGCTTAGACTTAATGGTGAGCTTTAATATCACCTCACTGTTCACAAATGTATCACTAATTGAAACCCTTAATCTGCTTAAGTCACATTTTCCCCCTGATATATTTGAACTATTTAAATTCACAATACATGGAGGATATTTCACATGGAAAGGTAAAATATACAAACAATTAGATGGGACAGCTATGGGCTCCGCACTTTCTCCCCCCCCCCTTAGCCAATTTCTACATAGAACACCTAGAAAAACTAACTATGAACAGCAACTCTCAAACCAACACTTTGGCTACACTATATTGATGATGTGCTTGGTATTTGGCCACATGGCCCAGGCACATTGGATACATTCTTCATGCATTTAAATAGCCAACATCCACAAATTCACTTTAGAATGGAACTGGAAACTAATAACTGTCTGCTCTTCCTGGATACACTAATCACACATCTTCCAGATGGTTCCTTATAATTCTCAGTTTTTAGAAAATCCACACATACAGGGAGATATTTACACAAACACTCACCCTTCTCAATGGTAAGATGCAGTATAGTATCTTAAAAACGCTAACCCACAGAGCGAGAGCAATCTGTTCCAATGACAATGCTCTTGCTGCTGAACTGGCTCACTTATGCCACACCTTCTTAGCCAATGGCTATAATCCCCATAAGATAAACAAAATACTAAATGTTCCTAAGAAACCCCTCCCACTATTCACCACAGAGAACTACAACAAAACAGTCACAATCCCATACATTAAAGGGACATCGGAAAAGATATCTAGAATTCTCGATAAACATCAACTATGCACTGTAATCAGACGTGTGTCAAATTAGCAACTCTCATCCGTTCACCCAAGGACAGCATCCCTCCTTTATCACATCCAGGAGTCTACGAAGTACCCTACTCGTGTGATCAAGCCTACTACGGTCAAACAGGAAGAACTGTGGACATCCGCATCAATGAACATAAAAGATACATCTGGCACTATGGTAAGTCGGGCCTAGCAGACCATGCTTTGGATACCTCTGCACACGGGATCAACAGGAAGAAAACAACAGTACTGCACAGAAGCTTTTACAAGTCAGAGAGATTGTTCTCTCTTACAAGTCAGAGAGAAGCCCTGAAACATAACTCCAAATCTCAACAAATATGTCTGTATACATTTTCCTAAGATTTGGGAGACAATCATCTTAAGACATAACTAGTATCTGCTTTCTTTCTCTCTCTGGATTTTTTTTTTTTTTTTTTTTTTTTTTTTTTTTTTTTTTTTTAGGTAGAGGGTGCCTAATTAGGACTTTTCAGCCTTGGTGTTGTTGCTACAATTTTTTTAAATTAGTCCCTTTGTTACACCATGTTATTGTAGTCTCGTGTACTGTGACAAACTGTGTGTTTTTGTGCTCTGAAGATGCTGGTCACCAGCGAAATATCAGCAATAAGTCAATAAATAATTATTTACTTATAATTCTGTGTTCTGATATATACCGTCAAAATTAATTTGAGCACTTCCAATTTCAAATCCTCTGTACACTCTGGTGTCCTGCACGAGGGAGAAAATATCTATCAAAAATCACATCAATGAGACTTTTCTTATTCCTTGCCTCTTCTCTCCATGTGAATTTGTGTACGTTTTTATGTTGGAACATTGCGTTAGTAATAACCAGTCCATGTCCTGAGAAAAAATCCAACAGGCATTTGCCATTATTATTAGCTTTGCTCTTTTCTCCAAATTTTCCCAAAATATTTTTATATTTCTGACAATTATTTCCTACTCTGCTATTTAGATCCCCAACAAGGACCAACGTTTCCTTTTTCATTGTGTCAGTTGCTTTCTCTAAAGCCTCAAAAAATTCCTCCGCTTCTACTTTAGTAGAAAACCCTTCTGTGGGACCATAGGCACAAATAAGTCTCATTGTCCAGTTCCCATTCTGATATTTGTTGATTACTATGGCTACTCCTTCTTTTCTTGATTGTCATTGCCTGAATATAACATATTGTATTTATTGCTCAGAAAGATCTCACCAGTTTTTGTCTTTTTTGTTTCAGTCACCCCTATTATGTCGATCTGGTACTTATCCAATTCCTCAGCTAGCTCCATTTTTTTGACATTCAGGCTTCTTATATTGATAGTACCTATCTTGAGCTCTGGTGATGTTGAGTTGGGGTGCGTTTTAGGATTTGTTCCAGTAGCTGACTTTCTGCTGTTTGCCCTTGTTCCCTGGCAAAAACAACAGGGGCCTTGTTTAACCGAGCTATGCCCTAGCCGGCATGAAAATTCTGTTATGTTGTACCATCATTTTATATTTTGGTTTTAATCAATAAGAATACAATTTGGTCAGCTAAATTCCAAATTGCCAGCCCATCCTCATTCGTTCAATATCCAGGTAGCTACCCAACAGGGTGCACCGCAAGAAGGTGAGAATGGGATATTAGGTCAGAAGCCCTGGTCAGTTCTCCGCATTCCTTTAAAAGTTATGTGGAGGTCTCCTCTCAGTTATATAGCTTTGACCCTTAAGCACCCATTCCTTACCTGTGAGTGTAAGGCAGATGTCCAAGAATGGTAAACTACCAGACTTTTCTTTTTCCGTGTAGAAATGAATGCATGGATGAATGCTATTTATCTGTTGTATGAAAGTGGTAAGTTCGTTTTCAGAATGAGGCCAAATAGTGAAACCAATGAGACAGTTGGGGATGAATGGATGAGAACAAGGAATCTTCTAGATGGTTCAAAAAATAGTTTGCCAAAGGTAGAGACGGAGGGTTACCCATGGGAGTACCTTCAACTTGTCTATAGATCATGTTTTTCCAGCTGAAATATTTTGATTGTATAACAAATCAAAAAATCTTTGCAATATCAGAAGGGTAATCATCATATAGTAATTAACAGTGTCAGATAATGGAATGCTGGTAAAAAGGGAAACAATGTCAAAGCTGACTAAAAAATCCAACTCTTGTATTTGAATATCCTTGATTTTTTCAAGAAAATGTGTGTAATTCTTGATCAATGATCTAGATTGTCCCGTGTAGGCAGTTAATACATGAAACCTCAAAAGTCTGGTCTGGCACAACATAGTATTGACACTAAACACAATATACAGTGGGATAAAGCTCATCTTCTCCATAGATTCAGGTTTAAACATGAGCGCCTTTTCAAAGAAAGTTGTGAAGCCCTTCTACATCAGCTAAATCTGAATCAGAACAATTGTCTCTCTCTCCCAAAAGTTTGGGAGATTCTTATCTTATGTAACCATCAAAAACAGCTGTTTAGTAATATTTTTAATAATATTATTTATTATGTAACACCTCCAGTGAGTCCAAAGACTCATCGAGGGAGGGCACCTACTCTACAACTCTCTGTCTCCACCACTCCAGTAACTGCAACTACCTTCATCATCTACACCAACGTTATCTACCGCCAACCATCACCATTAGTATTTTCACAGACAATCACAAACATCCATGCCCACAGTGGGATTCGAACCCAAAGCCTTTTGGCTGTTGAGCGGATGCAGCAATAGTTTTTAATTGGTAAACCACCAACTGCTGTATGTACTTTGTAAGCCGGTTCCTTGGATTGTGTGTTTCTACATACTGATGAAGTATGTAGAAACATGCAATTATTTTCTTTATTATTTTCGTACTGTTATTTTCAGTCCAAAATATCTGCACTTTCATTTCATTAAAGTTTCATTAAAAATAATAAATTTTAATATTTATAATCATGCCATAGGTATACCTTTAAAGATTGAATATTAAATATATCATTAATGAATGATTTAAGCAACAGAATCCCAAGGTCACCTATCTTTGTCCCTTGATTTTACTCCACCATATACTATTCTTTGATACCTGTTCATTACCCATCACCCTTATCCACATCAGCAGTAGGATATCCATCTCCAGTTGCTATAATTTATAAACTTAAGTTTTATGTAACATCCCTGGATGCTTTTGCAAAGTATAGAGCAGTGTCATAATACAGCTATAAAACAACATAGTATAGTTATTTCTTTTTTTCCCTAGTGTTTAGACTTATGTGTTGATTCTCTAGCATTGTATATATTTTTAAAAATTTAACAACGTATTTGTTAATAAATAAAGTTATTTACTTATTATCCTATATCTTGCCGAAGTCAAATTGGCATCATCAGGGGGAAAATACACTTGTATTAGACATTTGCATGCAGGCACACTTCAGTAACAAAGATGAAGAAACCAGAGAGATACAGGAGACTAGTGCTACAATTATGCCACCTATTGGCTTTGGATGGGAGATCTTGGTTGTTGGGCACGCTGACTGCAGATGAGGGTTTCCCATATTAGGGAGAGTTCAAAAAGGAAAGGAAAGTGTGTGTAAGGTGTCCTGGCCACATGGAAGACTGCAAACACCCAATCCACATAGCATAGCCAGGCATTTATATGCTTTATACTAATGTCAGGAGTATCTGGAATAAGGGAGAGGAATTGTTGGCACAGATAGCATCAGTCTGACCAAATGTTATTGGGATCACTGAGCCGTGGTTGACAGAAGGGGATATAATAACAGGAATAGAAGTCACTCGGTACAGCATTTTTCGTCAGGATAGGAGGGGAAAGCATGGTGGTGGGGTACTGCTTATAATAAGTGATGACCTATGTCCTCTAAGAGTGGAGGCTTTGAAAAGCAGTGACATTAATGATTTTGAAAGCATATGGTGTGAGGTAGAGGTAGGCAAGACAGGATATTTAGTGGGGTGTTGCTACAGACTCAGGAGCACAGAGGATGGGGACCAGGAGATGTTAAGACAGTTAAGTTTGGCAAGTGCAAGAAGAATGATTGTTATGGGAGATTTTACCTACAGTAGTATAAATTGGAGAGAGGAAGATGCATGTAGCAATAAGAGAATGAAATTTCTAGAATTCTTGAGAGACAAATGTCTTAGGCAACATGTGACAGAGGGAACCAGAGGTTCAAGCATTTTGGATTTGGTTACAGCATCAGAAGAGCTCATAATAACTGAGATGCCATTTCTCCCACCAGTTGGAGAGAGTGACCATATGGTTTTGACTTGGAAAATGAATAGACATGCAGGAGTATGAAAGAGACGGGAACATATGTGGAATTATAAAGCAGGTGATTATAATAGTCTTAGACGTCAACTTGGGAAAGTTTCGTAGAGGGAGGAATTGGAAGGCTGGGATATCATTAGTACATGGGAAATTATGAAAGAATATTTGTTAGCAGCAATGGTAAGTTGTATACCACGAGTGAACAAGAGGACACAATTTGGAGTAAAGTGGATGACAAACAATATTAAACAGGAATTGCAAGCAAAAAAAGAGGCTATGGAAGAGATATAAGGAGACAGATGAAGAGAAGATGCATGAAGAATATAAGACACAGGCCAGAAGAGTGACTAGTATGGTAAGGAAGGTGAAACTGGAATATGCAAAAAGATTGGCCCTTAGATCTAAGGAAAATCCAAGGGAATTTTTTAGCTATGTGGCCAGTAGGAGGAGGAAATGACTGTGGAAGAATGATATTGTGGGATAAAAATGGGAATAGAGTGACTGATGCAGAGAACATAGTGGAATTGTTCAATGAACACTTTATTGGAGTATTTCATCCTAGAGGAGTCAGTTTTAATGCTAGAGGGATAGGACTGGTTTGAGGTTTAGAGGTACAGGATCAGAGTGTGTTTCAGATACTGAGTACTCTGGATGTTAGTAAAGCTTTGGGATGGGATGATATTTCATCTCGAGTTTTGAGAGAATGTGCTAGGGAACAGACAGTGCCTTTAACCTGGCTTTTCAATGAAAGTCTGGCTTCAGCAAAGGTGCCCAGGGAATGGAAGGAAGGTAAGATAGTGCCATTGCATAAGGGTGGTAACAGACTGGAAGTGTCTAATTATAGACCAGTCTGTGTGTCATCAGTAGTTGTTAAGATCTTGGAGAAAGTAGTGAGGGACCGTATAAAGCACACCTGGCAGATGAGGGTAATATTATCTATGAGAGTCAACATGGATTTGTGAAGGGGCGCTCTTGTTTTAGCAATATGCTAGCCTTTTATAATAAAGTTACAAGAACATTAGATGAGGGAAAGGCATATACTGCAATTTTCTTAGACTTAGCAAAGGCATTTGACAGGGTGCCACATGATAAGCTGATATTTAAGTTGCAGCACAGCGTCTGGATGTCAGATTGGTCAACTGGATTCAGGATTGGCTGTCTGATAGGTATTAGAGAGTTGTGTTGGAGCAGTTTCAAGGAGGCAGAGGGTTACAAGTGGGGTCCTACTGGGCTCAGTACTAGGACCTATATTGTTTAACCTTTATATCAATGACATTGCCAGTGGATTGCAAGGAAATATTCAGTTGTTTGCAGATGATGTGAAGCTGGGAAGGATTATTAGTAATAGAGCACATGTGGTAGCCCTGCAAGAGGATTTGAATAAGCTAGAGGGATGGACAAATGAATGGGGGTGACTGTCAGTTTAATGCAGCAAAATGTAAGGTCTTGAGGTTTGGGAAACATCGATGGGATGCTGCATTCTCTATGGGAGGAGTTATACTGGAGGAAGTAGGGGAGACAAGAGATCTGGGGTTGATGATTGATAGAAACCTGAAATGTAGGGAACATATTGCAAAGGTGGTGAAGGTAACACAGAGGATTGCTGCAATTATGAGAAGGACACTGACCTGCAGAGATAAAAGGGTTATCATTCTGTTGTATAAGTCTCTGATCAGACCACACTTAGACTATTGTTCTCAGATTTGGCCTCCAGGATTTGAAGGGGATAAATTAACTGTGGAAAGGATACAAAGATGGATGACAAAGATAGTTTCAGGACTGTACAAGGATAGTTATGAGGATCGGCTGAGGGAATGTGGACTGCAGAGTTTGGTGGATAGAAGAAGGAGAGGTGATATGATTGAGACTTTTAAACTGTTGAGAGGTGGTTACAGGGTTGACACTGGGGAGTTCTTTTGCTTGGTTGAACAGCAGGAAGGAGTGATGACAAGAGGCCATCCCAGGAAGTTACGAAAGGAAACTGTGAGCAAGAGGGTGAGGAGTGGTTTCTTTGTGTGGAGGGTGGTTGAACTGTGGAATGCATTGCCTGATGGAGTGGTGAGAGTGAGAACGGTCAATGAGTTTAAGGAGTGGTATGATAGACTTTATGTTCTTAGGAAGGACCTCCCACGATGAGTCCTTTGACTCCATGGAGGCCTGAATAATAATAATAATAATAATAA
The DNA here is from genome assembly GCF_054136105.1 of Typopeltis vanoorti. NCBI lineage: Eukaryota > Metazoa > Arthropoda > Arachnida > Uropygi > Thelyphonidae > Typopeltis > Typopeltis vanoorti. Next base: position 64,717,542 of record NC_143552.1, on the reverse strand, counting down.
AAAAAAAATTTAAAAAATAGTGGGTGCTTGGGGAGGAAGGGGGAATTTAGGGCATTCTTTGCAAATATCTCCATGAAAAAGTTAGCATGGCAGTACCCATGATTTGTTTGTAGAATTTTCTTTGCCAAACAAAATAGCCCACTGTGTGGACAATGTGTTTGTAATTTGGCCACATGGCCGGTACACCTTACACACCTTCCTTTCCTTTCTAAACAGCCAACATCCAAGGATCCAATTTATGACAGAAATAGAAAGTAACAATAGTCTGCACCCTAATTACAAGTCAACCAAACAAATCTCTGACCTTCACAGTCTTCAGAAAACCCATACACATAGATAGATCTGTCAACAATTACATCACCCCCCCCCCCCCCGCTTTCAAACAATTTGGGACTATAAAAATCTCAGTGCATCTGGCAAAATTAATTTGCTCCGACAACAGTGCATTCAACACAGAGCTCACCCACATAAAACACTTTTTTTTGGCCCATGGCCAAATACCACGTCTCCCACCAAATACAAAGAATTTTAACACACACACACACACACACACACTCCACCCCTCCCAAACATAGATTACAGCAAAATCTATCACCATCCCTTACCCATGGTGTCTCAGAAAAGGTGCCAAAGGTTTTTTATAAAAAAAAGCAGAATTCTGTGACTACCTATAAAGCACACAAAAAAGCTAGCAACCCTTATCCATTCCCCCAATGATCAGTTACAATCTCTGGATTTATCTGGAGTTTACCAGGTACTCTGCAGCCACCTTTCTTATTATGGACAAACAGAGCATCAAGATTACATCCAATTTCACTACAGCCACTCCGGATTAGCAGACATGCTCTGAATACACAGCACTGAATCCTTTGAAAAAAAGACACCTTACTCCACCAAAGTAACTTCAAGTTTGAGAGGATTTTCCTGAAATCATCTGCAGCTCTTACCAACTATCCCAACCTAAATAAATATGGTTATACAGACCCCCCCCTCATATTGGAAACCCTCATCCACAGACAGTCAGCCCAATGACCAAGAACTCATAATCGAAGCCAATAGGTGGCATAATTGCAGGACTTGTCTCTTGTGTCTCTCTTCATCTTTGTGTTACTGAAGTGTGCCTGCATGCACATGTCTAATACAAATGTATTTTTCCCTGATGATACCAATTTGACTTTGGCAATATATAGCATAATAAGTAAATAACTTTATTTATTAACAAATACATTGTTAATTTCCTTAAAAAATATATGAAACTATTTCTTTTAACTTACTCAACTATCAATTTATTAGAGAAAGTGAATAAATTAATAAGGCATGAAGCAAGCGTATTATGTGTGTTAATTTCAGATGTTCTTCTGGCAGGTTTGTCCATTTTGTGAGATGAAAAACCTGAGGTCCTAAAGTAAAACCCCTGCCACCATTGTATGAGACCAGCTATTTCATCTTCAGCTGAAAGGTTTTTGTAAAGGTTCTTTGTATCCTAGAAGGAATTTGAATCCAGGTCTTTCCAAACAAATGGCACTAGAGAATTACTAAAGAAAGACTGCCCTTCACAAAGCTATACTTAACTCCAAAGAGTATCCATGACTTATTTTTCACGGTATTGACAACACCACAAACACTTTTATCAACAAGGATGTTTTATTAACGCTAATATTTCGCTGATTTTCAACTCAGCATCATCAGAGCACAACACACATGTAAACGCGACAGTGAGTGAAACAATAGAATTGCAGAAAGACAAAAGATCTAAAGTCCTATTTTTGGCGCCCTCTAACGAAAAAAAAAAAAAAAAAAAAAAAAAAAAAAGGTGTTACATGTGTGTTGTGCTCTGATGATGCTGAGTTGAAAATCAGCGAAATATTAGCGTTAATAAAACATCCTTGTTGATAAAAGTGTTTGTGGTGTTGTCAATACCGTGAAAAATAAGTCATGAATAACCAGCAACGCCTAAGCTTATCTGTTAGAATAATGATTCCAAAGAGTATCATTTGCTTATTAATCTGCTTCATTTAACATATTTCTTTCGTTGCATTTTGATATTGCAAAACAAAACAAAACAAAAAAAAAGTACCTTTAATAACTCATTACTAGTTCTTTCATGCAATATCCCTGTTATATACCTTTGCAAATTACAACAGTGTCATGGTATAGCTACTTCTTTTATCTTACTCAACTGTCAATTTTCTTATTCATATCATGGAATCAAAATATAAATGTTATAATGTTCACACAGCAATGTGAACACTGGTATAAAAATAAATATCTTGAAATAAACTCAAACATGAATAATTATTCCATATCATAATTACTGACATCTGCAAAAAAAAAAAAAAAAAAAAAGAAAGAAAAGAAAAGAAAAAGATAAAAATATACTTATCAGAATAACTTCAAAATAAGAGTCTCCCAGTTAAATCAGAAGAAATGACAAAATATACTGTAAAAATGTATTTTAAGTCAAGTTAATAATGTTCTTTCAAAACTGGTTTGTTTTGGATGAATAAGTAAGCCTATATAAAACATATAAAACTTCTTCTTCTTCGAGTGCTATCTCCTATCGGCGACCACCTTGGCAAATTTTGAGTAATCCTCAGCCACTCTGAATAGTCCCTCAGAGCAGAAGCCAGTCCACTTCTGATGTCTGTCAGCCAAGATTTTCTTCATCTTCCTTGTCCTCTTCTTCCATTTATCTTCCCTTTTATAATTAATTGAAGTATCTTATATTTTTCATTTCTTCTGATTTAACCAGAAGAAATGATTTTCCCATTTCTTCCAGTATTTCTTGATTGGATGTTTTGCTGTCCATGGGGTTTTTAACATTCATCTATATAACCACATCTCAAAGGCTTCAAGTTCTTTTTTTTTTTTTTTTTTTTTTTTTTTATCAATGTTGTCTTCAAGATACAAGTTTCTGCAAAGTACAGCAGTACAGACCATATAAAACTTACATTTATTAAAAATGAGTAAGTTTTATGTGCCATCCAGTCATTTCCAACTCTTAGTAATCTTGTGAACAAGGCTCTCCACCTTACTTGGCCTCATCTTTTCTTTCAATAATTGCAAGTTAAGTTGGCAAGTTCCTTTCATTTTGTCCATTCAACTCTTTTGTGGTCTTCCTTTCTTTCTCATGTCTCAATCTTCCCCAATATAACTGCCTTTTCCAATTATTCATCTACCACATAATATGAACCAAAGTGCATTAACTTCTGTCTAGCAATCATTGCCTCTAAGACCTGTCTTAATACTCTCTAAAACATTCTTATTAGTTATTCTTTCAATCCGTGGGATCCTTAATAGTCTATTCCATGTCCATAATTTAAATGAATCAATTTGCTTTCTGTCTTTCTTCTTAATATTTTTTTTTTTTTTTTTTTTTTTTTATTTTTATTTATCACTAGGTTAGACTATAATAGATTTAGTTTAATCCTTTATCCCAGTGAGAGCAAACAAAGTTTGCGCCTGAAAATATCTTCAGGACTAAATATGGTGTTGTACTATCTTATCCTATCTTATATACTATCTTATATTTAGTCCTGAAGATATTTTCAGGCGCAAACTTTGTTTGCTCTCACTGGGATAAAGGATTAAACTAAATCTATTATAGTCTAACCTAGTGATAAATAAAAATAAATTTTCAACATCTTTCTCTAAATCCAGAGTAATTTTTAAAAAAGGTGATAAACCTTTTGGCAACTCCCATAGGCACAGATGACTTGCTACTGCTTCTGCCTGGTATCTCCAGCTCTGGGCCTGGCTCCCACTGAAGAGACCTCAATAAAGGTCGAAACTAGTCTGGGTAGATGGCCAATCCCTTTAATGCATAACAGTATACATATCCACATAGGAAATGTGTTTTGCATTATGGGAGATACTGGGTTAGAAGTGCCTGGTAGCTTGCTCCACCTTTGCCACGAGTTGCCTTGGTGTTGCACTACTTACCGGATAAGATAGTACAACACCATATTTAGTCCTGAAGATATTTTCAGGCGCAAACTTTGTTTGCTCTCACTGGGATAAAGGATTAAACTAAATCTATTATAGTCTAACCTAGTGATAAATAAAAATAAATTTTCAACATCTTTCTCTAAATCCAGAGTAATTTTTAAAAAAGGTGATAAACCTTTTGGCAACTCCCATAGGCACAGATGACTTGCTACTGCTTCTGCCTGGTATCTCCAGCTCTGGGCCTGGCTCCCACTGAAGAGACCTCAATAAAGGTCGAAACTAGTCTGGGTAGATGGCCAATCCCTTTAATGCATAACAGTATACATATCCACATAGGAAATGTGTTTTGCATTATGGGAGATACTGGGTTAGAAGTGCCTGGTAGCTTGCTCCACCTTTGCCACGAGTTGCCTTGGTGTTGCACTACTTACTGGATAAGATAGTACAACACCATATTTAGTCCTGAAGATATTTTCAGGCGCAAACTTTGTTTGCTCTCTATAATAAATTTAGTTTAATCCTTTATCCAAGTGTGAGCAAACAAAGTTTGCGCCTGAAAGTATCTTCAGGACTGGGTTAAGGTGGTACACACCAGGGGAACTCGTTGCAAAGGTGGAGCAAGCTACCAACACTCCTATCCTAGTATCTCCTATAATGCAAAACACATCTCCTTGCAGATATGTCTATTGTTATGCATTAAGGGAAGGGCCACTACCCAGACCGGTTTCGACCTTTATTGAGGTCTCTTCAGTGGGAGCCAGGCCCAAGTCAAGATATCAGGCAGAAGCATTTGCAGGTCATCTCCACCTATAGGAATTGCCAATTGGTGTGCCACCCTTTTTTAATAAATTACTCTGGATTTAGAGAAAGATGTTGAAAGTTTATTTTCCACTTGGTTAGAGTATAATAAATTTAGTTTAATCCTTTATCCAAGTGTGAGCAAACAAAGTTTGCGCCTGAAAGTATCTTCAGGACTGGGTTAAGGTGGTACACACCAGGGCAACTCGTTGCAAAGGTGGAGCAAGCTACCAACACTCCTATCCTAGTATCTCCTATAATGCAAAACACATCTCCTTGCAGATATGTCTATTGTTATGCATTAAGGGAAGGGCCACTACCCAGACCGGTTTCGACCTTTATTGAGGTCTCTTCAGTGGGAGCCAGGCCCAAGTCAAGATATCAGGCAGAAGCATTTGCAGGTCATCTCCACCTATAGGAATTGCCAATAGGAAGTGGCACACCAATTGGCAATTCCTATAGGTGGAGATGACCTGCAAATGCTTCTGCCTGATATCTTGACTTGGGCCTGGCTCCCACTGAAGAGACCTCAATAAAGGTCGAAACCGGTCTGGGTAGTGGCCCTTCCCTTAATGCATAACAATAGACATATCTGCAAGGAGATGTGTTTTGCATTATAGGAGATACTAGGATAGGAGTGTTGGTAGCTTGCTCCACCTTTGCAACGAGTTGCCCTGGTGTGTACCACCTTAACCCAGTCCTGAAGATACTTTCAGGCGCAAACTTTGTTTGCTCACACTTGGATAAAGGATTAAACTAAATTTATTATACTCTAACCAAGTGGAAAATAAACTTTCAACATTTGTTTGCTCTCACTGGGATAAAGGATTAAACTAAATCTATTATAGTCTAACCTAGTGATAAATAAAAATAAATTTTCAACATCTTTCTCTAAATCCAGAGTAATTTTTAAAAAAGGTGATAAACCTTTTGGCAACTCCCATAGGCACAGATGACTTGCTACTGCTTCTGCCTGGTATCTCCAGCTCTGGGCCTGGCTCCCACTGAAGAGACCTCAATAAAGGTCGAAACTAGTCTGGGTAGATGGCCAATCCCTTTAATGCATAACAGTATACATATCCACATAGGAAATGTGTTTTGCATTATGGGAGATACTGGGTTAGAAGTGCCTGGTAGCTTGCTCCACCTTTGCCACGAGTTGCCTTGGTGTTGCACTACTTACTGGATAAGATAGTACAACACCATATTTAGTCCTGAAGATATTTTCAGGCGCAAACTTTGTTTGCTCTCACTGGGATAAAGGATTAAACTAAATCTATTATAGTCTAACCTAGTGATAAATAAAAATAAATTTTCAACATCTTTCTCTAAAGCCAGAGTAATTTTTAAAAAAGGTGATAAACCTTTTGGCAACTCCCATAGGCACAGATGACTTGCTACTGCTTCTGCCTGGTATCTCCAGCTCTGGGCCTGGCTCCCACTGAAGAGACCTCAATAAAGGTCGAAACTAGTCTGGGTAGATGGCCAATCCCTTTAATGCATAACAGTATACATATCCACATAGGAAATGTGTTTTGCATTATGGGAGATACTGGGTTAGAAGTGCCTGGTAGCTTGCTCCACCTTTGCCACGAGTTGCCTTGGTGTTGCACTACTTACTGGATAAGATAGTACAACACCATATTTAGTCCTGAAGATATTTTCAGGCGCAAACTTTGTTTGCTCTCACTGGGATAAAGGATTAAACTAAATCTATTATAGTCTAACCTAGTGATAAATAAAAATAAATTTTCAACATCTTTCTCTAAAGCCAGAGTAATTTTTAAAAAAGGTGATAAACCTTTTGGCAACTCCCATAGGCACAGATGACTTGCTACTGCTTCTGCCTGGTATCTCCAGCTCTGGGCCTGGCTCCCACTGAAGAGACCTCAATAAAGGTCGAAACTAGTCTGGGTAGATGGCCAATCCCTTTAATGCATAACAGTATACATATCCACAGAGGAAATGTGTTTTGCATTATGGGAGATACTGGGTTAGAAGTGCCTGGTAGCTTGCTCCACCTTTGCCACGAGTTGCCTTGGTGTTGCACTACTTACTGGATAAGATAGTACAACACCATATTTAGTCCTGAAGATATTTTCAGGCGCAAACTTTGTTTGCTCTCACTGGGATAAAGGATTAAACTAAATCTATTATAATTTCTTCTTAATAATCCAGCTGGCACAGCCATACATCACTACTGGAAATAGCATTGCTTTGACAATTCTAACTTTCATAACCTTACTAACATCTCTAATTCTTATCAGGTTAACACAGCTTTTTCTTCCATGGCTATTCTTCTTTTAATTATAACTTCGACTATCATTTCTTAATCTGGATGACTGTAGTAAATCATAACTTTCAACCACCTCTATTTTATCTCCCTCAATCTTAAATTCATCTAAATTGCCAGCAACCATCACTTTTGTTTTGCTGATGTTTAGATCAACCCTGGATTTTTTGCTTTCCCTCTTAACCAACAGAATCACCTGCTCCAGATCTTCCTTTAGTTTCTGCTATGAGGATGGTATCATCTGCATATTTTAACTTATTTATTTTTCTGTCACCAATCTTAATTTCTATTGGGTCTTTGTCTAAGTTGGCCATTCTCATAATATATTCACTATAAATATTAAAAAGATAAGACAACAGTATATAACCCTGCTGTACCACCTTTTCCCATTCAAATACCATCTTTCACCAAAGACTGTTTTTACTGAGGCATCTGAGTTGTTATAATGATCTCTAATCAAGAGAATTAGATGTTCAGGTATTCCATTGATCTCATCACATTCCACAGTCTGTTATGATCCACACAATCAAATGCTTTCTTATAATCAGTAACAGAGACGAATACTTCCTTCTGATATTATCTTGTTCTTACAATAATCCATCTCATGTTTACTATTGGACTCTAGTTCCTCTACCTCTCCTAAAGCCTGTTTTCTGCTGGCATTTCTCTATTCACATATGATTCCAGCCTTTTTTTGGATCACTTTCAGCAAAAGGACCTCCCAGATGAGTCTCTGACTCCATGAGGTCTTGGGGTAATAATAATAATAATAACTTTACTTGTATGTGAAATTAAGGTGATGGTTCAGTAATTTCCACAATTTCTGGGGTTTTATTTATTTTTTCAGAACTGGTATGAATATTGATGTTTTCCAATCTCTAGGCCAGCATATTTTCTTCCAAACCGGTAGATAAATTGCAGTTAATACATTTACTCCTTCATCCACAGCTGCTCTCAATAATTCCTGACACTCCATTAGCTCCAGGAATTTTTCATTTTGGAGCAGTTCTATTGTAGATATTACTTCACTTTTCATTATCATGGTTCCTCAACAAATTCTCTCCTTTCAGATTCTCCTTCAATATTAATATCTTTCTTGAGCAATCCTTCACATATTCTTTCCATCTTTTTTTCACTTCTTCTTCTTCCTTCAAACTTATTCCTGAATTACTTTTTACTACTTATTTAGATATATCTAGCGATAGACTTCTCTGCAACTCCATTTATCATTCAAAACAGATCTCTTGTTCTACCGATAATGTCGCTCTCTTCAATCTCTTTGCATTGTTTGTTTATCTTTCCAAGCCTGTCTCTGGAAATCTACACTCAACTGTCTATCCCTTTCTTTTTTTCACTAAAGTTTTTTTTTTTCTTCTGCCTTTTTCTTCTTTTGACAGCCATTTACAATCTTTCTTTCTTCCTGCTTTACTTAGATTCTTCTTTGCTTCTTCTCTTGCTGTATATTCCATTTCTTCTCACAGTTCTAATTCTCTTCTTGTCCTTTCAAAACATTTTAAAATGGGTAAGTAAATACTATTAAAAGAATCCATGAAACGAAATTTGCTAAATGAAAAATTAAAATATCTAAATCTATGAAATAAGATAATAATCTGTGCAGCTCTTTGCAATCTTAAATGGTAATATTTTCTTACCTATACATCCAAACAAATTGTCTTCCTCAAGTAAATAAGTGCCATCTTTGCATTCTTGACAGGTGCGAGACCCAACATTCGGTTTGCACATGCACTGACCTGACATACCATCACAAACTCCGACTCCTCCGACAGTTCCTGGCGTGAAACAGTTACAACCTGAATGGAAGAGATGTTCAAATATTAACACAACAAATATAAAACCTACACATGTCTGCATGCATGCACGCACACACACATATAGATTAATCCCACCCAGCAAAGATTTTTAGATTGATAGTACATTTGTACTATGGATTGGTTAAGGATAATACCTTTTCAAGCCACTTCAAGCATCCAAATAAGTAAGTTGGTGGTCTCACTAGCGGATAAAAAATCACCTATCCCCTAAAGGTAATTAAAACACTAGTTAGCTAAGGAGTCAGCAGAAATTCTAATCAGATAAGCATATAATGATATATTCAATTAATCTGAATTTAAATCTACAAATAGGCTCAATTCCTAAGTGGTGGACACAAAGTCACTTTGTAATGAAATTATACTTTACTGTAGATTGCCTTCTTTTCATGCCAAATATGTTTGAAGGTGTACATTCTTTATAATCAAGTGACTCCAAACAATGTCATGAGGACATCCTGTGTATCATTCAATCTTCAATTTAAAATAATCATGTTACAAAATAGAGTTAATATGGAATCTAAAAATGATATTTTTAATGTTATGAGTAGTCCAATTGCTGGCCTGGTAGGCTGAGTGGTTAGCATACCACTCTCTAACCAATGGGCTGCAGGTATGAATGGTGTCATAGATATGGATGTTTGTAATTGTTTTAAGTGAGAGATGAATTTCATCTCCCACTGTGAGGCCAATGCCCAATTATTGAAAGTCTCTGTTTGGTTTCTAGAGATTTCTGAATTGTGTAAAACATAAATACAAATACAAAACATATAAAAATCAATAAAAATAAAAAAAAATCCTTAGCCCACCCACAAAATTCATGTATTATATGTTCATAACTTTTCAGGGGTGGGAATAACATTAAAATATCAAATTAAAATGCTAGACTAGTTGGTCATATGAATGGTAAACCTAACTCTTCAACCAACAGTTTGTCGATTTGAATCCCGCCATAGGTTAGATGAAATTCATTACCTAATGAGGAACCAATACTATGCTAAGTGAAGGCCTGAAGTGACATGAAATATTCCATGTTTGGCCTGTAGAGCAGGGTTAACCCACCCACAGTACTAATATACTACAGGTTTACCTTTCTCGAATGGAAGTCGCATTTAAAATAATATATATATAACAAAATTCAGTCATGTGCTGCTGGTGATGAACTGCCAGTTATTCATAAGACATATTTCAGTAACTGTAATAATAACAAAAACTGTTGTTTCCACTGTTTTAGTGTTATTTTTGTCTTCAGATATGTCATTTTTGGTTCAAATTTGCTATCTATATTTAATCCTAAACTTGTTCTTATTTTTAATTTTAAATATTTGTTGAAATCTGCAAGTGAGAGTTACTAAACATTCATATTTAATCATTAAATATGAAACATTAAACTGTAAATATAAATTTTAATCGACAAAAATAAAATCCTATTTCTAAAAAATAAATAATGAGCAGTGAAAAATTAGCATACATGATGTGCAACCTTCAGCTTAAGATCATGGAATATCACTAGCCAAAATACACTGGAAACTGATATCCCATCTTCAACGTGGAAAATCCACGTTGAAGACGGGATATCATAACTGAAAACCTAGAAATCAGTCATCAGGGGATGATTTTAGTATACAGTATTATTATTATTATTATTATTATTATTATTAAACAAGACCTCATGGAGTCAAAGACTCATCTAGGAGGTCCTTTTATCTCACACACATCTCATCACACCGGGTCTTAAACACATTCAAACTCCTTGCAGACACCACACTCTCAGGCAAGGCATTCCAATCATTCACAACTCTGCATGAAAAAAACCTGCCTCTCACTCCCCTACTCACACCCTCTTTATACAGTTTCCAGGTATGACCTCTGGTTCTCCCCTGATCTCCCACTATTCTCTGTAGAACTTCTCCACCATTGATCCTATAACAACCCCTTACCAACTTGTAGGTCTCTATCATATCTCCCCTCTTCCTTCTCTCCACTAGACTCTGCAAATTACATCTTTTCAATCTTTCCTCATACTCGACATTCCAGAGGTCAGAAACTACCTTAGTCAGTCGCCTTTGGAACCTTTCCAACATCTCTTCATCCTTCTGAAAACCAGGTGACCAAATCTGGGCACAATAGTCCATGTGTGGCCTAATCAAAGCCTTATACAATGGAACAAGAATCTCCCTACTTCTACACGTCAGTGTCCTCCTCATCATTCCCAGAAGTCTTTGTGTTGTCTTCACAATTTTGGCGATGTGTCCCCTAAATTTTAGATCCTTATCCACTATCACTCCCAGATCTCTTATTTCCTCTACTTCCAACAATATATTCTCACAAAGCATAAATTCTGCATCCCATCTTTGTTTTCCAAATTTTAAAACCTTACATTTGCAACATTGAACTCGCATCCCCATTTGCTTACCCAATCACTCAATTTATTCAAGTCTTCTTGCAAGGCCACAACATCTTCACTACTCTTTATGGTTCGTCCCAACTTTGAATCATCTCCAAACAACTGAATATCTCCATTCAAATCTTCGCCAATATCATTAATATACAAGTTAAATAGTAATGGCCCTAAAACAGATCCCTGAGGCACTCCACTAGTGACTTTCCTTTTCCTGGATATTGCACCCCCATACACAACTTGTTGATACCTATCAGATAGCCAGTCTCCAATCCAATGCACTAATCTAATATCCAACCCCATCTGCTCTAGTTTGACTGTCAACTTATCATGAGGTACTCTATCAAAAGCTTTTGCAAAATCCAAGTATATTACTGTGTATCCTTATCCTCTGTCCAAGGAAGCAGTCATTTTATTGTAATAAGTAAGTAGATTACTAAAACACGACCTCCCTTTAGCAAATTCATGCTGTCCATCAAAGATTATACCATTGTTGTCAACCCAACTCTGGATCCTAGTTCTCACAAGCTTCTCCAACAACATAAACACAACACCTGACACACAGATAGGCCTATAGTTTGATGCTTGAGTTCGATCACCTCCTTTATGAAGTGGCACAATCTTGCCCTCCTTCCACTCTTTAGGGACTTGACCAAGTGCAAGACTCGTATTAAAAAAATATGTCAAGGCAGGTGTCAACTCTCTGGCACATTCCTTCAGAATACGCGGTGATATATTATCAAGTCACACAGCCTTATTTACATCTAGTTTACTCAACTCCCCAAACACCTCTTGCTCACTTACAGTCAGTCTCTCCTCCCCATCATCAACTGCTCTTAATCTGTCCATGAAGTCACATTCACAAGATTGAAAGATCTTTATGAACTGCTCATTAAGTATCTCCACCACACATTCTGCAACAGCTGTCTTTATACCATTTCCTCCAATCAATGTCATCCTTCCATAATCATTCTTTCTTTTGCTGGCTACATATCGAAAGAACTCCCTAGGATTCTTTTTAGCTTCATTAGCTAACTGCTGTTCATACCTCTCTTTAGCTACTCTCACCAACCAAGTCACTCTCCTTGCCTGGTCTTTGTAGAACTCATGAAATTGGTTACTTCCACTTCTCTTATGCTGCCTCCACAATGCCCTTTTTCTCTGTATTGCATGCTTAATCTCTTTATTCATCCATCTCACACCTAACTTATTTAACCTTCTCACCCGTGGTATACATTTAGACATTGCATCCACTAAATATTTTTTGAAAATCCCCCAAGCTGCATTGATCTCTTTTCCAGCTAACTCCTCATTCCATGCTACACCTGCAAGCTGTCTCCTGAGCTCTTCATAATCACCCCCCTTGTAGTTCCACATATACCCTTTTTTCACAGGGGTCCTTGCACTGCTGGCAACCACCCAAGTAATCACCGCATGATCACTTTCACCAATTGGTGGATGATTTGATACCTCATTGATAATTACATCCTCCGATGAGATGACCAAATCCAAGACCCTTAATCCTCTCGTGCCCTCTGTTACATACTGTCTGAGGTAGTTATCCCTCAAAAACTCAAGTAACTCATTTTCTTTACTTCCAGTTGCTATCTCGTCATTCCAGTCTATATTGCCATAATTAAAATCACCCATAATGATCACCCTTTTCTTATTTGCTCGGCTTATTTGACTATACATTTCACTATCACCACCATCCACATTACCAGGTCTATAACAACATCCCACCAAGTATTTGATTCTATTCACCTCTATCTCACACCATACTGCCTCAAAACCACTGGCCCCATTTCCCTCTTGCATCTCTACCTTGTATGGACATAACTCTTTCTCTATCATCAATAGCACTCCCCCTCCCTTTTTACCCCTTCTATCCTCACGAAACACATCATACCTTTCCATCTCTATTCCTGTCAGGATGTCATCCTCATCTAACCATGTCTCACTTATTCCGACAATCTCTGGGTGCACAGACGCAATTAGTGCAACCATTTCATCCGCCTTGTTTCTTATACTTCTAGCATTGGTATACAAACACAACAACTCATTTCTGGATCTACAGCTCGTTCCACTGATACCACTCACTCGATGTGATCTCTCCATGCTGGACTGGGGCCATTTCCCTTTCTGCTTCTTCATTTTAGAACCCTTTGCAATTCCATCTGTTTCCTTTTGATCCCTGATCATCCCATTACCTTCCTGCCTACACATTCTCTCACCTCCTCTTGGAGCATCCACCTTTCTCACGGTGTGTATCCCTGTCCACCCTGAGCCTCGCCGTTTCCCTGCTCCTCTTGCACACCCATTCTCTCATTTTCTATACTCATACCACTCACTTCCACATTCATTTCCACTCCTTCAATCTCTCCTGTCTTACTCTCCTGCTCTTCCACATCACTCCCCTCTCGATCTGATTCATTCTCTCTATTCACTTCTCTACCTTCCAGCAGCAGTCTCTCCAAGCGACTCACACCATAACCACTCAAATGCAGTCCCTCGCTCCCATACAGCTCACTTCATCCCACAAACTCATTCCACACATTAACAAACTGTACTCCCCATCTCCTCACACATTTCAACCAGCATATCATTCATAATCCTTGCTCTCCGCCTCATTTCACCACAGTCATACCTAGGCAACATGCTAACTACCATTCCTATCACACTATTCTCTTTTATCCTTCTAAGCAGCCTCCTGATATCCATTGAGACACACTTTTTGTCCTCTGTCAATCATTTGTACCTATTAACTCTTTTGCTTGCTCCTGCCTGATATCCAATGCCTCAATCACTCTACACATTTTAGCGGAAAACATACCGTGTGCATTCTATCCTCCAGCATACCTTTAATAACGGAGTAACCATACAACACCACTCGCTCATCTTTCGTTAACTCTTTCATGCCATCATGATTTATTTTAATATTTTTGACCTGAATTCTCTTAATTTCACTCCGCATCCATTTTATTTCTTGCCTCATCCAATCCAATTCAACTTCCGAATTTCACGACACATGCTCTCTATCATTCAATCTTACTAACTTTCTAACTCTCAGCACCCTCTTCTCTCTCTCTCTTTTACTCTCATACATCTTTCTTTGTTTCCATACTTTCGGTCCAACATGCGTCCAACTTTCGCTATCATTCTTCCCATTTTCACACTCATTCATCTTTCTTTGTTTCTGTTCTTTCAGTCCAACAGTATATTGGCAAGATATGCAGTAAATTTTATTTCGGGGTTATTTATTGTTAATTTATATGTTAATGACAATGGAGAAGATTTAAATTGTGTGAGGGGGGGGGGTTTCAACAGACTCCTTTCTTCTTATCCTGCCATGATATGCTGGAGGTCTTACAACCTTTAATATGTTTTTTTTTAAAATTATTATTATTATTCAGGCTTCCATGGAATCAAAAGACTCATCGTGAAAGGTCCTTTCTAAGAAACAAAAGTCTATCAAGACTCATCAAGGAAGGTCCCTCCCAGGAAACACAAAGTCTATCATACCACTCCTTAAATGCATTGACCGTTCTAGCTCTCACTACTCTATCAGGCAATGCATTCCATGGTTAAACCACCTGTCATGCAAAGAAACCACTCCTCACCCTCTTTCTCACAGTTTCCTTTTGTAACTTCCAAGGATGGTCCCTTGTCATGACTCCTTCCCGCTGTTCAAGAAAGAACTCTCCAGTGTCAACCCTGTAACCACCTCTCAAAAGTTTAAAAGTTTAAATCACATCACCTCTCCTTCTATCCACCAAACTCTGCAGTCCATACCTCCCCCCTCAGCCGATCCTCATAACTAACATTGTAGAGTCCTGACACCATCTTTGTTATCTGCCTTTGTACCCTTTCCACAGTTAATTTATTCACTTCATTTATCCCCCTGAGGACTAGATCTGAGAACAATAGTTTAAGTGTGGTCTGATCAGAATCTTATACAATGGAATGATAACCCTTTTATCTCTGCAGGCCAGTGTCCTTCTCATTATTGCAGCAATCCTCTGTGTTACCTTCACTACCTTTGCAATATGTCTCCTAAATTTCAGGTTTCTATCAATCATCAACCCCAGATCTCTTGACTCCCCTACTTCCTCCAGTTTAACTCCTCCCACAGAGTATGCAGCATCCCATCCATGTGTCCCAAACTTCAAGATCTTACATTTTGCTGCATTAAACCGACAGACACCACCCATCTATCTAGCTTATTCAAATCCTCTTGCATTACTTCCACATCTGCACTATTACTAATAACTCTTCCCAGCTTCGCATCATCTGCAAACAACTGGATATTCCCTTGCAATCCACTGGCAATGTCATTGATATAAAGGTTAAGCAATATAGGTCCCAGTATTGAGCCCTGTGGAACCCCACTTGTAACCTTCTGCCGCTTTGATAGTGCTGCACATTACAAAACTCTCTCTGTTACCTATCGGACAGCCAATCCTGAATCCAGTTGACCAATCTGACATCCAGACCCCATGTGCTGCAACTTAAATATCAGCTTATCATGTGGCACCCTGTCAAATGCCTTTGCTAAGTCTAGGAAAATGGCATTATATGCCTTTCCCTCATCTAATGCTCTTGTAACTTTATTATAAAAGTCTAACATATTGCTAAAACAAGAGCACCACTTCACAAATCCATGCTGACTCTCACAGATAACATTATCCTCATCTGCCCGATGCTGTATACCATCCCTCACTACTTTCTCCAAGATCTTACTAACTACTGATGACACACAAACCGGCCTATAATTAGACACTTCCAGTCTGCTACCATCCTTATGCAATGGCACTATATGTGAGCAAGATATTATTATTATTATCATAAGACCCCATGGAGTCAAAGACTCATCTAGGAGATCCTTTTGTCATACCCACAGCTCATCATATCGTGTCTTAAACACACTCAAATTCTCTGCAGACACCACCCTCTTAACAAGGCATTCCAATTATTCACAACTTTGCATGCAAAAAATCAGCTTCTCACTCACCTGCTCACACTTTTCTTATACAGCTTCCAGGGATGACCTCTGGTTCTCCCCTGATCTCCCACCGTTTTCTATAAAACCTCTTCGACATTGGTCTTATAACAACCCTTACTAACTTGCAAGTCTCTATCATATCACCTCTCTTCCTACTATCCACTAGACTGTAAATTACATCTTCTCAACCTTTCTTCATATTCAACATTCTAGAGATCAGAAACTATTTTGGTCAATTGCCTCTGAATCCTCTCAAACATCTCCTCATTTTTTTGAAAACCAGGTCACTTATTAAATCTAAGAGTCCATATGTGGCCTAATCAGAGCCTTATACAATGGAACAAGAATCTCCTTATTTCTACTAGTCGGTGTCCTTTGCATCATTCCCAGAATTTGTCGTGCTGTCTTCACAATTTTGGCAATGTGTCCTCTAAATTTCAGATCATAATCCACTATCATCCAAAGACCTCTTATTTCTTCTACCTCGAACAATATATCCCCACCAAGCATAGATTCTACATCCCATCTTTGTTTTCCAAATTTTAAAACCCTACATTTTGCAGCACTGAACTGATATTGCCATTCCTGGGGATGTCAGTTCAATGCCCATTCACTTAATCTATTCATGTCTTCTTGTAAGGCCACAATATCTTCTCTACTCTTCATAGTTCATCCCAACTCTGCATCATCTGTAAATAACTGAATATTCCCATCCAAATCTTTGCAAATATCATTAACATACAGGTTAAACACTAATGGCCCTAAAACAGACCCCTGAGGCATACCACTAGTGCTCTCCTCTTCCAGGATATTGCGCCCCACACACAACTTGCTAACACCTGTCAGATAGCCTGTCTCCAATCCAACACACTAATCTAATATCCAACCCTACATGCTCTAGTTTGACTATCAACTTATCTTGTGGTAATCTATCAAAAGCCTTTGCAAAATCTATATATACTACAATAATTTTATAGACAAGATATTATTATTATTTCGGGAGACTTCAAGGAGTCCTTAGACTCATCGAGGGAGGCTCTAAACATCATGTCAAGAACAACCATTCGACATTCACACAGTATCTATCATACTTTGCCTTGAACTCATTCACTCTCATAGCACCCATAACAGACTCTGGCAGCTTATTCCACTCATTCACCACTCAAAAGTAAAAAACCCAGCTCTAACAACCTTACTAACCACACTCTTGCCTAGCTTCCATGGATGTACCCTAGTCCTCCCACCACCATTCCTGTTCTCAAAAATATCCTCTGAATTAATCCTATAGAAACCCTAGAGCAATTTGAATGTTTCAATCATATCTCCCCTTTTCTGCTTATCAACCAATTTCTGCAACCCACAAATCTTCAACCTGTTTTCATAAGGTTCATTCCATAGACCTGCTATCATCTTGGTCACTTGCCTCTGGATCCTCTCATCCTCCCCATCAAGAAGAAACATAGGTGACCAGATCTGGGCACAGTAATCGAGAAGGGGGTCTTATCAAGGCTCAATATAGAGGGACAACAACTTCCTTATCTCTGCTTGTCAAAGTATTCTTCAGCATCCAAGCGATTTGATGAGCTGTTTAGCCACTTTTGCGATGTGCTCCCCTAAACTTCAACTCCATATCCACCAACACTCACAAGTCCCTGGCCTCATCAATCTCCTGGAGTACAGTTCCACCAATGTGATATACTGCTGCTAATCTTTTCACCCCAAATGCATAACTTTACATTTTGCCACATTAAATTGACATCCATTCTCCTTAGCCCATACCTCCAATCTATCCAAATCATCCTGCAAAATTTTGACATCTTCTGCATTCACTATTGCCCTACCCAACTTAGCATCATCAGTGAACAAATGAACTGTTCCTCTTAGATTTTTCCCTATATCGTTAATGAACAAATTAAACAGCAGTGGTCCAAGAACAGAAATCTGTGGCACATCACTAGTCACAGGCTGTCTTTTGGACTCTACTCCTGAGTAAACTACTCTCTGGTATCTCTCCATCAACCACCCTCCTATCCATCTCACCAACCCTATATCCATTCCCATATGTTGCAGTTTATGGATTAGACTTCCATGTGGTATCCTGTCAAAGGCCTTAGCCAGGTCTAGCAGTATCATTGTAAACCCTTATTCAGTTCATTGCCCTTATTCAGTTCAGCCGTCACTGTGTTATAAAACCTGAGCAAGTTACTGAGGCATGATATACTCTTCACAAAACCATGCTGTCCCTCATACAGTATCTCATTTTCATCAATCCATTCCTGTATTTTATCCTTGACTACTTTCTCCAAGACCTTGACAATGACTCCTGATATGCTGATCGGTCAGTAGTTTGCAACAGTAGTGTTGGATCCTCCTTTATGCAGTGGAACTATTTTCCCCTCTTTCCATCTTTGGGACTAAACCAGACCCAAGACTCAGATTAAACAATAAGGTCAAGGGCACTGACAATTCTTTAGTTGCTTCACGTAAGACCCGTGCTGATATACCATCCAATCCCAGAGATGTATTCATATTAAGGTTCTATAATAGAACTATTCACCTCCACTTCATTCACCACAATTCCCACTTAAACTAATGGTTCCGTCATTCCTTCAACGTCACAACCTGGATGATATACTCATGCAAAGTGCTCACTCAGTAATTCCACTATATCAACTGATTCAGAGACCTCCCTATCATCGGCGTTCCTTAAAATCATTCTGCCGTGTACAGTTTTTCTATTACTAGCAGCATATTGAAAGAACTGTTTGGGATTCTCTTTAGCTTGCATGGCTAATTTCCTTTCATAATCCGTTTTTGCTTTTCTCTCCACACTCGTTACCCTTCTGGCCTGCGCTTTATACCATTCACGTGCCTGCAGGTCACCTTTCTCCTTAAATTCCTTCCACAGTTGTTTCTTTTTTTGCAACTCAAGTTTAATGGTGTTATTCATCCATTTAACCCCTACTTGATTTACTATTCAGACTCTAGGTATACAGTCTGCCATAACCTCCTGCAAATGCTCCTTGACTTCCCATGCCCTATCAACATCCAGCCCTTGCAGTTTTACATGCCATGGCATTGAACCAAGCAATCTCCTAAGCTTTTCATACTTGCCAGCACGGTAATTCCACATGTACCCTGTCTTAATCGAAAATTTCACACATTTAGCCACCTCCCAGGTCAAGGCCCTATGATCACTCTGACCAATAGGTGGCAACATGGTCATATTCATTACAGTCAAATTCTCAGATGCTATTACTACGTCAAGCACCCTCGAATCCCTAGTATTAAAAAACTAAGAGAAGAAGAATAGATGTATTCCTTTACAGGAAATTTTCAACAGACTGGCAGAATGGGCTATTGATTCAATGTTGTGAAGTATAAGGTTTGAAATTTGGGAGGCAAGGATAGATGCAAAGTATACAATTGGTGGAGAAATTCACAGGAAGAAGCAGATTTGTAGCAGCATTACAATTGCCAACATAACAGATCATGGCAATGATGAGAAAGATATTAATAAGTAGAAGTAAAGATTATCTTCTTCTTCTTACTATCTTATATTTTTAGCCCAAATGGCCTGCTTCAGTCTCATGCCATCACTTTCTTGGTCTTTCAATTCTTCTTCTTTCATTTATTTTATATCTGTATAGTACATTTGGTGGTTGGGCTAATGTCCATTCAATTCAGGTGTTGTAACTATTGTTGTTTATATTTACTTATATAATATTTAACTGGTTTTATATTCAATTATTATAAAATTTCTTCATTTGTTTTATGCTCCAACTTGGTATAACCTGCCGTTTTTCTGAAAAATTTTATTTCTGTTGCTTGAATCCATTTTTCATTCTTCTTTTATGTGGCCCAACTTTTACTTCCATATAATAAAGCTTGTTTAGACAGGAGGATTTATATAGTCTGATTCTGGTGTGTTTTTGTATCAGGGCTTATATATGAGGGTTGTTTGAAAAGTTCGTTAAATTTCCAATTCACAGCGACACAGAAAGATGACACATGTCAGCATGTATCATCTTTTAGCAAACTTTTAGCCATGTGCAATGTGTAGTTCTCGTTTGCCAAACATTTAAAATTATCATGTTCACATTTCTCATAAAAATGAAGAAAAACGAGTTCCATGTAGTGATAAAACACTTTTATTTGAAGAAGTGAACAGCTGTGTAGATCAAAGCCGAGTTAGATGCAGTTCATGGGGCCTCTGCACCAGCATTAAAGACTAATTTATTTTTGGATAAATTAGTTTAAACATGATCATAAGTCCATCAAAGATGACGCGTGCTCTGGATGCCTTACTGAGGTCGCTATGAAGGAAATTATATTATTATTATTATTATCCAGGCCTCCATGGAGTCAAAAGACTCATCATGGGAAATCATTTTTAGGAAACACAAAGTTTATTATTATTAAGTATAATTTCTGGGAAATTCCCATGCTACTCCTCTAAAACACTATTAATATAATTAACGGCTATATTTTAGCTTGTTTTTGTTTAGGAGTGTCCCTTATATTTAATACATTGGCTAACATAACTCAAAAGGGGTATATATATATATAATTTAGGACATTACGGGCGAATGTAGAAGGCAATTATGACAGAATAAAAAATGTTCAAAAATTATGTACATACCTTGATTTTGGTTTAAAGATGCCTTCTAAATCCAAGCTCTTGTGGAAGGGGGGGGGGGGAAGAGAGGGAAAGAACATGGGGATGTACTTGAGACACGGGAAATAAGTTTGGGAACCCGGGTTACAATTAATAATATATATAAATATATATATATATATATTATTTTGTTGTTGGGAGAGGGGGGGGGGAAGGAAGGGAAAGGGTATCCTTATGTGAAAACTGGGGCAAGGGTTTACAGGGTGTGGACTGTTTCGGTCATCGTCTGATCATCGTCGGAACTTTGTGGGAATGACTGTAGGGCTATGTCAAGGCTGCAAGATGTATCTGCCAAATTTGGGCATTTGTTGTCGCTAAATGGCCAGAGGCGTGGCTTAATTTGTAAGTTTTGGAACGTCCAACATTCGGAAATTAGGTAGGGGCGGTGGACGTTGACAGAATTACCATCACATTTTATGGCAATAGTTTCGGATATTCTAAGCATTGTTTCGTTTTCTTGTTTGTCAATGATTATGGCTTTGTCAATTTGGGGAATGTGTTTTAGTTCAAGGGCGTGAGCTGCAATTTCAGTCTTCCCATTATTCTGTGGTTTGTTTTTCTTTTTGATGTTGCGATGTTTTTTCGTGTTCAGATATTCTGGAATGGGAATATTGCAATCCCTGAAGTGCTCTTGTAGTCTAGTCCATAACGATCTAATTGTAGAGCCCGTGTAGGTGACGTCACAGTCTTTTTGACAAGGAAATTTGTAGACTACGTTGTGGTGTTCGAATAATTCTTTATGAGTGAGAGATTTAGTAGGTTTTAGGAGAGTTCCTAATTTATGGTTTGTGGTGAATACTAGCTTATAGTTCGTGTTTTTGAAAATGTATTTGCAAGCCTTTGTATGTGTTTTGGATGTATGGCAGTTTGATGACCATGCGTGTCGGGAATTCTGCTTTTGTTGTATTATTGTTAAGACGCCATTTTGCCGTAAAGTTCGTGTAATTTATTAGATGCGTGGGGTAGTTTCGATTTTTGAAAACGTGTTAAATACTTGAGTTCAGTGTTAAGAAAATTGCTGTTGGTGGAGAATTTGTAAGCATTGATAAATTGTGATAGGATGACTGATTTTTTAACGGAATATGGGTGGTATGAATTGAAATGGAGGTAGTTTCCGACATGTGTGGGCTTGTGAAATATCTTCGTGGTAATTCTGTTATGGCTTCTGATTAATGTAAGATTTAAGAAATTGATAGATTTGTTCTGTTCTGTTTCTATGGTGAATTGTAGTCTGCTGCTAAAATCGTTGAGGGATGTTTGTAAGGTGGAGATGTGTGAGGGTTTGCCAATGCATAGAATATCGTCTACGTATCAGCCATAGAAGGTGATGCAGGGGGGGGAGGGAAGGGTGGAGTAGAAGTGATTCAATATGCACCAGGAATAACTCCGCTAATTGTCCACTGATGTTTTGGCCCATTGGGAGACCGAAAATTTGAACATATAAGGGGTTGTTGAATTTAAAGAAGTAGGCGGATATTGTGAGTTTAATCAAACTAATGATGTCATTTGGTGTTAATTTTGTGCGTGTGTGTAGGGTGTGGTCCTCGGAGAGTAGTGTGTGTACAATGTCTAAAGTTTTGGGAACATCCATGTTGGTGTATAATGAAGTTGCATCTAGCGAGGTGAGGATGTCATCCTGGGATGGAGTAGTGTTGCTTAATTTCCAGAATAGGTCATCTGTATTTTTGATCATACAGATAGACGTTGTTAGTAGTGGTTTGATGAGTTTGGCAACAAATTTGGATAAAGGAGCTGTGGTGGTGTTCTTGTAGGAGACTATGGGTCATATCGGATAACCGTCTTTGTGGGTTTTGATGTTCCCGAACATATAGGGAGTGTGAGTAGTGCGGGGGGTTGTGTGTCTCATTGTGGTTTTATCTATTTTGTTTTGACTTTTTAAGGTGCGTAGGGTGCTGTTTATCTGTTTTATGAGGTCTGGGGTAGGATCATTGTGGATTATTTGGTAGGTGTGTTGGTCATTTAAGACAGCCATTATTTTGTTGTGGTAATCCGTTTTATTGATGATGACAACGGTGTCACCTTTGTCGGCTTTTGTGATCATGATATCGGGGTTATTTTTTAAAGATAAAAGGGCACTTTGTAAGTTGGGAGTGATGTTGGGTTTTACTATTATTTTGCTATTTATAATGTTGTTTATCTTTTGGAATATTGTGTCTCTGTTTGGGTCATTTTCAAGTTTCGCTTGGATTTCGATGATAATGTCTTTTTTCGGTACGAATTTAGGGGATATCGTGAAGTTTAGACCATTGTTTAGGATGATGATCTCGTCCGGTGTGAGAACGTGGTGCGATAGGTTTTTGATAGAGTTGTCAAGTGTGGGTCGTGAGGTGGAGGTGTCAGAAAGATAGGGAACAGTATGTGTAATGTATTTTGTGCCTGTAAAGGCATACCATTTTTTTGTGTGTCGAGCTTCAGTTAACATCGCGTAGTCGTTGATGTGTGTTTGGGTGATTTCAGAAAAGCCTGCCCACTCTTTAGGGGACATTAAGGTTTTCAGTCTATGTTTAGTATTGTGGATGTAAGAATAAGCTTGATTTTTCTTTCTGAATCTGTCATGTATAGCTTGCTTGATGAGTGCTTGTGAAGCTCAATAGCAAATTTTTTTGTTCCCGGGAATGGAGCGGTTACCACGTACAGTGGCAAAGTTTGGCGTGACGTTGTGATGTAGGCAGTGTTTGAGGAATGATATGTGCATTTTTTGCGCGGTGTATGTGAGGATGGTTTTTTGGTAGTTTGCTTTTGTGAAGGTTATACAATCGTTAAAAGTATGACGTGAGCTCATGACATAGCCTAATGTTTGGAGCGAGTGCTAAAACTATCTTATAATTAAAGTGTATTTTGCATCATGGGGGTAGAAGAGGGTGGTATGAGTAGAGAGCCAATGGGTGAAGGATTTTATGGTTACAAACACAATAAAAATTAAGTATAATTTCTGGGAAATTCCCATGCTACTCCTCTAAAACACTATTAATATAATTAACGGCTATATATTAGCAAATTAGCCAAATAACATAATATATAGCCTTTGGCTATATATTATGTTAGCCATTGTATTAAATATAAGGGACACTCCTAAACAAAAACAGTTTATTATTATTATTATTATTATTATTATTATTATTATTATTATTACCATCCCAAGACCTCATGGAGTCAAAGATTCATCTGGGAGGTCCTTTTATCACACACACACAGCTCATCATACCGTGTTTTAAACACATTCAAACTCTTTGCAGACACAGCATTCTCAGGCAAGGCATTACAATCATTCACAACTCTGCACGAAAAAAACCTGCCTCTCACTCCCCCTACTCATACCCTCTTTATACAGTTTCCAGGGATGACCTCTGGTTCTCCCCTAATCTCCCACTATTCTCTGTAAAACTTCTCCGGCATTGATCCTATAACAACCCCTTACCAACTTGTAGGTCTCTATCATATCTCCCCTCTTCCTCCTGTCCACCAGACTCAGCAAATTACATCTTCTCAATCTTTCCTCATACTCAACATTCCAGAGGTCACAAAATTCCTTAGTCAGTCTCCTTTGGACCCTTTCCAATATCTCTTCATCCTTCTGAAAACCAGGTGACCAAATCTGGACAAAATATTCCACGTGTGGCCTAATCAAAGCCTTATACAACGGAACAAGAATCTCCCTACTTCTACACATCAGTGTCCTGCGCATCATTCTCAGAAGCCTTTGTGTTGTCTTCACAATTTTGGCGATGTGTCCCCTAAATTTTAGATCCTTATCCACTATCACCCCCAAATCTCTCATTTCCTCTACCTCTAACAATATATTCTCACCAAGCATAAATTCTGCATCCCATCTTTGTTTTCCAAATTTTAAAACCTTACATTTTGCAACATTGAACTCACATCCCCATTTCCGTGCCCAATCACTCAATCTATTCAAGTCTTCCTGTAAGGCCACAACATCTTCACTACACTTCATGGTTCGTCCCAATTTTGCATCATCTGCAAAGGACCTAAAACAGACTCCTGAGGAACTCCACTAGTGACTTTCCTTTTCCTGGATATCGCTCTCCCATACACAACTTGTTGATACCTATCAGATAGCCAGTCTCCAATCCAATGCACCAATCTAATATCCAACCCCATCTGATCTAGTTTGACTGTCAACTTATCATGAGGTACTCTATTAGAAGCTTTTCCAAAATCCAAGTATATTACTGTGTATCCTTCTCCTCTGTCCAAGGAAGCAGTCAGTTTATTGTAAAAAGTAAGTAGATTACTAAAACATGACCTCCCTTTAGCAAATCCATGCTGTCCATCAAAGATAATACCATTGTTGTCAACCCAACTCTGGATCCTAGTTCTCACAAGTTTCTCCAACAACTTAACCACAACACCTGACACAGAGATAGGCCTATAGTTTGATGCTTGAGTTTGATCACCTCCTTTATGAAGTGGCACAATCTTGCACTCCTTCCACTCCTTAGGAACTTGACCAAGTGCAAGACTCCTATTAAAAAAATATGTCAAGGCAGGTGTCAACTCTCTGGCACATTCCTTCAGAATACACAGTGATATATTATCAAGTCCCACAGCCTTATTTACATCTAGTTTACTCAACTCCCCAAACAACTCTTGCTCACTTACAGTCAGTCTCTCCTCCCCATCATCAACTGCTCTCAATCTCTCCATGAAGTCACATTCACAAGATTGAAAGATCTTTACAAACTGCTCATTAAGTATCTCCACCACACATTCTGCAACAGCTGTCTTTTTAAGATTAATTCAGAGGAAATTTTTCAGAACAGGTTTGGTGGTGGGAGAACTAGGGTCATCCATGGGAACTGAGTAAGCAATGGTGTTAGAACTAGGTTTTTTGCTTGTAGAGTAGCGAATGAGTGGAAAAGATTGCCAGAGTCTGTTATGGGTGCCATGACTGTGAATAAGTTCAAAGCAAAGTATGATAGATACTGCATAAATGTTGGATAGTTCTTGACATTATGTTTAGGGCTTCCCTCAATGAGTCTAAGGATTCCTTTGAGTAGCCTTTAATAATAATAAAAAAAATAATAATAATAATACATCATCAAGTCCTATTGCTTTATTGATATCTAGCTTATTTAAAATACATTAAATGCAACTAATTTCTGCTAAAGCATACCAGCTTTTCCTTGAAGTAAAAGCTGGAGTAACAGTTGAGTGAATTTGTGAATTCTGTACAGAAAATCAAAACTACACATCATTCTCTGTCATACTGCTCTAGATGCCCCTTAACATTCTCCCATGCACCACTGACATCCTTCTCTTGCAGAGTTTTGTGCCATGACATAGCTTTGAGCTTCCTTCTTAGCTTGTAATAATCACCTGCTTGTAATTCCGATATACCCACTCTTGACAGAATATTCCTCATTTTTTTACAATCTCCCAAGTCAAAAAGACTGCATGGTCATTTTCCTCAATTGAAGACAATGTAGCCAACTTTGTTATGGATAGCTCTTCTGATTCGAGGACTAGGTCCAATACTCTTGCAACCAGAGTTCCCTCCATCACATGTGGCCTCAAATAAATATCTTTCAGCAGGCGTATAAATTCCATTTCCTGCCTGCCATGTGATCTTTCTTCCTTTCTTCCATGTGATCTTTCTTCCAGTCTATATTGCCATTGTTGAAGATTCCCATAATAATCACTTGACCTGCACTCATTGTACTAATTTTCTGATGTATGTCTTCCAGATCATCTGTAGAACTCCTCCATGGCCTATATCAACAACCAACCCTGTATATTTTGTCTTACTGGCCTTGATCTCACACCAGACTGCTTCAAATGTACAGCCACCCTCCCGCCTATCTCCTATTCTTTTTGGCTGCAGTTCATCTACTATCATCAGCAGTACCCCTACCCCCAAGCTATCTTCCCTGGAAATAATAAACCCTTCACATTCTATCCCTGTAACTACATTATCTGCTGTTAGCCAAGTCTCACTAATGCATATAAATTTTGGTGAGGTTGCACTAACCAATGCCAAAAACTCCTCGCTCTTGTTCCTGATACTTCTGGCATTAATATATAGAAACTGCAACATCCCTTTAGGCCCCCACCTACCTTTATTTCCTGAACTAACTAATTCAATGTTTTTGATTGATAGACTATATTCTGCACTTGGGCATTCTCACACTCACTTCTCTCATGGGTGCATTCCCACAAACTCAATTGCTTCCACCCTAATTGCTTAAGTTTTACTGAATTTGCACTTCAGCGTGCTTGGTGAACAAAGCTCTCTCTCTCTCTATCTAGACACCTAAACAACAAAACCATTTAGATGCAGGCCCTCAACAATACACAAATCATTCTTTCTGTCACCACAGATCCACAAATCCTACATTATTTCTTCTGCAATATTAATTTAAGCAAACCAGACACATCCATGAAGAATTTAGCCACTCTGCTTTTGATCAGGGAAAGTGACCAATTTTGTATTAGGAGGTTGCCAAATGTGGAATTCTCAGTAACAAAGAGTACATATGTAATTACAGAGCTGGTTGGAAAGATAAACTTAGGGGAAAGCTTGGAGCAGGAACATGGCATGAGAAACTTCAAGGGAAGAATGTCAATAGTGCATGGAGAAATGGCCAGGCATTGTTTAAGGGAATGAGTATCAGAATGCATAATCCAGGATAAGGAGGATTTACCAAGTGTATTTATAAATGAGTAGCATTATAAAGCAGGAGATGCAAAAAAAAAAAAAAAAAAATGTAAAGGATTTAAAGTAAAATGTGATCAGCATGTTCATGAGATAAAATGTTGCAGGCAAGAGGGGAATCTAGCATGTAATAAAGGGCTAAATCAGATTATGAGACTGTAAGAGGAAATTAGCTAAGCAGCCAAAGGAAATCTGAAGGATTTTTTTGTTAAACAGAAAGTATGACAAAAAATAATTATAGAAGGATAACTTTAATGAATGCTGAAGGCATGAAAGTGACAGAAGTAAACAAAGTATTTTGGATTCTAAGTGATCACTTTGCAAGGCTGCATCATCCAGATGAAGATGCCAGTGTGACAGACTGATATGAGATTGAGGAATATGAACTGAAAATACTTAGCATATTGAAATATCAATGTAAATACAGTAGCAATTAGTATCAGAGGAGTTATGGTTAAGATATTGGAAAAGCCGATTAAAAACAGATTGCAAAAATGTCGATTGTTAAAAATAGTTGGTTACAATTCATTAATTAGTGAATATGTGAAAAGTAACTACTTAGTATTTTACTCATATTTTATAATAAAATGACAGCTGAGTTAGATAAGAAGACTTTGTAAAGATATTTGACAGAATACTGCACAGAAAACAATTACGTAAATTTGAAAAAATGGAAATGGATATGAAGCTGCAGCTGTGCACTACATTGTAGTAATGGACTGCCCTCAATTTATGAGGCTAGGGGATTTGATATGATGCAGATTTGGAGGTGAGGAGTCAAAAAGCAGCTGCATCTTAACTACTGTGTGTAGATTTGGTCTCCTTAGTTTGTAGGGGAATGATGAGAGGATTCCCAAACAAGTAAACAAACTGATGATAGGTCTGTGCTCTCACTATTAGGATAGACTGAAGGTATGTGAGTTGTAAAAAGTTCAGTTGACAGGTGAAAAAGAGGGACATGAGGAACTTGTACATCACAAAAGGAGTTCTATAAGGTTTGATAGAAAATAAATTTTTCAATACATCAAAATAGGATAGGTCATCCTTGGAAATTCACACAATACCTATATGCATGATAGGTATTGTGTGAATAATGGTGATGGTCTCCTGGGATGAGTTTTCCAACTTCATGGAGATATCCCTTTAATAATAATAATAAATCCTGGAAATGTTAGAAACATCTAATATATGAAAATGTTTTGAACAATCACAAGTTTGTGATTGTTCAAATTGTTGAAAGCATACTAACTAATAAAGATAAAAATTCTGAGATATTAAGCACAATTTTAGATTTTAAATGAGAATTGTTGTTATAGCAATATAAACTGCATGCACTCTAACATTATTTCCACTCACCTTCACATCCTAAATTATTACTAGCCTTCAAATTCCAATAGAGTGGATAACACTGATCACAGATTCGTCCAGTAACTCGTTCTTTGCATTCACAAAGCTCCCCGCTTGTGAGACTACCACAACCAACGAAAGTTGGGACAACACCAGAAGGATTGCAGTTACATTCTAATACAATGTTAAAAAACAGAAATTAAAGAAAACTACTTCATATCAATGCAACTAAAAAAAAAATTTAGGTTCAAATAACCATAAAAATATCTGCTACTATTTCTACAAACATGAACTTAATATTCTTAATATTATATCTATTTTTATTTCTGTCATATTAAAATTCACTAGAAATAAAAGATTATTCTCTTTCTGCAAGTTTATTTGTAATAACAGACACTGTAAATGATATACAAAATGTTAGCATATAAATACTATTTTAGACTTCCTGCAATATTAAAACTCCTGTACCAATCCATTCATTGAATAATCACAATCTTACACTTAATCTTTGACTCGTTTGATATCAGGGTACAAATCTCTGGCAGCATATACCTCATCATGGAGGAGTGCTGTCAGAATTGATGGCGAACATAATACCATTACAAACAACTGATCCTCCCCCCCCTCAAATCCTGTAAATGCTAATGCAAAACCAATAGTATTAACAAATTTTTAATTAATGCTTTTATTTTTTTGAATCAAGAAAATTTGTTTTCCAGCATATAGAAAAAATATATGCAATTTTGAAATTGGTTTGATTCTCAATCTCTTATAGTTATAGAATTGTTGTTATAGCAATATAAACTGCATGCACTCTAATATTATTTCCACTCACCTTCACATCCTAAATCATTACTAGCCTTCAAATTCCAATAGAGTGGATAACACTGATCATAGATTCGTCCAGTAATTCGTTCTTTGCATTCACAAAGCTCCCCGCTTGTGAGACTACCACAACCAACGAAAGTTGGGACAACACCAGAGTGGGGTGTTGCTACAAACCTTTTAGAGGGGTGTTGCTAAAGACCAAGGACACAGAGTGTGGCGACCAGGAGATGTTGAAACAGTTGGAGCGTAGCAAGTGCAAGAAGAATGATTGTTACGGGAGATTTTAGCTACAGCAGTATAGATTGGGGAAAGCAAGATGCATGTAGCAATAAGGAAATGGAATTTCTAGAATTCTTGAGGGACAAATGTCATAGAAAACATGAAACAGAGGGAACAAGAGGTTCAAGAGTTTTGGATTTGGTTATAGCATCAGAAGAGCTGATAATAACTGAGATGACATTTCTCCCACCAGTTGGAGAGAGTGACCATATGGTTTTGACTTGAAAAATGAATAGACATGCAGGAGTATGAAAGAGACGAGAACATATGTGGAATTATAAAGCAGGTGATTATAATAGTCTTAGACGTCAACTTGGGAAAGTTTCGCAGAGGGAGGAATTGGAAGGTTGGGATATCATTAGTGCATGGGAAATTATGAAAGAATATTTGTTAGCAGCAGTGGTAAGTTGTATACCACGAGTGAACAAGAGGACACAATTTGGAGTAAAGTGGATGACAAACAATATTAAACAGGAATTGCATGCAAAAAAAGAGGCTATGGAAGAGATATAAGGAGACAGATGAAGAGAAGATGCATGAAGAATATAAGACACAGGCCAGAAGAGTGACTAGTATGGTAAGGAAGGCGAAACTGGAATATGCAAAAAGATTGGCCCTTAGATCTAAGGAAAATCCAAGGGAAATTTTTAGCTATGTGGCCAGTAGGAGGAGAAATGACTGTGGTAGAATGATATTGTGGGATAAAAATAGGAATAGAGTGACTGATGCAAAGGACATAGTGGAATTGTTCAATGAACACTTTATTGGAGTATTTCATCCTAGAGGAGAGTCAATTTGAATACTAGAGGGATAGGGCAGGTTCAGGGTTTAGAGGGTGCAGGAGAAGAGTGCGTTCCACATACTGAGTACTCTAGATGTTAGTAAAGTTGTGGGACTGGATGGTATTTCATCGCGAGATTTGAGAGAATGTACTAAGGAACTGACAGTGTCCTTGACCTGGCTTTTCAATGGAAGTCTGGCTGCAGGAAAGGTGCCCAGGGGATGGAAGGAAGGTAAGATAGTGCCATTGCATAAGGGCAGTAGCAGACTGGAATTATAGGCCAGTTTGTGTGTAATCAGTAGTTAGTAAGATCTTGGAGAAAGTAGTGAAGGACCATATACAGCATTGGGCAGATGAGGGTAATGTTATCTGTGAGAGTCAACATGGATTTGTGAAGGGGCACTCTTGTTTTAGCAATATGCTAGCCTTTTATGATAAAGTTACAAGAGCATTAGATGAGGGAAAGCCATATACTGACATTTTCCTAGACTTATCAAAGGCATGTGACAGGGTGCCACATGATAAGCTAATATTCAAGTTGCAGCACATGTGGTCTGGATGTCCGATTGGTCAACTGGATTCAGGACTGGCTGTCCAATACGTTTAAGAGAGTTGTGTGTGTGGTGGAGCAATATCAAAGAGGCAGAAGGTTACAAGTGGGGTTCCACAGAGCTCAGTACCGGGACCTATATTGCTTAACCTTTATATCAATGACATTGCCAGTGGATGGCAATGGGATATTCGGTTGTTTGCGGATGATGCTAAGCTGGGAAGGGTTATTATTAATAGTGCAGATGTGGTAGTCCCGGCAAGAGGATTTGAATAAGCTAGATAGATGGGTAAATTAATGGGGGTGACTGTCAGTTTAATGCAGCAAAATGTAAGGTCTTGAGGTTTGGGAAACATTGATGGGATGCTGCATACTCTATGAGAGGAGTTATACTGGAGGAAGTATGGGAGACAAGAGGTCTGGAGTTGATGATTGATAGAAACCTGAAATTTAGGGGACATATTGCAAAGGTGGTGAAGGTAACACAGAGGATTGCTGCAATACTGAGAAGGACACTGACCTGCAGAGATAAATGGGTTATCATTCCATTGTATAAGACTCTGATCAGGCCACACTTAGACTATTGTTCTCAGATTTGGTCCCCAGGATTTGAAGGGGATAACGTAACTGTGGAAAGGGTACAAAGGTGGATAACAAAGATGGTTTCAGGACTGTACAACGTTAGTTATGAGGATTGGCTGAGGGAATGTGGACTGCAGAGTTTGGTGGATAGAAAAAGGAAAGGTCATATGATTGAGACTTTTAAACAGTCGAAAAGTGGTTACAGGGTTGACACTGGAGAGTTCTTTCTCTTGGTTGAACAGCGGGAAGGAGTGATGACAAGAGGCCATACCTGGAAAGTTACGAAAGGAAACTGTGAGCAAGAGGGTGAGAAGTGGTTTCTTTGCATGGAGGGTGGTTGAACCGTGGAATACATAGCCTGATGGAGTGGTGAGAGTGAGAACGGTCAATGAGTTTAAGGAGTGGTGTATGATAGACTTTGTGTTTCTTGGGGGGGGGGGGCTCTCCCCTTGATGAGTCTTGATAGATTTTGTGTTTCTTAGGAAGGACCTCCTATGATGAGTCTTTTGACTCCATGGAGGCCTGGATAATGATAATAATAATAATTAATTGAGTTTCTTTAGTCATTTGTTTTCCAAAATTTCTTTTAATTATGCCATTCATTCTATTGTAAATTTGCAGTCTTGCTTCCAATTGTGAATCAGTATTGTATTGTGTGATTATATTTCCTAAGTACTTGAATTCTGTAACTTGTTCTATTATTTTATTATTAAGCATAAATTTTGATATTTTGAATGGTGTTTCCACACATTGCCATAGCTTTCATAGTTTCAGGGAGTTTCATTTAAATTTTTTTGCTATTTCATTTAGATGGTTAGTTATTTGGAGTTTATCTTGTGAATTTGAAATTAGTACTTGATCATCTGCATAAAGTATTGTATTTAGCTGTAAATTACTTGTTAGTTTAATTCCATTTCTGACAGTTGTTTTCCATTCTTTTAGGATTCTGTTTATATAAATGTTGAATAGGATTAGGGATAAGCAACAACTTTGTCTTACTCTTTTATTTATAATTATCGGTTCTGATAATGCTCCAGCTGCAAATTTTTGTTTCCTTTGTCTAGACTTCTTATTGTGTTAATTAACTGAGGAGATATTTTATCATCTTGTAATATTTTCCAGAGTAGATTTCTGTTCAAGTTATCATATGCTTTTTCATAGTCAATAAATAAAAGAAAAGTGGGCAGATTAAATTATTTTCTTTTTACTATGATCTATTGCATTGTGCAAAGGCATCTGTGCATCCTCTCCCTCTTCTAAAACCACACTGTTCTTCTTCTAAATAATTTTCTGTATATTTAATTAGTCTGTTCTTTAAGATGTTTGCATATAGTTTAGATGCTGTTATTAAGAGAGTAACGCCTCTGTAATTTCCACATTTGTCCTTCGGACCTTTTTTGTGAATATTTATTACTACTCCAGTTTCCCATTCTTTTGGGATCTTTTGATATTTTCAGATATTATTGAAGAGTTTAAGTAGGTTTTCTTTTAAGCTATTGTATGCATATTTAAAGAGCTCAATGCATATTCCATCTAGGCCCAGACTTTTTCTATTTCTTGAGTTTTTAAATTCTTTTTCTATTTCTTGAGTTTTTAAATTCTTTTTCTAATTCTTCCATTACTATTTCTTCTGTACTTTCCTGTATACTGATATCTTCAATTTTGTGAGTTTTGTCATTGTTTTGTATTTCTTCTTTGTCATTCCACAATATTTTATAGTGTTCTATCCAATCCTCTTTGGAAATCAGATTATTCCTTAATTGATTATTTTCTGCTGTTTGTAGTTGCCTGAAAATTTTAAAATCTATTCTTTGTGGTCCAGTGATATCCTGCTCTAATGATTTAACATAGTTACTCCAATCTTCTCTGTGTAGACTTCTGGAAAGCTTTCTGACTTCAGCCCATAGTTTCTTATATTGTATATAGTCAGCAGTGTTTTTACTCTGCAGATAGATTTTAAAAGCCTGTTTTTATCCTTTCGATTAATTCCTTGAAGTCATCATTCCAAGTTCTGAGCCATTTTTTTGTTTTTCCTTGATTTGTATCCTTAAATTTTATTCTGCTGCTTTTAGTATGGTTTGTTGCCATTTAGCAAGAGCTTGTTAAAAGAAGATCATGTTTTAGCAATCTACTTAATATCCTTTTAGTATTTCAATACTAGAGGGATAGGGCAGGTTCAAGGTTTAGAGGTGCAGGAGGAGAGTGTGTTCCAAATACTGAGTACTCTGAATGTCAGTAAAGCTATGGGACTGTGTAAAAATAATCATAATTAAAATTCTGAATATTTTTATGAATTGTTTATGTTAAAACACTTATTAGTTTTAGTTTCATAACACGCATTGTCGGCACTTGCGATGTGCCAGTTATTGAAATTGTTTTGTCAAAAATGATATGTAAAGAAGTTAAAAAATTGATGTACTTACTATATTTGATATTTGTATTACTTACAAGAATTTTATTGTAATTTAAAATTAAGTTTTGTGTTTATTATGAAGACATTCCCTCTTGTCACTAACGGAGACAATGTGTCAGCCATTATTTATACCTAACTTCTTGCTTACCAGTTTCATGGAGCGCATGCTCGCCAAGAAGTTTGATGTGTGATTGACAGCTGACAAGTTTGGTATCGAAGCAATGGGAGAGTAAACAAGGATAGCGTTAGGAAGGAATTTAGAACACAGGACGGCAGATATTTAGGTTCAGAGGAACTTAAATTTTTTTTATGTGACAGTCGGAGGAAAATTAATAGTATATTCCGAAAAAGGAATCGTGGAACTATTAAGTTTTTAATGTGGAATAAGTATGTGGATAAATAAAAGAAAATTTTGCTATATGCGTTTTAAAAGGAATATTGGAGGAAACACTATTGAAAGATTTATATAAGATTCCGAAAAGGAAATCATAGAACTGTAGGTTTTTTTTTAATTGGAAGAGTTAAGACTGTCACTAAGCATTTAGTGAATAAAAGAAGAATTTGCTATTTACGTTCTAAAGGAATGTTCGAGAAAACTCAAATTAGGAAGTTTCATCTGTATTAAGGACGCCGGATCTGACTATTATTTCTACTGAAGAAAAGAGACAGAATTAAGTCAGGAAGATTTTATGTGTGCTACATGAGTGATGAAGAGGATCCTGTGTAAATGAAGAATGGAGTCATATATCTTCAGAAAAGGGCCTTGACAGAGAGAAAAATTGGCTAGGAACATTTTGTCATTTTGAAAACAAAGTGTTTAGACTTAAGTGTAAGTTTATTTAAAAAAAGGCCTTGGATCCAATTAAATTTGTAGTTAGTTATGTAAAGTTGTTTGAAGTGTATATATATTGTTTTTGTTTTGTAAAATGTGTTTATTTTGTATTTTGGTCTTGAGTCAGTGATTATTTGGATTCTGAAAGAGTTAAGATCATTGCACCAATTGGAGTGAACCCTTGTGTATATAAAAATATATAGGTAGACTCAGAATTTAAAAAAAATAATTGTTAGAAACAGAGATCATCTCTATGGTAGAATTAAATATTAAGATAATGTATATGAATATCCTCTCTATATAAAAAATCCACCAATTATTAACAATAGGTTCAAGATTTAGAGGTGCAGGAGAAGAGTGTGTTCCAAATACTAAATACTCTGCATGTCAGTAAAGCTGTGGGACTGGATGCTATTTCACCACAAGTTTTGACAGAATGTGCTAGGGAACTCA
Source organism: Typopeltis vanoorti (assembly GCF_054136105.1). NCBI lineage: Eukaryota > Metazoa > Arthropoda > Arachnida > Uropygi > Thelyphonidae > Typopeltis > Typopeltis vanoorti. The sequence continues at coordinate 64,681,831 of NC_143552.1, read as the reverse complement.
CAGTGCCTTTGACCTGGCTATTCAATGAAAGTCTGGCTGCAGGAAAGGTGCCCATGGAATGGAAGGAAGGTAAGATAGTGCCATTGCATAAGGGCAGTAGCAGACTGGAAGTGTCTAATTATAGGCCAGTTTGTGTGTCATCAGTAGTTAGTAAGATCTTGGAGAAAGTAGTGAGGGACAGTACACAGTATTGGGCAGATGAGGGTAATGATATCTGTGAGAGTCAACATGGATTTGTGAAGGGGTGCGCTTGTTTTAGCAATATGCTAGCCTTTTATAATAAAGTTACAAGAGCATTAGATGAGTGAAAGGCATATACTGCCATCTTTCTAGACTTAGCAAAGGCATTTGACAGGGTGCCACATGACAAGCTGATATTCAAGTTGCAGTACATGGGGTCTGGATGTCAGATTATTCAACTGGATTCAGGATTGGCTGTCCAATACGTTTAAGAGAGTTGTGTGTGTGGTGGAACAATATCAAAGAGGCAGAAGGTTACAAGTGGGGTTCCACAGAGCTCAGTACTGGGAACTATATTGTTTAACCTTTATATCAATATCATTGTCCGTGGATTGCAAGGGGATATTCGGTTGTTTGCGGATGATGCTAAGCTGGGAAGGGTTATTAGTAATAGTGCAGATGTGGAAGTAATGCAAGAGGATTTGAATAAGCTAGATAGATGGACAAATGAATGGAGATGATTGTCGGTTTAATGCAGCAAAACGTAAGGTCTTGAGGTTTGAGACACATCGATGGGACACTGCATACTCTATGGGAGGAGTTAAACTGGAGGAAGTAGAGGAGACAAGAGATCTGGAGTTGATGATTGATAGAAACCTGAAATTCAGGGGACATATTGCAAAGGAAGTGAAGGTAACACAGAGGATTGCTGCAATAATGAGAAGGACACTGACCTGCAGAGATAAAAGGGTTATCATTCCATTGTATAAGACTCTGATCAGACCACACTTAGACTATTGTTCTCAGATCTGGACCCCAGGATTTGAAGGGGATAAATTAATGGAAATTGTACAAAAGGCAGATAACAAAGATGGTGTCAGGACTGCAGAATGTTAGTTATGAGGATCGGCTGAGGGAGTGTGGACTGCAGAGTTTGGTGGATAGAAGGAGGAGGGGTGATATGATTGAGACTTTTAAACTGTTTAGAGGTGGTTACAGGGTTGACACTGGGGCGTTCTTTCCCTTGGTTGAACAGCAGGAAGGAGTCATGACAAGTGGACTATCCCTGAAAGTTACAAAAGGAAACTGTGAGAATGGTGGTGAGGAATGGTTTCTTTGCATGACAAGTGATTGAACCATGGAATGCATTGCCTGATAGTGGTGAGAGCGAGAACGGTCAATGCATTTAAGGAGTGGTATGATAAACTTTGTGTTTCCTAGGAGGGACCTCCCTCGATGAGTCTTGATAGATTTGTGTTTCTTAGAAAGGACCTCCCACGGTGAGTCTTTTGATTCCATGGAGGCCTGAATAATAGTAATAATAGTAATAATAATAATAATAATAATAATAATTACACAAGGTGTCAAATACTTTGGAAAAAGAAGATGCATACGTTGTGACATATTTAGATTTTGCAAAAGTCATTAACTGACTGCCACATGATAAATTGCCACATGAAATATATTAGTTGATTACATAGGCAATGTAATCTGTGTCAGATAAGTATAAGAAAGTTGTGTAAGGGAGGAAGTATTATCCCAGAGGAAAAAAATCACTAGTGGTATGCCACAGAAATGTTTTGAAGCCATTAATATTTAACTTGTAAATTAACTAAATTAACAACACAGGAAAAATGTATGGCTAGAGATATATGCAATTATTTGCTGATGATGCAAAGTTGGAGAGAACTATGTAAAGTAGAACAGATGCAGTGGCCTTACATGACGATCTGAATAAGATGGTGTTAATGGATGAGTGAAGCTACCAATTCATTGCTGCAATATATAAGATTTGAAATTGGTTGGCCAAGGATAAGATGTAGAGTATAGAGCTAATGGAGAATTTTTTAAGGTTGAGCAGATGAAGGATCTGGAAGTGGACAGAACCTGAACTTCAGAGGTTCACATTGCTAAAATAGTGAAGATATCACAATGAATTATGGCAATAATGAAGATGATCTTGATATATAGAAATAAAGAGGTTTTTATTCCAACCAAAGAAGAGTGACTAAGGATATCATTAAGCCTCTGCTGGTATAAATGGTGGAGAATGATTAAAGAAAAGTCAATTGCAGAACTTCATGAAAAGGAGCAGGGGATGATGCAATCTAGACATGCATGTTGGTATGGAGTTGTTGCCAGTTAAATATGGAAGAGATTTTTCACAGAGTGGAGAGAGAGAGAGAGAGAGAGTGGTAGAACAAGAATCCTTCCCTTCTTTCCTTCATAGTTACACAGTGATCAGCATTCATTTTTAAATAATGAAACAACTACTGTGTTATAATAAAATTTCAGTTCAAAATATCACCACTCGACATTTCTAGCTTCATATTAAAGGTCATGTACAGCTCTTAACTTCAAATTGTGGTCAGAGCTTGAAAGAGCAGCCTGCAAGAAGTGACACCCCAGCATTGCCAGCCTGAAGGTGGATTTGGAGCAAGTAGTAGTAGTAGCCTATCCTTTGGATGTTGTGTGTCTCCATCAGTATGTGCCATTACACACTTTGGGCACACATGAAAGCAAAAGGAGGATATTTTGAGCATTGAGTGCTGCTATATGCACATTATACATGTGGTTTGCATATGTGCTGAAAGCTGTAAATGATTTACTGATAGATTAAAGGTTTATGTGCTGTTCAAATTGTAACAATATTTATGACTAGACTAAGTATAAAGAGCAGGTCAGAAGAGCTAAAAGCACTGTACAGAAAGATAGAAAGCTAAGTGGGAGTATGAAAAGGAATTCGCTGTGCAGACAAAGGCAACCCAAAGGATTTTATCATTATACTTCAAGTAAAAGACATTACTAATGTGAAAGAGTAACTTTACTTAGAGTAACAGATTTCATATCTCCTTCTGACCCTTCTGTCAGAAGGAGATATGAAATCTCAGGAACAGCTCTGGAGCAACTTTATTTATCTCTTCATCCAATGTAGTGGATTAAACTGTGCACCATGAGAAGGAGGTTCCAGAGCTGATTCATAACCTTGATAAGAATTCTGCAGCAGGGACAGATGGGATATTTGCACATATGCCAAAGGAATGTTCAACTTAACTGATGAGGTCCTTGATATATATGTATTTAAATCTCAAATCGGGAAAGATCACATAAAAATGGAAGAATGCACAATAGTCCCGTTGTACAAGGTTCAGTGGCGGCTCGTGGCTTGAAATCGTGGGAGTGCTGCAACTTTCGAAATATATACACACACTGTAAGTACAGCATATACGTGTTTGGATAAAATATCAAAATTATGGTAAAAATTTAAAAAAAAATTAAACATGAAAAATTAGTATATTATTGATAAAATTATACAGTTTGGTATAATTCAAAATTACTTAAAAATAAAATATATTCTTCTTGTTTTGTTTCATGAAAAAATATTGTTTATCATCGATAAAATTATACAGTTTAGTATAATTCAAAATTACTTAAAAATAAAATCCTTTTTTTTTTTTTTATCATAACCCCAATAATGTTCTAAAATAAAAACTATAACAAATGTTGTCTTTAATTGTAATGTCCAAATATTTAAAGAGACGGAGTAAACACGATAAGCACTATGAACACTCTACTACTGGTGCAAACTACATATAAACAACAGTAGAACTGCGTGACGGACAGTGCCGCATTACGCTAATAGCTCGTATTGCGCAAGCATATGCACGTCATATGCTTGTGCATATAGCAATATGACACTGTGATAAACACAGTGCTGCTAGCATCCTTCGCCCTCCTAAGTGCTATAAGATGGATTTTTATTATTTTTTATACAAAATAAGAGAATTGTATAGGATTGTTGATGATAAAATTAAATATTATAAACAAATATAAATAAACTAATAAATATATTTATATATCAAGAAAAGTTAGGGGTGCTGCAGTTCCACAGTGCCTATGCACGAGCCACCCTTGACAAGGTTAGTGCAAAAAACCAATGTGTCTAATTATCAACCTCTCAGTATTTCTAGAGTGATGGTAATAAAGACTTTAGAGAAGTTGGTGAGAACTTGTATGGAGAATGAATATACCATAATATTGTTGGTCTTTGATAAGGCATTTGATAGTATACCACACGAAGGGTTGTTGCATAAACTAGTGGATATGTGATTGGAATATAAACGCTTGACTTGGATAAGCAAGTGGCTTAACATACAAATATCAGAAAGTGGTATATGGGAGGGGGGGGGATATTCCAGATTTAAGTGATGTACCTGTACCATTGAGATCAATTCTTGAACCATGATTGTTCAACCTCTACATTAATGATATTGGGAAGGATCTGATAAGAGATGTTCAATTGTTTGCTGATGATGATGCCAAGATAGGCAGAACAATCAGGGATGCTACTGATATATAGAATAACCTGAAAGGATGAAACTGTCATCAAGCAATAATGGTTTTCAATTCAATGTTAGTAAAGCATAAAGTTATGCACTTTTGACATAATAAGATTTCCATTGGCATAATGAGAACATAACAAAACACGAATCATAGCAACAGCTATGGAAATTTGAACAAGAAAATTAGTGGTGGGATTAAGCTTACAGAATCTGATGGGGTTAGGTGGATAATAGTTGAAATGCAAAGATCACAACAGCAAAAATTACAAATACAACTCAGCGGATAATTGTGTAGCTATCTTGCATAGATTTTGATGTACCTCCCTATCAGCATTAATAACAGAAATAAACATGAAAAGCATCACTGTAGTCCTCCATGCACATGACACAGTCAGTGGAGACAGGAAATAAAATGATCTTCTCGAGATCATTTTATTTCCTGTCTCCACTGACTGTGTGTTATAAAGTTTGCATCTGATAATGCTAATTTGAGTTGGCAAAACATTAGCTTGTAAATACTTAATTTTAGTCTGTAAATTTATTTGTCAGTATATTTATTTGCATTCCAGTATCATAAAGTTTTTTGTTTCACAAACTTAAACACGAATCATAGCAACACCTATGGAAATTTAAACAAGGAAATTGCAGTGCTAAAACAAACACTGAAAAATTGTAAAGACAAAGAAGTCGATTTACCTCTTCACAACGCCTTGATACAACTGGACCTGAACTATAGCTGTGAAGATTTAGTCTCTTGTTTTTTTGTTTGTTTTTTTTTTTTTGGGGGGGGGGGGGTAAAGAAGCTGTGGAAAGGGTGTGAAAAAAAGTTGCAAAGATGATATTGGGATTATGAAATGTAGATTATGAAGAAAGATTGAAAGTATATGGACTGTAGACAATGGTAAAATGGAGAAAGAGGTTGCTAATGATAGAGAAGTAAACCTCTAAAAGGGTGTTAAGGGTGTAAAAATTTTCAACAACTGTAATTTTTCAACAACAATGTAAGGTAGGGAAAGAACAAGGATTCACTGAGAAAGTTAAGTTTGTGAAGTTAAGAAGTAGGTGAGAGTTTGATTTTTCAATTGCAGAACAGTGAGTAAGTGGAACAGTTTGCCTGTTGAAGTGGTTGTTGAATGCATCTAGTCTGAATAAGTTTAAGAGAATATATGATAGCTGTGTGGGTGATGTATGACCACTGTCAATGAGTCTTTGATTCCTGGAAGCTTCTGATGATAATAATAGTATACTGGTACTTGCATAGTTAAATTATATACTGATTTTATGTTGTATATATTTACATTTATATAGATGTCTGAAGGCTCAATCTCTTAATTAGTTAAATGGTTAACAGGTTAATTAAGAGGATAAAGTTAAATATGTGATAGAACTATATGAATCTGTGTGCAAGTTGCAAATCAACTTCCACAGAGATTCATGTATAATTAAACCACTCAAATTCAAAGAAGTAATATACAGATGGTGCAAGTGACTGGATTACATGCATCAAAAGAAAGTAAATCTCCTAACAGGTAACTACTGCAGAAAATATATTCAAGGTTCATATATTCAAGGGAGAAATTCGTCAGGATATTTCATCCTCCTCAGTGTAACATCATGAAAAGATTGAGCACAGAGGATATGATAAGGATAGGTTGATGGTGAGTGAGCAGGAGATATATGAGAGATTAAGCAAACTGATATTAATAAGGATTCAATAATACAACATTGCAAGTCTGAACTGAATGTTCCACAAAGTGAAACATTCCATTCAAATTTCATTCCATTCATTAATGCCTTAGTGTGCCTGTATAACAAGTCTTGAAATAGGGCACGTTATGAAAGATGGTAATATTGTTCAACTTCACAAAAGTGATGAAATAAGACCAAGGCTACAAATTGTATTCCAATCTCTGCGTCTCCAAAGTGTGGTTAAGATGATGGAGAGAGCAAGGAAAAAGAATTGAGTTGATAAGTTGACATCATTACAAAGTATAGATCTGCATAGGTTTGTTAAATTTTTTATTTCTTTTTTATAACCTACTTAGGTATTAACAACTATGTGACAAATGCGTATACAATGGTATGCTTAGATTTTGCAAAGGTTCCCTTGATAAGTTGCCACATTATAATTGGACTAAACTGCAACAGGTGAGGGTTAGATACCAGATTAATGAATATAATAAATTTAGTTTAATCCTTTATCCAAGTGTGAGCAAACACAGTTTGCGCCTGAAAGTATCTTCAGGACTGGGTTAAGGTGGTACACACCAGTGTACCACCTTAACCCAGTCCACCTTAACCCAGTCCACCAGTACCACCTTGCAACGAGTTGCCCTGGTGTGTACCACCTTAACCCAGTCCTGAAGATACTTTCAGGCGCAAACTGTGTTTGCTCACACTTGGATAAAGGATTAAACTAAATTTATTATACTCTAACCAAGTGGAAAATAAACTTTCAACATCTTTCTCTAAATCCAGAGTAATTTATTAAAAAAGGGTGGCACACCAATTGGCAATTCCTATAGGTGGAGATGACCTGCAAATGCTTCTGCCTGATTTCTCGACTTGGGCCTGGCTCCCACTGAAGAGACCTCAATAAAGGTCGAAACCGGTCTGGGTAGTGGCCCTTCCCTTAATGCATAACAATAGACATATCCGCAAGGAGATGTGTTTTGCATTATAGGAGATACTAGGATAGGAGTGTTGGTAGCTTGCTCCACCTTTGCAACGAGTTGCCCTGGTGTGTACCACCTTAACCCAGTCCTGAAGATACTTTCAGGCGCAAACTGTGTTTGCTCACACTTGGATAAAGGATTAAACTAAATTTATTATACTCTAACCAAGTGGAAAATAAACTTTCATCATCAAATAAACTTTCACCAGATTAATGAGTTAAACAGATGCTGTAAATGGCTTAACAACCATTTACAGCATCTATGATAAGGAGGACACTGGCCTGTAGAAGTAAAGGGGTTATTATGATTCCATCAATGCATTGTATAAGGCCTTGATCAGGTGACAAAACCTGATCTTAGTCAATCTTTTGCAAAAGATTGACTAAGATCAACTCTCTGAGATATAAGGTATGAAGATGGATTGAGGGAATGCTATTTCAGAGCCTAGTAAACAGGAGAAGAAATATATGATTGAGATATCAACATTAATCCATTATCAACATATATGTTGATAATGGATTATTATCAGATTAATGTGAAAGAAATTTTCAAAGAATGGAGGGAGGCAGGACAGAGGAGTAGGACAAGTAGTTAAGAAGAAAAAGGAATGCAATCTTCACTGTTCTCTGATCACTTGGTTTTTATGAAAATAGAAATAGAGAAGTTCCAGAGAAGACTGACTAAAGTGTTATCAAGTCTCTGGAATCTTAGGTACGAAGTCTTCAGATGGAGCGAGGAATGCAAATTGCAGAGTCTAGTAAACAGGAGGTGAGGGGGAGGTATGGTCGAGGCATATAAACTGATTGAAACCACATTAATGTGAAAGGAATTTTTCATAGCATGGAGTTAAGCAGAGCAGGAGTAAAAGAGGCCATCCCCAGAAGCAATATAAGGAGAGATATGAGAAAGCGGCAAGGAGCAGGTTCATTGCATGAAGGGTATTTAGCATATGGAATGTACTGCCTGACACTACCTTAGTCAGTCGCCTCTGAATCCTTTCCAACATCTCTTTGTCATTTTGAAAACCAGGTGACCAAATTTGAGCATAATAGTTTTGGTCATCTGGTGGCTAATTTGTGGTCTAATCAAAGCCTTATATAATGGAACAAGAATCTTTGTACTTCTACAAGTCAGTGTCCTCTGGATCATTCCCAGACGCCTTTGTTTCGTCTTCACAATTTTGGCAATGTGTCCCCTAAATTTCAGATTCTTATCCACTGTCACCCCAAGATTTAAGATTTACTGCTTCTCTGATAATATATCCCCAATAAGCATAAATTCTGCATCACATCTTTGTTTTCCAAATATTTAAATCTTACATTTTGCAACATTGAACTCGTATCCCCATTCCTGTGCCCAATCACTCAATTTATTCAAGTCTTTTTGTAAGGCCACAATATTTTCTCTACTCTTCATAGTTCGTCCCAACTTTGCGTCATCTGGAAACAACTGAATATCTCCATCCAAATCTTCACCAATATCATTAATATATAAGTTAAATAGCAATGGCCATAAAACAGACCTGAGGCACACCACTAGTAACTTTCCTTTTCCTGGATATCACTCCCACATACACAACTTGTTGATACCTATCAGATAGCCAGTCTCCAATCCAATGCACCAATCTAATATCCAACCACATCCACTCCAGTTTGACTATCAATTTATCATGTGTTAATCTATCAAAAGCCTTTGCAAAATCTAAGTATATTACTGTGTATTCTACTCCTCTCTCCATGGAAGCAGCCACCATACTGTAATAAGCAAGTAGATTACTAAAACATGACCCCCCTTTAGCAAATCCATGCTGTCCATCAGAGATAATACCATTTCTGTCAACCCAACTCTGGATCCTAGTTCTCACAAGCTTCTTCAACAGCTTAACCACAATAATTGACACACAGATAGGCCTATAATTTGATGCTTGAGTTTAATCACCTCCCTTATGAAGTGGAACAATCTTGCCCTCTTTCCACTCCGTAGAAACTTGACCTACCTAATGTAAGACTCATATTAAAAAAAATATGTCAAGGCAGATATCAATTCCCTGGCATATTCCTTCAGAATAAGTGGTGATATATTATCACGTCCCACAGCCTTATTAACATCTAGTTTGCTCAACTCCCCACACACCTCTTGCTCACTTAGTCAGTCTCTTCTCCCCATCATCAACTGCTCTCAATCTCTCTATGAAGTCACATTCACAAGATTGAAAGCCCTTTATGCACTGCACATTAAGTATCTCCACTATATCTTCTGCAACAGCTGTCTTCATGCCATTTTCTCCAATCAATGTTATCCTTTCATCATCATTCTTTCGATATGTTGGATACATATCGAAAGAACACCTTAGGATTCTTTTTGGTTTCATTGTATAAATGCTGTTCATATCTCACATTTGCTACCCTTACCAACCAAATCACCTGCCTTACCTGGTCTTCGTAATCCTCATGAAATTGGTTATTACCACTTCTTTTATGCTGCCTCCATAATGTTGTTTTTCTCTGTATCACATGCTTAATCTCTTTATTCATTCTTTTCACACCTACCTTATTTAACCTTCTGACCCTTGGAATACATTTGGACATTGCTTCTACTAGACAGTTCTTGAAAATCCCCTAAGTTGCAATGATCTCTTTTCCAGCTAACTCCTCATTCCATGCTACACCAGCAAGCTGTCTCCTGTGCTCTTCATAATCCCCCCCCCCCCATAGTTCCACATATACCCTTTTCTCACAGGGGTCCTTGCACTGTTGGCAACCACCCAGGTAATTACCTCATGGTCACTCTCACCAATTGGTGGATTATTTGACACCTCATTTATAATTATATCCATGAGATGACCAAATCCAAGACCCTTAATCCTCGTGTGACCTCTGTTACATACTGTCTGAGGTAGTTATTCCTCAAAAACTCAAGAAACTCATTTTCTTTAGTTCCAGTTGCTATCTCATCATTCCAGTCTATATTGCCATAATTAAAAATCACCCATAATGATCACCCTTTTCTTATTTGCTTGGCTAATTTGACTATACATTTCACTATCACCACCACCATCCACATTACCAGGTCTATAACAACATCCTACCAAGTATTTGATTCTATTCACCTCTATCTCACGGCATACCCTCAAAACCACTACCACTATTTCCGTCTTGTATCTCTACTTTGTATGGACATAACTCTTTCTCTATCATCAATAACACTCCCCCTCCCTTTTTACCCCTTCTATCCTCACGAAACACATCATACCCTTCCATCTCTATTCCTGTCAGGGTGTCATCCACTTACAACCATGTCTCACTTATTCTGACAATCTTTGGATGAACAGACACAAATAGTGCAACCATTTCATCTGCCTTGTTTCTTATACTTCTTGCATTGGTATACAAACACAACAGCTCATTTCTGGATCTACAGCTAGTTCCACTGATACCACTCACTCGATGTGATCTCTCCATGCTCAACTGGGGCCATTCCCTTTCTGCTTCTTCATTTTAGAACCCTTTTCAATTCCAACTGTTTCCTCTTGATCCCTGGTCATCCCATTCCTTTCCTGCCTACACATGCTCTCACCTCCTCTTGGAGCATCCACCTTTTTCATGCTGTGTACCCTTCCACCCTGAGCTTCCCCGTTTTCCTGTTCCTCTTGCACACTTATTCTCTCATTTTCTATACTCATACCACTCACTTCCCCATTCATATCCACTTCTTCAATCTCTCCCATCTTACTCTCCTGCTGTTCCACATCACTCCCCTCTCGATCTGTTTCATTCTCTCTATTCACTTATCTACCTTTCAGTAGCAGTCTCTCCAAGCGACTCACACCATAACCACTCAAATGCTATCCATCACTCCTATACAGCTCACTTCATCCCTCAAACTCATTCCACACTTTAACAAACCGTACTTCCATCTCCTCACACATTTTAGCCAACATATCATTCATAATCCTTGCTCTCTGCCTCATCTCACCACAGTCATACCTAGGCAATACACTGACTACCCTTCCTGTCACACTATTCTCTTTTATCCTTCCAAGCAGCCTCCTGATATACATTCTGACACTCTTTGTTCTCTCTCAAATCATTTGTACCAATTAATACTATTAACTCTTTTGCTCGCTCCTGCCTCATATCCAATGCCTCAATCACTCTACTCATTTTACCGCCTGGAAAACATACCTTGTGCATTCTGTCCTCTAGCACACCTTTAATAATAGAGTCGCCATAGTGCAAATAATATATATATTTAGAATTACAGTAAAAGATTTTAAACTATTTAGAAAATTTAATATTAAATATAAAGTATTATAGAAGTTGCATAATTATTTATAATCCATCGATATAAGTTAGTCATTTATTTATATAAAATTACTTACAAGGTTGCTAGTTTAATATTGCCAAGATTTTTTTAATATTAATATTTATTTTATACATGTGAAATTCGTTTATATTTTTGGGAAGATACACAATAAATATATTGTGCACCAAAAAGGGTCAAATATCGTAGAACAGTAAAGGAAATTCCAAAAAAAGGTAATTAAACTGATATTTTAATTACCGTTATTTGGCTAGTACTTGTAAAGCAGTATACTGTAGACAAGTAGTTGTCGCAGTCGGTAAGAATATATTATTCAATTAATTATTATTCTTATTTTCTGTTACTCGTTTATTTTAACAAAACCAATATACTAATGTTTCTATTTTTGTATGTTTTTTTAAGCTTTTAACGTAATTGTTTATTTTATTTATATGTTTATTTTGGATTTAATAAATATTTATTAGAGCCTGTGTAGCTCAGTGGATGTGGCGTTTGCCAACCACGGCGCTTAGCCGCACGAAGGAAGACTTGGTTTCGAGTCTAGTCGGCGGCTAGAGGAAATTTTTCTAAGCCTTTTTTCGACCGGTTCCCGAGTTAGTTGATCTCTGGCATGGGCAAGCAGGTTTTTCCTCCCGGAAACTCGGGTTTTTCGTCCTGTAAACTCAAGAAAATCGACCGTAGAACCCACATTATTTCAGACATTAAATATATTGTGTTAGGGTTAGGGACCACGAGATGGCAGCACATTTGAGCCGTCTCTCTTCACTGAGTACCGCTTAATTAGTGATAGCCTTGGGCCATCTATCTTTGATTGATACCAGTGGAGATTGAACTGCCCACTCAGTCTCCAAAAGTTAGATATGGCTTAATGGCCTCGCCTACTCCCCATATACGGGAATAAAAAGGCGTTAGCTGATTTTTTTTTTTTTTAAATATTTATTTCGCTTTTGATAGATTAATATACATAATGATGCAAAGAAAATTTGAATCCGAAGCTAGTAAAAGAAAACGACTTAGAGAAAATGAAAAACAGCTAAATAGTCAAAAGGGGGCAAATTTGTCTTTCTTGCATTCTGAAAATGAAGAATTTCGTAGAACTGAAGCTGTACTTCACAGATCTCGGAATGAAAACGAAACATTGGAATCATTATCAGGAGGAGATGAAAGTGAAAATGAAGAAAATCAAAATGATGTGGAAAACACAGAAGGAGAGAAAGAAGTAAATGAAACAAATCAAGAGGATTCTGAAGAAAATTTTCAATCAGAGTCTGTACTTACCAGCAAGCAAGCTATCTGTTATCCTACCGGTACAGCAGTGTGGCCACTTACTATTAATGAACAGTTTATCGATCATATTTTAATAAATATGCCCCAGAATGTTGGTAAAATCGAAAATTTAAAAAAAGAATACATAGAACGCAATAGAATATATATGTCAGAAATGTAAATAAATCACATTTTTACTGTAAAAAGGCGAATAGAATAAAGGAGAAACGAGAGCGGCTAATTTTTTCAGTAACCAGCAAAGCTACTGCTTTGTTTGTAAATTGTTTTCTAAGTCAAATAATAGCTTAATGAAGGGTTTTAATGACTGGGGAAATATAACATGAACCTTATATGATCACGAGCATTCTACTGAGCATATACGAGCGATGTGCACATATCGCAAAAGAAAATCAAGTTCTGTAAATAGTCAAATTGATTCTGAATTGATCAAACAAATACAATCTGAAGAAAATTATTGGAGAGAGGTTTTAAAAGAATAATAGCTACCATTAAGTTACTGAGTAAACTAGGGCTAGCATTTAGAGGAAATAAAAATGATATTTTTTCTGATTCTTGCGGAAATTATTTATCCTGTTTAAATTATTTATGTGAATTTGATGATTTTTTTAAAACATCACATGAAAATGTACGCCAACTGTGGTTCTGGCAGATCAAATTATCTTTCTTACCATACTTGTGATGAATTCATAGCATTAATAGCTAAAAAAACAAGAGAAATGTTAATATCAGAAATTAAAAGAAGCTGCTTATTTTGCAATAATACTTGATTCAATGCCAGACATTGCCCATAATGACCAACTAGCTATGATATTTAGGTATGTTGCCGCAAATTCTGACATTAGAGAAACATTTTTCAGGTTCATCAGAATTACACAACATAATTTCTTATATTTAGAGTATTAAAAAAATTAGAAGAATTATCTTTGGATATAAAAATGTGCTGAGGGCAAAGCAATGATAATGCTGCCAATATGAAATATCTATACAGGTTTACAAGCTAGGCTGAAAAAACATATTCCCTCTGCACATTATATACTGTGCTCTAGTCATTCCTTAAATTTAATTGGCAACTATGCTGCAGAATCTTGTCCGGAAGCAGTGCAATATTTTTGTTTTATTCAAAATATATATAATTACTTTTCATCTTCAACAAGAAAATGGGGTATACTCCTTAAACATTTAGAAAAAAAAAATCTTTAACAGTTAAAAGACTAAGTGAAACGAGGTGGTCTGCAAGAGCCGACGCTATATTGGCTTTGAAACATGGATATAAACAAATTAAAGATGCATTACTTGAACTATCCATTTCTCCTCATGAAAAACCTATTTCTAAATTAGAGAGCTCATCATTGGCTGAACATTTTGACAAACCAGAAACAGCAATTTTAACAGTTATGTGGGACAAAATTTTACAATGAATAAATGCTATTAGTAAATCTCTACAAGATCCCGATATGGATTTCTTTTTAGCTAATAATTTGTTACACTCTTTAGTTGATTTTATTTTAGATATAAGATATAGTTTTGCTGCTGTAAATGAAGAAGCAAATTTATTAACAGATGAGACAAAATTTAAAGATGAAAAAGGAAAGAGTTAAAAAACAGGAAAAAAAATGAGTGACGAAGTTTCACAATCTAACAATGAGATTATATTACATGGGAAAGAAAATTTCACTGTGAACACTTTTAATGTCATTTGCGATAAGCTAATTTTGGAAATTAATGAAAGAACAAAAAGCTATTTCGACATATTAGAAATGTTTGACATTTTTTTGAAGGAAGATATAGGTCAAGACAAGTACAAGACTAGTATTGATAAAATTTTACAAACTTATGGGACTGATATTGATCCAGAAAAATTTACTGATGAAGTAAAGCAATTTTTAATAATGATAAAGGAAGAAAATTCTTCAATTAAAAATAAGTACAAATTTATAAACAATGGGTTAAGGTCTACTTTTCCGAACGTAGAAACAATTTAAAAAATATTTTTGACGATGCCTATTTCAAATGCAAGTGCGGATCACTCATTTTCAGTGTTGAAACGAATAAAAAATTATTTAAGAAGCAACTTACATCAAAATAAAACAAGTGACCTGTCGTTATTATGCATTGAATCAGATGTAATGGACTCAATCAATTATGATAACATTATAGATATATTTGCTAAAACCAAAGCCAGAAAAAAAACTTTTAGTTATTAATTTTTTTATTTAAATTTGAACTGATTTATTTTTATACTTTTTTAAAATGCAAATATATGTATACCAATGTTGTATCGTGTTATTAAAATGAGTTATTATGGAAATGTTGACTTTTATTTTCAATAAATTAAAAAAATGCTTATTTTTGAGGGCCTCAAAATGATGTTGTGCCTCGGGCCTCCAAAAGTATAAATGCAGCCCTGCAAAATGTTATATTCAGGCAATAACAGTTAGGGAAAAGAAGGAATAGCTATAGTACTGAACACTAAATATGAGGCTAATCTCCTTGAATGGCAGGAAATATCAAAGTAGATTGATGTGGGCAAATATCAGAACTGGACAATGAGACTTATTTGTACCTATGATACCAAAGAAAGGTTCTACAAAGGTAGAAGTAGAGGAATTATTTAAGGTTTTTGAGAAAGCAACTGAAACAATGAAAAATGAAAATTTGGCCCTTGTTGGGAATCTAAATAGCAGAGTAAGAAATGATTGTCAGACATACAGAAATATTTTGGGAAAATTTGGAGAAAAGAGCAAAGCTAATAATAATATCAAATACCTGATGGATTTCTACTCAGGACATGGACTGGTTATTACTAACACAATGTTCCAACATAAAAATGTGCACAAATTCACATGGAGAGAATAGGCTAGGAATAAGAAAATTCTCAATGACTATGTTATTGTTGATAGTGATGTTTTCCCCCTGGTGCAGGATACCACAGTGTACAAAGGATTTGAAATTGGAAGCAATCACCATTTAGTCTTGAGCAGGATAAAATTGAATTTCATATTTGAAAGAAGAATATGTAAGAAAGTTTTAAAGCAAATAAAAGTTTAGCACCTCTCAGATGTGAACTGTAGACAAAAATACACAAACATTATTCAAGAAAAAATGAAAGCGTTTGAGAACAGGAACCAAACCGTGAAGATTTCGTGGCAAACCCTGAAGAAAATATTGATTGATTCGGCCAGAGAGGCATGTGATGAGGTTGTCTGCAAGGATAGAAAAATCAAAACTCCATGGTGGACACAGGAAGTTAAAGAAGCAGTGAAGGAAACAAGAAAGCATATCAAAAGTTCTTGGCAAATAAGTCAGTTTGTGCTCTTAGAGAATGCAGAGACAAATGTAAGAAAGCTAAACACTGTGTAAATCTAGCTAAACAAGAGTCACAGAAAGACTTTGATAAGAACATAGAAAATTAATATCAAGAAGATGGCAAGATATTATAGAGGCTGTTGAAATAGCTCAGAAAAAGAGGAAACAGTGCTGTAAAAAAGAATTAGAGATGATAAAAGTGACATGAAAACTGGAGAAAAAGATTTCCTTGATGTATGGAATAATTACTTCAAAAAATTTCTAAATGAAAAGATCATTGACAGCGCAATAGTAAAAAAAAAAAAAAAAAAAAACCACTTAACGGGCATGAAATCAGGAATACATATCCATACTTGAAGTAGAAAAAACCATCAAAAGCCTAAAATGTGGAAAAGCAGCAAAAGTAGGTGATATTGACCAGAAATGCTCAAGTGCGGAGATATAAAAGTCATACAGTGGCTGCACTGCATAGTTCAGAAGACCTGAACAGAGGGACGAATTCATTCTAGATGATTGGAGTAGAGCTCTCATAGTATACTAATATATAAAAAGGGAAATAAGACTGAATGTGAGAATTATGAGATATTTCCCTACTGAGTGTTCCTGGTAAGATTTATGCAAGTATACTTGATTATTATGGAAGGGAAGCTTGGTGAAGAACAAGCTGGATTCAGGCCAAATAGAGGCTGTCAGGATCAGATTTTCACTTTACAACAAATAGTTGAGAAAGCATGAGAATTTTAAATAGTGGCACCTTGTCGTATGCCCTTTCCAGATGTACAAAACTTAAATACAGATCTTTGTTAATAATAATAATAACAACAACAACAACAAAGATCTGTATTTAAGCTTTGTACATCTGGAAAAGGCATAGAAAAGGGTGCCAAAAAAAAAGCTATTCAAAACACTAGTGTTATATAGTGTAAATGGGGAATTATATCAAGCAACTTAGTCTTTATTTGAGTTGTAAGTAGTTAGAATTGAAGGAAGTACTGGAAGATAGTTTAATGTTAAATCTGATGTCAGACAAGGATGTATATTATCCCATCTGTTATTCATTATCTATATGGATCACATTATGATTGGTGATATTAATCCCAGCTCTTTACTTTATGCAGATGATGTTATACTTCTAAATAAATCCAGTATACGTCGGTAAGATTCCCTGACTAAATTGAATAACTGTTGTAATAGATTTCGTATGTAGGTCAGCAATTAAAAGGCAAAGACAATAAAAATAGGCAGAAGCTCTGAAAATATCAACTTCATTGTGAATGGAGAACCTACAGAACAAGTAAAACAATTCAGTTACCTAGGCACAGTTTTTAGTGAAGATGGTAAATTAAATATTGAAATAGACAAAAGAATCAACAAAGCTGATATGGTAGAAAGCCAACTGAACAAACTTATATGGAATAAGAGAGAAATTAGTCAAAACACTAAAGTAGCTGTATTCAAACCAATTTTAACTTATGGATCTGAGAGCTTGGTTAGAAATAAAACATTTGACCAAAGACTGGAGACCAGATATATGAGAGTCCTGAGAAAAATTACTGGCATTAAGAGATGGCATCAATGGCAATATCATATTAAAAACATGGATATTAGGAAAGAACTTGACATTGTTAGCATCCAAAAATATGTTAGCAGAGCTAATCTCAAGTGGTATGGTCACTTAAATGGAATGGGAGAGGAAAGATTAGCAAAATAAGTGTTCGCTGTCAGCTTTGCAGGAAAAAGACCCAGAGGAATACCAAGATATAGGTGAATTGATAGAGCAATTGTCGATAGGAAGTTAGTAATGATGTAAGATTTTCTTGTAGTACTATCATAATATCCTGTACACCCCTTGAGGATACATGTCAGGAATTTGATGATGACGATGATGACTTACATATTATAATAAGATGACAGCAGCATTGGATATGGATACACAGTAGTATACATACACTTTGCAAATGCTTCTGATAGAATACTGCATGACAAGATGACAGACAAACTATAGCAGCTGGGGATGGATATTAGACTAGTGCACTGGATTGGAGATTTGCTGTCTGATAGGTACAAACAACTTGTGTATGGCAGAGCAATATCCCAGCAGGAATACCAGTTCACAATGCAAAATGTAAGGTTTTAAAATTTGTAAAACAAAGATGGGATGTAGAATTTACTCTTGGTGGGGATATATTGTTGTAGTGGAGGAAACAAGAGCTCTTGAGGTGATGATCTGAAATTTAGAGGACATATTAAAAAATTATAAGGAAAACACAACGAATTCTGGGAATGATGTGGAGGACACTGACTTGTAGAAGTAAGGAGATTCTGGTTAAATTGTATAAAGCTCTAATTAGGCTACATAGGAATTACTGTGCACAGATTTGTTCAACTGTTTTTGAAAAGGATGAACTGATGTTGGAGAGAATCCAGAGGCGATTGACCAAAATAGTTTCTGATCTCTGGAATGTTGAATACAGAAAAAGGTTGAGATGATGCAATTTGCAGAGCTGTTTGCAGAGATCTGGATAGGAGGAAAAGGTGTGATATATCATAGAAATGTACAAGTTGGTAAAGGGTTGTTGTTGTTGTTGTTTTAGGATAACATTGAACAGGTTTTTCATAAAATCATGAGAGATTGGGAGAGAACAAGAGATCATTTCTGGAAGCTATAAAGAAAGGTGTGAGCAATGGAGTGAGAAGGAGGTTTTTTGCATGGAGAGTTGTGAATGATTGGAATGCATTGCCTGAGATCGTGGCGTCTGCAGAGAATTTAAATGTGTTTAAGGCATGGTATGATGAGCAGTGTGTGTATGAGAAAAGTAAATGAGTCTGTGACTCCATGGAGTATTAGGACAGTAATAATAATAATAATAATAATAAACAATATTAGAAATAAAATTTTATTAATACAGACCAGTTTACAATAGAAATATAATAGAAATATAATTTATAATAGAAATAAATAAAATTGTATTTCTATTATAAAATGACCAAAAATGTATAATTTAAATAAACAATATTATACTAATAGAATTTGAATTTGTTTAAGGCATATGATGAGCAGTGTGAGTCTGTGACTCCATGGAGTCTTAGACAATAATAACAACAAACAATATTATACTAAAATATACACAATATCTTATATCAGAGGTAAAAATAAAAATTTTAATTTTATTTTTAGTATTTTAATTAGAAATTTTAATGCAAAATTTCATTTACTTTTAAAATTTCTGAAAACATATTACATTATATAATTCTCCATTATATGAAAATGAAATAATTATGCACTGTGCACATAGTGAGGACTATGTAAAGAATCTAAGTTTAGTTTACATAGTAAGTCTAAGGAAAAGTGGGGTCACTCAGAATCATTTGTCTTTTATTATTTTTATTTTATTATTATTACCGAAGACTCCATGGAGCAAAAGCCTCATCTGGGAGGTCCTTTTATCCTACACACAGCTCATCATACCGTGCTTTAAACACACTCAAATTCTCTGCAGACACCACACTCTCAGGCAAGGCATTCCAATCATTCACAACTCTGCATGTAAAAAACCAGCTTCTCACTCCCCTGCTCACACCCTCTTTAGGGGAGAACAGAAGTCATCCTTTATACAAGGATGACTTCTGTTCTCCCCTGATCTCCCACTATTTTTTGTAGAACCTCTCCAGCATCGATTCCATAGCAACTCCTCTTACCAAATTGTAGATCTCTATCATATCTCCCCTCATCCTCCTGTCCACCAGATTCTGTAAGTTGCATCTTCTCAACTTTCCTCATACTTGACATTCCAGAGGTTAGAAACTACCATAGACAGTTGCCTCTGGACCCTTTCCACATCTCTTCGTCCTTCTAAAAACCAGGAGACCAAATCTGGGAACAATAGTCTGTGTGTGTGGCCTAATGAAAGCCTTATACAATGGAACAAGAGTCTCCCTACTTCTACAAGTCAGTATCCTCCACATCATTCCCAGAAGCCTTTGTGTTGTCTTCACAATTTTGGTTATGTGTCCCCTAAATTTCAGATCCTCATCCACTATCACCCCTCAGATCTCTTATTTCCTCCACCTCCGACAATATATCCTCACTAAGCATAAATTCTGCAGCCCATCTTTGTTTTCCAATTTTTAAAACCTTACATTTTGCAACATACAACTCACATCCCCATTTCTGTGCCCAATCACTCAATTTATTAAGTCTTCTTTTAAGGCCACAACATCTTCTCTACTCTTCATGGTTCATCTGGACTTTGCATCATAACTTTCCTTTTCCTGGATATCACTCTCCCATACACAACTTGTTGATACCTATCAGATAGCCAGTCTCCAATCCAATGCACCAATCTAATATCCAACCCAATCTGCTCTAGTTTGACTATCAACTTATCATGTGGTAATCAATCAAAAGCCTTTGCTAAATCTAAGTATATTACTGTGTATCCTTCTCCTCTGTCCAAGGAAGCAGTCACTTTATTGTAATAAGTAAGTAGATTACTAAATCATGACCTCCCTTTAGCAATCCATGCTGTCCATCAAAGATAATACCATTGTTGTCAACCCAATTCTAGATCAATATTATTGATCTTGTTTTGTGTTAAGAATACAAATAGAATTTTTAAATAAGAAGGCAATCACATTAGGTTTACCTTATCATCTGTCCTCCTCAAATCCTATCATATCATGTTCTATTAATTTATTAGACATATAATAGTAATAATAGGCAAATTACTGTAAAAACTATTATTACCTTACAATTAAGAAAAAAGTAACATTACCTTCACATAAAGGATAGTTATAGAATCCTTCATGACATCTATCACATTTTTCGCCATCAAAGTTAGGTTGACAGACACAATGGCCATCATCGTTACAAGAAATGCCTAACGAACCAGCTGGACTGCAATCACAGGCTTTAAAAAGTTTAACAAACAGGTCCAGTTATAAACAGGTCACAAACAATGTAAGGCACAAAGTATTATTTAAATTAAGAGGCTACAATAACTAAAAGAAATTAGGAATAGATAGTAAGCTAATGAAGCAGATGGAAAATTGATAAATGCAAAATGTAGTATAACAGAGAGACAAGAACAGGAAGGCAAGATATAAATCAGTTTTCGGTAGTCTTTTCTTTCTATATTAATATCATAGTGAATACAATATAGGAAGATGTATGAAAAAAAAATTTTTTTTTCTTTTTAAATATATATATATATATATATATATATATATATATATATATATATATACCGTATTTTTCAATAGCTAATGCACACCCACAACATTTCTATCACTCCTTTTGATGTATAGATAACACGCATGTGCCACTTAGCGGTAGAGTTAGGAAGTACAGACAGGAGAGAGGAATTCTTTAAATACACGTGCATTGCTAGTAGCAGTAATCGATTTTCTTAATTCCAAATTTTACAATTTTCTCATTATTGGGGAGCACTGTGACATTACTACGACTTTTTGTGTGACCATTTGGCCCAAAAGATAACTTGTGTGGGCTGCATCGTTCTCTTGTAACTAGTTGCATCAACAATTGAAAGATAGGTGTACATTTTTTGTATTTTATGAAGTTACATTATTCCATACATCCTGTTTTAAAATATTTCATAAAGTAAATCATTTTTTGTTTATATTTTGTTATTAGATCTGAATTACCCATGGAAGACAGAAGTACTTCTTGGAGAAAATCCTACACAGTGCAGTTCAAGCTTGAAGTGGTAGAAGTAGCAAAGGAAAAAGGGAATCGTGAAGCTGGTAGATTGTTCAGTGTTGGAGAAAGTAGTGTTCGTGAATAGCAAAAGGCTGAAACAGTTCTGAAATGTTTACATACAAAGAAACGTGCTATGAGGTTTAGAAGGTGCTTCTGGCCAACCATAGTAAAAATCTGTTTTTTGATTGGGTTGTTAGTGAAAGAACTAAAGGTATAAGAATATCTACTATCTGTGTGTTGCAGGAATCGAAAAGAATTGTGCAAAACAATAATATAAAGGATTTTAAGGACTACCCATCTTGGGTTTTTGGATTTATAAAGAGAAACAATTTAAGTGTGCACTCCTCCACTAGTGTTGGACAAAATTTGGCATGTGACTGGAAAGAAAAAGTAGCTAAATTTCATTTGTTTCTGAGAGAAAACTTGTGTGATGTTCATGCTTGTCACTTTGGAAATATGGATGAGGTTCCCATAAGTTTTGACATGTCTAGTTCTAGGACTGTAAATCTGAAGGGAGCAAAAGAGGTTTCAGTTGCTACAATAGGGCATGAAAGGTCTAACTTTACTGTGGTTCTCTGCATGACTGCAGATGGTTCCAAACTGCCACTGATGGTGATTTTCAAAAGAAAGACTGTTCCAAAAGGTTGCAATTCCAAAGATATTATTGCTACTGTTAATGATAAAGGTTGGATAAATTCCGAGGTTATGAAATTTTCGTTGAAGAATGTGTGGCGAAAGAGGAAAATGGCAGTTTACAACCTGAAATCTTTGTTAGTGTTGGATTTGTGTAGCACACACGACAGCATAAGTTAAAAAAATTGTAAGTATTCCAAAGTGGTCATCATTCCAGGTGGTTTAACAAAAAAACTCCAACCCCATGATCTTGCAGTAATAAACCATTCAAAGACAATCTGCAGGCTAAGTGGGAAGACTGGATGATGAATGGCAACCATGAATATAACAAAACAGGGCAGATAAAAAGAACGTCATATAAAAATATAGTTACGTGGATTGAAGAAAGTTGGGCTGCTGGAAGTGAAAACTGTGTTAGAAATGGTTTCATTCAAGCACAAGGGAATGCAGTGGTGTCTGGTGACAATGATTATGAAGCTGAAGAAATACCATTAAATTGCATTAAAAACGAAATTTTTAACGCAATTGATTCTTTCAATATTGAGTCTGATGAAGAATTTTTTGGATTTGAATAGTGTAATGTTCAATAAATATTAAGTAATACTTCTACCTTAGTTTTGTTATTACATTTGATTTACCTCTCATACCTTTCAAATGTATACTGCGCATGTTCATTTTTAACAAATTTAGATTTTTTGTATAGATAACACGAGTTATCTATCGAAAAATACAGCACATACATACACACATTTCTCCTGACACTGTAACATTTTATCATTAGATACCTTCAATCCCACACTAATCATCCAGTGTCAGCCACTAACACAAATGGCTGGTGTAAGGCTCCAAGAGTAACAAAAATTGGGACTAAATTAACATAAGACTATTTCAAAACAATGCAATGATATTAGAAACTTGAAAATGGAGTAAGGTTTTTTGTATCAGAGTGTAGAAAAAAGTCAGTTCTTATATGCTCAATACGAAGTTAACTCTCATTTTAAATCATAAAGTGGCAAGAGAAAAAAATATTTCAGAATACTGATAGATTATAAAGAAACCACATTTATTTATATAAGTAAAGTGAATATTAAGTTCAGCATTATTTCAAAGCTGAATGTGGAAACTACTAAAGTATGAGGTTCTCCCTATTTCTCCCTCATCAATTGGTGGGGGGGGGGGGTGAGCCCTCCTAATGAGAGTTTAAGTCTATGTATTTTTTTTTTTTTACTGTAATTCCATGTGTGTTCAAGGGACCTGTTTGCCTGTTCTGTGGGACGAAAAACCTGAGGTTCCATGTGAAAATAATGAAAATACTGTCTACTGCCATATGAGACTGGCTATTCAAAAGAGACCAGATAAAGGTTCCTCACCTCATGAACAGGAACTGAATCCAGGTCTTTCCAACCAAAGAGCATCGTCTCTACAGACTGAGCTATGGAGGCTCTAAGAAATCACATAATTAAGAGCTATGAAGAATATGGCTATGATGTGAAAAATGCAGACAATGCCACTAAATGTTTAACAAGACAAAAGTGGTAGTAGCTTTCTATAAAGGAATGGTGCACTGACATATAGATGAGAAGATGCTAAAGGCATATAGAGATGAACGACTAAAATAATATTTTGAATATTGAAATATTCACATATGACTAACAACTGCATAAACAAATTAAAAATTACAGTTCATCGTTCTTTGTCTGTAGTTTATTAGTTTT
This sequence comes from Typopeltis vanoorti, assembly GCF_054136105.1. Taxonomy (NCBI): domain Eukaryota; kingdom Metazoa; phylum Arthropoda; class Arachnida; order Uropygi; family Thelyphonidae; genus Typopeltis; species Typopeltis vanoorti. The sequence continues at coordinate 64,657,650 of NC_143552.1, read as the reverse complement.
TAATGATAAAGGAAATCAAAAAGAAATTAGTATAATCACAAAAGATGCAAAAAGTGGCCTTATTAGATTATCAGACGTTATGAATATAAGGGTTTCTGGATGGTGCAGCTGGTAGTTGAGGCTTTAGGCAAAAGAAATGAACAGGCAGACTTAATTGATAGTGCTTGAGGGTACAAATGACTAAGAAAGTAAAAAAAACAACATTGAAAGGGGGTTTCAAATTTGACAGGTAATAGATAAAACCACAATCAATATGTTGCACAGAAGGAGAACAGAGATGATCAGTAACATGATGACTGAGTTGTGTTTGGTCACAAGTGCATTTTCAGCATATATGGATGGAAATTTGAGCATTTGGAATGATACAAACCGAATTAAATGCCCACGACAAAAGAAATCCGTTTGAATGAGTTTAGTATTGAAATGAACAAGAAAGTCAGATTTAATGTGAAGAGAACTAATATATTGTGGGTGGGATCAAACAAGACAAGACTGGTCACAGCCAGGAAAGCAAGGAATTAGAGCAATAATAAGAGAAATTTGATGAGGTCACATATTGGTGAGGCAGCATAACAAAATAACAGTACTAACATTCTTATATATGGATCTTTCAATGGACTATTACATTACTATACTAATGTACAGCAGTACCAGAAACAATGCTAATAAGCTTGTGAAGCTCATTGAGTCAGTATGCCCAAGAATAACTGATGTATGTCATGATGATGAATAACTGATCATCAACAACATCATACAACATAACAACATCAACTGATGATGAATAACTGGTGTAGTGAAAAGTGTGAACTTCATCAGTTCCTGAACGAGGAACTGAAGAATTCAAATATGAAATTGATGACAGAAAGTGTTAGTAATGAGAATGTCGTGGGGAACATGAGTGCATGCACGTTTGAAAGAGGGGGGAAAAAATGTTAAAAAATCAGTAAAAAAGAAAAAGAGCGATTTGAAAACCATAATGGATGTTAAAAGGGACGAAAGTGAGGCGAGAGTGGCAGAAGGAAACAAAATGCAAAGAATGAATGAAACTAGAAATGGCATGATGCAGAAATCAAAATCGAAAGTGAAAAAAACGAAAGAATGAATGATAGTGAAAAAAAAATGAATAATGGCAAAAGTTGGACGCATGTTGGACTGAAAGTACTAAAACAAAGAAAGATGAATGAGAGTGAAAGTGAGAAGAATGACAGCAAAAGTTGCATGCATGTTAGACCGAAAGTGTGGAAACAAAGAAAGATAAATGAGAGAAAGAATAATGATAGCAAAAGTTGGACGTATGTTGGACCGAAAGTACGGAAACAAAGAAGGATGAATGAGAGTGAAAGTTAAAAGAGGGAGTCGAGAGTTAGAAAGTTAGAAAGATTTAATGATAGAGAGAATGTGTCGCGAGATTCGGAAGTTGAATTGGATTGGATGAGGCAAGAAATGAAATGGATGCGGAATGAAATTAAGAGAATTCAGGTCAAAACTATTAAAACAAATCATGATGGCAGGAAAGAGTTAACGAAAGATGAGCGAGTGGCATTGTATGGCGACTCTATTATTAAAGGTGTGCTAGAGGATACAAGGCACAAGGAATGTTTTCCAGGCGGTAAAATGAGTAGAGTAATTGAGGCATTAAATATGAGGCAGGAGCAAGCAAAAGAGTTAATAGTATTAATTGGTACGAATGATTTGAGAGAGAACAAAGAGAGTGTCAGAATGTATATCAGGAGGCTGCTTGGAAGGATAAAAGAGAATAGTGTGACAGGAAGGGTAGTCAGTGTATTGCCTAGGTATGACTGTGGTGAAATGAGGCAGAGAACAAGGATTATGAATGATATGCTGGCTAAAATGTGTGAGGAGATGGGAGTACAGTTTGTTAAAGTGTGGAATGAGTTTGAGGTACGAAGTGAGCTGTATGGGAGCAATGGACTGCATTTGAGTGGTTATGGTGTGAGTCGCTTGGAGAGACTGCTGCTGGATGGTAAAGAAGTGAATAGAGAGAATGAATCAGATCGAAAGGGGAGTGATGTGGAAGAGCAGGAGAGTAAGACGGGAGAGATTGAAGAAGTGGATATGAATGGGGAAGTGAGCGGTATGAGTACAGAAAATGAGAGAATGAGTGTGCAAGAGGAACAGGCAAACGGGGAGGCTCAGGGTGGAAGGGTACACAGCATGAGAAAGGTGGATGCTCCAAGAGGAGGTGGGAGCATGTGTAGGCAGGAAAGGAATGGAATGACCAGGGATCAAGAGAAAACAGTTGGAATTGAAAAGGATTCTAAAATGAAGAAGCAGAAAGCGAAATGGTCCCAGTTTAGCATGAAGAGATCACATCGAGTGAGTGGTATCAGTGGAACTAGCTATAGATCAAGAAATAGCTGTTGTGTTTGAATACCAGTGCTAGAAGTAGAAGAAACAAGGCAGATGAAATGGTTGCACTAATTGCGTCTGTTCACCCAAAGATTGTCGGAATAAGTGAGACATTGTTGGAAGAGGATGACATCCTGACAGGAATAGAGATGGAAGGGTATGATGTGTTTCGTGAGGATAGAAAGGGTAAAAAGAGAGGGGGGAGTGCTATTAATGATAAAGAAAGAGTTATGTCCATACAAAGTAGAGATACAGGATGGAAATAGTGGCAGTGGTTTTGAGGCAGTATGATGTGAGATAGAGGTGAATAGAATCAAATACTTGGTAGGGTGTTGTTATGACCTGGTAATGTGGATGCTGTTGATAGCAAAATGTATAGTCAAATTAGCCAAGCAAATAAGAAAAGGGTGTTCATTATGGGTTTTTTTAATAATGGCAATTAATAAAGACTTGAATGAAGAGATAGCAACTGGAAGTAAAGAAAATGAGTTTCTTGAGTTTTTGAGGGATAACTACCACAGACAGTATGTAACAGAGGGCACAAGGATTAAGGGTCTTGGAGAGAGTAACCATGACATGATTACCTGGGTGGTTGCCAGCAGTGTGAGGACCTCTGTGAGAAAATGGTATATGTGAAACTACAATGGGGGAGGGGAGATTATGAAGAGCTCAGAAAACAGCTTGCAGGCGTAGCGTGGAATGAGGAGTTAGCTGGAAAAGAGATCGATGCAGCTTGGGGGATTTTCAAAAACTATCTAGTAGATGCAATGTCAGAATGTATTCCAAGAGTGAGAAAGTTAAATAAGGTAGGTGTGAGATGGATGAATAAACAGATTAAGCATGCAATACAGAGAAAAAGAGCATTGTGGAGGCAGCATAAGATAAGTGGAAATAACAAATTTCATGAGGTCTACAAAGACCAGGCAAGGAGATTACTTGTTTGGTGAGAGTAGCTAAAGGGAGGTATGAAAAGCAGTTAGCTAATGAAGCCAAAAAGAATCCTAGGGAGTTCTTTCGATATGTACCCAGCAAAAGAAAGAATGATTATGGAAGGATGACATTGATTGGAGAAAATGGTATAAAGACAGCTGTTGCAGAATGTGTGGTGGAGATACTTAATGAGCAGCTCATAAAGATCTTTCAATGTTGTGAATGTGACCCCATGGAGAGATTGAGAGCAGTTGATGATCAGGAGGTGAGACTGACTGTAAGTGAGCAATAGGTGTTTGGGGAGTTGAGTAAACTAGATGTAAATAAGGCTGTGGGACTTGATAATATATCACTGCGTATTCTGAAGGAATGTGCCAGAGAGTTGACACCTGCCTTGACATATTTTTTTAATAGGAGTCTTGCACTTGGTCAAGTTCCTAAGGAGTGGAAGGAGTGCAAGATTGTGTCACTTCATAAAGGAGGTGATCAAACTCAAGCATCAAACTAGGCCTATCTGTGTGTAAGATGTTGTAGTTAAGTTGTTGGAGAAGCTTGTGAGAACTAGGATCCAGAGTTGGGTTGATAACAATGGTATTATCTTTGATGGACAGTATGGATTTGCTAAAGGGAGATCATGTTTTAGTAATCTACTTACTTATTACAATAAAGTGACTGCTTCCTTGGACAGAGGAAAAGGATACACAGTAATATACTTGGATTTCACAAAGGTTTTTGATAGAGTACCTCACGATAAGTTGACAGTCAAACCAAAGCAGATGGGGTTGGATATTACATTAGTGCATTGGATTTGAGACTGGCTATCTGATAGGTATCAACAAATTGTGTATGTGGGTGCGCTATCTAGGAAAAGGAAAGTCACTAGTGGAGTGTCTCAGAGGTCTGTTTTAGGGCCATTACTGTTTAACTTGTATATTAATGATATTGGCGAAGATTTGGATGGAGATATTCAGTTGTTTGCAGATGATGCAAAGTTGTGTATGTGGGTGCGATATCTAGGAAAAGGAAAGTCACTAGTGGAGTGTCTCAGAGGTCTGTTTTAGGGCCATTACTGTTTAACTTGTATATTAATGATATTGGCAAAGATTTGGATGGAGATATTCAGTTGTTTGCAGATGATGCAAAGTTGGGACGAACCATAAAGTGTAGTGAAGATGTTGTGACCTTGCAAGAAGACTTGAATAAATTGAGTGATTGGGCACGGAAATGGGGATGTGAGTTCAATGTTGCAAAATGTAAGGTTTTAAAATTTGGAAAACAAAGATGGAATGCAGAATTTATGCTTGGTGAGAACATATTGTTGGAGGTAGAGGAAATAAGAGATCTGGGGGTGATAGAAGATAGGGATCTAAAATTTAGGGGACACATCGCCAAAATTGTGAAGACAACACAAAGGCTTCTGGGAATGATGCGAAGGACACTGACGTGTAGAAGTAGGGAGATTCTTGTTCCATTGTATAAGGCTTTGATTAGGCCACACATAGACTATTGTGCCCAGATTTGGTCACCGGGTTTTCAGAAGGATGAAGAGATGTTGGAAAGGGTCCAAAGGCGACTGACTGAGGACCCTTTCCAACATCTCTACGATAGAGATATGATAGAGACCTACAAGTTGGTAAGGGGTTGTTATAAGATCAATGGTGGAGAATTTCTAAAGAGAATAGTGGGAGATCAGGGGAGAACCAGAGGTCATCCCTGGAAACTGTATAAAGAGGGTGTGAGTAGGAGGAGTGAGAGGCAGGTTTTTTTCATGCAGAGTTGTGAATGATTGGAATGCCTTGTCTGAGAGTGTGGTGTCTGCAAGGAGTTTCAGTGTGTTTAAGACGCGGTATGATGAGATGTGTGTGTGATAAAAGGACTTCCCAGATGAGTCTTTGACTCCATGAGGTCTTGGGGTAATAATAATAATAATAATAATAATGTAAAACTTGGCTAACTGAAAATGATATAACAATGAGAACAGAAATACAATGATACAGAGACAAACTTCCAGACAGACGGGAATGAAAAAGGATTGGGGGGGGGGGGGGGATGGTGATTACTCTTAATTGTAGCAAAGAATTGGTTGTTATAAACATGGGAATGCAGAGTACAATAAATGAAATATATAAGCAAATAGAAAGGCAAATAAATGAGTATGATATTAAGAGCAAATTTTAATTCCAGATACAATGCTTCACTTAATGATGATCAGCTTATATGTTGATTTTAAATTATAATCAATGTTTATACAATTCTGCATTCATAGAATACTTTTAGAGACATGACACTGTTGTGATTCAATCAATGTGCAGTTTTCATAAAAATTTAGGTTTTTAACATTGTTGCACAATGCCTCTCTCTCTCTCTCTCTCTATGTTTCAGTGTTTTACTGTGAATGATAACTATAATATTACTACTTAAATATAAAGAGCCAATTGGCTTAATTTCTGCGATGTAACATTATTTAAATTAAGGGGATATTAAATCCCACATTGTTTCATAACCGAATAAGAAACTCAAAGAACGGAATCAGAGTTTCATGCCGAATATAGTAAATTATAAAAGTATCGATGACTACTTACGTAAGCTAAAAGATAGTACCTTTTGTACTAACGTACTTTGTACTATGTGCTTTAGCTTATGAGTGAGAGGCAGGTTTTTTTTTTCATGCAGAGTTGTGAATGATTGGAATGCCTTGTCTGAGAATGGTGTGTGTGAAATGTGGTGTCTGCTACTAGCGTAAGCTAAAAGGTAGTACCTTTTGTACTACGTGCTTTAGCTTATGCTAGTAGTCGCCGATACTTTTATAGTTTACGATATTCGGCATGAAACTCTTTGATTTCGATCTTTGAGTTTCTTATTCGGTTTTGAAACAATGTGGGATTTAATATCCTCTTAATTTAAAAATAATATTACTGTTGTTAATAATTCTGAGTAAGTTACACATAGACACAGTTGAAAAATTATTTTAACTACAAATATTTCAATTCACATATTGTGGATCATCATCAGTGTAACATACTTAAAAATTAAAAAAATTAAACAACAATGAAGGAATAGGGAGAATGGAATTGCTTGCACAAGACAGTAGGTAAAAACTGATACTATTACCATCAAATGAAGCGTATGTGCACATATGAATAAAAAAAACACATGTGTGAATGTAATAAAAACTTAAAGAAAACTTAATTTAATTAATAATTAAAGAGACCTATACAGTTTAAATAATTAAACTATATAGGTCTCAATAATAATTTCACAGATTTTTGGCATGGAGAGTCCATCATTCAGGTTGAGATTTGTGTAATGTAGAAGTACTTCATAACTTTCTTTAAAGGGATGCTCATATTTATGGGAAAGATTAATGTAGTAATTTGGTATCATTCCAAAGGATCCTGTGGCTAGTATACCCATGTTCCAAATTTGTTCCATTTCTTGGAGGAAATGTAGGCTTGGTGTTCAGAAAGGTGTATAGAAACAGATCAGCCTGTTTGCCCAAAGTAGAATAACTTCCAGTTGCATGAGAGTGAAATTCAGTTTCTGTGCAACTGCAAGGGACTGATGTAAATTATCCATAAATGGGGGGAATGGAATTGCTTGTGAAATGGAAAACCTTGTGGCATGGTGCATTGTGGCATAGTGCCTTGTCTTGCTGAAGTATCCATATTACAATGTATAAACTGCAACCATGAATGGGTGAACATGATGGACGGACGGACGGACGGACGGATGGATGGATGGATGGAAGAATTGGAAAGGCAAGATATCACCAGTGCTTGAGAACTGGTGAAAGAATATTTATTAGCAGCAATGGCAAGTTGTATACTGCAAGTGAAAAAGAGAACAAAATAGGAAGTGCAGGTAAAAAAGAGGTTATGGAAGATATATAAAAAGATGGCAGATGCATGAAGAATATATAACACTCAGGCCAGGAGAGTGACTACTATGGTAAGGAAGGCAAAACTGGAATATGAGAAGAGATCTGAACTGAGATCCAAAGAAAATCTTAAGGAATTCTTTCATTGTGTGCCCAGTAGGAGGAATGACTGTGGAATAATGACATTGCTGGATGAAAATGGGAGTAGAGTGACTGATGCAAAGGGAATAGTTGCAAAGGGCATAGAGGAGTTGTTCAATGTGCATTTTAGTGGGGTATTTCATCCTGAAGGAGTAGGTTTTAATACTAGCAGGATGGGATAGGTACAAGGTTTAGAAGTGCAAGAAGAGAGTGTTTTTCAAATACTGAGTATTCTGGATGTCAATAAAGCAATGGGACTGGATAGGAATTTCTCCCAAGTTTTGAAAGAATGTGCTAAAGAAGTGACAGCTCTGTTGGCCTGGTTTTTCAACGACAGTCTGGTGATGGGAAAGGAAGGTGAAGAAGTGGAAGGAGAGTAAGACAGTGCCATTGCATAAGGGTAGTAGCAGAATGGAAGTGTCAAAATATAGAACATTTTGCATTTCATCAGTAGTTGTCAAGATTTTGGAGAAATTAGTGAAGAATCATTTACAACATTGCTCAGATGAGGATCTGTGAGAGTCAACATGGATTTGCTAAGTGACACTCTTGCTTTAGTAATCTGATTGCCTTTTATTTATTTATTTTATGCAGTTTTGACCAACAAAAAGTTTATTGCAAACCTATAGTACAATTGTAAAGTAGGATAAGGATTATTTTTTCCATTTTTATAAATTAAAAAAATATTTTTTTTTTGTATTTTGTATTTATTTTTTTATATAATTTGGAAATCCTGCTCTAGAGAACAAACATGGAACTTTTTTTAAACCACTTTAGGCCTCCAATAAGCAGGACAGTGGTTTTTAAAATTGTGATTTAAAAGCAGGACAGTGGTTTAAAAGCAATAAAATTCATCTCTCACGTAAAGCCAGTCACAAGTATCCATGCCTGCAGCAAGATTCGAACTTGCGACCTGTTTGTTGGTTGGAGAGCGGGTGTGCTATCCATTTAGCCAACCAGGCTGGCAACAAGAGTGGTTGATGAGGGAAAGGTATATTCTGCCATCCTTTTGGATTTTACAAAGGCATCAGACAGGGCACCACATGATAAGCTGATATTTAAATTGCAGCACATGGATTTGAATGTCAGATTAGTGAAATGGATTGGGGATTGGTGGTCTAATAGGAATCAGAGAGTTATGTATAAGGGAGTGGGATGAGGGAAGCAGTAGGTTATGATTGGGAGTCTCATAGGACTCACTACTGGGACCTGTATTGTTTAACCTTTAGATCGATGACATTGTCATGGATTTCAGGGTGATATTCAGTTTTCTGCAGATGATATTAAACTCTGAAGGGTTATTAATAATAATGCATAACAAAGATGATAGCAGGACTGTACAATGTTAGTTATGAGAATAGGGCTGAGGGAATGTGGATTGCAAAGTTGGCAGATAGAAGAAGGAGAGATAATATGATTGAGAAATTTAAGCTGTTGAGAGGTAGTTAGAGGGTTGACACTGGGGAGTTCTTTCATTTAGTGGAACAGGAGGAAGAAGTGAGGACAAGGGGCTATTCCTATAAGTTGGAAAAGGAAGTCATGAGCAAGAGGGTGAGGAGTGGTTTCATTGCATGGAGGGTGGTTTAACCATGAATGCATTGCCTGATAGAGTGGTGAGGGCACGAACGTGAATGAGTTCAAGGAGTAGTATGATAGACTTTTGTACTTTCTAGGTTGGGCCTCTCACAATGAATCTTGTGAGTCCATGAAGGTCTTGAATCTTCATAATAATAATAATAACAATCATCAATGATGTTAACATAGGCTGTGGCATTCAGGCGGTATTCAACTGCTATCAATTGTGCAAAAAAAGACATTCCCCACATCATTAAACTCCATCACCAGCTAGAGCCTGTTGCCACTTGGCAGGAAGGGTTTATACCCTCATGTTGTTGCTGTCACGTTCTGGTTCTGCCATCAGCATGATAAAGTAGAAACAGGGACTTATCAGAACAGGAACATTTTTCAGTCATTCATGTGATCGGTCGTCACATGATCGTCTGATCATGTGACCAGTGAAGCTGCATCTTCCTCTTCTCAGCTGAAAGCATTGGGACCTGGGATAGTCATCTGCTCCTGTACCCATCTATGACAGCATGCAACAGCCTATGTGCTCCAAGATGATGTTCTGACTACCATTGTTGTTCTGAGGTGTGATTTGACAAGTTGTGGCTCTTCTGTCATGTTTCACAATCCTGCATTCTTCTTTAATCACATGAATCAATGAGCTGTTTCCATTCACAAAACCAGAGCAAAATAATATAAAAGACTAATTTTTTCAGATTTTTTTGTGCGATAATTTAAATAAAAATATCTTAATTCTAAGAAACTTACAAAGGCATTCTGGAAAATTATAATGTCCTGGAGAACATCTATCACATTTATAACTAGCATAGTTGACTAAACAGCGGCATCTTCCTGAATTATCGCAAACAGAGCTGATTGATCCTTGTTCATTACAAAAGCAATCTGAAATAAACAAATGCCATGGTGCATTTACATAAAGACTATAAATGCTATCACATATCTGCATATACTATAAAAAACAACAACTCTAAAATGAGAAAATCAAAACTACATCATTACAATCTTTTTCCATTATATTACATGACAAGACATATTATAGACAACTATTTTTCTTAAACCAAATTTTGTTGAGTAAGCAGGAAAATAAGGTTAAAAGGGGAAAATATCAATTCAGTTTACAACTAAGTCTTACTAAAAATTACAGAGAGAATTTCAACAACGGTTCTTTCCCAGATAAGTGAAACATTGTGAAGCTACACATTCACAAAAATCTTTAAGTCATCATGTTTTTCTGTTGTTTTTTTGTTAGTGTGTGTATATATATATATATATATAAACACAGTCAGTCAGTCATTAACTTACAACCGATATGACATATCACATGAACATGCAATCATATGCACATGAAAACAGATCTTTAAACAATAATAAAGTAATAGTGGAGATGGTATAAAGAGAAAATTTTAATAATAATGTCTTGATTTTAATGTTCATTGACTACTTAGTCAATATGTTTGCTTTGACACAAGAGAAATATTTACATTTAAAATTTTAATAAATCTAAACTTTTTTTAATAAACTGCATTTCTATCCCTTTCACTTCATTAAAGTTATGCAGTGAAGTCAACGGGTCTCAGTATAAAGCATTATTATTATTATTCCTGATACCTCCAAGGAGTCCGAAGACTCATCACAGGAGGACACCTACAACTGTCTCAACCACTACACCGAACCTCTACTACGAATCATCTCCATCAACACCATCTACTGCCAACCTCCTCCACCACCGCCACAACTAGTATACTATGTCTAAATTGCATGTGTTCTGAAGGGCCGATTTGTCTGTATGTGGGATGCAAAACCCGAGCTTCCAGGAGAAAAAACCCTGCTACCTCCGTATGAGATCGGCTAACTCACCTTCGATTGAAAATCATCCAGATAAAGATTCCTCCTGTCGCGACGAGAATCGAACTTAGGCCTTTTCTAATCGAAGGGCATTATATATCGTTGTTCTTCCAATTGCGCTACGGAGGTGCTATAAAGCATGCACAGTAATGAATTCACTTCATGCACCAGCTTGTTCCTTTTGCTGAGGACAGTATCTATTAAATTAAGTATCTTTCACTTGGTTGAACAGCAAGAAGGAGTGATGACAAGAGGCCATCCCTGGAAATTATGAAAGGAAACTGTGAGCAAGAGGGTGAGGAGTGGTTTCTTTGCATGGAGGGTGGTTGAGCTGTGGAATGCATTGCCTGATGGAGTGGCGAGAGCGAAAAACGGTCAATGAGTTTAAGGAGTGGTATGATAGACTTTGTGTTTCTTAGGGGAGACCTCCCCTCGATGAGTCTTGACAGACTTTATGTTCTTAGGAAGGACCTCCCACGATGAATCTTTTGACTCCATGGACGCCTGAATAATAATAATAATAATAATAATAATATTAAACATGTATTGTTAATTCCATAGAGCATTCCTTCGAAATACATGGTGATATATTGTCCTACTGCCTTTTAACATCAAGTTTACTTCATTTCTCATATACTCTCTCTCTCCTCACTCACCAGAGAAGGGATTCACAAGGATGAAATATTTTGATATATTGCTCGTTGAAAACTTACCCTCTGCATCAGTTACCAGTCTATGATTGTTATCAACTAACATCTTCAATACTCTTTCTTTCTTCTACTTTCCACATATCAAAAGAACTCACTACAATTTTTCTTTGTTTAGTTGGCTAATTTCTGCTCATGTTGCCCTTTTGCCAGCCTGCTGTTTGTACTCTTCATGCAAATAATTATTACTTACATTAATCTTGTGGTGCCTTCATAGTGCCTTCTTCTTTTAAATTTCATGCTTAATCCCTTCATTCATCCATTTTACTCCTACCTTATTTAGCCTTTTCACCTGTGGAATATACTCAGACATTGCAGCCTGCTTTCCCTTTGTTGATGGCATCTAGTGAGAGTTATAGTACTAGGTATGGAGGTATTTTCTTAGTTTGGTTGCATTTTTGGGTCTGCAAGAGATACAGATTGTGAATTTAGTTTGCTAGGTTTTTCCTTCTTTTTTGAACCCAGAGTTTATCTTTATAGACAGATTAAGCAAAAGTGTTGCCAGAGCCAAACCCTGTGGTACCCCACTCATCATTATTCCTTTTGAAACATTGCGCTCCTATACAATGTGTCTTTCGCCCCTATCAGCCAGCCACATCTGTAACCAGACTAACAATTGACTATCCATTTTCATCCTATTGACTTTCAACAGTATTTTGTGGTATTCTGTTAAAAAATCTAGAAAAATCACCATGTAAGTTTCTCTCTCTCTCTCTCAGTAACTTGCCATCCTATTTTAACTAAATGAAAACATTCCCTTAATAAACTGCATGCAACTTTCTAGAAATATTTCTAATATTAGCAATTTAAGCGTGTGGACAGACTTATGTGTTCGTCGAACATGTTGTTTATTATTTTAATGGTATAATAGAACATTATATAGATCACAATCCCACCAACACACAAAAGAATAAGGCACGAAAATTATTAAAAAAAGTCACTTCCTGGCCCAAAGACACAGTTAACAAACTCAAACCCTTCCATGTTAAAACACCGAGGATCTATGGATCACCAAAAATTCACAAAACAGGCACACCCCTACGCCCAATTGTGGACAGTATAAATAGTCCCACATACAAACTGGCTAGACATTTAGCGAAGCTACTAGCCACTCTCACTAACAATTCTCCCTCCTTTGTCAAAAATTCAGCACACCTAAAAAGCATCTTACAACACCTTACCCTAAAAAGCTCAGACTTAATAGTAAGCTTTGACATCACTTCACTATTCACAAATGTACCACTAATAGAAACCCTCAATCTACTGAAGTCACACTTCCTCCCCCCCTGATATATTTGAACTATTCAAATTCACAATACATGCAGGATATTTCACATGGAAAGGGAAAATATACAAACAAATTGATGGGACAGCCATGGGCTCCCCCCTTTCCCCCCCAGCCAACTTTTACATAGAACACCTGGAAAAACAAGCAATCAATACAGCCACTCTCAAACCAACACTTTGGCTACGCTATGTTGATGATGTGCTTGCTATTTGGCCACATGGCCCTGAGATATTGAAAACATTCTTAGCACATTTAAATAACCAACATCCAAAAATCCACTTTACTATGGAACTGGAAGCCAACAACTGTCTGCCCTTCCTGGATACACTCATCACACGTCTCCCAGATGACTCCTTATCATTTTCAGTTTTTAGAAAACCCACACATACAGGCAGATACTTACACAAACAATCACACCAACATCTTTCTGAACAATATGGCATATTAAAAACGCTAACCCATAGAGCGACAGCAATCTGTTCCAATGACAAGGCTCTTACTGCTGAACTGACTCACTTACGCTACACCTTCTTGGCCAACGGCTACAATCCACATAAAATAAACAAAATACTATAAACACTCCTAAGAAACCCCTCCCACCATCCACCACAGAGAACTACAACAAAACAGTCACCATCCCTTACATTAAAGGCACATCCGAAAAGATCTCAAGAATTCTCAATAAACATAAACTATGCACTACATTCAGACCATGTAGCAAATTAGCCACCCTCATCTGCTCACCCAAGGACAGCATTCCTCCTTTATCACATCCAGGAGTCTACCAAGTACCCTGCTCATGCAATCAAGCCTACTACGGTCAAACAGGAAGAACTGTGAATATTCCCAATCAGCGAACATAAACGATACGTCCGGAATTATCATTATGGGAAGTCGGGCCTAGCAGACCATGCTCTGGATACCCCTGCACACAGGATCAACTGGAAAAACACAAAAGTACTACACAGAAACCCATATAAATCAGAGAGATTGTTCTTAGAGGCAACAGAAGCCCTAAAACACACTCCAAATCTCAACGAATATGGCTGTATTAACTTGCCGAAGATCTGGGAGACAGTCATATTAAGAAAAAACTAGCACTTTTCTAGGACTCTAGTAATATATGAGTTTTTTTTTTTTTTTATCAGATAGAGGGCGCCAAAATCAGGACTTTAGTCTTTGTGTTGCTGCTACAATTTTGTTTAAGTACACCATGTTGTTTTAGTCTCGTGTATTGTGACAAACTGTTTTTGTGCTCTGAAGATGCTGGTTATAATACCAGCGAAATATCAGCATCATGTTGATAAATTAATTATTTACTTAGCAATTTAAGGTTTGTATTTTATCTCTAACCAGCCTTTCCAACATCCTCACCCCCTCCACCACCACACCTGATGTACAAACTGGCATAGAGTTGACTCATATTCTTTGCCCTCACTTCCCTTATACATTGATACTATTTTTCCCTCCTTCCACTATTCTGGGAGTATAGTACAAGATACACATCACATAAAGAAACCATAAGACACCAAATTAGTTCAAGTTGTTGGTATATTTTGAAAAAATCTTTAATAATATTTTATATTATTTTTATTAAACTGTTGAGAGGTTACAGGGTTGACACTGGGGAGTTCTTTCACTTGGTTGAACAGCTGGAAGGAGTCATAACAAGAGGCCATCCCTGGAAGTTACGAAAGGAAACTGAGAAAGAGGGTGAAGAGTGGTTTCTTTGCATGGAGGGTGGTTGAACCATGGAATGCAATGCCTGATAGAGTGGGGAGAGAGAGTGGGAAAGGTCAATGTTCAAGGAGTGGTATGATAGATTTTGTGTTTCCTAGGTATCCTTCGATGAGTCTAGATAAACTTGTTTTTCTTAGAAAGGACCTCCCATGATGAGTCTTTTGACTCCATGGAGGCCTGAATAATAATAATAATGATGATGATAATAATTATAAACTGTAATATGAGCAACCAGGATTAGGTGTGAAAACGTTTTCTCACAAACAAACAGTTGTAGACCCCAGGAATGATTTCTTTTTTAATCTTAAGTGTCTCCCATTTACAAAAGGGTTGTGATCTTATAGTACATTAGCTGTGAATGGCCTAAAGAGATTTTTTTATCTTTTTTTAAATGTTTCATTATTACTTTATGTAAAGTGTTTTCATAATCTGAAAACACTCCTCTGGAAATCAAACATGGAACTATTTTAAGAAACTTCATCTCCAATAAACAGAGTGGTGGTCTTAAAACAAGTGCTGGAATTTATATCTCACCTAAAAACCATCACAAGCATCCAAATAAATAGTAGGATTCAAGCCCTTGGACTGCTATTTAGAGGAAAGGTGTGTTAAACACTTGGCCAACAAGGCCAGCAGCTGTTTATTTATGAATGCCAGGAGTATCAAAAATAAGGAAGATGAAATTGTTGTACTAATTAAGTTCATTCACATCAAAATCATGGGAATAAATGAAATATGGTTGAATAAGAATAATATCCTGAGGAGAAACAGAAGTGGAAAAGCAATTTGTCTTTTATGTGGATAAAATCCAAGCTAACCAAGATAAAATACAATCCTTAGTAAAATCTAAAAATATCATGGTGTATCCATTCACATTGTCTAGTTCAATGGTAACATTGTTATAGAATGTGAGCTAGTTGCTAAAACATGACCTTCCCTTAGTAAATCCATGTTGTTCATTGCAAAGTAGAGATTCACTGTCAACCCAATTCTGAATCGAGCCCTAAGCAATTTTTCCAAAATCTTCACCACCACTCCTGAGATACTAATTGGTCAACAGTTGGATCAGTCTTTGCACCACCCTTACCACACTAATACACCCTCTGTCCAAAAAGAAACCAAACTTTTCAAACATAGAAGAAACTAGTGGAGCTACCTGTTGTTTTTTGTTGTTGAAAGCAGCAACCTTCATTAGTGTTGTGATAACTGTTTATGACATTTGTTTCATTAGAAGCCAAGTTATAGTGCCAAGAGTGACAGCGTGTTTTGATGAACAGTTGGAAAATCAGTTTCAAACAGAGAGCTGCGATTGACTTCTCTTAAACTTGGTAAAAGTTTTACCGAAATGCATCAAATGCTTCAAAAAGCATACAGTGACGAATGCTTATCCCGTACTCAAGTTTACAAGTGGTTTAAGTGATTTCAAAGCAGTCGTGAGACGCTTGAGGATGACGAAAAGCCAGGCAGTCCAAAAACTGGACTGAGCGAAGTTAACATCCAAAAAGTGCATGATTTCATCAAAGAAAATCCGAAATCATTCGTAAGATTGATTGAAGATGAATTGGGGATTCCAAAATCAATTGTGCACAACATTTTGACCGAGGGTTTGTAAATTGAATTCGCGATTTGTTACCCACAAGTTGACCAAAGATCAAAAAATGTATCGAATTGAAAACTGCAAGGACCTCATTAAAACCGCTCGTAAGGACTCGAACTTCCCTGAAATGATCATTACTGGTGACGAAACATGGTGTTTTGAGTATGAGCCCAAAGCAAAGCACCAGAGTGCTGAGTGGATACCACCAGAAGAGGGGTATCCGAAAAAAAGTTGCTTGGAGAAGTCAAAAGTAAAGCCAATGCTGATTTGTTTTTATGATTCCAAGGGCATTATCCACAAAGAATTCATTACGCCTGGCCAAACGATCAATGGCGAGTTTTATCTTGAGGTTTTGAAGTGATTGACAGTGAGAATTTGTTGTATACGGCATGAATATCGTGATGCAGGCAGCTGGTCACTTTTTGCATGATAACGCAAAAGTAATTTTTTTAAGTATTTTTAAAACACACTTTCCATGCACTGTCGATATCCTTCCCATCCAATACCTGATACCATAGCACAGAACTCAGCATATCCCTCAGGTGGTCATAATTTTCTGCTTTGTAGCTAAGCATGTAACCTTTTCTGAATGGAACAATCATAAATTTAGCCACTTCGCACGTGATTATTGCATGATCACTGTCATCAACCAGAGGCAGAATAGTTACATCTTTAACTGAAACCCCCCCCCTCTGACACTACAATTAGATTTAACATTCTTTGACCTCAAGTTCCTTCTGTTACATGCTGCTTGAGGAAGTTGTCTTGCAACAGCTCAATAAACTCAGTTTCATTCTTCTCATGCGATTTCATAGCTACCCAATCAATGTTTGGATAATTAAAGTGCCCCATCCTGATTACTCTTTTCTCACCCATCCTATTTATTTATTGATGCATTTCTTCGTCACTAGCAACTGATCAACCAGGTTTGTAACAATACCCCCACTGTGTATTTAATCTTGTTATACTCCACCTCGCCAGGTGGCTTCAACTCACTGCCACATGAAAAATTGTTACTAGTATTGCAGTCATAGGTCTCAACTCTAACTAGATTCAAGACATTTAATATCATTAGCAGCACGTTCCCAGCTATCCTTCGTAAAAATACTGTACTCTTTGCACTCAATACCAGTTAGTACATCTGCTTCAAATAGCCAAGTCTTACTGATGTCTAGAACATCAGGTCCCAATATATTAACCAAGGCAACATACTCTACTCCTTTGTTTCTGATACTCCTAGCCTTCGTCTATGGATATAATAAATTAACCGCATGCTCTTTTGCATACGTCTGTGGTTTGCATGACACAGTTCAACAACTTGCAGATATCTGGTTCTTATCTGGTTCCTTACTTATGCAGATATTGTTACACATGCTTGACAGGTCCAAACCGGACAAAACGCACAATCATTCTCTCTTCATAATTATTTCCATAATAATAACATTCCCATCGTTAATACAGTTACCTAATATTGTCGCTCGTACACACAGATTCTCACGATTCCTCCTATTAGAATTCAGTTTCTCTAAATCTTTGTTAGATCTTATATCAATTAATAATTTTTCAGGACTCCATGTTGGAAGTTTAATGGAATTATAAACTCCAGGCACTGAGAGACTCTCAGTGCCTGGAGTTTATAAAATACCCAGTTCCTGCAAACTGGCTTACTTTGGACAGACAAGTAGATCAGCAGCCATTCACTTAGAAGAACACAAATCATACATACATCTGCAATCATGACTATAGTCAATCTGGTCTTGCAGACCATGTTTTGGATACAACCCACAGGATCTCCTGGACAAAAATGACCATGCCCCACCACCATAGTAAATTCATTAAAGAGAGATGTTTTTAGAATCTACAGCAGCACTCAGAAATCAACCAAATTTAAAGAAATACGGTTGCATAAAACTTCCCAAAATTTGGACATTAATTATCAGAGATCCCACCTTACATACTAGGCCACCTACAAATGCCCATAGAGGACACACCATCCAGATAGGAGAGTCATGTGTTTCACTTAGTATTGTGTTGTATTTGAGCGTGTGTTACAATAGTTTTATTGTAATCCCTGAAGATGTGTCAGTGACTGAGACAAAATATTGAAAGCATTAAAATCAGTTTTAATCCTTTCCTAGTGCTGTATATATTCCATTAAACCTCTGACGATGCCCTCACAGAACTTAAACCTCAACACTCAGTTTTCAGGACTCTTTATGCCAAATGCATTCACGTGAAGGCCATTCCTCTCCACACATCCATTACTTCTACGCAGCCTACACATCGAATCATTTGACATCATTACCTTTCTTCTTAATTGGATACAATTAATGTAAAATTCAAATGTAACTTACTATTTTCAATTTCTCACCCTTCACTCTCACCTTTTCCAACAACCCTGTTATGTCCTCTCTCATACTGAAATAATCTCTTGTTAAGTCATTAGTATATACTACAATTATGATCTCATTTGCTTTTCTTTTCTGTTTTTGAATTATTATTATTATTATTCAGGCCTCCATGGAGGCAAAAGACTCATGGTGGGAGGTCCTTCCTAAGAACATAAAGTCTGTCAAGACTCATCGAGGGGAGGTCCCCACTAAGAAACACAAAGTCTATCATACCACTCCTTAAACTCATTGACCGTTCTCGCTCTCACCACTCCATCAGGCAATGCATTCCATGGTTCAACCATTCTCCATGCAAAGAAACCACTCCTCACCCTCTTGCTCACAGTTTCCTTTCGTAACTTCCAGGAATGGCCTCTTGTCATCACTCCCTCCCGCTATTCAACCAAGCGAAAGAACTCCCCAGTGTCAACCCTGTAACCACCTATCAACAGTTTAAAAGTCTCAATCATATCACCTCTCCTTCTATCCACCAAACTCAGCAGTCCACATTCCCACAGCCGATCCTCATAACTATCATTGTACAGTCCTGAAACCATCTTTGTCATCCATCTTTGTATCCTTTCCACAGTTAATTTATCCCCTTGAAATCCTGGGGACCAAATCTGAGAACAATAGCCTAAGTGTGGTCTGAACAGAGACTTATACAATGGAATGATAACCCTTTTATCTCTGCAGGACAGTGTCCTCATAATTGCAGCAATCCTCTGTGTTACCTTCACCAACTTTGCAATATGTTCCCTACATTTCAGGTTTCTATCAATCATCAACCACAGATCTCTTGTCTCCAATACTTCCTCCAGTATAACTCCTCCCATAGAGTATGCAGCATCCCATCAATGTTTCCCAAACCTCAAGACTTTACATTTTGCTGCATTAAACTGACAGTCACCCCCATTTATTTGCCCATCTATCTAGCTTATTCAAATCCTCTTGCAGGCCTACCACATCTGCACTATTACTAATAATCTTTCCCAGCTTCACATCATCTGCAAACAACTGAATATCCCCTTGCAATCCACTGGCAATGTCATTGATATAAAGGTTAAACAATATAGGTCCTAGTACTGAGCCCTGTAGGACCACACTTGTAACCCTCTGCCTCCTTGAAACTGCTCCACCACAACTCTCTCTGATACCTATCAGACAGCCAATCCTGAATCCAGTTGACCAATCTGACATCCAGACCCATGTGCTGCAACTTAAATATCAGCTTATCATGTGGCACCCTGTCAAATGCCTTCGCTAAGTCTAAGAAAATTGCAGTATATGCCTTTCCCTCATCTAATGTTCTTGTTAAGTTGTTAAGATCTTGGAGAACGTAGTGAGGGACCGTATACAGCGCCCCTTCACAAATCCATGTTGACTCCCACAGAGAACATTACCCTCATCTGCCCAATGCTGTATACGGTCCCTCACTACGTTCGCCAAGATCTTAACAACTACTGATGACCGAACTCTCCTATAATTAGACACTTCCAGTCTGTTACCACCCTTATGCAATGCCACTATCTTACCTTCCTTCCATTCCCTGGGCACCTTTGCTGAAGCCAGACTTTCATTGAAAAGCCAGGTTAAAGGCACTGTCTGTTCCCCTAGCACATTCTCTCAAAACTCGTGGTGAAATACCATCCAGTCCCAAAGCTTTTCTGACATCCAGAGTACTCAGTATCTGAAACACACTCTCCTCCTGTACCTCTAAACCTCGAACCAGTCCTATCCCTCTAGCATTAAAACTGACTCCTCTAGGGTGAAATACTCCAATAAAGTGTTCATTGAACAATTCCACTATGTCCTCTGCATCAGTCACTTTATTCCCATTTTTATCCCACAATATCATTCTTCCACATTCATTTCTCCTCTTACTGGCCACATAGCTAAAAAATTCCCTAGGATTTTCTTTGGATCTTAGGGCCAATCTCCTCTCATATTCCAGTTTCGCTTTCCTTACCACACTAGTCACTCTTCTGGCCTGTGTCTTATATTCTTCATGCATCTTCTCTTCATCTGTCTCCTTATATCTCTTCCATAGCCTCTTTTTTGCATGCAATTCCTGTTTAATATTGTTTGTCATCCACTTTACTCCAAATTGTGTCCTCTTGTTCACTCGTGGTATACAACTTACTATTGCTGCTAACAAATATTCTTTCACAATTTCCCATGCACTAATGATATCCCAGCCTTTCAATTTCTCCCTCCATGAAACTTCCTGAAGTTGACCTCTAAGACTATTATAATCATCTGCTTTATAATTATACATATGTTCCCGTCTCTTTGATACTCCTGCATGTCTATTCATTTTCTAAGTCAAAACCATATGGTCACTCTCTCCAACTGGTGGGAGAGATGTCATCTCAGTTATTATCAACTCTTCTGATGTTATAACCAAATCCAAAACTCTTGAACCTCTTGTTCCCTCTGTTACATGTTGCCTAAGACATTTGTCCCTCAAGAATTCTAGAAATTTCATTCCCCTATTGCTACATGCATCTTCCTCTCTCCAATTTATACTACTGTAGTTAAAATCTCCCATAACAATCATTCTTCTTGCACTTGCCAAACTTAACTGTCTAAACATTTCCCCATTCTCTGTGCTCCTGGGTCTGTAGCAACACCCCACTAAATATCCTGTCTTGCCTACCTCTACCTCACACCATATGCTCTCAAAATCATTTGTCTCACTGCCTTCCAAAAGCCTCCACTCTTGAGGACATAAGTCATCACTTATTATAAGCAGTACCCCACCACCACCATGCTCTCCCCTCCTATCCTGCCGAAAAATGCTGTACGCAGCGACTTCTATTCCTGTTATTATATCCTCTTCTGTCAACCACATCTCACAGTGATCGCAATAATTTTGGGCCAGGCTGATGCTAACTGCGCCACCAATTCCTCTCCCTTATTCCGGATACTCCTGGCATTAGTATAAAGCATATAAATGCCATTGTTTCCATACCCAGCATTATCCCCTCTATTCTCCACTGGGCTCAGTGTTACCTAATGTCGTCTCCTTTCTCACAAGTATCGATTCCCACAAGAGGCCACCCCTGCTATCATCTTCCCTGGGACACACTGACTCGTTCAGAACAGCAATCTCTCCAGATGCCTACGTCCTTCCTCATTCAAATGTAAGCTGTCTCTTGCATACAATTCCTCTCTTTCTTCAAATGCACTCCAAGCATCCACATATACCAGTCCTCTCTTGTCACACATTCTAGCTATGACGTCTTTCAATATTGCTGCTCTTCTGCTCAGCTCGTTATTATCATACCTAGGCAACACGTCACGCACACTATTTTACCTCTCTCTGTCTTCTTCTGTTCAGCTTCAAGCAAAAATCTCATATCTCTTGCTGCCCAACTGACATTACCACTCAAGTCATTTGTTCCTACCATCACAATCATCTCATCCACCCTTTCTATTGTTCCTCCTGGCAAACACTCCTCACGCATCCTATCTTGAACACCACGGATCATTGAGTTGCCATACATTATACCTCTTACCATTCCTTCTCTCCTATTGTTTCCATTCTCTCCTCTTCTAGCATCCCCATACATCTCTCTCATTCCCTTTCTCCTACTGTTTCCATTTTCTCCTCTTCTAGCACTTCCATATCCCTCTCTCATTCTGTCTCTCCTACTGTTTCCATCCTTTCGTCTTCTAGCATTCCCATACCTCTCTCTCTCATTCCATCTCTCCTACTGTTTCCATCCTCTCATCTGCTAGCATTCCCTCTCATTCCCTCTCTTCTACTGTTTCCATTCTCTCCTCGTCTAGCACCCCATACCTCTCTCTCATTCCCTCTCTTCTACTGTTTCCTTTCTCTCCTCTTCTAACACTCCCAAAATTCTCTCTCTCTCTCTCCTACTCTAATTCGGCTTGCATTTATCTCTTCCATTCTCCTAATCTTATCTTTCATACTTCTGCTCTCATTCACAAGACATTCCACCTCATCTTTGAGCTGATCTATCTCCCTCTGTAGGTCAGTCACTTTTAATCTAAATTCACTCTCCCAAACAAAACCATCTCCTAAACTTTCACAGTCACTCATGCCTTCCACACTATCAACTATTATTTTCTCATTCATATATATATTTTTTTCATTCTCTTCTATCACACTACTTGTCTTCCTACATTCATTCCCTGTTCCTGGAGCAACAAAGTCGGATATCAATATTTCTAATGCACTTATTTCCTCCAACATCCTGCATTTTGCACACATACGCTCTCCACTCTCTTTCACAAGCCACATATCTAATTCCCGAGATGCATACATGCCGCAAGTACTACATGCCACAAAGTCCCTTGTGATATTGCTTATAATAGAGTTCTTAAATGGCGGAGGACTTGGCGATACGCCACATGAGTAAGGAATGATGACGGCAGCTCAATCCGTCATCATTCCTTACTGCCAAGTAGCGTAATCGTTAATTATTAAATTAATAAATTCTGTTAAATAAATAAGAAAAAAAGTACAAACAATTACAAGCAAAACAAAACATTTAAGTACACTAAATAGAATTAAATAAAATGAAATATAACTAAATACAGTAATGAAAACTTAGCTTCGTTTTGTCTTCCACCGTTATGCATTCGATTCTGATGGTAACCAAAATATATTATATCGTGACAGCAACTAACTTCCAAAAAACAACCACTGAAGTACACTCGTATTCAGAAAAACAATTTAGCACTCAAAAACGTAGAAAAACAGGGAGGGGGGGAATTGCTTGTGTTATGTGTAAATTTTTGCACCAGGAATACTTGACGTTCTAACCTGCTCATCAATGGCATGTTTTATGATAGTCACCATACCAAATAACATATTTTTTATAATCAACTTTACTTACCAGATTTTTGTTATTATGAACTAATTTACCTGATTCCATGCTTTGTTTTCCATTTTGCTGCTGAACTTTTTTATTTTCTATGTGTTCCTCTAAATGCCGCTTGACTTTCTGTGGTTCCCTCATTGTCTGTCTAATAATCTGCTTTAGCCTAGCGATATCAGAGATTAAATTATTTTCAATATCCTCATTAATATCATCTTTAATGGAGAAAACCTTCTTGTTCACCACTTTGCTGTTCTTGTTAGCATTTCTTCTGTGTTTGCAAGCACCATTTTTACACCTGTATTTATTATTAAAATATCATAATAAAAGTATGTTACAAACATACTAAATACTCTAAAAACATGAAAATCTACTCTAATATACTACAAAACTTTAATTTTCTAAGGAAAAAAAACAAAACAGCACAGATCACCAATTTTACACTAGTGCTAAATTACACCAACCACTCACAATATAACCTCGAACCCAAATATAAATTCAAATGTATATATATATATATATATGTTTTGTAAAATCTGGTATAATTTTACTTAAAAAGAACAACTAACTCTGGCAGTTAGGATAACCAAAATATCCAGGAGCACACTGATCACAGCGAGGCCCTCCATAACCAGGTCGACATAAACATTCTCCAGTTGTATTGCTGCAGATTTCTTCTGTACAGCCCGCAGGATCACATGAACAAACTACAAGAAAAAGATTTTCATCAACATGTGCTTCCATTTATATTTTTTATAAATATTAAAACTCAGTAATGATTAACTCAGCTTATGGATAATTCTGACTATAATAACACTAATGCAATCACTTACAATAACTATTTAATGAAATTATTATAAATAATCATAAAATTGCACTGTACACATAATTCATAAATTTATGAATTATAAAATGCAATAATTTCATATTATTATTATTATTATTGTTTGGAGCCTCCAAGGAGTCATAAAACTTATCACACTGGAGGCCCATCTTAGATAACAGAAAGTCTATCATACCATTTCTTAAACCCATTCACCATTTGCACAATTATCACTATCAAGCAATGAATTCCATGGTCCAACCACTTCATTCAAAAAAGTCACATCTCACCGTCCTACTCACCACCTATTTTCATAACTTTGAGGGATGGCCTCTTGTCCTTGCTCCTACCTCTTATTTTACTATATGAAAAAACTCTTTCTTGTGTCAATCCTGTAAATACCTCTCAACAGTTTAAATGTCTTAATCATGTTACCCCATTGTCTTCTATCAACCAAACTCTGTCATTTGCATGCCTTCAGTCTTTCCTTATAACTAATAATATTGTATAGTCTCAATATCATTTTGGTTATCTGCCTTTGTACCCTTTCCAAGGTTACTTCACTATTTGAAATCCCAGTAACCAGATTTGAACAAAATAATCCAAATGTAGCCTGATAAGTGCTTTATACAAAAAGTCATTTTTAGTATTGTAGCAATGCTGAAAGTTGCCTTCACTACCTTCATAATATGTGCTGTGAACGTCAAATTTTTATTGACGATCACTCCAAGATCTCTTCCTTCATCTGCTTCCTCTAGTATTAATCCACCAGCAGAGTGCATAACTCTCCATCTGTGGAGAGTTATGCACTCTGCTGTCCCAAACTTCAAGACATTATATTTGACTGAATTAAACTGATACCCCATTCAGTTGCCCATCTGTCCAGTTTATTCAAATCTTCTCAAAGAGTCAAAACATCAGCACTATTACTAATAACCAAGCTTCACATCATCAACAAATAACTGAATATCTTTCTGAGTGACAATATTATTGACAAAGGTTAAATAGCAAAAGATCCGTACTGATTCCTGTGGAACCCACCTGTGACCTTCCTTTTCCTTGATGCTGTTTCCCACCTCCACCTCTCTGATACACACACACACACACACACACACACACACACACACACACACACACACACACACACACACACACAACTCTCTCTTACATCTATCAGACAGCCAATTTCTAACTCATTTCACTAATCTGATAACTAATCCCATGTGTTATCAGATTAGTGAAATGAACTTGCCATATGTGGCACCCTATCAAATGTCTTTTGCAAAAAAAAAGAAAAAAAGCCAGTATATGCCTTTCCCTCATCAACTGCTCTTGTCACTTTATTACAAAAGGCAAAAAAAATTACTGAAACAACAGCACCCTTTAACAAATCCATGCTGACCTTCACAAATAATATCATCCTCATCTGCCAAATTTTGTATGCAATATCTTACTAATTTCTCCAAAACCTTAACAACCACAGAAGAAAGACAAACTAGTCTATAGTTTGATGCCTGCATTCTATTATCACCCTTGTGCAATGGTACTATCTTACTTTCCTTCCACTCATTAGGCACTTTCCTACTAGTTAGATTTTCATTAAACAGCTGGTCATTGAAGCTTCCAGCAGTTACTTAGCACATTATCTTAAAGCACAGAGTGAAATCCCATCCACTGTCACAGCTTATTACCTCCAGAATACACTAATACCTCTCTATACACCCCCTTCTTTATATGGCTTTTATAATCTTTACACAAGGTTATACTTTTATATCTTTACACTTTTATAATCTTTACAAATCTTTACTTTTATAATTTACACAAGGCTGTTATAATCTATAACAGCCTTGTGTAATTATGGATAAGTTTTGATTTACGGCCTACAATTTTTCAATATATAGCCAAAAAGTCAGGAAATCCCATGACGGCTTTTGTCATGTGTTCTAGGCAGGCCGCACTGCTCCGCGCAGGAACACTACTTGCGTCGTCTTGTAGTCGCGCAATCTTAGCATAGCACATAATTCGTCCCTGCCTTCTGTAAACATGCTCATGAGTAGGTGCATTTAGTGATCAGTTTAGTAAATTAGGTAAATCCTCAGTTAGCCTCTGTTGTGTCGGAAAAAAATGATGAGTTGCTTTTTTTTCCCACCCAACATTAAGTTATCTCAGAAGGAATGGATAAGGACATGCTTATGACTCCGGATGGGAAATGTACTGACTAACGTCCCAAGAACATGTAAATATCCAAGTGTGTAAGCTCTGAACAGTGTTAAAATAACCCATGAGTTTAATAGAGAATAGTTGTAAATGAATTAGAATATAAAATCATGTATAAATTGCCAAGTAAATATGTATAAGCTAAAGCATGTTTTAAGCCATGTAAAAACAGTCCGTGGCCACGGCGTCCAATCGGCAGTCGCGGTATGCGTGACGACACCGCCGAGTGAGGGAGCTGTTTTGAGGTATAAAGGTTTCGGCGGGGATTCGAATCGCTCTCTTGTCTCTTGTCTCTGGGTTTCGTCGGCACCTAGTTTCCCGTCGGAGAGCTGTGTAGAGCTTGCCGCCACGTGTAGCAAGAATCCCCCCTTGCTATGTATGCTACGTGGGCCAAGGCTGCAACTACAATGTATTCAGATCCATAAGAACAAAGAGCCACTGATGAGATCAATGTCAGTGTTCAAATCTGTGTATGAGTGTTTTCAGTTCGTATGGAAACAAAGGAATAGCAAGGCTGCCATCAGTGAAGATACTGTAAGCAGACCAGAATATCCAGTTCAAGGCAAGAACGGTAAGCGTAAGATTTTCTTATGTTAAATGTTGGATTAAAGTAACCGTGGTGTAAGGAAGCAGAAGTTAAGGAAACATGCTATTTCCGTGTGGTGCAGTAAGAACAGTCTGCGATTTGGACACTTTTGTCTGCGGTTGAGAAGAAAGCATATTAGGCTCCAGGTGAACAGGAGGCCGAGGCCTGAACTGTTTGTGTGATTTAGGAACAGTAATATTATTTGGTCAGAACGTAATTAAATGTTAGCTAAACTTTTTGGAGGGAGGATTAAGTAAGAATAAGAAGTATTACCCTAGAGAAGTTCATGTCAGAATTATTGAGTTGTCTTGTGTATATATGCAATATTACATGTGTGATAATATTAGGTAACTTAGTTATAAGAGTCTGAAAATAGATGTACATATAGAAGTGAGAAATTTATGTCAAGTAAGGGACTATAACATAGAAGTTTTGGATGTGATTAATTAAGTAAAGGGAACCCGGACTCTTTTAAGATTAAGGATTTGATTAACATGTATACTTGTCTTTGTGCCATAATAAATGTGTTCTTTATATACAATCAAATGAGTTTGTCATCCTTTCTGCGGATTGAGCTACCATTTGAAAACTTACGTACCATGCATTAAGGGGAAAACCAATAGTGGTATAAGAATCGGGACCACGACTGCATGTTTCATTTGTCGGCAAATGAATATCTGATATTAAGTGATACAAAAAAATTTAATGTTACCTGTAAAGTTAAAGTAAAGACAGTTAGAGATATAACAATAAGGCAGTCACATAGTCACATAGACCACAGACAATATAAAACAAGGATATAACAATGGCGCAGTCGACAGGATGTGCTGAAAGAGATTAATTTGCACACCAAACTGGTCTCAATTCCAGAAACAAACTCAGTTGTGAAAGGTATAATAGTGAAATTAAGTTTTCTGAAATTTTTTTGAATTTTAGTTGTGGTAATCAGTGAGCGTATGTCCCTATCTGAGGTAGCCGAAATGACCGACACAGAATTTTTCAGAACAATGAACCCCAAACAAATATGCCCAAAGTTTTCAGGGGAGGGTAATGATGATATAGAATCTTTCCTCAGCCACATGGAAAGACTAAAAAGGGAAGCAAACTGGAGTGATCAGCAACTCTTAACATTGATACGCAGTGGACTAGAGGGGATAGCAAAGAAAGCACCACACTCTCAACAAACACTAAACAGAGCAGTAACACTTAAAGACTTCAAGGAGGCACTAATATTGAAATTCAACAAAAGGAGAGGAATTGAACAAACACTTAACAAATTCTTCAAATGCATACAAAAGAGAGGGGAAAGGGTAACCATTTCCTTAACAGCCTAACCAAACTGGCACATAATATAAAGACCCACACACAAGACAAAGAACATATTGAATGGCTCACCTTACAACAATTCAGAACTGGGATCATACCCGAATTGCAGGAGAGCATACACAAAAGGGAAATAAATAGCCTTGAAGAGTGCTGGGCAGCAGCCAGTGAGAAAGAAGAACTAATAGCAATTATTGACCAATCCTCTGAATACAGAGAGATGATAACTGATGGAGGGCACAATAGCAGGAGTGACAGTCATGTAACCATACACCACCAAATACAAAGTACCAACACCACTGAAGTAAGCCGTGAAGGAAACCTTACCCTAGTCCAGGGCAACATAGACGGAACACATTGTGAATTCCTTCTTGACACAGGAGCACACATATCTGTCATACCTCACAACCTATACAAAAGGCCTGACATGACCAATAACAAAACACTCATTCCCCTCCAAACAACTCACAAAATAATGGGAATAGCAAAGGTAGAGCTACAATCGTCCACTAAGCTGAGAGCGAGGTTATCCATCCCTTGCTTCCCCATTGAAGTCACCCATGACATAATGATCTTACCAGAGATACCCGATGACACCAGCAATCAAGTCATTTTGGGACTAGACTTCTTAAAGTCAAACCAGTTCGCCTGCGACTTTGGGAGTCAATCAATATCTCTGTGTGGAAAGACCCACCATCCCAAAACCGACCCCTGCAAAGCATCACACGAAGATAAGTCACTTGAGACCAATTTGATATCTGCTAAGGAGGTTGAAGAGGAACAGATCACTTACAGGGAGAAGATGGTGAGCAAATCCACAAGTGGCCACAGCTCTAAGAAAAATATAGAGGAGATAAGACAATTTTTTGACACAGCATACAAATTGTACCCCGGAGTTTTTACTGAGGGAATAAGCATCCTCACCTGTACTAATGCCGTAGAGCACACTGTTCAAATAACCTCGACCTCACCTTTGCACATAAAACAATATCCAACCCCCCCTCAAACACACAAACAAATTAGAAAAGCTCATGGAAGAATATGAGAAGGCAGGTATAATTGAGAAGTCTGTTTCCCGTTGGAACAGCCCATTCATACTAGTCGAGAAAGAAAAAAGGTGATTTAAGATTTGTTCTTGATCTAAGGGAAGTGAACAAAGTCACGAAACCTATTGATTTCCCAGTGTGTACTATAGAAGAGCTACTGTTTGGCCTGGAATGGGCCAAGGTCTTCTCGAAACTTGACCTCAATTCTGGGTACTGCCAGATTCTCCTCAGAAAGGAAGACAGACAATATTTCGCCTTCACCACGAGGTGGCAAAAATACCAACTCTGTCGGCTTCCCCAAGGGGTCCGAAACTCGGCTATGAGCTTCCAATGCCTCATGAATGGTGTGCTGGCAGGACTTTTGGTCAAAGGCGTTCTATGCTTCCAAGACGACCTACTGATATACTCCACCACCATGGAAGAGCACACTAAGATCCTACTAAAAGTACTAAACAGATTGGACAAGGCCAAGCTGTCTCTAAAATGCTCAAAGTGTGACTTTTTTCTTGACAAGGTAGAATACCTTGGACACGTGATCTCGGGGGACGGGATAGCACCCTCATATAACAACATGAATGCCATTTTAGATGTAAACCCTCCCCACAATCAGGCAGGTTAGGCAGTATCTGAGGATCGTAAATTTTTACCGAAAATTCATTCCCCAATGCTCCGAGATAATGATGCCAATAGTGAGCCTAACCAGGAAGGGAACCAAGTTTGCCTGGAAGATAGAGCAGCAGGAAGCATTCCATGCACTAAAAAAGGCACTGACCACTGCCCCAGTCCTCATTCATCCAAAGCTAGGGGAAACCTTCTATCTTGCCGCCGATGCATCCAAAAATGCTGTTGGGGCCGTACTTGAGCAAAAGGAACAGGATTCTTTCAAACCTGTTGCGTTTGTTAGCAGGAAACTATCTCCCTCGGAAAAGAATTACTCCATCATTGAGAGGGAGGCTTTGGCCATCGTGTACAACCTCGGGAAATTCCACCACCTATTGTTAGGGCAAAACATCGTCCTCAGATCCGATCACAAACCTCTGTCCTTCATGTCATCCATGAAGGATAAAAATCAGAGAATAGTGCGCTGGGCTTTGGAAATGCAGGAGTACAGAATGGAGGTCAGCTACATACCAGGAAAGGCCAACGTAGTGGCTGACTACCTATCCCAATCGATAACACCCCAGCCTGGTGAGAATTATAGCCACATCAATGAAAACACCCAACAGATTGGGGTCATCCAGGAATATCGGAAAATGGGAAGCACCCGAGAAGTGATATCAGAGCTGGGAGAAAATTGACATCATTCGGGCACAGAAGGCTGACCCGGTATGGGGACCTGTTTACAAGAAATTGCTAAGTGAAAGAGGCAATCATCAGGAAAGGGGAGCCGGTGACAACATATTCATTGATAATGACGGTCTCCTGATATCTAGACGAGGCATCATCAGAAGATGGAAGAAGAAGATAGTTGTGCCCGAAGTGATGATCCCTTGGGTGCTGCACACACTCCATGATAATAAATTAGCAGGGTACCAGGGAGTACACAGAACTTTAAAGAGGGTGACGGATAGGTATCTCTGGAAGGGAATGAGATGCGACATGGAGGCATATGTCCTCTCTTGTAACATCTGTCAAAGGAAATCCCCAATCACTGGTAAGGCTCCTATTCAGCCGTTCCCTCTCCCCTCATGCCCTTTCCAGGCCGTGGCAATGGATATTGTAGGGCCACTCCCCACCACGTCAAGAGGGAATAGATACATCCTGGTTGTCACAGACATGTTCTCCAGGTTCCCTGAGGCCGTAGCCATGAAGGATCAAACGGCCAAGACCATAGCAGACGTGCTATTTGAAATGATCTTCTCAAGATACGGGACATCTGAGACCCTACTGTCAGATCAGGGCACCAACTTCACAGCCGAGGTGATCCTACAGCTGTGCAGCTCACTGGGGATAAAGAAGATCTTTACCACACCCTATCACCCCCCCAAGCGAATGGTATGTGTGAGAATGAACCGCACTCTGAAGCTCACCCTAACAAAGCTAGCAGAAGAACAGATATCAGAGCGGGATGTTCGGTTACCTCACACCCTCTTCGCATGCAGGACTTCTCTTCACTCAGCTACCAGGGAAGCACCCACCGTAATACTCTACGGGTTTGAGCCCCTCTTCCCAAATGACTTCAGGAGCTCCAGGGTAGAAACAGGCTTTCCTGATATAGATGAATATCTAAACAACCTCATTAGAAGACAACAAGCTAGCATATAAATCAGTGGCAGAAACCAGTGAGGGGTGCTCTCTCGGCGCAAGATTATACACGAATAAGCTCAGGAAAACCAAAGACTTGAAGGAAGGAAGCTTGGTTCTAATGGACCAAGGCTTTCAGAGAAAGGGAAAAGGGGGGGGGGGCTCGGTAAGAACGCAATTGGACCGTTTGAGATAATTGAAAGAATAACCCCTGTAACTTTCAAAGTCAAAGAAACCAGCCCCCGTGGTAAGACCACCATTGTACATGCTGATCGCCTCAAACCATATAAAACTAGGCCAGCAAGACTAGTCTGCTTTGGTGACTCCTTAGAGAGGGTCTTAGGAAATACGAGAAATGTGAGAGGCCAGAACAGACATGGGCCCAGGAAAAATTCCCATCCAAACTCGTTACACAGCAAGGTGCAACCAAAAGAAGACGGAGGTCACAAAACAAGGAAGGAGGAATCCCCCAACACGATTCCCCCCCCCTCTTCATAAGACACAGGGAAGCCCAATATTTTACTAGTGGAAATAACGTTGATCGGGGGAATCATGATGGATTTACTGAGCCAGATGAACAACCAGCACACAGATACATGCTTAGAAGTAGGCAAGGGAACCAACCCTTTCCCAGAGAGAGGAGAGGATGTTGCTAAAGGGAAATTTTATCATAACTTAGTTAAGAAAAAATTTTAATTAAGGGGGGGGGGCCTTTGTTGTGTCAGAAAAAAATGATGAGTCGCTTTTTTTTCCCACCCAACATTAAGTTATTTCAGAAGGAGTGGATAAGGACATGCTTATGCCTCCGGATGGGAAACGTACCGACTAACATCCCAAGAACATGTAAATATCCAAGTGTGTAAGCTCTGAACAGTGTTAAAATAACCCATGAGTTTAATAGAGAATAGTTGTAAATGAATTAGAATATAAAATCATGTATAAATTGCCAAGTAAATATGTATAAGCTAGAGCATGTTTTAAGCTATGTAAAATCAGTCTGTGGCCACGGCGTCCAATCGGCAGTCGCTGTATGCGTGACGACACCGCCGAGTGAGGGAGCTGTTTTGAGGTATAAAGGTTTCGGCGGGGATTCGAATCGCTCTCTTGTCTCTTGGTTTCGTCAGCACCTAGTTTCCTGTCGGAGAGCTGTGTAGAGCTTGCCGCCACGTGTAGCAAGAATCCCCCCCTTGCTATATATGCTATGTGGGCCAAGGCTGTAACTACAATGTATTCAAATCCATAAGAAGAAAGAGCCACTGATGAAATCAACATCAGTGTTCAAATATCTGATATTAAGTGAAACAAAGGAATAGCAAGGCCGCCATCAGTGAAGATACTGTAAGCAGACCAGAATATCCAGTTCAAGGCAAGAACGGTAAGCGTAAGATTTTCTTATGTTAAATGTTGGATTAAAGTAACCGTGGGGTAAGGAAGCAGAAGTTAAGGAAACATGCTATTTCCGTATGGTGCAGTAAGAACAGTCTGCGATTTGGACACTTTTGTCTGCGGTTGAGAAGAAAGCATATTAGGCTCCAGGTGAACAGGAGGCCGAGGCCTGAACTGTTTGTGTGATTTAGGAACAGTAATATTATTTGGTCAGAACGTAATTAAATGTTAGCTAAACTTTTTGGAGGGAGGATTAAGTAAGAATAAGAAGTATTACCCTAGAGAAGTTCATGTCAGAATTATTGAGTTGTCTTGTGTATATATGCAATATTACATGTGTGATAATATTAGGTAACTTAGTTATAAGAGTCTGAAAATAGATGTACGTATAGAAGTGAGAAATTTATGTCAAGTAAGGGACTATAACATAGAAGTTTTGGATGTGATTAATTAAGTAAAGGGAACCCGGACTCTTTTAAGATTAAGGATTTGATTAACATGTATACTTGTCTTTGTGCCATAATAAATGTGTTCTTTATATACAATCAAATGAGTTTGTCATCCTTTCTGCGGATTGAGCTACCGTTTGAAAACTTACGTACCGTGCATTAAGGGGGAAACCAATAGTGGTATAAGACTCGGGTCCACGACTGCATGCCTCATGATCCCTACATTTTCTTTAAGTATTCTTGGATAATGTATCAGAGTTTAGTTGCCGGCTGGCGCAGTCTTTAATCAATACAAATTTGTTGGCAAACGAATATCTGATATTAAGTGATACAAAAAAATTTAATGTTACCTGTAAAGTTAAAGTAAACACAGTTAGAGATATAACAATAAGGCAGTCACATAGTCACACAGACCACAGACAATATAAAACAAGGATATAACACCTCAAATCCTTTGAGTTAACCTCAAAGGATTTATCAAATGCGCTTACTCATTTCGAACAAGGAATAAACATCCTACTTCAAAACAATCCCAATGAAGAACGCAGCGCCAAAGTTTCTCGTGGCATATAATATGTAGAATAAGTTTATTCTACATAACCTTATAACTGCTACAAAGAATTGCAAAAAGAAACGAAAAAAAGACTCAATACAACAAACGTTGGACAAATTTTTTAAACCGGGTCCTCAGACAACAATAGATGGTGACACTAACGAAGTGATGTCGTGCAATTCGTCATCACACTGATTCGAAAATTTAAAAAAAAAAACATTCATTTGTTATTTGTGTTTTATTTCGTTTTATTTTATTAGTATTATAGAATTATATTTTAGTTATTAATAAAAAGTAATGTAAACAATATTTTAAATTAAATAAAAAATGCATTTTCAACTAGAAACCCAATGATTTTCTATTTTTTTATAAAATTGGAACGGATCTTACTGAATTTATACGGCTTTATATGGAAATAAATGATTCGTTATATACAGCATTTCGCTTTGCAGCCGACTTTTCACGAACGTATATCGTCCATATAGCGAGGTACAAGTGTACTTAGTATTTGAATCACATTCTCCTCATTCACTTCTGACCCTTTAATCCTTCCCATTCTTCCAGAAAAAAAAAAAAAAAAAACTGCTTTTCCTTTTCCAAGATGCAATGTCCCAATAAACTGATCATTAAACAGCTCCATTATATCATCTACACTAGTTACTTTAACCTCCTTTTCCATTTACAGGGTTATTCATTCTCCGCCTACTGACCACATCAAGAAAGAATTTCTTTGAATTTTCTTGGACTACAGTAGTGATCTCTCCTCATATTCCATTTCTGTCTTCCTTAATATGCTAGTCACTTTCTTGGCCTCAGTCGTATGTAACAGTTTCTCGGAGAAAGGAATTAATATAGAATTATAAAGCAAGTGATTACAATAATCTTACAAATCAGCTGGAGAGACAGATCCATGGAAGAATTGCAAAGGAGAAATATCGGTAGAGGTATCATATCTTGCAACTACTCTCCATCTTCCTCTTTATACTTTTTCCATAACATATTTTTCATCTGCAGTTCCTGTTTGATTTCATTAGTCATTCACTTGACAATAAATCATTTTTATGTTTTTTTTTCACTCCTTCGCAATTCTTCGAAGGATCTGTCTCCCAAGCTGATTTGTATAATTATTATAGTCACTTGCCTTATAATTCTACATAAATTCCTTTCTCCTAGAAACCTCTGCATATCTATTTGACCTCCAAAGGCAAATGCACAGTCACCCTCACTAATGGTGGGTAGGGGCCAATGCTCTTAAACCTTGTGTTCTCTCAACTAGACATTACCTGTGATATCTGTTCCTCAAGAACTATAGAAATTCCATTCCCTTAGTGGCGTATGCTACTTCCCCTACACAATTTATAGTGCTATACTTAAAATCTTGCATAATGATTATTTGCTCTGCACTTGCCAAACTGCTCTGCCAAAAAATTTCCTGCCCATAACTCTCTGTGTTCCCTGGCCTACAGCAACACTCCATTAAATATCTTGTCCTGTCTACCACTGCCTCACACCATATTACATCTTTTGTACTAGAGACATTTAATTTTCCTAATTTTAACATTAAAATGATATTATTAAAAACAAATCTGAAACTGCATAAATTAATGATATTATAAATATACAGTTTATTACATTTCTTCTAGTGAGCAAGCAATTATTACATCATAATGAATCATTCTGAGAATAAAAACAGACCATACAAGGAAAAAAAAATAATATTTATTATCAATTCTTGAAACTAATATTGAAAATCAGGATACAAATGGGATTCTACAATTCATGCAAGGATGAGGGAGAACCTGGAATCAATGCAGTGTAGCATATGACCAAATATATCTCATGCAAGCAAACTCTTGTAGGTATTATTATTATTATTATTATTGTATGGGCACCTACAATCTAGTCCTCACATCCCTACTAACCACACTCTCACTCAACTTCCAAGGATGACCTCTTGTTCTGTCCCCACCCCTATGGCCAACTGATGAAACATTTTCCTGTATCAATCTTATAAAACTATTTAAGTAACTTAAATATTTCTATTATATCACCACTTTTTTTCTTATCGACCTAGTTCTGCAACCCACAAACCCTCAAACTATCTTTGTATAGAGCACTCCACAGAACACACACCATCCTGGTCACTCACCTATGGATCCAATCCACTACTTCCTCATTCCCAAGAAACCAAGGTGACCAGACCTGAGCATAGCAATCCAGATGTGGATATATCAAGGCCTTATAAAGAAGGAACAACAACTTTATCTCTACTTTTTAGTATTCTTCACTAGCCAAGTAATCCTACGATCTATGTTGGCATCATTAGCAATATGGCTTTTAAACTTCAACTATCTATCTATAACCACTCCCAAATCCCTAACTACATCTATTTCCTAGAGTACAGTACATACCTCATACATATCTATTTATCCCAAAATGCATAACTTGACATTTCTCCACATTAACCTAACACATATTAATCCATTCATTTTAGAAATTATGGACTTTACAACTGTGTTATAAATAACTATTTTATTTAATTTCCCGACATTTCGACCTTCATATTAAGGTCATCATCTGGAGTATATACAAATATACAAGGACAAGTGAGATACATTTCACACAGTAAGCTAAAGAAACAATGATTTGATCATTGGTTATTCTACTGGCATGACTTCAGTGAAAAAAAAAAAAATACTGATAAAATTAAAAATTAATTAAATATTTAGAAATTACATCAAAGCTAAATTCTATTTAAGATAACATGGGAAAAACATTCTTTCATATAGATAGTTTTTTTACAATAACAATGATGTCCTATTTTGAACATGACAATTGTTATATTAGATTTATGATTCTGGATTATCTACAGTCCTGTTTATAGTTAACTCTTAGGGAGACAGGTTCCATGGGTAGAATATGTGCCTTCCATATGCTTGAAGTTTTTAGACTATCATTATTGTTCAGATTGTGGTGGTTGATAAGTAAAAGATAGGTGAAAAACAGAATACACTTCTGTTTCTTCTTATTATTATTATTATTGTTCCGGGCAACTCCAAGGAGTCGACAGACTCATCGAGGGAGGCCCTAACATCATGTCAAGAACAACTATTCGACATTGACACAGTATCTATCATATCTTGCCTTGAACTCATTCACGGTCGTAGCACCCACAACAGACTTTGGAAGCTTATTCCACTCATTCACCACTCTCCAAGTAAAAAACCTAGCTCTAACATCCTTGTCAACCACGCTCTTGCCCAGCTTCCATGCATGGCCCCTAGTCCTCCCACCACCAGTCATATTTTCAAAAATTATCTTCTGGATCAATCTTATAGAAACCCTTCAGTAATTTGAATGTCTCAATCATATCACCCCTTCCTTCGCCTATCGTCCAATCTCTGCAACCCACAAATCCTCAACCTATTCTCATAAGGTTCATTCCACAGACCTGCTATCATCCTGGTCACTAGTCTCTGGATCCTCTCCACTTCCTCCCCATCACGAAGAAACCCTGGTGCCCATAACTGGGCACAGTAGTCCAGATGGGGTCTTATCAAGGCTCGATACAGAGAAACAACAACTTGTTTGTCTCTGCATGTTAAAGTATTTTTCAGAAGCCAAGTGATTTGATGAGATGATTTAGTCACTTTTGCAATGTTCCCCCTAAACTTCAATTCCCTATCCACCAACACTCCCAAATCCCTGGCCTCATCAATCTCCTGGAGTACAGTTCCACCAATGCGATATACTGCTGTTATTCTTTTCACCCCAAAGTGCATAACCTTACACTTTGCCACATTAAATTGACATCCATTTTTCCTAGCCCAGTCCTACAAACTATCCAAATCATCCTGTAAAACTCCCAAATCCTTTCCTATATCATTGATGAACAAATTGAAAAGCAGTGGTCCAAGAACAGAGCCCTGGGGCACACCACTAGTCACAAGCCATCTTTTAGACTCCACTCCTGCATAAACCACTCTCTGCTATCTCTCCTTCAACCACCCTCCTATTCATCTCCAAACAGGGTTCCATGTGGTATCCTGTCAAAGGCCTTGGCGAGGTCCAGTAGTATCACTGTAAACCCATTACCCCTATCCAGTTCGGCCGTCACTGTGTTATAAAATGTAAGCAAGTTACTGAGGCATGATCTACCCTTCACAAAACCACATTGTCCCCCATACAATATCTCATTTTCATCTATCCAATCCTTTGACTAATTTCTCTAAGACCTTGACAATGATTCCTGATATGCTAATCGGTCGGTAATTTACAACAGCAGTCTTGGAACCACCTTTATGCAATGGAACTATTTTCCTCTCTTTCCACCCCCTCGGGACTAACCCAGACCTGAGACTCAAATTAAACAAAATGGTCAAGGGTACTGAAAATTCCTTAGCTGCTTCTCGTACGACATGAGCTGGTATATCATCCAATCCCACGGATGTATTGACATTGAGGTTATGCAATAGACTACTCACCTCCACTTCATTCACCACAATTCCCGTATAATCTACTGGTTTATTCGTTTCTGCAATGTCACCACCTGGTTGATATATACTTGCAAAGTGCTCACTCAGTAACTCAACTATATCAACTGATTCAGTTACCTCCCTACCATCGGCATTCTTTAAAATCATTCTGCCATGTACATTTTTCCTTTTACTTGCTATATCTAAAAAACTGTTTAGGATTCTCTTTAGCCTGCATGGCCAATGTTCTTTCGTAATCCTTTTTTGCTTTTCTTACCACACTTGCTACCCTTCTGGCCTGTGCTTTATACCGTTCATGTGCCTGCTGGTCACCTTTCTCCTTAAATTCCCTCCATAGTTGTTTCTTTTTTTGCAGCTCAATCTTAATGGTGTTATTCATCCATTTAACCCCTACTTGATTTATAATTTGGACTCTAGGTATACAGTCAGCCACTGCTTCATGCAAACACTTCTTAACTGCCTCTCATGCACTATCAACTTCTAGTCCTTGTAGTTGTGCATGCCATGGCACTGAACCAATGAAACTCCTAAGCTTGTCATACTTTCCAGCCTGATAATTTCACATGTACCATGTCTTAATTGAAAATTCCACACCTTTAGCCACCTCCCAAGACAAGACCCTATGATCACTCTCACCAATTGGTGGCAATGTGGTCATATTTGTTACAGCCAAATCCTCAGATGTAATTACTTGCTCCAGCACTCTCTGACCCCTAGTATTTTCCATTACATGCTGTCGCAGATAGTTATCCCTTAATAACCGCATAAAATCCAATACCTTCCTCCCGTGTGTCCTCTCCTCACTCCAATCAATGCGACCATAGTTGAAATCTCCCATAATAATTACCCTCCTTCCACTCATTTCTTCTATTTACATGTGCATACTGTCACCACCATCTTTTCCATCACCTGGTCTATAGCAGCACCCAATAGTATATTTAGTTCTGCTAGCCACAATCTCGCACCAAATGGCCTCAAATGTGCTCTTTTCTCTATTCTGCAATTCAACTTCTATTTTCCTTGGCTGTAGCTCATCAGCTATCATCAACAATACTCCTCCCCCCATTTTATTCTCCCTGTCATTCCTGAACACACTATATCCATCACATTCAATCCCACTAGCTATATCATCTACAGTCAGCCATGATTCACTAATACCAATAACCTATGGTCTGGAAGTGCCAATCATGGCCAAAAACTCTTCCTTCTTGTTCCTAATCCTCCTAGCATTAGTGTACATGAATTTAAGATCCCCCATTAGTCCCAACCCTACCTTGATGCCTTATATTAACTATCCCACTCTGATTTGTTGTCCTTATTCGCTCAGGCATATTATATTCATTCATACATTCAACTGCCTCCCTAAGGACTGTATATCTGCCCTCAACCTTAATAAATCTAGTTTCCATATAATAAATTTAGCTTAATCCTTTATCCAAGTGTGAGCAAACAAAGTTTGCGCCTGAAAGCATCTTCAGGACTGGGTTAAGGTGGTACAACACCAGGGCAACTCGTTGCAAAGGTGGAGCAAGCTACCAACATTCCTATCTTAGTATCTCCTATAATGCAAAACACATCTCCTTGCGGATATGTCTAATGTTATGCATTAAGGGAAGGCCCACTACCCAGACCGGTTTCGACCTTTATTGAGGTCTCTTCACTGGGAGCCAGACCCAAGTCAAGATATCAGGCAGAAGCATTAGCAGGTCATCTCCACCTATAGGAATTGCCAATTGGTGTGCCACCCTTTTTTAATAAATTACTCTGGATTTAGAGAAAGATGTTGAAAGTTTATTTTCCACTTGGTTAGAGTATAATAAATTTAGCTTAATCCTTTATCCAAGTGTGAGCAAACAAAGTTTGCGCCTGAAAGTATCTTCAGGACTGGGGTAAGGTGATACAACACCAGGCCAACTCATTGCAAAGGTGGAGCAAGGTACCAACACTCCTGTCTCAGTATCTCCTATAATGCAAAACACATCTCCTTGCGGATATGTCTAATGTTATGCATTAAGGGAAGGGCCACTACCCAGACTAGTTTCGACCTTTATTGAGGTCTCTTCAGTGGGAGCCAGGCCCTACTTTCAGGCGCAAACTTTGTTTGCTCACACTTGGATAAAGGATTAAACTAAATTTATTATACTCTAACCAAGTGGAAAATAAACTTTCAACATCTTTCTCTAAATCCAGAGTAATTTATTAAAAAAGGGTGGCACACCAATTCGCAATTCCTATAGGTGGAGATGACCTGCTAATGCTTCTGCCTGATA
Organism: Typopeltis vanoorti; assembly: GCF_054136105.1. Classification (NCBI taxonomy): domain Eukaryota; kingdom Metazoa; phylum Arthropoda; class Arachnida; order Uropygi; family Thelyphonidae; genus Typopeltis; species Typopeltis vanoorti. Next base: position 64,616,935 of record NC_143552.1, on the reverse strand, counting down.
TCTCGACTTGGGCCTGGCTCCCAATGAAGAGACCTCAATAAAGGTCGAAACCGGTCTGGGTAATGGCCCTTCCCTTAATGCATAACATTAGACATATCCGCAAGGAGATGTGTTTTGCATTATAGGAGATACTAAGATAGGAATGTTGATAGCTTGCTCCACCTTTGCAACGAGTTGCCCTGGTGTTGTACCACCTTAACCCAGTCCTGAAGATACTTTCAGGCGCAAACTTTGTTTGCTCACACTTGGATAAAGGATTAAGCTAAATTTATTATACTCTAACCAAGTGGAAAATAAACTTTCAACCTCTTTCTCTAAATCCAGAGTAATTTATTAAAAAAGGGTGGCACACCAATTGGCAATTCCTATAGGTGGAGATGACCTGCTAATGCTTCTGTCTGATGTCTCGACTTGGGCCTGGCTCCCACTGAAGAGACCTCAATAAAGGTCGAAACCGGTTTGGGTAGTGGCCCTTCCCTTAATGCATAACATTAGACATATCCGCAAGGAGATGTGTTTTGCATTATAGGAGATACTAAGATAGGAATGTTGGTAGCTTGCTACACCTTTGCAACGAGTTGCCCTGGTGTTGTACCACCTTAACCCAGTCCTGAAGATACTTTCAGGCGCAAACTTTGTTTGCTCACACTTGGATAAAGGATTAAGCTAAATTTATTATACTCTAACCAAGTGGAAAATAAACTTTCAAAATCTAGTTTCCCTGAATTTGCACATCCACTACATTCAGCAACACTTTCTCAAGTCTCCTTACACCACAGCCATTCAAATGCAAGCCATCTATCTTATATAAATCCTTTCGCCCATCGAACTCACTCCACACATCCACAAATTCCACACCACTCGTCATACATAGCCCACGCATAAAGTCATTCGCAATTATGGCCCTCCTTTTAAACATTTCACTGTCATACCGTGGCAAAAGATTAATCATTCTAACTCTCTCACTCTTTTCTTTTGCTACCTCAAACAATTTATTCAGGTCTTCTATCGTTTTCATTTTATCTCCTTTCAAATCATTCGTACCTGCCACAACAATCATTTCTTTCACCCTTTCCTTTCGCTCTCTAATAGACTCAGTTACATCCTTTATGGTTGCACCAGGTTGGTACGATTTTGTCAAATCCTCTACTAACACACCTCATACTAACGAGTCTCCATACAGCACTCTATCCTTCATTTTGTTCATGTTCACACTCATACGCCTATTTTTCCTGTCATACTTTTTATTATTGGCTGGTTCATTCAGTCGACTTTTGCTCATATGCTCTAGCTGCTGTTTTGCCCTTTGTATCGCACCATTCAATAACGCGATCTCACTCATTGCATCTATCTCATCTTTTTTATTCTCTGTAAAACCATTAATACTATCATTCACACTCTCACAATTCTCTTGTACAACCTCGCCGTTTCTTGTCATATCCCTATTTTCTTCATTCTGAAGTTTGACAAAAATATCACACTCACAATCCGAAATACACTTCAATTCCTCATTCTCCCTACATTTTCTACACACATTCACTCCTTTATTATCATCTAACTACATTCTGACGGCACTCCACAAAGCGTACATTTTGCAGATAGTACACTAAATCATCTCCTTTACATTACCGTTCTTGAAAGAAGATGGCGAACCATCATTACTGGCCGCCATTTTCCTTCGTACTGGAGCCATACTTACTAGTAACAGGCTTTATCAAATTATAAATTATAAACACCGAAAACACAGAAACAGACGCACTAAGATAAGCAAGGCAAACAAAACTACGCAATATTAAAGTAAATTTATCAATGATAACTGAAAATAACGCTTATCTTATCAGGAGCTTTCACGAACACTACACACTACGAATCCCTCTAGCAGCGACTTCCCCCAGATACACTAGATACACTTGTCACACGTCTTCCTTCTGGCAGTCTTTCCTTCACTGTTTTCCGGAAACCGACATATACTGGCCAATATATAGACATAAACTCTTACCACCACCCAACACAAAAACTAGGTGTCATTAATATTCTAAAAAACAGGGCTTTGAAGATCTGCTCCAATGAACAAGCACTGAAAGACGAATCTAAAGTTATCAGCAATACTCTTTAGAAAAGTATTGCTGATCACCATGCAACACTAAAGAATGGATAACACCCATTAACTTTTGCTCCTACTGATAGCCTTTTTAAATCATCCTGCAAGCTCTTCACATCAGCTTGATTAACTATTATCCAACACAATTTTGCATCATCAGCAAACAACTGAATATTTTCTTTGAGATTATTTCCTATAGTATTTATGTGGCACACCACCAGTAGTCTGCTTTCCCCAAGATTCTGCTTCTCTACATACCACTTTTTGGTATCTGTTCATCAGCCACACTCATATCTATCTAACCAGCATCATATCCATCCACATTTGTTCTCATTTTGGTAACAGAGTTCCATGTGGTATCTTGTCAAATACATTTGCAAAATCCAGCAGAATCATTGTGTAGTCATGCCCTTTATCCAACTCAGCTGTCATTTTGTTAAAAAAGATAATAAATTATTATTATTATTATTATTATTATTATTACGTGACACCTCCAAAGACTCATCAAGGGAGGGCACCTACTCTATAACTCTCTGTCTCCACAACTCAATCCACCAACTATATAACGAACTGCAAGTACCATCATGATCTACACCAATGCCATCTACCGCCCACCACCACCACTAGTATTTTCACAGACAATCACAAACATCCATGCCCATGGCAGGATTCGAACTCAGATTCGAGTGGTTAGCATATCCACTTTCCAGCCAAAAGGCTGGAGAGTGGATATGCTAACGACTCAACCAAGGCATTACTAGCTCTTCAAAAAACCATCCTGCTCCTTATACAGTATCATATTTTTATCCACCCATTCCTGAATTCTCTTTTTGATCAGTACTTTTATAGGTACTCCTGAAAGACTGATTGGTCTCTAATTTGTTACTTCAGTCTTAGATCCTCCCTTTTGCAAAGGAATTATTTTGCCCTCTTTTCACTTCATTGGAACTCTGCCAGAGCTAACACTTGAATTACAAATCCTAGTGTCAGAGGCGTTGCTAGTTTCCTTGCATATTCTTGTAAAACATGAGCTGATATCCTGTCTAATTTCCCAGCCATGTTTACACTGGGATTCCGCAATATCCTAAGAACATTCAGTTCATCCACCTTTATTCCCACATCAGTCCCTGTCACATATGTCACAGAAATAACCTCACCTGGATGATATCAGGGACATATATTCAGGGTGTGCTAGGTGTGCTGTGCACACCCATGGAATAACAATGTCACCGATATTATATTTTTTTCATTTATTCCTGTTAAAGACTCACCTTAATTGTTTCCTGGCTTCACATAATTCCTAAAATAAAATACAAAACCTTAATGCTTCATGAAGAGGTGAACTTTGACTCGTAAACATTGCATCACACTCACATTAATAGTCCAAGTGTGTGGTCAGTCACAAATATTTACACCGTTGAGCCCTTTGAACAGATGTACAGATAGAACAGGCAGGCCAAATTCTCTGCATTCCAGTGGTTTTAAACCAACCAGAAGGCGAAGAAGGGTGTGCACCGAGACACTAGTACCCAAAAATCAGTGGCTATGATTAGCTATTGTGTCACCCAATCGAATTGAGTATTGTCATTTGTCACGAGTTGCTGTTTTTTGTTTTCTGAGTTTCATCTATTTTGCATGCATGAAGTGTGAACTGACGTGTTTTGGACACTGATATAGACAAGTTTTTAATATAAAATTTTTTATAAATAATTTACTTTTTTACCCATATTTACAATGGGAAAGAGTGTTGATGATCTACTGAATGTCCTGTTTTCTACCAGGTTTCGTGGATTGTATGATTACAGTCAAAGGAGGTTAGAACGTATGTATAAATAAAATAAGTAGAATGAGGTTATTTCAGTCTTTCTTTGGTTCAATCTGGAAAAATATTAATTTCCCAAGTGATTACTTTTTCCGATTTCTGTGTGTATTTAAAAATCATCAAAATTCAAATTAGTCATGTCTCGCTCTAGTATTTGCCAATGATAATCTAACCTCGCCATGAAGTGTAAACCCTTTGTGCTTCTTACATAAACAGCATGCATGAAGCATGGCTACTGTTCATTTCACTTTAAGCTTTCCATATTTAAAATTATATTAATTGATAAATTAAAGTATTCAAATTATCCTACAATTAATTACATTGGACCAATTAAGATGAGTACTGAAGTACTATAGCCTCCATAGCTCACTCGATATAGCTAAAGTTATTATAATTAATATTTTAATATACACTGATATTTCCTGAAAAACTCTTCATTAGGATGTTTTAGGAATCTTCTGAAGTGTTGTTCACAAAACCCCTTAAACAGAAACTGGGGCATTATTCTTGATATCTGGAAATTCTTAATTCATTTATGAAACTTAAAATATTCTCATCATGCCAATAACAATCTACATATCACATAACAGTCTCTGCATGATGTATCAAATAACACATGATTAGCTATTGTTTTAGCATAGTTTTTTGTTTTATCTTTTATTAGATCTTTTAAAAAACAATGGTTGTTAGAAATTTTGGATTTATTTGTTTGTTCTCTAATGTTTTTTTCTTGATGATGCTGTCAGTCAATGGATGGTAAAAGTTGTTGAAATATTATGTAAAATTCTTCTAAATAAACCTATGAGTTAATCTCGCACTAAACAAAGCATTGCTATTCATCTCATCTCATCTTCCTTTTTCCCTCTTTTACCTTGTGGTGTCAAGGGTTTATTACATCAGACCTCAAACCGTTCACAGGATAAAGTGGTCAGCCCTGCCTCAGAGTATCCTATGTCTGTAGTATTGAGTTCTCAATGCCAGTTTGCCTGCTCTGTGGGATGAAAAACCCCAGGATAAACTCGGGAAAAAACCCTAATAGAGAGGTAGTCGTTTCGATTTAAATTTGGGTGGTGTAGAAGTGCTTCAGCACTCTTTAAATAACTGCTCAAACCAAAATCTGTACCAATGTAAAAGGCAAGTATTGGACCAGAGGATATTATGGTTAGTGACTATTCCATGGTAAGCAAGGCCACATTTTTCATGTTTATTGTTGTCATAAGATTAGTGTTCTGGTAGTAGTTTTTCAACAGAACGTCTGCTTATCCAAAGTATCAGTGGAGGCACTTACACTGAACCTGGTAAACTCCAGGGAGGAAGAAAGTGACTATTTTATCTTTTCTGATGGTAATCAAGAGGAGATTTTTTTGTTGTTGTTGATAGGGAAAAATGTAGGAACCAAAGGGATTTTTGAATTACATTAGAGATTTAGATTAGACCAGACTCTGAATTAGAGATAGCTGCTGAAAATGTTTCACTTGGTTATAAATTAAATTAAAGATGCCAAGAAAAATTACATTCTTGTTTAATCCTTTATCCAAGTATAAGCAAACAAAGCTTGTGTGTGAAGTATTAACTTTTTATTTCAAATCACTTAATTTCAAATCACTTAATTTTGTTTTTAATCATAATCTTATTTTATTTTGTGACAATCTGCAAGGTGGCTAAGCTCTGTAAATAGGAGTGACATTTGTTGTTCTGGCTTCATCTTGTGAATATGTTGATGCATTGATGATGACCAGTTAATTTCTGGTCAAAATAGTTGCAATAAAAATAATAATAATAAAAGTTATTATTTATTCTTGTGTATATGTGTGTGTCTAATAAAGTTTATTATGTCACAAGTGCCAATGGAAAATCCAATAGACAGATACACATTTTGCAATACGCACCTAAAAGCAAGAAAGAAATTAGTCGGAACACTAAATTAGCTGTATACAAGACTGTGTACAAACCAATTTTAACTTATGGATCTGAGAGCTGGGTCAGAAGTAAAACACTTGACCAGAGACTAGAGACCGCAGATATGAGAGTCCTGAGAAAGATTAGAGGCGTGAACAGATGGCATCAATGGCAATATCATATTAAAAATGAGGATATTAGGAAAGAACTTGATATTGTCAGCATCCAGGAATGCGTTAGCAGAGCTAATCTCAGATGGTATGGTCACTTAAATAGAATGGGAGAGGAAAGATTAGCAAAACAAGTGTTCTCTGCCATGTTGGCAGGAAAACGACCCAGAGGAAGACCAAGATATAGGTGGATTGATACGGTACAAAGTGCCTTAGACGATAGAAATATAAGATCTGATAATGTTGGAGTCTTGACAAGTAACAGACTGATTTGGAGGAAAATTGTAGATAGGAAGTTAGTAATGATGTAATTTTTTCATGTAGTACTGTCATACCCTGTACACCCCTTGAGGGTACATGGCAGGAATTTGATGATGATGATGATGATGATGACCTAAAAGCAAACGAAAATCTAACACCTAACATTATCAAACTAATCAGAAACAGAATGTTCAAAAATAAGAATGCAAAAATGATAAACTTATCATAAATAAGTACATCTTTTATAACTTGCTATGTATGTGGCAAAAATTAATAAAGTGATGTATTAGTCCGTATATTTTTCGAGCAAAGGTATATGCCACAAGTTCACTGAAGATGGTCTATTAGATTCAGACCAAATATCTGATTTGATAAAGTTTAATTAATATATTTTATTAACTTCTTGTGTATTTATCATATTTTGAAAACCAATCTCTTGACTCGACCACTCTCAAACCTTCTTTCTGGTTAAGATATGTAGATGATGTTTTCTCTATTTGGTTTCATGGCCAAAGCACATTAGACTCTTTCCTCTCTCACCTCAAATAATCTTCACCCTAGAATCCAGTTTACCATGAAAAGAGAAGCTAATAATAGTTTAGTCTTTCTACACACCTTGATAATACACCTACCCAATGGTAACCTTTCCTTTTCAGTATACAGGAAGCCCAATCACACAGACAGATATATTAGTATTATTATTATTATTATTATTACCATCCCAAGACCTCATGGAGTCAAAGACTCATCTGAGAGGTCCTTTTATTACACACACAGCTCATCATACCATGTTTTAAACACATTCAAACTCTTTGCAGACACAACATTCTCAGGCAAGGCATTCCAATCATCACAACTCTGCACGAAAAAACCTACCTCTCACTCCCCTACTCACACCCTCTTTATACAGTTTCCAGGGATGACCTCTGGTTCTCCCCTGATCTCCCACTATTCTCTGTAAAACTTCTCCAGCATTGATCCTATAACAACCCTTACCAACTTGTAGGTCTCTATCATATCTCCCCTCTTCCTCCTGTTCACCAGACTCTGCAAATTACATCTTCTCAATCTTTCCTCATACTCGACATTCCAGAGGTCAGAAACCACCTTAGTCAGTCTCCTTTGGACCATTTCCAACAACGTTTCATCCTTCTGAAAACCTGGTGACCATATCTGGGCACAATAGTCCATGTGTAGCCTAATCAAAGCCTTATACAACGGAACAAGGATCTCCCTACTTCTACATGTCAGTGTCCTCCGCATCATTCCCAGAAGCCTTTGTGTTGTCTTCACAATTTTGGTGATGTGTCCCCTAAATTTTAGATCCTTATCCACTATCACCCCAGATCTCTTATTTCCTCTACCTCCAACAATATATTTTCACCAAGCATAAATTCTGCATCCCATCTTTGTTTTCCAAATTTTAAAACCTTACATTTTGCAACATTGAATTCACATCCCCATTTCAGTGCCCAATCACCCAATCTATTCAAGTCTTCCTGTAAGGACACAACATCTTCGCTACACTTCATGGTTTGTCACAACTTTGCACTGCAAACAACTGAATATCTCCATCCAAATCTTCAACTATATCATTAATATACAAGTTAAACAGTAATGGACCTAAAACAGATCACTGAGGCACTCCACAAGTGACTTTCCTTTTTCTGGATATCGCTCCCCCATACACAACTTGTTGATACCTATCAGATAGCCAGTCTCCAATCCAATGCACCAATCTAATATCCAACCCCATCTGCTCTAGTTTGACTGTCAACCTATCATGAGGTACTCTATCAAAAGTCTTTGCGACATCCAAGTATATTACTGTGTATCCTTTTCCTCTGTCCAAGTAAGCAGTCACTTTATTGTAATAAGTAAGTAGATTACAAAAACATGACCTCCCTTTAGCAAATCCATGCTATCCATCAAAGATAATACCATTGTTATCAACCCAACTCTGGATCCTAGTTCTCACAAGTTCTCCAACAACTTATCCACAACACCTGACACACAGATAGGCCTATAGTTTGATGCTTGAGTTCGATCACCTCCTTTATGAAGTGGCACGATCTTGCCCTCCTTCCACTCTTTAGGAACTTGACCAAGTGCAAGATTTGTATTAAAAAAATATGTCAGGGCAGGTGTCAACTCTCTAGCACATTCCTTCAGAATACATAATGATATATTATCAAGTCCCACAGCCTTATTTACATCTAGTTTACTCAACTCCCCATACACCTCTTGCTCACCTACAGTCAGTCTCTCCTCCCCATCATCATATGTTCACAAGCTTTCCCATCATCGCCCACTCCCTCAACAATGTGATATCCTTAAAACACTAACCAACACAGCCTATAACCTTCATTTCAATGAGTCCTTTCTTGCAGCAGAACTTAATCATGTATACCACATATTCTTATCTAATGGCTACAGTTCCCACATTATCAAAAAAAATCAATCCTTCCCATAATCCCCAACCTTCTCATCGGAAAGAATTTAGTAATGTTATCATTATCCACTAGGTTCAAGGCACATCAGAAAAAATAGCCAGCATCTTAAAGAAATACAATCTCTGCTTGGCTTTCGAGAGGAAGATCAGCTCCTTCCTCTCTCTTTGCCCTGTTCCTGCAAGTTGGCCTACTATGGAGAGACAGGAAGAGCAGCCAACATCCACATCTAAAAAACACAAAAAATACATCTACAGTCATGACTATAGTCATATTGGCCTTGCAGACCATACTTTAGATACAGCTCATAGAACCAAATGGAAAAAGACCATCACGATTCAATGCAGTAAGTTTAGAAAAGAAGACTATTTTTGGAATCTTCTCTAGTTTAAATAAATTTGGTTGCTATGGTTGCATTAAACTTCCCAAACTATGGGAAACACTAATACCACTAGTTCCCAGTTCACATCCTAAGCCACCAACAGGTGCTCACAGAGGGTGCCCCACCAGTTAAGACTCTAATCTCTAATCTTTCATCCACACGTTTCACTTAGTTGTATGTTGCCTCTTTGTGTGTGTGTGTGTGTGTGTGTGTGTGTGTGTGTGTGTGTGTGTGTGTGTGTGTGTGTGTGTGTGTGTGTGTGTGTGTGTGTGTGTGTGTGTTACAAGTCTCATATTGTACTCACATAGAATGCATAAATAACATTTGTAATCCTTGCTCTGTGCTGTTTCATTCCATTAAGTCTCTAACATGAGTATTGGACAGTATTCCACATGCATGGGTATTTATATAAACTCAAAGTGATGGGTATGCAAAATAAAACTGGAAAATGGAGAGCGACTGACAGAGAGATATCAGAAAGTGATTTATGGAGATGCAGAGTGCAGGAGAAAGATGATGATCAGTGGTGCATCACAGTGTTCCATACTTTGGCTGTTGTTTAACTTGTATACTAATAGTATTAAGGAGGTCTATAAGGTAATGCCCAGTTATCTGCTGATGATGATCATGATGCTAAGTTCGAACAAATGATAAGCAATAGCTGATACAGAATCGTGCACTTTAACCAGTATGTTAAAGTACATGCCTTTACAGACATAACAGACTGGTTATATGGACAATGATGATATCAGTTCAATTTTGCAAAGTATAAGGTTATGTGATGTGAAATGAGGAAAATGCAGGCAGACTATAAAAACAATGAGAATTTGCACAAGTGTTCAATAAAGACAGATCTGAGGTGATGGTTGACAGACAGTTAAAGTTTAGGGACCATACTGCTAAGGTGGTTAGGTCATCAGATCAAATAAGTGCACTGAAGAGAACACTAATTTGTAAAAATAAAGAAAGTTACTCTCCTACTTTACAAGGCTTTGATTATCTGGATTACTGCAGATATGGTCTTATGGTCACCTGCAGATATAGTCATCACCTGGGTTCTGAGGAGATGGGCAAAACAGCTAAAAAAAGATCGAAAGAAATGATAAGTGGTCTATGGAATTGCTCATATGAGGGCAAATCGTGTAGATGTGGTTATGAAAGTTTGAGAAGTAGGTGGAGCAGAGGAGATATGATAGAAACATACAGAATAATCAGAAGACCTTCCAGTATAGACTCAATGAGATTATGCTGCTTACTGCTGGTGAAGGTAGAACTCAGATGGTCATTCATGAAAGGTAAGCAAGGGTATGGTTAAAAAGAATTTGAAGACCAGATTCTTTTCATGGCTGGTGGTGACTGGATGTGAAACTGACTACCAGTAGATACTGTAAGTGCTGCTTCTTTGTTAATAGTTTCAAAGAAAGATATAATTTTTATTTAGGTTGTGTGTCCTTGAAGAAGTCCTCATTCATTGATTTTTTTTTTTTTTTTGATTCAATGAGGAGCATGCATCATTATAATAATTATAAGTTGATGAAGGAATCTTATAAGATAGAATAGAGCAGATCTTTTCAAGCATAAAACAGTAACTCATCCTTGAAAGTTGGGTATATGTATGGTTAGCACATTGCTTGAGGAAGTAGTAAGTGCAGCAAGGGTAGTAAATGCATTTAAAAAGTAATAGGACAGATATTAAATGAATTAGAATGATCACCCTTGGAAGATCAGCAGAAGTGCTGTAAGTGGAAAGCAGGAAAGAGCAGTTCTTTCTCCTTTAGGGTGGGTTGAAGTGACCGTGAATGAGTGCTCACAACCCATATTTTAAGCCAGAATGGAAATTCTATGGTTAGTCTAAAGACTATGTAGATACTGAGCAAGCAATAAACAACTTGAATCATAATTCTCATTTCCCGAAAATAAAAATAATTTTTTATTTTTTTTTTAAATTTTCAGTCCAAGAGGAGCTGACAACTATATTGTAATACACCTTTCCATTTCCTTTATAATTTTCATTCTCAGAATAATTAAGCTAAAAGATAAACAACTAAGATTTTTGTTAAATAATTCTTTATTATTATTTGTATACAGTATTAAATCTGCATCAATAGACATCATGAATAGCTAATAACAGATAAATCATCAATCACAATTTAAGTTTATATTTTGAGATTTAAAATAGAGAAAAATTCCAAGTTTTTGTTTATATTTACATCATATATAATAAATATAATTCAACGTAAACCACTGTATAGGAGACACCATAAAGGAATATAAATATAATTTATTAATGTTGCAAAGTATATACATTTTTAGCATTATCTATAAATATTTTTTCTCATATCAAGAAAATCATTAATACTTACGATCACATCTGGGATAATTATAGTAACCAACTTCACACTGACCACATTCTCGACCACCAAAGTTACTATGACAGACACACTGACCATTTTTAGAATCACATATAGAATTCACAGATCCAAGAAAATTACAATCGCACGCTGAAAAAATAACAGTTATTTATAGTGATTTATAGTTATTTCTTTATAAATACTGACAATAGCAGAATAAAATAAGAACTATAGAATAAAGCAAAACTGATTATCTTATAATCTCTAAATGCTGATTTTGCATTTGTTCATTTGAAAACTTTCCATTTGCTGACAGAGGAAATGCAAAAATTTATCAGTATAGAATTTATCAATTCTATATATGCACATTAGCTCAGACACAGATATCAACAATTTCCATATATGAATTTCTACAGCTGTTGCAATGATTCGTGTTGAAGTTTCTCAAACAAAACTATATGGAACTGGAATGAAAATAAACAGTTTACTAACTAAATTAATTATTTATGTGACAACATTTCACAAAATCAAGTTACCATAATTATTATTAACATCTGACCTCCATGACAACGATGAGTCAGACTCGTCATGGTAGGTAGACACTATCATACACAACGCTCATCCAACCTGCCTTAAACTGATTCAATGTGTCTACATTCACATTGCACAGGCAATGCATTCCACTTACCAACCACTCTCCATGCAAAGAACCTTCTTCCCACTGCTCTGTTCATATACCCTCCTTATACAATTTCCAGCAATAGCCTCTTGTTCTATCCCCCTCTCCCATTCTATGAATTCTATCCTGACTGAGAGTAGCACTTGCAGTTGACGCCTGCACTTCCATCTCAGTATGGTATCATTGATTGTTGACCTGGGATGGCCCAATTTGTGAACAATTTGCTGAACAGATAGGCCTGCAGCATGGTATCCTGTAACAATGCCACTTTCAAATGCCATCAGTTCCCTTCTCACAGCTATTTCACCCAGACACAATTGCACCAACTTGGGAGCATCATATTCCTACAGTTTATATCAGCTGTAAACATGACTCGTTACATGACACAATGTACCTTACCCATGGGGGGGTGTTCATTGTCTTCTTTCCAAGCTTTATATATATATATATATATATATATTTTTTTTTTTAATAAATAAGGAAATTATCGGCTGTTTTTTAGTTATCTTACATTAACTACTCAGATGGTGCTTTATAGAGATGTCTGTTATTGTTTAATTGCAATTCTGTGATCTTGTACTGATGATGCCTGTGATACTTAGGTGAAAATTCTACTCTAATAAAGTTATCTTTACGAGTTTCCTCCATTTTTATAATTCTTTTAATTAAGAATGGCCTTTATCCAATACGTGATAATCTGCTTTTAGGTAGATCATACCAAATATACTTTTTTATGTTCTTTTCTCTTTTTGACAATGTAGTCCATCCATCTGTCCAAAATGCTATAACTCACATTGGTGGTGGTGGTGGTGGTGGGGGGGGGGAATACTGTAGCCACTTGAGAAGAAAAGAGGATCCTGGATATCTTTGATTTATATTAGGAGAGTGGAAACTTTATTCAGAGCTCTGTAGACTGTTAAATTTTGTGTTGTTTTAGGAGTGAGCCCAGTCTATAAGAGTGAGCTCTTTCTTTATAGTTCCCAACAATACTGTTCTCAGAGAAGGAGGAAGTATTGTTGAGGAACTGTAAAGTTAGAAAGAGCCCATGAATCGTGTGGCCAAATGGAAGACAATGTCTATATACCTGAGGGGGGGGGACTGAATTTAATGCCTTAGTTTCAAAAGCTTTCATGTCTTCCATTACTACACCTTCAAATCATTTCAATACATTCATGCAAAGCTATGTTTTACAAGGTAAATGTAAATTGTTCCTTCTAATTTGAGCAGGTAGGCACATTTTTACACACTCATTCATGTTTTTTGGTAGAATTTTCATGTAAAAACTAATGTTAGTAAACTGTCTTCATGGGGTAAAAAAAATCTCAAAAATTAATGTTTTCTTATTTTGAGTTTATACGTAACATTTGGTTTTTAAAATATTATTATTATTTTAAAAATTTATGGTGTTTCTGTAGAAAAAATTCACTCTGCCCAACCATTCAGATGACAATTTGTTCTGTAACAGCAAATACTGCTTAAATAGGACATTAACGAACAGGGCAGTGCTTTTCAAAATTTACCAAAAGATTATTACTATAGAACAATGTTTCCAAGGGGTACCACAACTTTTACCACTAGAGGTTTTTAGAGAATATGTGGAACTTTTATTAATTTTGATTATCTTTTTTCACTTTTATATTTTTGTCACCATATGGTCACACATAAGTGCAGGTATATTCTATAATTAATTTTTCAATAACTAAAACATCTAAAGGAAGTTTTAAACAAAACATCACTGCATGTATTGACTGACTTCCATTAAGACTGTCTGGTTGGCAGCTGAATAGTATTTAACAGCATTCTTCGAACTGCTTACATTAAAATTTTAAATTCAGATAGCTCAAAAATGTAGTTGGAACTCTATGCTAGTTCATTTGTCTTATTAATTACTGAAAATTTAAATTTTTCATAATTTTTGTTTCTACTGTGTGTGTATATATGAGATTCATATACAGGTATCCCTTGCTTAACGCGGATTTGATTATTGCGGCGAAATTAATTGCGGCAATCCCTTGATATAAATGGCAAGGGTTTTGATTAACGCGCCTTTAAATTTACCACACAAAATCATGCTAATGCCACGAGGCTAGCAGCCTCATGGTCATCCAAATTCTCTCAATGATCTGTGTGAGAATGTGAAAGTTTTATTTATTCCGCCAAATACGACAGCATTGCTACAACCCATGGACATGGGCGTCATTGCAACTTTCAAAGCCTATTTTCTTAAAAAGACATTCTCAAAGGCAGTAGAAACAACAACGGGAGAAAATGTGATTACGCTCCACAACTTTTGGAAAAAATGTAACATTAAACGTGCAATTGAGAACATTCGTGACTTGTGGGACCAAGTGTCTTCTAGTTGCATGAAAGCTGTTTGGGAAAACCTTCTGCAGAATGCGCTAATGACTTGGGTTGTTTTCAAAATCCTGTGAACAATGTGGTCAAAGAAATCGTTGCAATTGGTGAAGACCTCGGTTTTGATGGTGTTGATGCAGAAGATGTTAAAGAATTATCCGATTCAAATTCAAAAGATTTCAGTGAAAATGATCTTCTTGAAATTGAACAATGCACATATGAAGACAATGAGCAAATGGAATGTGAAGATGAGGTTCCAAAGGAAATAACAGTCAAAGAACTGGATGGAATATTTCGCGGTTTAGAATAGCTTAAGCAGCAAGTAATGGATATGGATCCAGATGTTAATCAAAGAATGCTTGTTTGCCGAGGTCTGGAAAGTCATTTTGCTTGTTATCGTAGAATTTATGCCGATAAGAAAAAACCAAAACTGTTCAAACAACTCTTTATAACTTCTTTTGATTAAAAAAAAATTGCAGTAACTAATGTAGGTACAAGTATTTATTAAACATTTACTTTGCATTCATTTTTTATCTTTCCTAAAAGAGTACCATATAAAACGAACTATTAGTACAGTAATCGATCAGGGACGAATTGTACTTTTTACCATTGATTATTAGATTTGATTATCGCGATTTTGATATATGCAGTAACATCTAGGGATTAATTAACCACGTTAATTGAGAAATACCTGTACTAATATGTATTTAATGATTAAAAAAGTGTTTCCATGTTTATAACTTATTATAATTATAATTATAATTATTATTATTAACATCTGACCTCCATGGAATCAGACTCATCATGGGAGGTACACACTATTGCACACAATGCTCATCCAACCGTACCTTAAACTGATTCAATGTGTCTACACCCACAACACACACTCAAGCAATGTATTACACTCACCAAATCACTTTCCATGCAAAGAACCTGCTCCTCACTCCTCTGCTCACACCCTCTTTATATAGTTTCCAGTGATGGCCTCTTGTTCTACTCCCCTCTCCTATTCTATGAAAAATCTCTTCCATGTCAACCTGATAACATCCACTCACTAGCTTATATGTCTCAATCATATTCCCCTCCCCTCTTCCTCCTATTCATGTGGCTCTGCAACTTACATTCTCTCAATTCATCCTTGTACTTCACATTCCAAAGACAACTGACTACCTTTGTCTGGACCCTTTCCAACATATCCTCGTCACCATGAAAA
Organism: Typopeltis vanoorti; assembly: GCF_054136105.1. Lineage (NCBI taxonomy): Eukaryota > Metazoa > Arthropoda > Arachnida > Uropygi > Thelyphonidae > Typopeltis > Typopeltis vanoorti. The sequence goes on along the minus strand of NC_143552.1, from coordinate 64,601,252 downwards.
CCTGGTGACTAAATCTGGGCACAATAATCCATATGAGGCCTGATCAAGGCCTTATAGAATGGAATCATAACCTCTCTATTTCTGCATGTCTGAGTCCTCTGCATCATTGCCATTATTATTATTATTATTATTATTATACATCTCCAGGGAGTCCAAAGACTCATCGAGGGAGAGTGTGCCAACAGCATCGAACGATTGGTCCCCTTCTAACTACTAACCACGCTCAAACTTACTTAACTGAGCCATTAGTAGCAGAGGCTCTACCAATCGACCAACCTTTGCCGGCAAATCCGATGTCACAACTTGTGCAATGTGGTCCCTGAATTTCAGGTCCTTGTCCACCATCATTGCTAGATCTCTCATCTCCTCTACTTCCGTTAAAATTCTCCCACCAAGTGTATATTTTGCATCCCATTGTTGCTTACCAAATCTCAAAACCTCACACTTGGCAACGTTGAACTGATAGTTCCACTTACCTGCCCATTCGTGCAATCTATTCAAGTCCTCTTGTAAGGCATTAACATCAGCCTGACTGTGCATTGCTCTCCCCAATTTTGCATCATCTGCAAACAGCTGCATATAACTAGTTAAACCCGTCCCAATGTCATTAACATACAAACTGAACAACAATGGTCCCAAAACTGATCTCTGCAGTACACTACTAGTCACCTTCCTCTTATGGAATAAGACACTCCCATATACAACTTTTTTATACCTATCTGGCAGCCAGTCACTGATCCAACACTGATCCAAGTCTTTTATACAATCCCATATGTTTCAATTTATTTAATACTTTGTTGTGTGGGAGCCTATCAAAATCTTTTGCAACCAATTACATCACTATATATGCATTCTCCCCCTGTCTAAGGTATTTGTCACCTTTTATAGTACATAAGTAAGTTAGTAAAACATGATCTACCCTTAATAAATCCATGCTGATAACCACAAAGAATACTGCCAATTTCAAATTCAATTCTGTATCATACTCCTCACCACTCTCTTCATCACCTTCACCACTACTCCAAATATACAGATTGGCCTATAATTTGAAGCCACTGCATTATCACCACCTTTAGGCAGTGGAACAATTTTACCTTCCTTCCACTCGCTTGGAACCTGTGCTGTTGTAAGAGTCTTATTAAACAGGCATGGCAATGCCACTGTGATTTGTCTGGAAGATGTGTGGTGATATACCACACATCTTCCCTTAAGATATGTGATCATATACCATCACATCCTATCGCCTTAATGATAATGAGGATATTTATTTACTCAAATACCTCCTACTCACTCACAATTACTCAAATACCTCCTGCTCACTTCTATGCCCTCTACACTTAAGTTCCTCATGATTTCATTTAAAGGTGTTTCATTTCTCATGAAACACCCTTATAAATTGATCACTGAATACCTCAACAATGTCTTCTCTTCTGCAGCAGTTACCATTCTAACATTTTCATCCAACTTCATCTTACCATGATCAATCTTCCTTCTACTTGCAACATATCTAAAAAACTCTCTAGGGTTTTTCTTCACCAGATTTGCCAATTTCTGCTCATACTGCACATTTTTGTTTGCCTTACTAACTGAGTCACTCTCCTGGTTTGTTCTTTATACTCTTCATGAAACTGATTATTACCATTATTCATCGTGTAATGCTTCCAAAGTACCTTCTTCTTCCATGCTTAAACCCATTATTCAACCATTTTACACCAACCTCATTCACCCTTTCGGCCTTCAGAATACATTCACACATTAATGCTGTTAATGTGTGAATGTATTCTGAATATGTATTTCTTTGTCAATTCCCAAGCAGCATTTATTTCTTTACCACGCAACTTCTCATTCCATGCTATAGCTTCAAGCTGTCACCAGCATTATAATTTCACATAAATCCTTTCCTCACAGAAGTCTGCATATGGCTAGCCACAATTCAGATGATCACTCTTCCCAACTGAAGGAAAGAGTGAAACCCTTCTCACAATCACATCCTCTGAGGAAATGATTAGATCTATAACTCCTGATCCTCGCGTGCCCTCCTTTACGTGCGGCTTGAAATGGTTATCTCTAAAGAACTCGAGAAATTCATTTTTCTTATTCCCAAATGCTATTTCTTCACTCCAATCTATACCACCATAATTACAATTGCCCATAATAATTACCCTTCTTTTATTCACTAATCCAAGTTGTGCATACATTTCTTCATCACCATCCTCCACATTGCCTGGCCTATAACAACAACCAGCTAAATATGTTTCCCTGTCAACTTCCAAACTACACCAAACTGCCTCATAACCAGTGCTACTATTTCCCTCTTTCATGTCTACCTTATGTGGACTTAAGGTAGACATGAAAGAGGGAAATCCCTGCTATCATCAGCAGCTCTCCCCCTCTCTTCTTTGCCCTTTCTATTCTCATTTAAAATACTGTATCCTTCCATTTCAATTCCCGTTACAATATCATATTCATTCAACCATGTTTCACTTATTACAATGATTTTGAGGCAAATAAACTCACTCACTGAAACCATTTCATCTCCCTTATTTCTGATACTTCTGGCATTTGTAAACAAACACTACAGTTCATTTTTAGAGCTATAACCAGTGCTAGTGAGCCAAGCACTGTGGACATGTCTCAGAAGAACTCTTGATTGAGATAAGTTATTCTAGGAATAATTAAGTATATATGCGTAATTGTTTGAGTAAGAGTGGCTGTAAACGTTGTGTGCTACCGGTATTATAGTATGGGGGATTTTTCTTGCCTAAACTTAATTACGAAATCGTTATTATTAGACCTAGTAACATGCAGGAAAAAAAAAAAAAAATGGTGGCAGCATTGTCATTCCATGACTTTAATTTAGATTTCAGTCATTTTGTTAAGTGTGAGGTCTGATATATATGTATTATTTCCTTTACATAAATGATTTGTGGATGTTTAGAGTGGATGAAAGAAGGGTGTGTGTGTGAAGTGTGACCTGAATGAGGAACTGATGAATGCAAATATGAAATTGATGACAGAAAGTCTTAGTAGCGAGAATGTCACAGGAAAATGTGTGCACATTTGAAAGAGAGGTGAAAAAAATATTAAAAAACTCAGTAAAAACGAAAAAGAGCGATTTGAAAACCGTAATGGATATTAAAAGGGACGAAAAGAAACGAAATTGAGAGAACAAATGAAACTAGAAATGGCGTGACGCAGAAATTGAAAGTGAAAAAAAAATCAAAAGAATGAATGATAGCGAAAAAAGAATGAATGATGGCAAAAGTTGGACTCACGTTGGACTGAAAGTATGGAAACAAAGAAAGATGAATGAGAGTGAAAGTGAGAAGAATGATAACAAAAGTTGGATGTAAGTTGGACTGAAAGTACGGAAACAAAGAAGGATGAATGAGTGAAAGTGAGAAGGGAGGGTTGAGAGTTAGAAAGTTAGAAAGATTAAATTATAGAGAGAATGTGTTGCGAGATTCGGAAGTTGAACTGGATTGGATGAGGCAAGAAATGAAATGGATGCAGAATGAAATTAAGAGAATTCAGGTCAAAACTATTAAAATAAATCATGATGACATGAAAGAGTTAACGAAAGATGAGCGAGTGGCATTGTATGGCGACTCCATTATTAAAGGTATGCTACAGGACAGAATGCTCAAGGTATGTTTACCAGGCGGTAAAATGAGTAGAGTGATTGAGGCACTGGATATGAGGCGGGAGCGAGCAAAAGAGTTAATAGTATAAATTGGTACAAATGATTTGAGAGAGGACAAAGAGCATGTCAGAATGGATATCAGGAGGCTGCTTGGAAGGATAAAAGAAAAGAGTGTGATAGGAAGGGTAGTCAGTGTGTTCCCTAGGTATGACTGGGGTGAAATGAGGTGGAGAGCAAGGATTATGAATGATATGCTGGCTGAAATGTGTGAGGAGATGGGAGTACAGTTTGTTAATGTGTGGAATGAGTTTGAGGGATGAAGTGAGCTGTATGGGAGCGATCGACAGCATTTGAGTGGTTATGGTGTGAATCACTTGTAGAGACTGCTGCTGGAAGGTAGAGAAGTGAATAGAGAGAATGAATCAGCTCGAGTGGGGAGTGATGTGGAAGAGCAGGAGAATAAGACAGGAGCGATTGAAGAAGTGGATATGAATGGGGAAGTGAGTGGTATGAGTACAGAAAATGAGAGAATGGATGTGCAAGAGGAGCAGGGAAACGAAGAGGCTAAGTATGGACAGGGACACACAGCGTGAGAAAGGTGGACGCCCCATCAGGAGGTGAGAGCATGTGTAATCAAGAAAGGAATGGGATGACCAGGGATCAAGAGGAAACAGTTGGAATTGAAAAGGGTTCTAAAATGAAGAAGCAGAAAGGGAAATGGCCCCAATCGAGCATGGAGAGATCATATCGAGTGAGTGGTATCTGTAGAACTAGCTGTAGATTCAGAAATGAGCTGTTGTATTTGTATACAAATGCTAGAAGTATAAGAAACAAAGCAGATGAAATAGTTGCACTAATTGCATCTGTTCATCCAAAGATTGTCAGAATAAGTGAGACATGGTTGGAAGAGGATGACATCCTGACAGGAATAGAGATGGAAGAGTATGATGTGTTTCGTGAGGATAGAACGGGTAAAAAGGGAGGGGGAGTGATGATAGAGAATTCATCTATTGATGATAGAGAAATAGTTATGTCCATACAAAGTAGAGATGCAAGACGGAAATAGTGCCAGTGGTTTTGAGGCAGTATGGTGTGAGATACAGGTAAATGGAATCAAATACTTGGTGGGATGTTGTGATAGACCAGGTAATGTGGATGGTGGTGATAGTGAAATGTATAGTCAAATTAGCCAAGCAAATAAAAAAAAAGGGTGATTTTTGGGTGATTTTCATTATGGCAATATAGACTGGAATGATGAGACAGAAACTGGAAGTAAAGAAAATGAGTTTCTTGAGTTTTTGAGGGTTAACTACCTCAAACAGTATGTAAAGAGGGCACACGAGAATTAAGGGTCTTGGATTTGGTCATCTCATCAGAGGATGTAATTATAAATGAGGTGTCAAATCATCAACCAATTGGTGAGAGTGACCATAAGGTAATTACGTGGGCGGTTGCCAGCAGGACGAGGACCCCTGTGAGAAAAGTGTATATGTGGAACTACAAGGGGGGGGGGATTATGAAGAGCTCAAGAGACAGCTTGCGGGTGTAGCATGGAATGAGAAGTTAGCTGGAAAAGAGATCAATGCAGCTTGTGGATTTTCAAAAACTATCTAGTAGATGCAATGTCTAAATGTAGACATTGCATCTACATTTCCAAGTAGATGCAATGTCTTCCAAGGGTGAGAAGGTTAAATAAGGTAGGTGTGAGATGGATGAATAAAGAGATTAAGCATGCGATACCGAGAAAAAGGGCATTGTGGAAGTAGCATAAGAGAAGTGTAAATAACCAATTTCATGAGGTCTACAAATACCAGGCAAGGGGGGGGGGGGTGGCTTGGTTGGTGAGAGTAGCTAAAGAGAGCTATGAACAGCAGTTAGATAATGAAGTCAAAAAGAATCCCAGGGAGTTCTTTCGATATGTACCCAGCAAAAGAAAGAATGATTATGGAAGGATGACACTGATCGGAGAAAATGGTATAAAAACAGCTGTTACAGAATGTGTGGTGCAGATACATAATGAGCAGTTCATAAAGATCTTTCAATCTTGTGAATGTGACTTCATGGAGAGATTGAGAGCATTTGATGATGGGGAGGAGAGACTGACTGTAAGTGAGCAAGAGGTGTTTGGGGAGTTGAGTAAACTAGATGTAAATAAGGCTGTGGGACTTGATAATATATCACCGCGTATTCTGAAGGAATGTGGCAGATAGTTGAAACCTGCCTTGACATATTTTTTTAATAGGAGTCTTGCACTTGGTCAAGTTCCTAATGAGTGGAAGGAGGGCAAGATTGTGCCACTTCATAAAGGAGGTGATCGAATTCAAGCATCAAACTATAGGCATATCTGTGTGTCAGGTGTTATGGTTAAATTGTTGGAGAAGCTTGGGAGAACTAGGATCTAGAGTTGGGTTGACAATAATGGTATTATCTTTGATGGACCGCATGGATTTGCTAAAGGGAGGTCATGTTTTTGTAATCTTCTTACTTATTACAATAAAGTGACTGCTTCCTTAGCCAGAGGAGAAGGATACACAGTAATATACATGGATTTCGCAAAGGCTTTTGACAGAGTACCTCATGATACATTGACAGTCAAACTAGAGCAGATGGGTTCGGATATTAGATTAGTGCATTGGATTGCAGACTGGCTATCTGATAGGTATCAACAAGTTGTGTATGGGGGTGCGATATCCAGGAAAGGGAAAGTCACTAGTGGAGTGCCTCAGGGGGTCTGTTTTAGGGCCATTACTGTTTAACTTGTATATTAATGATATTGGCGAAGATTTGGATGGAGATATACAGTTGATTGCAGATGGTGCAAAGGTGGGACGAACCATAAAGAGTTGTGAAGATGTTGTGGCCTTCCAAGAAGACCTGAATAAATTGAGTGATTGGGAACGGAAATAGGGATGTGAGTTCAAGATTGCAAAATGTAAGGTTTTAAAATTTGGAAAACAAAAGATGGGATGCAGAATTTATGCTTAGTGAGAACATATTGTTTGAGGTAGAGGAAATAAGAGATCTGGGGGTGATAGTGGATAACGATCTAAAATTTAGGGGACACATTGCCAAAATTGTGAAGACAACACAAAGGCTTCTGGAATGATGCGGAGGACACTGACGTGTAGAAGTAGGGAGATCCATTGTATAAGGCCACACACACATACACACACACACAGACTATTGTACCCAGATTTGGTGACCTGGTTTTCAGAAGGACAAAGAGATGTGGAAAGGGTCCAGAGGCAACTGACTAAGGTAGTTTCTAGCCTCTGGAATGTCGGGTATGAGGAAAGTTGAGAAGATGTAATTTGCAGAGTCTGGTGGAGAGAAGGAAGAGGGGAGGATATGATAGAGACCTACAAGTTGGTAAGGGGTTGTTGTAGGATCAATGGTGGAGAAGTTCTGCAGAGAATAGTGTGAGATCAGGGGAGAATCAGAGGTCATCCCTGGAAACTGTATAAAGAGGGTGTGAGTAGGGGAGTGAAAGGCAGATTTTGTTCGTGCAGAGTTGTGAATGATTGGAATGCCTTGCCTGAGAGTGTGGTGTCTGCAAGGAGTATGAGTGTGTTTAAGACACGGTATGATGAGATGTGTGTGATAAAAGGACTTTCCATATGAGTCTCTGACTCCATGAGGTCTTGGGGTAATAATAATAATAATAATCTATGCCACTATTTGGTTGTTATTTTTCCACCATACCTGCCCTTGCCCAATAACCACTTACTGCATATATCTGCTCAGTCTCAATTTCCCCACCCACATCACAATATACTCAATATCCATACACACATTCAATATTTACTTTAGACATCCACTGTCCCTAGGTCATGTCTCCCTGTCCACTGAGGCTCCCCCCCCCCCGTTTCCTTGTTCCTCTTGTATTCCCAATCTCTTCGTCTCTCACACTACCATCATTTCCACTGCCATGCAGTCCTGTCTCTTCAATACCACTCTACTGATTTTTCACTTCATCTCTTACTTTTGATCTCTTGCATGTAGCACACATGTTGTACTTCCCTTTAGCAACACTTTCTCCAGTACATTCACTCCAAAGCCATTTAAATGCAACCCATCACACCTGTATAATTCTCTCAAACACATGCCATATCCACAAACTCCCTTCTCTTTACACAGCTCTGCTAGCATACCATTCACAATTCCATCTCTCAGTCTCAACTCATATCTTGGCAACATACTGAAAACCATTCCCACTAATTAAACTGTTTTCATTCACTCTTCTCAATAGCCTCCTGATATTTGAACTTAAATACTCCTCATGTCCACTTAAATCATTTGTCCCCACGACCACCACCACTTCTTGTTTTCTCCTCATGTCCAATGCCTGAATTATCCTGTTTATTGTTCTTCCTGGATAGCAGACCTTATGGATTCTCTCAATATCTAATTCTCTAACTATGGAAACTCCATACACTGCTATCCTGGTGTCACTCGTCACCTCTTTTACCCTTTTTTCTTTCATTCTACGCTTTTGCACACTTTCATTAATTTCCATTAAACATTTCATATTCCTCATTTCATTTTTCATTTTCAACAACTGTTTCATCAAATCTTGCAGTCTGACAATTTCACTCTCTGTCACTCCCATAACCTCACAACCTCTTGTTCAGTCACACCATACTTCCATTTCCTCATTCATACTTTCTTTCTCTCCCTTATCACTAACTTTCTCTTCTACATTCTTGCTTTTACTAACTTTCTCTTCTACATTCTTGCATTCTTTCACTCCCTCAGTTTCACTAGCTTTCATTTCCTTTCCATTTCTTTCTTTTACACCATCTTTTATCTTTCCAATAATATATCACACTTTCTACAAATCCATACCTTCCCTTGTCTCTCATCCATTCTCTCCACAAACACATCCCTTACACTCAGCCATGTATACATATTGCCAGTCCGGTTGGATGAGTGGTTAGTGTATTTGCTCTCCAGCCAAAAGGCTGCGGGTTTGAATCCCACCATGGGCATGGATTTTTGAGATTGTCTGTGAAAATAGTAGTGGTGGTGGGCAGTAGATGATGTGGTTCGCTGAGTGGTGTAGAGTAGGTACCCTTCCTCGATGAGGCTTTGGACACCTTGGAGGTATCACAAAATAATAATAATAACATTACATTCACAGCATTGAATCAATTTTGAAAAGTCTATTTTGTAAATGCTGCTTGATTCATGGCACTCACCTAGTCATACTGGTCAACGCCCTCATCGTTGACCTCGTGAGTAATGTCATTGTGTTCTGTTTAATAAATAATAAATCTAACAATTTAATAAATCATACACACAGACACACTTTGTTCTCAAAAATAAATAGTATAACATTAAAATCCAAGAAATATTGCTGATTATTACTCAAAATGCACTTATCTTTTCCAGAGCTCCTTACCAACACTACAATGCAAATGTTAAAAAATAAATTCCTCTATAACTATTGTGTATGAAGGAAACATTATTATAACTTCTCTTAAATTTCTTTTGCCTAAGAGGGAATATGCTGGCATTACTAAATTTTAAAAGGGATATGTAGGTACTGAAAGTATGGGAAACAATTCTATAAAACACTATTACAGAGCCTAAGATTTTGAGTTTTGCTAATGCTTTGCACTGAATTCTTAATATAAAAATAATGTCCCACTCACCAGCTCCTTGGGTGTTGCTGCTAGCTAGTTGGCTAAATAATAGGTCAGTAGTTTACAGATGATACTTTTTATGTACTCTGTGTAAACCATAAATTTTAAAAGTAGAAGTGGTGGGATAATTTCTGAACTCAACTCATATTTAGAAAAATAAATTTATTATACTAAACACATCATGCTAAACTATTAAAGAAAACTATTTACTTGTAAAAGTAATCTTATGGCCAACAGAAACAATTACTCCCATACCATTAATACTCACTTGTGTATACCTAGAATGCATAAAAAATAATGTCTTTATAACGGGAGCTATTATTTAGCTAAATAATAGATCCCATCTATTATTTAGCTAAAAAACTATCAAAAAAACTGACCAAAGTGTTTCTTAGCTTATTTAATTAAGCTAACCAATAACCTTAGCTAATCAGATATTAATAGTGAAACAGGTGTTTCTGATCATTGATGAGTCTTCCTTCACTCACCCCTTGTACTACATCAAGAACACAGCACTTCATTAACACACTTTCTGCAACAGTAGAAGAAATGTTTACTTTTCACATCACTGCCATTTCACTAACATCCCCCATCAAAGACATTATTCTACTAATGCAGAACAAGTTTCTGCTTCATTTTTATTGTATTTTTTTACATATCCTACAGTTAGGATACTTCGAGTAGTTCACAAAGTAATTTTTTCCTACAAAAGGAAGGCGTAGCTACAGGCTCATCCTCGGATGAACTAGACAATGTGAAATGGAGACCCGAGTAAGCTGCAGAAGGATACACAGTAATATACTTAGATTTTGCAAAGGCTTTTGATTTTGAAGCATCAAACTATAGGCCTATCTGTGTGCCAGGTGTTGTGGTTAAGTTGTTGGAGAAGCTTGTGAGAACTAGGATCCAGAGTTGGGTTGACAACAATGGTATTATCTTTGATGGACAGCATGGATTTGCTGAAGGGAGGTCATGTTTTAGTAATCTACTTACTTATTACAATAAAGTCACTGCTTCCTTGGACAGAGGAGAAGGATACACAGTAATATACTGTATATCCTTGGCTTTTTTTTTTGTTCTTCCCACCCATTCTATAAAAAACTTCTTCCACATTAATCTAGTAATAACTCCTTACTAAATTATGTCTCAATCTCATCCCCTCTTCATTATATTAGAGACTACAAATTACCTATTCACAATATTTTTCATACTGACCATCCAGAGACCAAAAAACACCTTAGTCCATCTCTGACCCTGTCTGATGTGTCTTCATCCTTCTGAAAACCAAGTGACCAAATCAGTACAGTAATCCATATAATGCGTGATCAAGGACTTATACAATGGCAGGCGAGCAGATTGTTCCATAGGCATATGGAAAAAAGCTTTGAGTTTAAAAAGGTCTTATTAAGAACTGTTTGAAAAGATTAAGAATTTATTAAGAACTTATTGTCAAGCAGTCACTCAATGATAGAACCTTGTCTTTTCAAGTTTGCACTACCTTTCAGTTGTATCCATAAGAAGTATTGATTCAAGGCAGTTACAGTATATAATTATCAAGTTCAATCTCATTTAACCTGCAACGGTTAATAAATGGAATATTATTATTATTATTATTACCCCAAGACCTCATAGAGTCAAAGACTCATCTGGGAGGTCCTTTTATCACACACACACACACACACACACACACACACACACACACACACACACACACACACACACACACACACACACACACACATCTCAACATACCGTGTCTTAAACACACTCAAACTCCTTGCAGACATCACACTCTCAGGCAAGGCATTCCAATCATTCACAACTCTGCACGAAAAAAACCTGCATCTCACTCCCCTACTCACACCCTCTTTATACAGTTTCCAGGGATGACCTCTGGTTCTCCCCTGATCTCCCACTATTCTCTGTAGAACTTCTCCAATATTGATCTTATAACAATCCCTTACCAACTTGTAGTTCTCTATCATATCTCCCCTCTTCCTCCTCTCCACCAGACTCTGCAATTTACATCTTCTCAATCTTTCCTCATACTCAACATTCCAGAGGTTAGAAACTACCTCAGTCAGTCGCCTTTGGACCATTTCCAACATTTCTTCATCCTTCTGAAAACCTAGTGACCAAATCTGGGCACAATAGTCCATGTGTGGCCTAATCAAAGGCTTATACAATGGAACAAAAATCTCCCTACTTCTACACGTCAGTGTCCTCCGCATCATTCCCAGAAGCTTTTGTGTTGTCTTCACAGTTTTGGCGATGGGTCCCCTAAATTTTAGATCCATATCCACTTATCACCCCCAGATCTCTTATTTCCTCTACCTCCAACAATATATTCTCACCAAGCATAAATTCTGCATCCCATCTTTGTTTTCCAAATTTTAAAACCTTACATTTTGCAACATTGAACTCACATCCCCATTTCCGTGCCCAATCACTCAATTTATTCAAGTCTTCTTGCAAGGCCACAACATCTTCACTACTCTTTATGGTTCGTCCCAACTTTGCATCATCTGCAAACAACTGAATACCTCCATCCAAATCTTCGCCAATATCATTAATATACAAGTTAAATAGTAATGGCCCTAAAACAGACCCCTGAGGCACTCCACTAGTGACTTTCCTTTTCCTGGATATCGCATCCCCATACACAACTTGTTGATACCTATCAGATAGCCAGTCTCCAATCCAATGCACTAATCTAATATCCAACCCCATCTGCTCTAGTTTGATTTTCAACTTATCATGAGATACTCTATCAAAAGCTTTTGCGAAATCCAAGTATATTACTGTGTATCCTTCTCCTCTGTCCAAGGAAGCAGTCACTTTATTGTAATAAGTAAGTAGATTACTAAAACATGATCTCTCTTTTAGCAAATCCATGCTGTCCATCAAAGATAATACCATTATTGTCAATCCAACTCTGGATCCTAGTTCTCACAAGCTTCTCCAATAACTTAACCACAACACATGACACACAGATAAGCCTATAGTTTGATGCTTGAGTTTTGTCACCTCTTTTATGAAGTGGTACAATCTTGCCCTCCTTAGGAACTTGACCAAGTGCAAGACTCGTATTAAAAAAATATGTCAAGACAGGTGTCAACTCCCTGGCAAACATTCCTTCAGAATACGTGGTGATATATTATCAAGTCCCACAGCCTTATTAACATCTAGTTTACTCAACTTCCCATACACCTCTTGATCCCTAAATATATCATATAATATAGTGTTTCTCAACCTGTGGTACACAACGATGGGACAGGTGGTCCGCAGTAAATAAATATATATTTTTTAATTATCCAAATAAAAGAAATTAAAATTGTATAAGTAAGTAAAAATTATTGAAATAAAATGGATACTTAAAAAAACCAACAAATAAGGGCAGTATGTTCATTCCATGAACATTCTGCCGCTGCAATAATTTGTAGCGGCAGAATGTCAAGTAATAAAAGAGAGGTGAAGTGAACAACAATATGGTTTTATTGCTTCTGCTTTCCTTTGCTGTTTTGTCAGATTTGGAGTAAACACGTGTTATCCACATTTCAACCAATTGCTTGTTGTTTATTGATTTTTATTATTGAGTGTTTTGCTCTTTCAACCGAGGTTCAGTATATCTTCAGAAGTGCTAAGTGATATTTGGACAAGGTGTGTCATGAGTTAACCCCAGCATTTATATATTTTTCGGAAGCGTTTTTTTAATAATGGAAAAGTGGCTTAGAACTAGGACTTTGAAAAGAAAGGCAAATGAAACAGGTAATGCTAACCCTAATTGTGATACATGTGTTGCAATGCCGAGTAAATCTGATACTATAAAAGTAGAAGAAACAAGCAGTTCGAAGAAAAAATATAGTAGGAAATATAACAGTTCATATTTGGAATTTAGGTTTACTTGATGTGCAGATGAAAGTGAACAGAAACCGCAATGTCTTTTGTGTTATGAAGTGTTGTCGAATGAGTGCATGAAACCTGCAAACTCTGACGACATTTAGAAACTAAACATTGTGATGTAAAAAATAAGCCAATTGAATTTTTTAAGCGAAGCTTAGGGACATCAAATCATGGGAAAGATATAGTTTTGGCCATGGGTTCGATTAATAGGAAAGCTCTGGAATCATCCTATCTCTTAAGTTTGCACATAGCGAAAATGGGGAAACCTCATTCTATTGGGGAAAATTTATTCCAGCTATAAAAGATGTGGTAAAAACTATGTTTAGCAACAAGTTTCTAAAAGATGTTGATTTGATTTCTCTTTAAAATGACACTGTTGGTCACAGAATTAATGATATGGCAGGTGACATAGAATCTCAGTTAATCAAAAGATTTAAGAGCCTTTATTGTGCATTACAAATAGGCGAGACTACTGATGTTATAAATGATGCACAGTTAATACGCTACATAAGATATACACACATGATAACAACATTCATGATGATATTCTGTTTTGTAGAACTTTGTCATCCCAAACAAGTGGAGAAGAAATATTTCATACTCTCAATAATAATTTCATAATACACAAAGGGATCCAGTGGGGAAAATGTATGGCTTCTGTTTGGATGGAGCATGCATCCTTACAGGCACGCATAGTGGAGTTGTTTCTAAGGTCAAGGAAGTAGCTCCAGATATGAATTGGGTACACTGTTTCATACATAGGAAGTGTTAACCTCCAAATGAATGCCACCAGAATTTAAAACTGTGATATACAAAGCTGTAAAGCTAGTGAATTTTATTAAGGCTCAACTATTAAATAACAGGTTATTTCCAGTACTCTGCAATGAAATGGACAGCGAATATATAAAACTTTCGCTTCATTCTGAAATTCACTGGCTCTCCAGGGGCAAAGTACTAACAAGGTCATTTCAATCAAGGCACAAAGTTTTATTATTATTTTTTTTATTATTATTATTAAACAAGACCTCATGGAGTCAAAGACTCATCTAGGAGGTCCTTTTATCTCCCACACATCTCATCATACCGGGTCTTAAACACATTCAAACTCCCTGCAGACACCACACTCTCAGGCAAGGCATTCCAATCATTCACAACTCTGCACGAAAAAAACCTGCCTCTCACTCCCCTACTCACACCCTCTTTATACAGTTTCCAGGGATGACCTCTGGTTCTCCCCTGATCTCCCACTATTCTCTGTAGAACTTCTCCACCATTGATCCTATAACAACCCCTTACCAACTTGTAGGTCTCTATCATATCTCCCCTCTTCCTTCTCTCCACTAGACTCTGCAAATTACATCTTTTCAATCTTTCCTCATACTCGACATTCCAGAGGTCAGAAACTACCTTAGTCAGTCGCCTTTGGACCCTTTCCAACATCTCTTCATCCTTCTGAAAACCAGGTGACCAAATCTGGGCACAATAGTCCATGTGTGGCCTAATCAAAGCCTTATACAATGAAACAAGAATCTCCCTACTTCTACACGTCAGGGTCCTCCTCATCATTCCCAGAAGTCTTTGTGTTGTCTTCACAATTTTGGCGATGTGTCCCCTAAATTTTAGATCCTTATCCACTATCACTCCCAGATCTCTTATTTCCTCTACTTCCAACAATATATTCTCACCAAGCATAAATTCTGCATCCCATCTTTGTTTTCCAAATTTTAAAACCTTACATTTTGCAACATTGAACTCACATCCCCATTGGCTTGCCCAATCACTCAATTTATTCAAGTCTTCTTGCAAGGCCACAACATCTTCACTACTCTTTATGGTTCGTCCCAACTTTGCATCATCTGCAAACAACTGAATATCTCCATCCAAATCTTCGCCAATATCATTAATATACAAGTTAAATAGTAATGGCCCTAAAACAGATCCCTGAGGCACTCCACTAGTGACTTTCCTTTTCCTGGATATCGCACCCCCATACACAACTTGTTGATACCTATTAGATAGCCAGTCTCCAATCCAATGCACTAATCTAATATCCAACCCCATCTGCTCTAATTTGACTGTCAACTTATCATGAGGTACTCTATCAAAAGCTTTTGCGAAATCCAAGTATATTACTGTGTATCCTTCTCCTCTGTCCAAGGAAGCAGTCACTTTCTTGTAATAAGTAAGTAGATTACTAAAACACGACCTCCCTTTAGCAAATCCATGCTGTCCATCAAAGATTATACCATTGTTGTAAACCCAACTCTGGATCCTAGTTCTCACAAGCTTCTCCAACAACTTAACCACAACACCTGACACACAGATAGGCCTATAGTTTGATGCTTGAGTTCGATTACTTCCTTTATGAAGTGGCACAATCTTGCCCTCCTTCCACTCTTTAGGGACTTGACCAAGTGCAAGACTCGTATTAAAAAAATATGTCAAGGTAGGTGTCAACTCTCTGGCACATTCCTTCAGAATACGCGGTGATATATTATCAAGTCCCACAGCCTTATTTACATCTAGTTTACTCAACTCCCCAAACACCTCTTGCTTACTTACAGTCAGTCTCTCCTCCCCATCATCAACTGCTCTTAATCTCTCCATGAAGTCACATTTGTTAATTAACATAATTCTGATTTTGCATCACTATTTGTTGACGAAGCATGGTTATCAACACTATCCTATCTTTCAGACATTTTTTTCAAATTTAAATTAACTAAATCTCTCCTTCAGGCAAATTCTTCAACTGTTCTTGATGCCTACGACAAAATAAAGGCATTCAAGAAAAAAACTGGTGTTATGGATTATGAAAAAGGTAGACAATTTGCACCTTTTCGAACAATGGAATCCGTTTTAGTGGAAAATGATATTTTTGTTGATTCTGAGTTTCTGGAAAGGGTTTGTGACCACCTCAAAACTCTGAAACAGAATTTTGAAGCATATTTTCCAAATAACTTTTATAAGAAATTTCTGTGGGTTCGTGATCTACTTCAGGCTTACAGTCACGAGAATGACCTTTCATTATTGAAATAAGAACAGTTAATTACGCTTTCAAGTACAGTGGGCTTAAAATGAAATTCTGTGATCTTGATAA
Source organism: Typopeltis vanoorti (assembly GCF_054136105.1). NCBI lineage: Eukaryota > Metazoa > Arthropoda > Arachnida > Uropygi > Thelyphonidae > Typopeltis > Typopeltis vanoorti. The sequence goes on along the minus strand of NC_143552.1, from coordinate 64,584,964 downwards.
TAAATTTAGTTTGGGCTCAATTCTGGATCTCACCCCTTCAGTGAGAAGTGAATTTCCCGAATTATCTGAATAAGCATTGAAAATCGTATTGCAGTTTTCTACAACTTATCTTTGTGAGAAAGTATTTTCATCACTCCTTCAAATAAAAACAAAATAGAGAAATCGTCTTAGTATGTGTGCCGATCTTCAATTGAAGTTGACCAATATTGAGTCAGATATCCAGTAACTCTGCAAAGTTTGAATAAAAATTAAAACTTTGTTAATGATGATAAACTTTTAATTGTTTACTTCCAATTTAATTAATTATGTTTTCATATGTATTCAAAACATGCTTTTAGATTTATTATGTTATAAATGGCACAGTTTTTCCCAAATGTTGTTAATCCCCACATAAGTTTTTTAAAAAAATTACATAAATTAATGGAATAGAATTGTTTTAGGCATTTTACTGCTCCTTGGGCTTAGAAAGGTTGAGAAACCCTGATATAATATAATTTACCACTACCATACCTGTCCTGAGATCCTCTTATGAGCAGGTAGCAGTTAAGAAAACACCAAAAGAATCACAAACATGTATGTCTCTTCCATCATCTGATAATTTCACCATAACTGAACCTTATGATCATTAGTGCTTTATAAGGTGTTACTGTAATTTAGTGATTTATAAGGTGTTACTGTAATTTAGTGATTTATAAGCTGTTACTGTAATTGTATTCCACCCATTAATGTTATTTAACTGTTTCTTAACTGTTTGGGAGATCTCAGCAGTCCTTCAAAACCCTTTTGAATAAAGAAGGGTGATCTTTTTCCTATCAGCTTGTTATCCAAACAGGTGTCCCACTAGAGGATACCATGCAGTAATTTATTATTCCACCCCACTGGTTCTAATTTAATTATCAACTTCTCATTTGGTAATCTATCAAAGGCCTATGCTAAATCTAAAAATACCACTGCATATGGTATTTTTTGTCCAATGTCCAATGCATTCATTAACTTCTGCCTAATAAGTAAGTAGAGTGTTAAAACATATTACCCTTTAGAATACCTGTGCTGTCCATGAAAGAAAATGTTATCAACCTAATTCTGGATCTTATCCCCACTAACCTCTTCAACACATTAACTTCAGACATAGAAATCAGTCGTCATATCATCTCCTTTAAAATGAAGTGGAACAATTTGTCCCCCTCTTTCTTTTCACCTACCTTATTTAGCTTTTTTTTTGACCCATGGGATACTCTTGATCAATGCCCAAGTAAAATTTATCTCCTTTCCATTTGACTCCTCCTTCCATATTATAGTTCCAAGCCATCTCCTGAGCTTTTCATAACCACCAGCCTTGTGGGTCCACACTTCGTGATCCCACTTATCAAGTGGAATGAGGTTCAACACCTCACTTACAATATACTTATATCTCCCATATCTGCTGATGAGATAATCAAACTAGATCCTTGACCCTCACTTACTTTCTGTTATGTACTGTCTAAAGATAGCTATCCCTCAAAAACAAACAAACAAACAAAAAAAAAAAACCTGAGAAATTCATTCTCTTTGTCCTTGGAGATACCAACTCTTCACTCCAATCTATATTACATTATGAAAATCATCATAATGATCACTCTTTACCTATTTGCTAGAGTAATTTGCTTATACATTTCTTGTCACTGCCTCTCCACACTGTTAGGTATACAATACCCAACTAAATATTTCACCCATTCATGGGTTACAAAGTTCAGTTGATAGGCAGAAAAGAGGGAGATATGATAGAAACTTATAAGTTATTATTATTATTATTATTATTATTATTATTAAACAAGACCTCATGGAGTCAAAGACTCATCTAGGAGGTCCTTTTATCTCACACACATCTCATCATACCGGGTCTTAAACACATTCAAACTCCTTGCAGACACCACACTCTCAGGCAAGGCATTCCAATCATTCACAACTCTGCACGAAAAAAACCTGCCTCTCACTCCCCTACTCACACCCTCTTTATACAGTTTCCAGGGATGACCTCTGGTTCTCCCCTGATCTCCCACCATTCGCTGTAGAACTTCTCCACCATTGATCCTATAGCAACCCCTTACCAACTTGTAGGTCTCTATCATATCTCCCCTCTTCCTTCTCTCCACTAGTCTCTGCAAATTACATCTTTTCAATCTTTCCTCATACTCGACATTCCAGAGGTCAGAAACTACCTTAGTCAGTCGCCTTTGGACCCTTTCCAACATCTCTTCATCCTTCTGAAAACCAGGTGACCAAATCTGGGCACAATAGTCCATGTGTGGCCTAATCAAAGCCTTATACAATGGAACAAGAATCTCCCTACTTCTACATGTCAGTGTCCTCCTCATCATTCCCAGAAGTCTTTGTGTTGTCTTCACAATTTTGGCGATGTGACCCCTAAATTTTAGATCCTTATCCACTATCACTCCCAGATCTCTTATTTCCTCTACTTCCAACAATATATTCTTACCAAGCATAAATTCTGCATCCCATCTTTGTTTTCCAAATTTTAAAACCTTACATTTTGCAACATTGAACTCACACCCCCATTTGCTTGCCCAATCACTCAATTTATTCAAGTCTTCTTGCAAGGCCACAACATCTTCACTACTCTTTATGGTTCGTCCCAACTTTGCATCATCTGCAAACAACTGAATATCTCCATCCAAATCTTCGCCAATATCATTAATATACAAGTTAAATAGTAATGGCCCTAAAACAGACCCCTGAGGAAGTCCACTAGTGACTTTCCTTTTCCTGGATATCGCACCCCCATACACAACTTGTTGATACCTATCAGATAGCCAGTCTCCAATCCAATGCACTAATCTAATATCCAGCTCCATCTGCTCCAGTTTGACTGTCAACTTATCATGAGGTACTCTATCAAAAGCTTTTGCGAAATCCAAGTATATTACTGTGTATCCTTCTCCTCTGTCCAAGGAAGCAGTCACTTTCTTGTAATAAGTAAGTAGATTACTAAAACACGACCTCCCTTTAGCAAATCCATGCTGTCCATCAAAGATTATACCATTGTTGTAAACCCAACTCTGGATCCTAGTTCTCACAAGCTTCTCCAACAACTTAACCACAACACCTGACACACAGATAGGCCTATAGTTTGATGCTTGAGTTCGATTACTTCCTTTATGAAGTGGCACAATCTTGCCCTCCTTCCACTCTTTAGGGACTTGACCAAGTGCAAGACTCGTATTAAAAAAATATGTCAAGACAGGTGTCAACTCTCTGGCACATTCCTTCAGAATACGCGGTGATATATTATCAAGTCCCACAGCCTTATTTACATCTAGTTTACTCAACTCCCCAAACACCTCTTGCTCACTTACAGTCAGTCTCTCCTCCCCATCATCAACTGCTCTTAATCTCTCCATGAAGTCACATTCACAAGATTGAAAGATCTTTATGAACTGCTCATTAAGTATCTCCACCACACATTCTGCAACAGCTGTCTTTATACCATTTCCTCCAATCAATGTCATCCTTCCATAATCATTCTTTCTTTTGCTGGCTACATATCGAAAGAACTCCCTAGGATTCTTTTTAGCTTCATTAGCTAACTGCTGTTCATACCTCTCTTTAGCTACTCTCACCAACCAAGTCACTCTCCTTGCCTGGTCTTTGTAGAACTCATGAAATTGGTTACTTCCACTTCTCTTATGCTGCCTCCACAATGCCCTTTTTCTCTGTATTGCATGCTTAATCTCTTTATTCATCCATCTCACACCTAACTTATTTAACCTTCTCACCCGTGGTATACATTTAGACATTGCATCCACTAAATATTTTTTGAAAATATTAAAGGGGAAAGTTATTAAAGGGGATTCATAAAATTGATGCAAAGGAAATTTTTCAATATATGAAAAATAGTCAGAGAACTAGAGGACATCCATAGAAGTTGTGTAAGAATGTGGTAAATAAAAATGTGAAAATTAGATTTTTTGCATGGTGAGTGGTGAACAAGTGGAATTACCAGAATTAATTGTGAGTAATCTGACAGTGAATGAGTTTTGTGATAGGTTTTGTGTGTATAAACGTTAGAGACTCCATGGAGTCTCTAACGTTTATACACACAAAACCGGACCCCATGGAGATACCATATAATATTAATAATATTGATTTATAAGCAGTTTATAATTGGACTCCATGGAGATACCATATAATATTAATAATATTGATTTATAAGCAGTTTATAATTGGTATTTATCAATTTTTTTCTCTTTCATATACAGCAATCCCTCGATTGCGTTTTCAATTAGTGCGTCATTTTTTTTCGATACCCAAATTCGATTAGTGCGCCTCTAAAATTCGATTAGTGCACCTATATACATCTTAAAAATAAATATTACAGATTTTAAAAATTTTCGATCTATACATTTTTTATGGCTAACTATTTTAAAAAATCACTCACCGGGATGAAATAATTTAATTACCAATTTGAAACATTTTACAAAGTTATTTTTTAATGGTATACTACACTATTTCCATATACACCATTCCAAATTTACCGCCAAAATTTATGTTGTCTTCTTTACATAGCATTTTGCTGATCATATCTCGGGCAATTATTTTCCTTACTTTTTTATTTTAAATTATTTTCCTAACCTTTAATCATGAGTAAAAGAATTAGAGAGCAAAAAATAGAAGTGTAAAAATGATTCGAAAAGTAATCTGATTAGAAGAAAAACTTGAAATAATAAAGAAAAATGAACAAGGCGAGTCCAGAGCAAAGATAGGACAAGAACACAAAAATGGGTGAATCAACTGCTGAATACAAAGAGAAAGGTAAGGCTGCTTCAAGTTCGTCATGCATTCACTGAAAATCAAAGTATTATAATGATTGAATTAGAGAGACTTCTTTTTACATAGATCGAAGATTGTAACCAAAAACAGATCTTGCTAAACACTGGAATTATTAAATCAAAAGTTGTCTCTTTGTAATAACCTGGAAAAAAGGGCTATCAATGATGGAAAAGAAGAATTCCATGTTAGTGCTAGATGATTTGAGCATTTCAAAAAGAGAAATGGCCTACATAATGTTCTATCACAAGTGAAGCTGCACGTGCAGATAAGGATATATCCAGAGATTTTGAAGAAAATTGTGTAAGAAGGGGACTATTGTGATCAGCAAATATTTAATATCGAAGAAACTGGCCTTTTTTTGGAAGCAAATGCCTTCCAAGAGACTTTTTCTAGCCAAATCAGAGAAATCTCAGCCTGGTTATAAAGTCGCAAAGTCGAATGAAATTACTGCTAGCAATATGCGAGCCATTTGGAAACACATTCTTTCACATTGTGTAAATGATATTAGAGGCTTTTCAAATGAATCTAAGTTAATTATATCTCATTCTGAGAAGTTGAGTGATTCTGACCTGCTAAATTTAGATGCACAGTGGGAGGATCCTGAAGAATACGAAGAAAATTTAATCTGACAAGCTCAAAGAGGTTTCACATAGAAACAATTTGAAAATAGTTTTCATACAATTGAAGTTTTTAAGCAGTAATGCTTAGAGACTGACCCTGAAGAACCAGTAAAATTTGCAGAAGAGGCAATAGGGCCATAAAGTCAGTTGTACGAAAAAAAGAAACAGAATGCCTGCCAAACTACGTTAGCTCAATTCTTTGTTAAGAAGCAGAATAATAAATTTATATTCTGAATATGTTTTATTCAGCTTCATGGCTTTCCTTTAACTAGGCCCTGAGACATACCCTAATTCTTTTATAAAAAAAAATTAAGGGTCAAAAAAGAAATCTGAGGAACGAATTATATGTTTTCCCATAGGTTATTATATTTGATTAGTGCGTTTTCGATTAATGCGCCTGTTTTAAAGAACGCATTAGGTGCATTAATCAGGGGATTGCTGTACTCCTTTAGTATAAGGAAATACTACTGTTTTGCAGTTATCTAATTACAAGATTCAATTATTTTTTTGTTTGTTTGTTTTTTAAATTGTAGCCATTATTGCTGAAATTATTAAAAATGTATTCCGAATTTTTTTTTGGAATATATTTGTCATTTGAGCAAGTAACTCTAGTTCTTCATGTAATGTTCTTATGTCATACTTTCATGCAGGATGGGAGGGGAAATTAAATGCTTAGATATGTTAGTATGTGTAATTTAAAATATTACTTAAACTTTTTTGAAATATCATGTTGCATATTTTGCTAATTTTAATAAGTATTAATAATTGATTATTAATTAATAATATTTATAAATATGTTATAATATTTATAAATAATATAAATAACTAAAATACATACGTAAACAGGTTGGAAATCCAAAATATCCTTCTACACACTGGTCACAATTTTTACCAGAATAATTAGGCTTGCATGGACACTGACCTCCACCAACTTCACAAACTGGTCCTAAAGTGCCATTAATGTTACAATCACAAGGTCGACAAACTGGATAGCCATAATAACCCACATTACACTTATCACAGTAAGGAGAGAGGTACTCAGAACGACATTCACACTGTCCAGTACCATCAACACAGTTTCCAGTAGAATATGATAAATCACAATTGCAAGCTGGAAGAAATATTTTAAAAAGTATAAAATCCTGAATCTTTATATATACTATATATATACACACAAGCTACATGAAATGCAAAATATACCCATTTTAAATGACAGAGAATTGATATTTCTAATACTACTTTAGTAAAAAAAAAAAAAAAAAAAAAAAGAATAGGTAGCATCCTGACATAAAATTAACACTTAAATCGTGTTTGCTATTTCTTCACTTGCAATAACTAGAACGTAGCAATTATTTTCTATATTAATTTCTATGTTAATTAATTACCATAACACTAATATAATTAATGATTACCTAAAATAAACCTGATTTTTAATTAAATATAAAGATAAAGAGCTAATAAGCTTCATTTCGGCGATAAAAACAATGTTTTAAATTAAGGGGATATAAAATCCACATTGTTTCAAAACCGAATAAGAAACTCAAAGATTGGAATCAGAGAGTTTCATGCTGAATATAGTAAACTATAAAGTATTGGCGACACTAGCGTGAGCTAATGCAAGTGACCCTAGTACGTAGTACTATACCGGACAACTCGTTGCAAAGGTGGGGGAAGTTCAGATCGCTATTCTTAGGTATTTTCCATAATGTAAAAACACATTTCCTAGGAAATGTATGCTGTTATTACATTATGGAGAGAGGTCACTACCCAGACCGGTTTCAGCCTTTTTTGAGGCTTCATCAGTGAGTAGCTAGACCATGATACCAAAGTGTATAGCGAAAAGAACTTATATACTCTGCTATACGAGTTTCCAAAGAGGTGCAACAATTAAGTTACTTAAATATAAAGATAAAGAGCTAATAAGCTTCATTTCGGCGATAAAAACAATATTTTAAATTAAGGGGATATAAAATCCCCAATACTAATCCTCTCCAATTTCCATGCATAGTTCGCTGAGATATGGATCAGGAACAGCCTTCATTAAATGTTTTGGTCAATGCTGGCCTGGTTGGCCGAGTGGTTAGCATATCTGCTCTCCAGCCAAAAGGCTGTGGGTTCGAATCCCACCATCGGCATGGATGTTTGTGATTGTCTGTGAAAATACCAGTGGTGGTGGTCGGCAGTAGATGGTGTTGTGTAGACAACGAAGGTAGTTGCGGTTGGTGGAGTGGTGGAGACAGAGTTGTAGAGCAGGTACCCTCCCTCGATGACTCTTTGACTCCCTGGAGGTGTTATGTAATAATAATAATTGCTGCAAACCGAAAGTTATGTTTGTCCATACAAGACTTCTCAGACAATGTCAATCTCGTCCCTAACTGTCTTAGGACCACAGGTATATACCTCTTAGACAAGCAATGTAACTTATTTTTCCACTGATTAAACACCTGGAATATCTAACCTTTAGAGGAATCAGTCAGCTCTGCTTTGGATGCCCATGGCTACAGCCAGATGGGCATCCACGATTAGCCCTACACTGAACTCTGAAAGATCCTTTTTTTTTCCCATTGTGATTAACATTATTGATGATTACTAACCAACAGCATTCTTAAACAGTTGCCTAGAACACATGGTGATGTATGTGACAAAATATTGCACATACGCAGTGTAAGTGAGGTTTATGTACATCTACATAAGAGTTTCTAATTCAGTGGCTGTTACGTGTATAACAGCAGTTAGTGCTGTTCAACTTGTGCAGTATTGCACAGGTGTTGCTTGACAATCATACTAAAACAGAAAAGGAAACAGAAATTAAAGTGATGCAAACAGATCCAACTAAATGATTTGAACAGACCAGTGATTTTCAACCGATGTACCATGAGAGGTGTCCAGGTGTGCCGCGAGATTTATGAAAACAAATTAATTGAAAGAAATAATATCATAATTTGCACATTTATTTATTAGTGTCTGGTCTTCCATCTTCTTATGTGTGTAAATCAATCAAAATTATGCCTATTTTTTGCCAGATCATCAAAAAAATTAAAAGAATATATTTTTAGTGTGCCGCAGAATTTTAATAATTAGTCTAGGTATGCCGTGTCGTGAAAAAGGTTGAACATCACTGGAATAGACTGATATGCAGGCAAAGGAGATAATGGTTACTAGTTCAGTGTGACAAAGTGTAATACGTTAAGCATTTCGATTGCAGAAGTTGAAACCTGTGTATTGATTGGAATGCACTGAAAAAAACTGATGACACCAGGGATTTGGATTTACAGTGTGAACAGAGAAGTGAAGTTTAGGGAATGTAACTTATTTTTTAAAATTGCCATTGATATAAAGGTTAAACATTACAGGTCACAGTACTGAGCCCTGTTGGACCCCACTTCTAACCTTCTGATTCCTTGATACCGCTCCCTCATACACAACTCTGATACCTATCAGATAGCCAATCCTAAATCCAGTACACTAACCTGAATTTCTCAACATTCAGGTGAGTAAACGTCTAACCTGAATGTCTCAACATCTCAACCCATGTGCTCCAACTTAAATATAAGCTTATCATGTGGTACCCTGTCAAATGCCTTTGTGAAATCCAAAAAAAAATGGAAGAATATGCCTCTCTCTCATCAATCACTCTTGTCACTTTATTATAAAAGGCAATCATATTACTAAAACAAGAGCATTTCTTAACAAATCCATGCTGACTCTCATAGATAACATTACCCACATCTGCCAAACACTGTATATGGTCCCATACTAATTTCTCCAAAATCTTAACTACTGATGAAATACAAACTGGTTTATAGTTTGACACTTTCAGTATGCTACTACCCTTATGCAATGGCATTATCTTACCCTCCCAATTCTTGTGTACCTTTCCCATGGCAAAATATTTCATTTTGCCATGGGAAAGGCACTTTCATTGAAAAGCCAGGTCAACAAAGCTGTCAGTTCTTTAGCACATTCTCTCAAAATCCATGATGAAATTCCATCTAGTCCCACTGCTTTACTGACATCTAGAGTACTCAGTATTTGAAACACTTCTAAATCTCGCACTTGCCCTATCCTTCTAGTATTAAAACCTGCTTCTCCAGGATGAAATACCCCAATAAAGTGTCTATTGAACAACTGCACTAAGTCCTTTTCATCAGTCACTCTATTCCCATTTCTATCCAACAATGTCATTCTTCCACAATAATTCTCCTCCTACTGACCACATAGCAAAAAAATTCCTTATAATTTTCTTTGGATCTCAGAGCAGTCATTTCTCATATTCCAGTTTTGACTTATTATCATACTAGTCACTCTCCTGGCCTGAGTCTTATATTCTTCATGCATCTGCTCTCCATCCCTCTCCTTATATCTCTTCCATAACCTCCTTTTTACTTGCAGTTCCCATTTGGTATTGTTTGTCACCAGCTTTACACAAAATTGTGTTCTCTTCTTCATTTGTGGGTACAACTTGCTATTTTTGCAAGAGAAATTTCTCAATAGATGACAAGAAGGGAAGAAAAAAGGGATCACCCTGGAAGATGAGTAAAAGCATGTTAATAGCAGAGATGTGGGGGACTATAAGCCGGCCTGGTTGGCCGAGTGGATAGCATATCCGCTCTCCAGCCAAATGGCTGCGGGTTCGAGTCCCACGTGGATATGGATGTTAGTGATTGTCTATGTAAATATGAGTAGTGGTCGGCAGTAGATGGCGTTGGTGTAGTTGCGGTCAGTTGGTTATGGAATAGTGAAGACAGAGCTGTAGAGCAGGTGCCCTCCCTCGATGAGTCCTTGGTCTCCCTGGAGGTGTCAAATAATAATAATAATAATAAACCTGCTTGAGTGGGATGAAATACTGTCATAGCTGATTGTTAGTGCACTATCAGTGGATGAGTTTAAGAAAGCACAGTGTGAATAATGGTTATCATGGGCCTCCCATTACAAGTCTTGGGACTCCATAAAGATAGCCAGTTTAATAATAATTTATACCCTTTCTATAATAAGTCACATTTCAGGTGAATAAATAAAACGATAGCATAATATTATCAGACTTTGTGAAGACATTTCACATGATACCATGCAATCTATTATATAACCTGAAACAAATGGGAATGAATATGTACCTTTCCCATAGAAATCAGGATGGGAGACATTCATACTAATGTTATACCATAGAGTTAATTTATGTTTCATTGTGTCAGTTTCTAAATATAGATACAGGATGTATTCTGTTGTGTTTGTGTTAATATATTCTTAGCTTAAGATTTTTTTATATATAATGTATTTTTGCAAGAATTCTTAAAAATGGCACCTATAAGTTAGGAAGTACAAGTCAACATCACAAAAAGTTTCATTTGAAGATCAAGTTTTGCATTACCCTTTTCCAGTGGATATCAGTGAAATTTAATTTGTGTAAGCACTGAAAAATGTGAAGCACTTCACATTTTTCAATTCGAAGAAACGAATAAAAGATTAACAGCATTAGAATATCAGAGAAATGGGGACCAGAGTGCAGTGTCTGAAGAAAGAGAACAATAGTTCTGGGATCCAAATGGATGAATGGTGAAAAAAAACGATCTTCAAAGAGATCTAAGGGACTTGTTCTGGGAGGTGAATATCTATATTAAAATATGTCAGATCTTTAATAACTTCCTACCAACAATTTCACTCCATGTTAATCTGTTAATTGTCAAGACTCTAATATTATCACATCTTATATTTCTGTCTTCAAAGCTTATTGTATCAAATGACTTAGATCTCAGTCTTCCTCTGGGTCTTTTTCCTGCCATTTCAGTAAAAAAAAAAAAAACTTGTTTTGCTGACCTTTCCTCTCCCATTTCATGTAAGTGACCATACTATATATAGGCCTGATATTAGCTCTTAATGCATTCCTGAATGCTAACAATACCAAGTTCTTTCCTAATATCCTCTCAATCATTTTAATGTATCTTCTGACCTCAATTTTAATACTGTACTGCCATTGAGTATCTCTTTGCTCCCATAATCTTTCTCCAAACTCTAATATCTGTGATTAGAAATATCAAGTGTTTTATTTCTAACCTAGCTCTAAGATCGATAAGTAAAAATTGGTTTGAGCAGTCTTGTATACAGCAAAGCATAGCATTTTGACTAATTTCTCCCTTATTCAGTTGACTTCCTACCATTCCATGTTAAATTTGTTGTCTGTTTCCATATTTAATTATTATTATTATTATCCAGGCCTCCATGGTGTCAAAAGACTCATCGGAGGAGGTCTTTTTAGAAAACACAAAGTTTATCACATCACTCCTTGAACCCACTGAACGTTCCCGTTACTCCAATCACTCTCTCAGGCAATACATTCCAAGGTTCAACCACCCTCCATGCAAAGAAACCACTCCTCACCCTCTTGCGCACAGCTTCCTTTCATACTTTCCAGGGATGGGCCTCCTTGTCATCACTCCTTCCCGCTGCTCCACCAAGTGAAAGAACTCCCCCGTGTCCACCCTATAACTGCCTCTCAACAGTTTAAAAGTCTCGATCATATCACCTCTCCTTCTTCTATCCATTAAACTCTGCAGTCCACATTCCCTCAGCCGATCCTCATAATTAACACTGTACAGTCCTGAAACCATCTTTGTTATCTGCCTCTGCACCCTTTCCACAGTTAATTTATTTCCTTCGAATCCTGGGGACCAAATTTGAGAACAATAGTCTAAGTGTGGTCTGATCAGAGTCTTATACAACGGAATGATAACTCTTTTATTTCTGCAGGTCAGCATCCTTCTCAGTATTGCAGCAATCCTCTGGATTACTTTCACCACTTTTGCAATATGCCCCCTGAATTTCAGTTTTTCTATCAATCATCATCCCAGATCTCTTGTCTTCCCTACTTCCTCGAGTATAGCTCCTCCAATTGAGTATGCAGCCTCCTATCAATGTATCCCAAATTTCAAGACTTTACATTTTGCTGCATTAAACTGACAGACATCCCCATTCCTTTGTCCATCTGTCTAGTTTATTCAATTCCTCTTGCAGGGCTGCCATATCTACACTATTACTGATAACCCTTCCCATCTTCACATCATCTGCAAACAACTGAATGTCCCCTTGCAATCCATTTACAATGTTATTGATATAAAGGTTAAACAATATAGGTCCCAGTACTGAGCCCTGTGGAACCCCATTGTAACCTTCTGCTTCCTTGATATTTCCCCACCACGCACAACTCTCTGATACCTATCAGACAGCCAATCCTGAATCCATTTGACTAACCTGACATTTAAACCCATGCGCTGCAACTCAAATCAACTTATCATGTGGCACCCTGTCAAACGCCTGTGCAAAATCCAAAAAAATGGCAGTATATGCCTGCCCTCATCTGCTGCTCTTGTCACTTTATTATAAAAGGCAATCATATTACTAAGTCCGCACGGTTAGCCTAGTGGCTTTGCGCTTCGCAACCATATGACTGGGGAAGGAGTGTCCTAGGTTCGATTCCCGTCAGAGACGTGAGGAGCTGAAGGATCTTCCTCAGCCATAGCCAAGTTAGCCGGTCTTGGGCGCGAGCAGTAGGGTTTTTTCCGCCAGTTTATCTGGTGTTTTTCATCCCGCAAACAGGCAAACCGGCCCCGTGAACACACAGGGATACAGCCAAGAATAACTTGAGGCATAGGAGTGACCATTCTATCCTCGTATTTCGGTTACGAAATCCAAGCATGCTTGGAAGGTTGTGGGCCTTAAAAGCCTGTTAAAGCCATTGGGATAGATGGAATCATATTACTAAAGCAAGAGCACCCCTTAACAAATCAATGTTGATTCTCACAGATAACATTACCTTCATCTGCCCAGCACTGTATATAGTCCCTCATTAATTTCTCCGAGACTTTAACAACTACTGATGACACACAAACAGACCTATAATTTGCCAATTTTGTTGTCTGTTTCCATATTTAATTTGCCATCACTAAAACTTGTGCTTAAACAGCCTGAAATGCTTTACTTGTTAAGGTTCTCTATTCAAGATGCAGTTGATGTTTTCAATATTTCTTTCTATTTTAACCGACTTTTTCTTTCTATTGCTTATTTTCATACTAAATTTATTACGGCAATTATTCAGTCTGGTCAGGGAATCCTGCAGTCTTGTACTAGAATTATTTAGGGGTATAACATTATCTGCATAAAGTAAAGAGCTGAGATTGACATCTCCAATTTTAATGTCGGATTTAATACAACTTTCCTTCATAATGAGATCCATATAGATTCTGAATAACAGTGAAGGTAATGCACACCCTTGTCTAATGCCTGATTTAACATCAAACCATTTTCCTGTAACTCTTTCAATTCTAACTGCTCAGTTGCAACTCAAACATAGACTATGTATTGTTTGATATAAATCCCAATTTACACCTTATAACTGTAGCATTTTGAATAGCATCTATTGGCACTTTGTCATATGCCTTTTCCAGATCTACAAAACTTAAATACAGATTCTTGTTATTCTAATGATTTCTCAAACTATTTGTCTTAAAGTGAAAATTTAATCCTGACAACTTCTATTTGGCCTGAATCCAGCTTGTTCCCCTCTCAAAGCTTCCCTTCCACAATTTTTCTTTCCTATTTCTCAAATATACTTGCATTAATATTCTTGGAACACTCAGTAAAGAAATTCCTCTGTAACTGTCACATTCAGATATATTTTCCTTTTCATAGATGGGTATGAAAGCTCCACTTCAATCATCTGGAATTTGACCCTCTAATCAGATCTTCTCAATTACACAGTGTAGCCATTTGGTAAAGAGTTGTTAAATCTGAAAGTAGGTTAATCTGAAAAAAATTTTTCACAGAGTGGGAGAAGTGGAAAGAACAAGGAGAAATCTCTGAAAACTGTATAAGGAGGGTGTGAGTAAGGAGAAAGCTCTTTGAATAGAGAGTGGTTGGTGAGTGAACTCCTTGACAGTTTTGGTGAATACAAATTCATTTGGTGAGTTTAAATAATGGTTTGATGGGCTTTGTATGTAATCGTGCAATGAGACTTTTGACTTCAGGGAAGTCTGATGTTATTCACAACAACAATAATAACAATAATAACTTGTATTGTATTCTTTGAATGTCAGGCATTCTGTGAGCTATCTATTTATCATTATTATTATTTAGGCCTCCAAGGATTCAAAAGACTCTTCGTGGGGGGTCCCTCCTAGGAAACAAACTCAAAGTCTATCATACCACTCCTTAAACTCATTGACCATTCTCACTCTCACCACTCTATCAGGCAATGCATTCCATGTTCAACCATCCTCCATGCAAAGAAATCACTCCTCACCTTCTTGCTCACAGTTTCCTTTTGTAACTTCCAGGGATGGCCCCTTGTCATCCCTCCTTCCCCTCTGTTCACCCAAGTGAAAGAACTTCCCAGTGTCAACCCTGTAACCACCTCTCAACAGTTTAAAAGTCTCGATCATATCACCTCTCCTTCTATCTACCAAACTCTACAGTCCACATTCCCTCAGCCGATCCTCATAACTAACATTGTACAGTCCTGAACTCGTTTTCTATTATCAATAGCACTCCCCTCCCTTTTTATCCTCACAAAACAAATCATACCCTTCCATCTCTATTCCTGTCAGGATGTTGTCCTCATCTAACCATGTCTCACTTATTCCAACAATTTTTGGGTGAACAGACTCAATTAGTGTAACCATTTCATCTGCCTTGTTTCTTACACTTCTAGCATTTGTATATAAACACAACAGCTCATTCCTGGATCTACAGCTAGTTCCATTGATACCACTCACTCGATGTGATCTCTCCATGCTAGACTGTGGCCATTTCCCTTTCTGCTTCTTCATATTAGAACCCTTTTCAATTCCAACTGTTTCCTCTTGATCCCTAGTCATCCCATTCCTTTCCTGCCTACACATGCTCTCACATCCTCTTGAAGCATCCACCTTTCTCATGCTGTGTACCCCTATCCATCCTGAGCCTCCCCGTTTCTCTGTTCATCTTGCACACCTATTCTCTCATTTTCCATACTCATGCCACTTACTTCCTCATTCATAACCACCTCTTCAATCTCTCCTGTCGTACTCTCCTGCTCTTCCACATCACTTCCCACTTGATCTGATTCATTCTCTATACACACACACACCTCTTTTATCTTATGAATAACAGGAATTTTAGAATTCTCTTCATCTTGATTCAAATGGTTAACCCTAGATAATTCATCATCATCAGAGTGTTTAAAAACTTCAGGAGACTGCTCTAATTTTCCTTTGTCACCTGATGTCCTGTCTAAACAGCATTCTAGTCCACACAAGGACACTGTACCATCAACAAAATTACATGAATCATTTCAGAGAATCAATTCCAAATATTACTTGTACATTTGGATTAGAGGATTCTGGAAGAACTATTAATGGATGACAACTTTCAAAGGAAAAACATGGAATTAAAATAAAAGCATTTATTTGCTTATCAGCTGAAATTTCTGATTCAAATATACCCTTTAGCTTAATTGGAATGAAAATGTCATTTGGAATGAAAATTTTAATTTTGTTAAACAAACTATAAGAAATGAGTGAAATATGGGCACCAGTGTCAAGTAGGATTTCACAAGGCACATCTTCAATGAATCCTTGTAGAACTGTCAAAGGATTATCTTCATTAGCATAAAGAGCTAATGATACATCAAACTCTCTCTTTTTTAGGGTTGGAGCTGCCTCTAGCTTTACCCGTGTCTAATAAGTAGTTTGACATTTCTGCCCTTGCTAGTATGATATTGGAATAATAATTATTTCCAGATTTTCCTTTATTCTCAGATTTCTTGTGTTGAAAATAGAATTTATCCCTAATATAATAACAGTCTTTAGCAAAATGACCAGGTTTATTGCATCTAAATCATTTTGGAACATATCTCCTTTGAGATGTTTTATTCCTGTCAATACCATTAGATTTACAAAAGAAAGATTGATTATCTGTAGGATTCTTGGATATTGTTAAATCAGATATAATCTTAAACAGAAGTTCCTGTCCCTTCACTATTGGTCTCTGCTGTCTTTCTATTTTTTCACTAAGAAATGTTTTCAGTTCCTCTAATTTCTAAAATCATGTGATTATGCCTTGGACTCAGATTCTGGAATATCTTAGTGAAATTCACAGAAATGTCCTTAGACTGTTTTTTTTTCCTTAGCACCTTTTAATTTTTGAAACTTTCCTTCTCTCACTTTATCTGTAGCCACTGTGTTAGGAGAATGGGTTTCAATAAGCTGAAAAGAATTTATCTGTTTATTGATCATGGAATGAAATATATCTCTAAGTCTCTCTTCCTTTTCCCTAACAATTTGAAAACATTGTTCAAGATTTTTAACCTTTTTCTTGTATGCTGAAGTTATCTTTAAGGCCATGCCTAAACTAATTAAACAGAACCATTCTAAAGATGATCTCTCTTCAGATGAAACATTAAATTTATGAGCAATGCTTCAAAGTCTGTGGCAATACTCTGAAACAGACTCCCTATTACCTTGAATGCACTGATGAATTTTCCAAATGTTACGCCCTAATTCTCTTACACTTGAAAATTCCGATATTAGCAAACTTTTTAATGTTAAAGTCAGATTAACTAACTTAAAAAATTCTTGATTTTTAATTGAAGAAACTTCACTACTAGAATTACTATCTCCTGTAGCCATTTCACTTGAGTCAAGATTTACTTTCTGGAGTCTAAAATAAAGTTAAGTCACAACCAATCCTGTAAGTCGACTGCACCATTTGCTATAAAAAGGGATTATTTATTAATTAATTATTATTAATCCTCATTTGTTATGAGATTTTCTCTATAATGATTATTTCTATTTCCGAGTGTTTTTATATATGCACAAGGGCTCAATTCAGATTGGTGCAATGACTTTTTTACTATGTCTTTCAGAATATGAAAAATCACTGACTCAAAACCAAATACAAAATATACACATTTAATAAAACAAAAACAATGTATAACTTCAAATAAAATTTCATAACTAACTACAAAATTAACTGGATCTAAAGCCTTTTAAAATAAACTTACACTTTAGAGATCACCCATTCTCTAACTCATTCTATTACTGGTTTGTTTAACATATATGTAATCACGTCTACTAGACTAAACACCTTGTTTACACAATAACAAAATATTTATAGTCAGTTTCTTTGTTAAGGCCTTTTTCTGAAGATATAAGATTCTCTTCTTCTTTTCCATAGAATCTTTTCTCATCACCCTTATGTAGCATACATTATTCCTCCTGACTCTGAAGTTAGATATTCTGAATTCACCGAAGTATAAGTACTCTTACCTCGTGCAATTCAATTTTGTTAATTTTTGTACCAGCAAAAAAAGGTTTCTTCTACTGCTTTATCTAAGTTGCTAAATTCCATCTCCTTTTCCAGTAGTAAAAACAGATAGATCCGGCGTCTTTAAAATAATTTTAAACCACAACAAAATTTCTGAAAGTAACACAACTATCCAAATCCAGTAAGTACATAAATGTTTTTAAATGCTTCACATTTCATTATGACAAAATAGCATCAATAATGGGCACATCACAAGTGCCGACAATACATATTATGAAACCAAAACTAATAATGTACTAACATAAACAATTTGTAAAAATAATTTTAAATTATTACTGTTTTTACATTATGTAAAAATTTTTACATATTTTTAGTGTGAGGTGGAAACATTGGAGAAGACCCAGAGAACAGTGACTAAGCCAATATCAGGACTTTGGAATGCTCGCTATGGAGAGAGGTTGAAGAAATGTGGATTGCAGCGATTAGTTGACAGGAGGAAAAGATGTAAAATGATAGAAACGATTAAGTTAGTGAGAGGATTTTATAGGATTAATCCAGAAGGGATTATAAAAAGAGTGGAAGGCAAGAGGGGAAGAACCCAGAGGCTATCCCTGGAAGTTATGTACAAGAATTTTGTACATTTTTATGTCAGTGAATGGAACACATTACCAGAATGTGTTAAGCAAGGAGTGTTAAACTTCAGTATGATAAATATGTTATCATTTGAATGAACCTCCCATGATGAGTCGTGGGGGGGGGGAATGTAATAATAATAATGAAATGCTGACCTGCCTTGAAACTTCATTTTTCTCAGATTAGTAATGCATAACTCTATGAAGAATAACTCAGAAACAATATAGGAATGCTGAAAGAATTCTTGTTAATGATTTATAATTTTATTTTAATTTCAGATATTTATGTAATACATACATTGGCACACATCAGTAGCATTCAGAGCTTTGCCATAAGGTCTATAAAATCCAGATCTGCAACGATTACAGTTGATTCCTTCAGTATTGTGCCTGCAATTTTGGCAAACACCTCCTCCTTCATAATTCCCATGTATGTCCAAACTTAATCTCTGGTTATCAATATCTTCATCATAGTAGCACTCATCAGAATGCCTAAAACAGTTACATGCTTGAAATAATAAAAAAAAAAAAAAAATAAATAAATAATAACACAAATTTTGTAAATAACAAAACAAATGACATAAAGTGATTAGAAAATATAGCTTTCAATAAATTTTTTCCTTCATGTTGCATCATGAAATGCAGAAAGCAGAATGCAACACAACATTCAAGAAATAACCAAAGATAAAATATTATAAAGTATATATAGTTATAAAATATATAAAATTATGAAATATATGAATGATTACAAAATATTATAGTATATATATATATATATATATATATGTATAAAGTGCTTTTTTTTAGGGATGGTACACTATGGTATGGCATACCGGTACTTCTATTAAACAGTGATATGTGACAAACAGATGCAGTACACTTAAAAATTTATAATATTCAATTGATTTTTATGCAGTTATCTACTATTGAAATAAGCTTAGTTATTTAATGATATGTGAATTTTTAATACACCTATTGTTAAGATATTTCCTATAACTATGTTTAGAATTTTAAACTACTTTCTTGTTTATATATTAACATGTTCATGCAAAGCTGTCTCACACAAGTTGTGACTCAAGCAGGAATGTATTTTAGTGCTACAATAAAAGTTGTACTTTGTTTGGATTGTGACTATGCAGTATGGTGTTCATTCCAGTTGTTTATAATTACACTGCATACTGGAATGAACACCATATAGAGTCAATGTACACTCTATTTTTCACTAAACAGTATACATTGACTGTCTGTGTGCTGCTTTTAGTGCTACAATAAAAATTTATTTTATTTTGCTTGCATTGATGCAGTATGGTGCATATGGAGAGGTATGTTTCAGTATATAAGGTAATTTCATTGTAGTTCTAAAATATCATTGCATGTTGGATATGCAAAGAGAAAGCACCGGACAAATTGCCCTTTCCTGCTTGAAGGTCATACACAACACAAGTTGATCTAAGAGATAAGCTTAGGTGTTGATGGTTATTCATAACTTATTTTTCCACGGTATTAACAACACCAGAAACACTTTTAACAACAAAGATGTTTTATTAACGCTTATATTTCGCTGATTTTCAACTCAGCATCATCAGAGCACACCACACTTGTAAACGCGACAATGAGTGAGTGAAACAATATAATTGCAAAAGACAAAAGATCTAAAGTCCTATTTTTTGGCGCCCTCTAACGGAGAAAAAAAAAAAAAACAGCATTTATCCAGGAGTTTTTCTTAGGATAACCGTCTCCCAAATATTTGGCAAATTAATGCAACCATATTTGTTAAGGTTGGGAGAATTCTTCAAAGCCATTGCTCACTCAAAAAATAATCTTTCAGATCTATAACGACTCCTAAATAGCACATTCGTTTTCCTCCATCTAATCCTGTGTGAAGGAGTATCCAAAGCATGGTCTGCCAGTCCCGACTTGCCATAGTAATAGTAGCAAATGTATCTTTCATTCTTCCAGGTGGATGTTCACTGATCTTCCTGTTTGCCCATAATAGGCCAAGTCACAGTCACATGGAACTTCATTTCATACACTCCTGGGAGTGCTAAAGGGTGAAATTTATCCTTATGCAAGTGGATTAGAGTTGCCAGCTTGACATGAGGTTTGAAAGTGGTGCGAAGGCTATGTTTCAACAATACTTTGGCTATCTTTTCTGACGTACCTCTGATATAGGGAATAGAAATGGTCATGTTGTATTCTTGTGTATTAGGGGAGAGTAGAGTAATGGGCCTATGTAGTATTTTATCTATTTTGTAGGGATTGTAGCCGTTGGCTAAGAACATATGGCGCAGGTATTGGAGTTCAGTGGTCAGAGCTGTATCGTTAGAACAAATGGCTCTGGCTCTGTGTGTAAGTCTTTTTAAAATGCCGTACTGTTGGACTGGATGATGATGTGATTATTTATGTAATCTTCCTGTGTGTGTGTAGACTTTCTGTAAATAGAAAAAAGATAGTGATCCATCTGAAAGGTGGGTGACTAATGTGTCAAGAAATGGTAAACAGTTATTTGATTCTTTTTCTACTGTGAAGTGAATTTTGGGGTGTAGGCTGTTTAGGTAGATGACAAAAGCATCCAAAGTGTCTTGTCCATGGGGCCAGATGGCAAACACATCATCTACATAGCGTAACCACACTTGTGGCTTGTATGTAGCTGTGGTAAGTACTCTGTTTTCAAAGTGTTCTATGTAAAAATTTGTTAACGGGGGAGAGAGGGGGGAACCCATAACAGTACCATTAATCTGTTCGTAGAATCCCCCCCCATGTAAAGTAACCTGCATTCATGGTAAATTGAAATAATTCAAAAATATCTGGGGGAAATTTAGACTTGATTAAATCAAGAGTGTCTATAAGTGGTACATTGGTAAATAAGGAGGTGACATTGAAACTAACCATTATGTCTGAATCTTTTAGGATTTAGATTTTTAACCAGTGTTTTGAAATGGATTGAATTTTTTACAAAAATAGAGGAGTTGCCAGTAAGGGAGGCAAGCGACTTGGCTAAATGCTGGGCAAATTTATATGTGGGACTATCTATGCTATCAACTATGGGGTGTAGGGGAATATTAGTAAAGCCTTGAGCTTATCTGTGTAGTTTTAATGTCTACACATTAAATCTTAATAACTACACAGGTAAGCTCAAGGCTTTACTATTAGATCGATCCACTTACCTCCCTATAGAATATAATCCCACCAATTCTCAAATTAGAAAACTCCATAGGCTCCTTAAGAAGGTCACTTCTTGGCCTGTGGAGATTACCAACAGACTGAAACCCTATAACTCTAGACCCCCCCCTCCACATATATGGGCTCCCAAAAATACATAAAGAAAATGTGCCATTACATCCCATAGTGGATGGCATTGATTCCCCCACTTACAAACTAGCCAAGCATTTAGCCAAAGCGCTCTCACACTATACTGGCAACACACCATCACACATAAAAAACTCGGCTCACTTCAAAGCCAGTATAGAAAACCTTACACTCCAACATAATGACATAATGGTCAGTTTTGACGTCTCCTCCTTATTCACAAATGTCCCCCTCAAAGAAACTTTAGAGCTAATTAAAGCTAAATTTCCTCCCGATATCTCAGCCCTATTTCAGTTTATAATGAACTCAGGCTATTTCGTTTGGCAGGAAAAATTCTACAAACAGATAGAGGGGACAGCCATGGGTTCACCACTTTCCCCACCCTTGGCTAACTTCTTTATGGAGACTTTTGAAGAGAAAGCCTTAAACTCAGCCCCACAAAAACCTACCATATGGCTTCGCTACATTGATGATGTGTTCCCTATTTGGCCACATGGCCCGGATTCACTCCTCTCCTTCCTAACACACTTAAACAACCAACACCCTAGAATCAAGTTCACCCTGGAAAAAGAGGAAAACAATAACCTCCCCTTCCTAGACACACTAGTCACCTGCCAACCTGATGGAACCTTGGTTTTCTCAGTTTATAGAAAACCCACCCATGCAGGCAGATATATTCACCAACAATCCCATCACCCCCCCCCTCACAACAATATGGAGTTATTGAGACACTATTCAACAGGGCAAAAATAATCTATCCAAATGATCAAGCCTAGCCACTGAACTAAATCACATCCGTGACACTTTCTCAGCCAATGGCTACCCCCCCCCAAAAAAAAAGAATCCAAAAAATACTTAACCCAATTATCCACAACCCACCATCCCCTCCACTTCACAAAAAAAGATTACTCTAAATCCATCACCATTCCCTACATCCGAGGCACCTCGGAAAAAATCAACAAAAATTTTAAAAAAACATGACTTGACCACATGTTACAGACCACATAGAAAACTGGCATCCCTTATCTGCTCCACTAAAGACCAACCACTTCCCCTAGCCCTACCTGGTGTATACCAGGTCCCTTGCAGCTGTAAACTGTCCTACTTTGGCCAAACAGGCAGGACAGCAAATATCAGAATCTCAGAACACAAGGATTACATCCGATTTTACAAGTACAGCCACTCTGGGCTTGCAGACCATGCTCTGGATACTCGCCACAGAATAAGATGGAAGAAAGCCACAATAATACACCGCAGCAAGTTCAAATATGAAAGACTACTCATGGAATCAGCCTCAGCCCTTAGGAACATGCCAAACCTCAACAAATTTGGATGCATGAGACTACCCCAAATTTGGGAAACATTTATCAGAAGAACTTCAGCCCAAAGGCCAAGAACTACCAATATAGCCCGCCAGGGGGCACCATTAGGACTTTAGGAAAACATTAGCTTCCTAGCTTCAGTTTTCATTTGCTGTTATGTAGTACTTGTGTACACTTGTCTTTGAAATAAGTTCCCAAGAAGATGGCAACGTGACGTTTGCCGAAATATCGGAAAGTATATATTAAAGTTTATTTAATTTATATTTCTAGTGTATACTGTCAATTCCTTAATTATTAGTTATCATGTATAACCAGCGTATAAGCCTCTCAACAAGAACAGATGGATCACTATCTTTTTCTATTTACAGAAAGCCTACACACACACACACACACAGGAAGATACCTACATAAACAATCACATCATCATCCAGTCCAACAGTACGGCATTTTAAAAACACTTACACACAGAGCCAGAGCCATTTGTTCTAACGATACAGCTCTGACCACTGAACACCAATACCTGCACCATACGTTCTTAGCCAACGGCTACAATCCCTACAAAATAGATAAAATACTATATAGGTCCATTATTCTGCCCTCCCCTAATACACAAGAATACAACATGACCATTTCTATTCCCTATATCAGAGGTACATCAGAAAAGATAGCCAAAGTATTGTTGAAACATGGCCTTCGCACCACTTTCAAACCTCATATCAAGCTGGCAACTCTGATCTGCTCGTCTAAGGATAAACTTCACCCTTTAGCACACCCAGGAGTGTATGAAGTTCCGTGTGACTTGGCCTATTATTGGCAAACAGGAAGATCAGTGAACATCCGCCCGGAAGAACATGAAAGATACATTCGCTACTATTACTATGGCAAGTCGGGACTGGCAGACCATGCTTTGGACACTCCTTCACACAGGATTAGATGGAGGAAAACGAATGTGCAATTTAGGAGTCGTTATAGATCTGAAAGATTATTTGTTGAGTCAGCAATGGCTTTGAAGAATTCTCCCAACCTTAACAAATATGGTTGCATTAATTTGCCAAAAATTTGGAGATGGTTATCCTAAGAAAAACTCCTGGATAACTGCTGTTTTTTTTTTTTTTCGTTAGAGGCCGCAAAAAAATAGGATTTTAGATCTTATATTGTTTTACTGCAATATTGTTTTACTGCAATAAAACAATATATTGCAATTATATTGTTTTACTATATTTTATTATTATTATTTTTTAGGAGTCGTTATAGATCTGAAAGATTATTTGTTGAGTCAGCAATGGCTTTGAAGAATTCTCCCAACCTTAACAAATATGGTTGCATTAATTTGCCAAAAATTTGGAGACGGTTATCCTAAGAAAAACTCCTGGATAACTGCTGTTTTTTTTGTTTTTTTTCCGTTAGAGGGCGCCAAAAAATAGGACTTTAGATCTTATATTGTTTTACTGCAATATTGTTTTACTGCAATAAAACAATATATTGCAATTATATTGTTTTACTCACTCACTGTCGCGTTTACAAGTGTGTTGTGCTCTGATGAAGCTGAGTTGAAAATCAGCGAAATATAAGCGCTAATAAAACATCTTTGTTGATAAAAGTGTTTGTGGTGTTGTTAATACCATGAAAAATAAGTCGTGAATATTTATTCAGCAGTTTGCAGATGACATGAAGCTTGGAAGAGTTATCACTAGTAGTGTTGATGTTATGGCTCCTCAAAAGGATTTGAATAAACTGGAAAGGTTAACAAACGAATGGGGATACACTGCTTGGAAAGAACTCAACAGAAACCATACTTTCAACAACTGTATAATAGCAACTAATGGCAATTTTTCCTATAGGCATGTAGACTTCCTGAAGACAATGCTGAATGTCGGTTCAGATAATTGTGGGCTTGCATATTGTGACCTTACCATGGAAACCCATGTTGTGAGCCTTGGTTCTGAATTGCTATATTCAACATGTTCAGCCAATGAATGGCAATTCCTCCAATTTATACTGGCTACAAATATGTGACTTTATTATTATTATTATTATGGGTATCTCCATGGAGTCAGTAGACTCATCGCAGGAGACCCAAACTAGCAAAACAATATCTATCATATCTCTTCTTAAATTCATTTACAGATGAAGAACTCACAACTGAGTCTGGCAATGAATTGTCAGATGGCACAATGCACCTTTCCCATGGTAGTGTCTATTGACTTCTTTCCAAGTAGTGTATAAGTTTATAACAGCTAAATACAAATGCAAGGTTTGAAATTTGGGATCCACGAATGGGATATCACATACTCTCTTGTGGTTGCTATACTGAAAAAAGTGGAAGAAGCAAATTTCTGCCTACCATCTTTGAGTGATGGTAGGCAGAAATTTGAAGTTCGAAGAACATGTTGCAAAGGATGTGAAAATTATCCAGAAGACTGTTGCCATATGGTGGAGAACTAGTAGAGATAAGAAGATGGTATTTCCATTGTATAAAATCATGATCGTGACACACTGGGATTATTGTGCTCAGATCTGCTCACCAGGATTTGAAGAGGATGAAATAACTGTAGAGAGAGAGAGAGTACAAAGGAAATTAACAAAAATGATATTGAGACCAGAGAACACTGGCTATGAGGACAGGTTGATGGCATTATCTGATTGAGGCATTTAAGCAGTGGGAAGAATTTTCATATTTGAATGATCAGAAAAAACAAGTACAAGAATGCCAACTCTGAAAGTTGGAAAAGGAAGCAGGAATAAGAGGTAAGAAGTAAGTTTGTTTTGCATTGAAAGTGGTAGGAACATGGAATGCATTGCTTGAGAAGGTGGTGGGAATGCAGACGATGAACAAGTTTAAGAAGTGGCATGATGGACTTTGTGTTTTCTAAGGTAGACCGCCTACTATAAGTCTTATGCCTCCATGAAATAAGAATATATCTCTGCTTAAACTAATACACTGATAAAGCACTCATGACCACCTATAGTCACCTATTCTAACTCATACACCACTGTCAAAAAACAAAATACCTAGTCCTGATAACTTTGTAAAACACACTCTTACACAACTTCCATGGAGTAACAAGTTGTTCTCTCGCTCTCTCTCTTTCAATCCTTATGCATTGAAAAATTTCTTATGCATCTTATAAAAACTCCTTTAGTAACTTGTATGTTTCTACTTGTAGATTCACTCATTTCTGACTAGAAACCAAAATTTTCATCTCAGAAAACCTTCAAACAAATTTTTTTGAGTGACAACTAACTTAAGCAGTGCCTAACAGAAGACATGCAAGGATGCTCCATTACAACATCATCAAAAGATGTTATTATAAATATATTATAATATATTTATATTAACTTATTAATTTTATATTATAATATTATATTTTATTATATTTTATAATAAATATAAAAGATGTTAATATAAATAAAGGTAGTGAGATTGACCATGAAGTGATCTCCAAGGTGATAAGTCAACCATACAAGAACTTCTGTGAGGAAAAGAAAGATGTAGAACTACAAGGCTGATGATTATGGTAAGCTCAGGTGTAAGGTGGAGCTATATACCAGGGAATATGAGAAGTTGGATGGAAATGAGATCAGTGCTACTCAGGTACTACTCAAGAACTATTTAACAGCAGCAATGCCTGAATGTATTTAAGGTATGAGATTAAATAAGATTATCATTATTATTATTACCCCAAGACTTCATGGAGTCAAAGATGAATCTGGGAGGTCCTTTTATCACACACACATCTCATCATACCGTGTCTTAAACACACCCAAGCTCCTTGCAGGCACCACACTCCCAGGCAAGGTATTCCAATCATTCACAACTATGCATGAAAAAATCCTGCCTCTCACTCCCTTACTCACAAATACAATTTCCAGGGATGACCTCTGGTTCTCCCCTGATCTCCCACTATTCTCTGTAGAACTTTTCCACCATTGATCTTATAATAACCCCTTACCAACTTGTAGGTCTCTATCATATCTCCCCTCTTCCTCCTCTCCACCAAACTCTGCAATTTACATCTTCTCAATCTTTCCTCATACTCATGGAATAATGAATTAAGCATACAATTTGGAAGAAGGTATTTTGGGTAGGATAAGATAAATGATAATAATCAAGTTGTTTAAGAAGTATAAAGAACATGCAAGGAACGTGACTCGTTAGTAAGGATAGCAAAAGTGTCATATAAACAGAAGTTAGCCAATCATTCAAAGAAAAATTCCAGAGTTAATTTGGTATATGGCCAATTAGAGTTTGGGAAGACTCAATGTTTTGAAATTCAACAAGTCGAAGACCAAACTAGCCTATATATCTAGTCTGAGACTATTTCCAATCCCAAAATAAAATCGTAAAATTATTTTATTTGATAAACGAAAAATTTTCTTTTCTGAAAATAATTTAATTGTAAATAATTTACATATGTAAATATATTTTAATTGGTAAAAATTTAATTTGCACTTGATTTATTTATATTCTGTTTTACTTAATCACATTCTATTTTAAAATATTAATTTATTTATATATCTAAATAAAAACTGTCATTTTACTCAAATGCCTCACAAAAATTTAGAACAAAGTTGCATTATCCTTAGCAAAAAACTAGCAAAAATGATAACACCAAGCTGGATATCAGATCATCAAAAACAGGAAGCAAATGCAAGAGGCTGTTCAACTCTATTTAGTACTATAAACAACATATGGTACATGAGCCAGTTGAGGAGAAAAATCAGATGAGAATCAATGTAGACCATTTCTTTAAATATAATCTTCCGTATTGTCTCCATAGTACAACTAGAAGAACAATAGGAGATTACACCCTTTGTCTGGAAAAGACATGAGTCTGATTCTCATCATGTCAAGAGGAATCTTTAAATGGATTTTCCAACTGAATGTGAGTTAGAGTTAGCCAATCTCATACAGAGGTAGCAGAGTTCCCACTTCCAGAAACTCAAATTTTCCATCATGCATACAGGTAAATTTGCCAAGAAAACACATTCAATTAACAGATATAAAATACTGTTGGTAGGTGGTAAATGACATAATGTGTAGATGGTGAATAGTAGTGTAGTGTGTAGATGGAAAATTAAGTAGTGGAAATGGTGGGCTGTGTAGAGAGCCTCCATCTCTGGACTCCTTGGAAGTGCTACATATTTTCTGTTATGAATCTTATATATATATATATATATATATATATTATTACATTTTGTCATAATTCAAGTTGTCATTTTGCTTGGACTAAAACCAGAATTACCAATAAATAATTTTTTTATTAGTATATCAATGGTGAAATTCCATGTTTTTCAAGTCTTTCCATTCATTATGGAAGGCAATTCACACTATTTATAAGCAATATTTTTTTCTGCTGCATATTTATATTATGCAGTTTTTCAAAAACATTAATTCTATACTAAAAAGTCATATGAAAGATAACAAAATTAACCATTTCATCACAGTTTTACTCTTAGTCATAAATTACAGAGCCTTAAGCAATACTACTGTTAATACCATTCTATATTCACTCTCAGGTTTCTCTATATCTCTACTTTAACTCATAGCTGTGGGGGGGGGGGCATCTGTCCAGTTTTGAATAGGAGTTTTTCACAAAAATTGTCCCACATCCAGACATGCTTTCAAGGATGCCAAACATGTCCTGTTTTCAGTATCCAATTTTTCCAAGATGAAATGTTTTCATGTAACATTTATAAAACAAATAACTTTTGCAGAAATAAAGAGTGTTACAGTAATCTGCTATTTATCCTACTACAGTGTGAAGGCCACTTACTATTCTGATAACTGAAGGGTCAGATAAGTGAAATACAATTACATTGTGCCCTACCATAAACTGGTTACATACATTGGTTGGTTAATTGAAGGTTTGTTGTTTTGAAGGTCAGATAAGCAGATTACTGTATTATGTTGCAACAAGCACTGTAAGTCATGTGTGCATTTATTTCTATTATAAAAATATTACTTTTCTTTTTTTCTCATTTTTTCCAGCACTTTTATAATAAAAACATTTCTTTTGATGAAAATATGAAACCACTATTGAATTTATTTTGACAATGCTTGGTTCCATTGCTTTAGCAGAGAGAGTTTACTCTTTAGTGAATTTATTATAGAGCATGAAAAAAAAAAAAAAAGATCAACTGCAAACTGACACAGTAAAATCAATGATAATTATAAAAATCTATTTCAAAGGAATAAAGCATGATAATGTTCACAAGTTTATGTATAGAGAAAAAAGATTAAAAAAAAAAAGATGCATTTTTCTGAAAAATATATAAGAGGCTTGCTACATCTGCTGCAGCAGCAAAATTCCAAGAAACAGAGACTGCTAGGACTTCAAATAGATAAATTTTGAGGTACTTGTTATGTATTTTAATTTTAAATGTCACTTTCTTATTATTAAAAAAATTAACACCGACTTAATTTTCAGCTTTATTTACTATTTATCAATAAATTAAAGATGCCAAGAAATTATATTCTTTCTTTAATCCTTTGTCCAAGTGTAAGCAAACAATGTTTGCACATGAAGTATCTTCACGACTGGGCTGCTTGTATAGAGAGGCTAATGACTTCATATCAATTGCCTTAGAATCCTATAATGCAAGGCACATACCTTTTCAGATGTCTATAATGCAATGCACTATGGGAAAGGCCACTACCCAGACCAGTTTCAATCCTTATTGAGGTAGGTTAAGGTGCAGGAGATACCTCTCCAAAAACTTTGAGTAATCTACGAGATCACTCTAATTCTCACTGTATAAGTAAAGGAAATTTTCCAAAAACTCAGGCCATCCCCCAGATCACTCTAATCTCAGCAAGTGACCTGAAGGATCATAGAACTCTCAACTCAGCAGTAGTTCCACTCAGTAACAAGCCCACCCTGCTACTGAGGAAAACCCTCAATGGTGGCTCAGCCCAATGGCAAGCTCACTCCACCACCATGCAGAGCCACTCATACCCAAGGGAAAGGCATCCACTTCAGTGGCATCACCTCCATGGAAACAACTTCAGCAAATTTTCCATTTCAGAAAAAGCACATCAATGGGAGCCAGACCTAGAAGAGATACCAAGGTTGAAGTAATGCAGAAATCATATATTTCCCATATTCAAGTAGTCAAAAGGTGCCACACTTTGTTATTAAAAAAAGACTCTGGATGAAGATAGATGTTGAAAGTTTTTTTCACTTGGTTATACTATAAATTAAAGATGTCAAGAAATTATATTCTTGGTTTAATCCTTTATCTAAGTGTAAATATTGTTTGCATACACCTGGATAAAGGACTAAACCAAGAATATAATTTCTTGGAATCTTTAATATATAGTATAACAAGTTAAAAAGCTTTCAACAATATTTATCAATAGGCTGCTACACAATTACTTTACATGCAAATATTCTAAAAACTGAATGATGGTACTCTTTTATATACTTAATTTTATCCAAATTTGTATCAACAATTCTTGTAGTCAAAATAGGAAATTTTGGTCTTGCAAAATAATTTTTAAAATTTTTAGATGAAATCTTTTTTTTTCTTTTAAATTATGAATGTCCTACTCATGGCTCATCAGGATTTCATAGTGTTAACAGAAATCAACAAGTCATTATCAGAAACAATTTCTTTATAATTTTGGTGATATGTAAATCTACATAAAACATATGAAGCAAATAAATGTTTTAACTTACGTTCACATACAAAAGGGCTATCAACTATAGCTCTCCTCCATCTTTTCTGAAGGAAACCAGTACAACATTGTTCACACTGAGCACCACAAGTGTTATGCTGACAACGACATAACAACTTATATGGATCACTAGGATCAGGTATGTCACACGTATCAGCATGTCCATTACATACACAGCGGCCACCAATGTTAATATCCTTTATGCTGTAAAAATACTTGAAAAAAAAAATAATAATACTTTAAAGATATATATTAACAAAGCTGAATCTTTTTTTTTTATTATTTTTATACTTATGTTCTGATAGTTATATTCACTTTTAATCCTTTAAAGCTTTAAATATATTGATCAATGAGTGGCTGTCGGATAGGTATCAGAAAGTTGTATAAGGGGTGCAGTATTTCGAAAGAGAAAGGTCACCAGTGGTGTGCCGCAGGGCGAGTTTTGGGGTCATTGTTGTTCAATCTGTATGTTAATGATATTGGGTTGGGTTTAACTACTGATATCCAGCTGTTTGTGGATGATACAAAACTGGGGAGAGCAATGCACATTTAGACTGATGTTAATGCCTTACAAGAGGATTTGAATAGATTGCATGAATGGGCAGGTAAGTGGAACTATCAGTTCAATGTTGCCAAGTGTAAGGTTTTGAAATTTGGTAAGCAACGATGGTATGCAAAGTATAGACTTGGTGGGGAAACTTTAATGGAAGTAGAGGAAATGAGAGATCTAGCAGTGATGTTTGACAAGGACCTGAAATTCAGGTACCACATTGCACAAGTTGTGAAGATATCACATCAGATAATGGCAATGATGCAGACGAACCAGACATGTAGAAATAGAGAAGTTATGATTCCATTCTATAATGCCTTGATCAGGCCTCATATGCACAGCTTTGGTCGCCGGGCTTTCATGGTGATGAGGATATGTTAGAAAGGGTCCAGACAAAGGTAGTCAGTTATCTTTGGAATGTGAAGTACAAGGACGGGTTGAGAGAATGTAAGTTGCAGAGCCTCATAAATAGGAGAAAGAGGGAAGGGGAATATGATTGAGACATATCAGCTAGCGAGTAGTTGTTATCAGGTTGACATGGAAGAGATTTTTCATAGAATGGGAGAGGGGAGTAGAACAAGAGGCCATCACTGGAAACTATATAAGGAGGGTGTGAGCAGAGGAGTGAGGAGCAGGTTCTTTGCATGGAAAATGGTTTGGTGAGTGGAATGCATTGCTTGGGTGTGTGTTGTGGGTGTAGACACATTGAATCAGTTTAAGGCATGGTTGGATGAGCATTGTGTGCAATAGTGTGTACCTCCCATGATGAGTCTGATTCCATGGAGGTCGGATATTAATAACAATAATAATTATTATAATTATAATAAGTTATAAAAATGGGAAACACTATTTTTAATCCTTAAATGCATATTAGTATATGAATCTCATATACACACACACAGTAGAAACAAAAATTATGAAATTTAAATTTTCAGTAATTAATAAGACAAATGAACTAGCATAGAATTCCAACTACATTTGGAACTCTACTAGTAGCTGTAGCATGGAAAGAAGAGTTGAGTAGAAAGGAGACAGATGCTGCTTGAACAAGGATCAAGAGTTATTTAATTGCAACACAAGATCTGAGTGTATTCCAAAGGTGAAAAGCCTAAATAAAGTAGGAATAATGAACAAATAAAAGGATTAAATATGAAATATGGCGTAAGAAGAAGGTACTGTGGAAGCAAAAAATAAATAAATAAATAAATGTTAGTAATACACAGTTGCATGAGGAATACAAAAAGCATGCCAGGGAAGAAAACTCAGTCGATCATGATATCAAAAGTGCAGTATGAGCAGAAATTAGTCAATCTAGCCAAAAAAAATCTTAGTGAGTTCTTTTGATATGTGGCAAATAGAAGAAAGAATAACTATGGGAGGAGGATGTTGATAACAATGGGAGATTGGTAATTGGTGCAGTATATTGTGGAAGCATTCAATTAGCAGTTTACTAGGTATTTCATTTTTGTGAGGAAAACATTATGAGAAGCGCAGGTATAGGGGGTATGATGGAGTACGGACTGATAATGAATCAGCAAGAAGCATATGAGGAATTAAGTACTAATTTGATGTTAATAAAGAAGTTGAACTTTACAATTCACTACATGTTTGGAAGGAATACATTAGGAAATTAATGGCACCCTTGGCAGAACTGCTTAACAGGTCTTGCAACTAAAAGAGCAATGTCAGTAGTGGAGTTCTGCAGAGGTCTGTGGCATACCTCTATGGGAATGTCACTCCACTAGTGACATCCTCACAGAGGTCTGTCTTGAGGCCATCATTGTTTAATTTGTATATTAATGATACTGAGACAGGCTTAAATGGAGATATGCAATGGTTGATATGCAGTCAATGATTACAAATCAAAAAACTATGAGAAGAAAAACAGATGTTGTGGTGTAGGAGGATCTCAATGGATTATGTAAGTTGGTAAGTGAGCGGAGCAATCAGTTTAATGTCGAAAAGTAAAAGATCTTGAAATTTGGTAAGCAAAGATGGGATGTGGAGTATACAGTTAACAGAGAAATTTTGAAGGGGGTGAAAGAGATAAGAGATCTGAAAGTAATGGTAGACAGAGACTTGAAGTTAAGGGATCAGATTACTAAAATTGTAAGAAAATCGCAACAGATTACAGCAATGATAAAGAGGACCTTAACAAGCAGAAGCAAAGAGGTTGTGGTTCCCTTGTATATGGACTTGATCAGGCTGCATATGGATTACTCTCTGTAAATTTCATCACCTAGTTTTGAAGGGGATGAGTATTATATTAGAGCGGGTTCAGAGAAGCTGCACTAAGTCAGTTTCAAGTCTAGAAAACGTGGGATATGAGGAGAGATTTAGGGAATGCAACTTGCAGAAATTGGGAATAGAAGAAGAAGGAAGAGGCAATATGAGGAATTAAGTAAATTTGATGTTAATAAGAAATCGGACTTTATTCACTAAATGTTTGGAAGGAATACTTTAGTAAATTAATGGCACCTTTGGCACAACTGCTTAACAGGTCTTACAACAGGATAAATTCCAAAGGAGTAGAAAGTGAGGATCTAGGAGTAATATTCTAAAAGAGCAATGTCACTAGTGGAGTGACACAGAGGTCTGTGGCATACCTCTGTATAAGTTGTATAGGTTGTGAGGGATGTATAAGTTGTGAGGGATTGTTATCAGATTAATATGAAGGAGATTTTTCAGAGTGGAAGGAGCATAGAATTCCATGGGCAGCACAAGAGACCATCTATGGAAATTGTATAAGTAGGGTGTGAGCAAGGGAGTGAGGAGCACATTCTTTGCATTGTCTGAAAGTGCAGAAACTATGAAGGGTTTAAGGCATGGTTCAATGATCTTGGTGCATGAAAGTGTGTATTCCTGCAATAGTCTTTTGACTCCGTGGAGGTCTGATAACAATAATAATAATAATCATAAATGTGTTGGTTGTGCATGAGGAATGGTGTACTGGGTTTGTAGATATGAATGAATCTGAAAGATAAAATGACATATGACTGATGAAATACACCCGAACAAATTTAGAATAGGTGGCAGGAGAAAGTGTTGTTCCATGAGAGAGAGAGAGAGAAAGAGAAAGTAGAAGTAAAAAAAATCAGACCTTAATAATTTTGCATTTTCAACTGGAGGGGAAGATGCAGGTTAGTGTGTATGTGCACAAACTATTAAGGCAAGTTAGTATAATAATGGGAATAATAAAATATATTAAATGCAATTTCACAGATCTTGAATCCAAAGAGAATGCGCATTAAAACATGCAAGGATAATTGTGGGCCTAAGGGAATATTATTATTATTATTATTATTATTAACAAACAGGTATCTCCATGGTTCTAGAAACGTATTGTAGGAGGATACTACTAACAATTATTCACAGAGTGATAATTGTGCCTCTCTTTCAGTGACACAAAGCATTTGCAAATGCCTTCAGCAACCCATTCCATTCATTACCCACTTGACAAACAAAGAATCTAATCTTCAGGACATCACAAACAACACTCTCACCCAACTTTCTGGTGAGGATGAGAGAGAACTCCCTTGTTCTCTCTCCTATCCTGTCACATACAGAAAATGTCTTCTATATCTTTCTTATATACACTCTCATATACACTAATACAAGGAGCAATAAGAACAAGCAGGAGAAATTTTTGGCCTTGATTAGCTCATCCCGGCCAAAGGTTATGGCATTAGTGAGACATGGCTAACAGAAAATAATATAAATTAAACATATTTGGTCATTTGAAAATTAAACATACAAACTTATTGTTTTAATACTGACCATATTATAATGTGTACAAACATCTTACATTCTATGCCTACCAGTTTCGCTAGCAAACTGTCTAGCTTTTTCAAGGCGTTGACGGAAAAGCATAAAAAACTAGTAAATGCAAATTGAAAGGAACATAAAAACGTTGTAAACAATCTAGTAGCTAAGGATACATGTTCACGTGACAGAGACTAAGAGGACTTATTGTTCTTATTCATTATCACGCATGCGTGTTTGTTGTAAACGCGCAATGTGATTACTGGCTAGATGTAGTTCAGATGGATTTAGAGAGAGGATCAGGTTTTTCCACGAACTGTTCAGAATAGTACCCTGATTTCTGTTGAGGTTTCCACCGGTTATTAAAACTATTGTGGCGTCCTTGAATAAACAATGTCTGTGGTCATCATCCAAATATGCCATGGAGCTGTTTTGCCACTCTATCGTGTGGTTAGACGTACAGAAATGATGTGCTAACAGGAAGAAATACTTCTGTTGTGGTTTACATCACCAATATGTTCTTTTTTGTCTGATCTCTAAACTCCGTGAAGTTTGTCCGATGTAGGCAAGACAACAGGAGCAAGGAATGTAATGTACTCCTGGATATTCGTAAAATGGCACCTTATCTTTTGGAGATCTTAAAACCTGTCTGATGTTAGTGGTTGGTTTGAAGACCACTCTGATGTTGTAAGCTCTTAGTATTCTGGCTATTTGATAAGAAATTGAAAACCACCAGCATCAGACAGGTTTTAGGATCCCCGAAAGATATGGTGCCATTCTACAAATATTCAGGATTATATTACATTCCTTGCTCCTGTAGTCTTGCCTATATCGGACAAACTTCACAGAGTTTAGAGATCAGACAAAAAGAACATGTTGGTGATGTAAACCACAACAGAAGTATTTCTTCCAGCTTAGCACATCATTCCTGTACGTCTAACCACATGATAGAGTGGCAAAACAGCTCCATGCCATATTTGGATGATGACTATAGACATCGTTTATTCAAGGAAGCCACAATAGTTTTAATAACTGGCGGAAACCTCAACAGAAATCAGGGTACTATTCTGAACAGTTAGTGGAAAAACCTGATCCTCTGTCTAAATCCATCTGAACTACAGCTAGCCAGTAATCACATTACGCGTTTACAACAAACACATATGCGTGATAATGAATATGAACAATAAGTCCTCTCAGTCTCTGTCACGCGAACATGTAACCTTAGCTACTAGATTGTTTGCAACGTTTTTATGTTCCTTTCAATTTGCATTTACAAGTCTTTTATGCTTTTCCGTCAACGCCTTGAAAAAGCTAGACAGTTTGCTAGCGAAACTGGTAGGCAAAGAATGTAAGATATTTGTAAGCATTACAATATGGTCAGTATTAAAACAATAAGTTTGTATGTTTAGAAGATGATATAGTTAGTGGGATAGAATGTGAAAGGTGTAGTGTGTTCAGGAAAGACAGAGAGAAAAGAATGGGGGAAGGATTGATGATAGCTGATGAACTGCAGCCAAAGAGAATAGAAGTCCAACTGCAGGATAGTGAAAATAGCACATTTGAGGCTATCTGGTGTGAGATTGAGGCCAGCAGAACAAAATATGCAGTTGGGTGCTGCTATAGACCAGGGGATGGAATAGATGATGGAGATAGTATGCAACGGAAAATAGACTCAATGAGTGGAGGACAGGTAATTATTATGGGGGATTTCAACTATGGTAACATAGACTGGAAGAGGAGAGGATACATGGGAATAAAGAAATGGCATTTACACAGATACTAAGGGATAATTACCTGAGACAGCATGTGATGGAATATACTAGGGGTTCGAGAGTGCTCGATCTAGTAATTGCAACTAAGAATTTGACTGTAACGAATATGACCAAATTGCCATCAGTTGGTGAGAATAATCATATGGTCTTGGCCTGAGAGGTGGCTAAGTAAACAAAGTGGAAGTTAAATGGATGAATAACACCATTAAGCTTGAGCTGCAAAAAAAGAAACAATTGTGGAGGGAATTTAAGGAGAAAGGTGACCTGCAGGCACATGCCAGAAGGGTAAGAAATGCAAAAGCATATTGTGAAAGGAAGTTAGCAACACAGGCTAGAGAGAATCCCAAACAGCTCTTCTTTCAATATGCTGCAAGTAAAAGAAAAACTGTATACAGCAGAATGATTTTAAGGAATGCCAATGGTAGGGAGGTAACTGAATAAGTCGAAATAGTAGAATTACTAAGTGAGCACTTTGCAAGAGTACACCATCCAGGCAGTGAAATTGCAGGAATGAGTGAACCGATGGCTTATACAGGAACTGAGGTGAATGAAATGGAGATGAATAGCATATTACAGAACCTTAATGTGAATACATCTGTGGAAGTGGATGGTATAGCAGCTCGAGCCTTACGTGAAGTGGCAAAGGAATTGTCAGTGTCCTTGACCATATTGTTTAATTTAAGTCTCAGCTCTGGGTTAATCCTGAAGGGGTGGAAAGAGGAGAAAATAGTTCCATCACATAAAGGAGGCTCCAAAACTGCTGTTGCAAATTACCGACTGATCAGCATATCAGGAGTCGTTGTCAAGGTACTGGAGAAGTTGCTCAAGAGCAAAATACAGGAATGGATAGATGGAAATGGGATACTATATGGGGGGGGGGGAGCATGGTTTTGTGAAGGGTAGATCATGCCTCAGTAACTTGCTCACATTTTATAATACAGTGATGGCTGAATTGGATAGGGTTAATGGGTTGGGGAGATGGATAGGAGGGCGGTTGATGGAGAGATATCAGAGAATAGTTTATTCAGGAGTAGAGTCCAAAAGAAGGCCTGTGACTAGTGGTGAGCCATTCTGTTCTGTTCTTGGGCTATTTAATTTGTACATTAATGATATAGAAAAGGATCTGAGAGGAACTGTTCAGTTATTTGCCAATGATGCCAAGTTGGGTAGAGCAATAATGAATACACATGAGGTCAAAATTTTGCAGGATGATTTGGATAGATTGGCAGACTGGATTAAGGAGAATGGATGCTAGTTTAATGTGGCAAAGTGTAATGTTATGCATTTTGGGGAGAAAAGATTATGAGCAGTATACTACATAAGTGGAATTGTACCCCAAGAAACTGACAAAACCAGAGACTTGGGGTGTTGGTGGATAGGGAATTGAAGTTTATGGGGACACATAGCAAAATTGGTTAAATCAGGCTCATAAGATATCACTTGGTTACTGAAGAATACTTTGATGAGCAAAGACAAGCAGGTTATTGTTCCTCTTTATCGAGCCTTGATAAGACCCCCATCTTGACTACTGTGGGCAGATCTGGGCACCAGGGTTTCTTGGTGATGGGGAGGAGGTAGAGAGGATCCAGAGGCAAGTGACCAAGATGGTAGCTGGTCTATGGGACAAACCTTACAAGAACAAGTTGAAGATTTGTGGGCTACAGAAATTGGTTGATAGATGGAAAAGGGTAATATGTTTGAGACATTCAAATTACTGAGGGTTTTCACAAGATTAATTCAGAGGAAATTTTTCAGAACAGGTCTGGTGGTGGGAGAACTAGGGGCCATCCATGAAAACTGAGCAAGAGTGATTAGCAAGATTGTCAGAACTAGGTTTTTTACTTGGAGAATGGTGAATGAGTGGAATAAACTGTCAGAGTCTGTTGTGGGTGGCCATGACTGTGAATAAGTTCAAAGCAAAGTATGATAGATATTGTGTGAATGCTGAATAGTTGTTGACATGATGTTTAGGGCCTCCCTCAATGAGTCTAAGGACGCCTTGACTTTGTTGCCTGTAATAATATCATTAATAATAATAATGTTCATAGAAACTGCAACACTAACATGCAAATAAATATAGTTTTTAATAGTTAAATGGTCATTTTCATTGGTTTATCATATTGCTGCTATTGTGTTAGAATTTTTTATGCTATAAATTGACAGCAAGAGCTAGTTTTCTCACTTTTGTGCTGAGATCGCTATCGCTAATTATATACAGTTAACATCTCACAGAAAAAGTGTGATTCAAACTTTGGATAGAGAAGGCTATTCCTCTCATGAAATAGTTAAAAGGGTGTCCTATTGCAATCTACTGTGTGCAGCTACTATCGAAAGTGAAGGAAACCAGATCTGCTGAAAGGAAGAACGGTACAGGAAGAAAGCCACCGTTTACACCAGGGATGTATTTTGGTCCAATGTACCACTGTTTACAACAGTGGTGCATTGGACCAAAATGATAATAATAAAAAAGTAAACTTATTTATGCAAAAAGTATTAACCAAAAACTGATTTGTAGAAAAAAAACTAAAAATTAGTAATTATTTTTAGTGATTTTATTGTTTTGTGCACATCTTTTGCACATTCACTTGTTGCTGTTGTTAACTGAAGCATTAGCAACAGCGGGGCTAATGCTGTTGCTAATGCTTGGCATCTTGGGATCAAATGTTAGCAACAGTGGTGAGCCACAGATTTTTGTCAGTCAGTCAGTTTACAACTGATACTCCTGTGCTAAATATTTGTGCTTTGTTCGTCATTTGTGAGCATTTGTAGTTTGTACTTTTTCAAAAATTAAGCTTTGTTTTTACATTCAGTTACCAATCACAGTGCAAGAGAAAATGAACAAAAAAAAAACAGAAGGTGATAGTCGACGTGAATTCAATGAACAGTGCAAAAAATTAGTTCTTATTTATAGTGAATCTGTCAGGCAAACCATTGTGCATTGTTTGTGAAAACACTTTCTTACATAATAAAAGACATGATCTTAATAGACACTAAAAATAGAAATAAGAGAATATCTGGAAATAAGAGATCTGGGGATGATATCGGATAAGAATCTGAAATTTAGGGGACACAGCGAAAACTGAAGACAACACAAAGGTTTCTGGGAATGATGAGGAGAACACTGAGTTGTAGAAGTAAGGAGATTCTTGTTCCATTGTATAAGGCTTTGATTAGGCCACACATGGACTATTGTGCCCAGATTCGGTCACCTGGTTTTCAGAAGGATGAAGAGATGTTGAAAAGGGTCCAGAGGTGACTGACTAAGGTGGTTTCTAACCTCTGGAATGTCGAGAGTATGAGGAAAGATTGAGAAGATGTAACTTGCAGAGTCTGGTGGACAGGAGGAAGAGGGGAGATATGATAGAGACCTACAAGTTGGTAAGGGGTTGTTATAGGATCAATGCTGGAGAGGTTCTACAGAAAATAGTGGGAGATCAGGGGAGAATGAAAGGTCATCCTTGGAAACTGTATAAAGAGGGTGTGGGTAGGGGAGTGAGAAGCAGGCTTTTTTCATGCGGAGTTGTTAATGATTGGAATGTCTTGCATGTGAGTGTGGTGTCTGCAGAGAATTTGAGTGTTTAAAGCATGATATGATGAGCTGTGTGTGTGTGTGTGTGTGTGTGTGTGTGTGTGTGTGTGTGTGTGTGTGTGTGTGTGTGTGTGTGTGTGTGTGTGTGTGTGTGTGTGTGTGTGTGAGAGAGAGAGATAAAAGGACCTCCCAGATGAGTGTCTTTAACTCCATGGGGTCTTAGGTAATGGTAATAATAAAACACAACATCAGACTAAAACAGAAGGAAAAACTGAGACTAATGCTTGGGTCTGAGTTACAGAGAGAGAGAGAATCTCATTTCTATATTAAATCAACATAGACATGCTATATTAATATGTTGATTTAATATAGAAATCTCATTTCTATATTAAATCAACATATTAATATAGCATGTCTATATTAAATATGCCTATATTAACATATTTTACTGGGAGTTTTTAAGGATGCAAGAGTTGTATGGTGCATATGAACTTTTACATGAAAAAACTGGAGCATGGAATGTAAAAAGTTGGCCACCCCTGGTTTACACCATGCCGAGATTGAGTTCTAAAGCAGCTCTGCCTCAAAAATCACGTCATCTAGAGAACTGGGAAGAACAATTGGGAGTTGTGGTTATCTCTGTAACTGTCAGGAGAAAACTAATTTGACAGGGACTAATAACCAGGCACCCTAAAACAAAGCCCTGGTTAACCAAAAAAATGAGATTGGCTCAATTAAATTGGTGCAAAGAGCATGCCAAATGGACCCCTGATCAGTAAAAAAGAGTCATTTTTTCTGAAGAGAAAAAGTTTAACCCTCAGGGCTATGACAACAGACAGACAGTTCGAAGATGATCAGGAGAAATATTCAACCCAGATTGTCTGGTGTAAACAGTCAAATTCTTAGCCAATCAGATGATCTGGGGCTGCATATCATATCATGATGTTGGTCACTTGCATTTCACAAAAGGTTCAGTGAATGCATTAGTGCACCAGAAAATTTTAGAAGAAGAATCAGAGGCCACTTTACCATAATGATAAACTGCATCTTTCAGGATGACTCTGCCCCTTACACTTTTTGTTCTAGGTAATGCTACTATAACCCTAAAATGTACCATACAAATTGAGTTTAGTACTTAAAAAAGCTTTAGTTTTTGTCCCAGGTTAATAAGTGGCTCAATGAATACTCAACTTAGAGACTACTGTGGCCAGGAAACAGCCCAGATCTCAACCCCATTGAGAATTTGTGGTACCAAATGGAGACTGAAATACACCAGAAGAAGCTGAAAACACTTCAGAAGCTCCAAAAACCATTATAAGGGTATGGAACTGTGAATTAACAGTTGCATTCACCAGGAAATTGATTTTATCAATGCCCTGCTATAAAGTGAATTTTTAGCTTAGAATGTTAGTAAAAGAGTGTAGCTGAACTAAATTTTGATACCAGTATTTGTTTTTCCCAGTGAAAATATCACTGTCCACTCCATTTTGAAAAATTTGCAAATTCGTCAAGTTTGTGTGTCATTTCCAAATTATGTCACATCTTGTACTAAAAAATAAGTCAAATATTAATCAAAAATATAAATGTTATATTACCTTCTTCATTATTTGTGACAATTATTATATTCAAAAGATATATTTCGGTGATTACACATTTTTTTATTATTCAGTTATATAAAACATTGAAATAATAGTTCCCGACAAGTTTCGTAAATCATAGGATTTACATCTTCAGGGGGTAAATAGTATAACTTAAAGTTTAAACAAGAGAAATAATAAATACAAATCATAACCGTCTGGCTATTCATAAAACTCAAATAACAGAATGCAGATATATAGCGTTATTGATGTTGAACAATACTGGACGATGTCACGTGTTATTGTTCAACGTCAATAACGTTATATATCTGCATTCTGTTATTTGAATTTTATGAATAGCCAGACGGTTATGATTTGTATTTATTAATTCTCTTGTTTAAACTTTAAGTTATACTATTTACCCCCTGAAGATGTAAATCCTACGATTTATGAAACTTGTCGGGAACTATTATTTCAGTGTTTTATATAACTGAATAATAAAAAAATGTCGTGTAATCACTGAAATATATCTTTTGAACCAATTAACCACAGAAGCCTACACCTGCAATTATTATATTATTATCCCTTTTCAAACAGGCATTCAAATTTAATTACCAAAAAAACATGGTCACAGCAGGCGATGCAATTTCTGTGAATATGAGTGTAACTGAGTCTTTATCCTTCCTCTACAGCAGGGGTCTTCAACGCATGGCCTGCATGCTACTGTGGCCCGCGGAGCTCTCTGC
Source organism: Typopeltis vanoorti (assembly GCF_054136105.1). Lineage (NCBI taxonomy): Eukaryota > Metazoa > Arthropoda > Arachnida > Uropygi > Thelyphonidae > Typopeltis > Typopeltis vanoorti. Next base: position 64,542,343 of record NC_143552.1, on the reverse strand, counting down.
CATGGCCTGCCGGCCATTTTGAAAAAATAACTACTTAACATTAAAAAGTGATAAAAAATAATTTCAATGAAGCCTGAGGGCCACTAAGCTATACTGCAGTATTTAGAATTGTAAGATGCTTTCCATATTCACAAGGAATGCTGTGCATTTGATACTTAACATAAAATCCTATAAAAATAAATATTAAATAGACATACTTCTTCAGCCATCTACAAGCAACAAGCGATACTTAAGTACTAGTACTAACATAGCAGATAGATGGCTGATGCAGCAGTTTGTTCGAGTGCACTGTCTAGTGCCTTCCAGATACATCTCGAAGGTTCTCAACACTTCGTCATTTCATATAAATACAAGAGGATCTCATCCACAGTCAGTCAGTCGTGAACAGTGTGATATTTGTGTGCAAGCGCACGCAGGCTCATCGCATCAGCCATAGCTTATTGTGGTTTTATATTGCCAGACTTTTTCCATTAGAGTGAGACATACTCAGTGGATAATAACTATTAACAGTCATTTTGAATCATTTTTTGTGTTCACCTTCCATCATTATGGCATCTGCGAGTAAAAAGAGTAAATCAAGTGATTCTTGTTGGGTTTTTAATGAAAAGTGGACCAATTTGTACTTTTTTGTGCCACTCAACGATAAGTCAGTGTGTTTAATTTGTCATGAGTCAGTGTCAGTATCAAAAGTATACATTAAAAATCAACACTATGAGACAAAGCATGCATCCAATTTTGATCACCTTCAAGGGCAGCGTCATGTGACAAAGTGAGCCATCTCCAAGTTGATTTACAATGCCAGCAGGGTACGTTTAAAATGCAGAGGGAAGAGAGCATCAAAGTAAGTTATGTAATAGCTGAAAAAATCACTAAAAAATCAAAAACCTTCTTGGATGGTGAGTTTGTGAAAGAGTCTCATCACTGCTGGAGAAATTCTGTGCCCAAATAATAAGGAAGTGTTTAAAAAACCAAGTTTGTCTGGGGTAACTGTAGCACGACATGTTGAAGAACTTGCCAATGACATTGAAGGAACTTTAAAAAATGGTCATCCGAATTTACGTCATAATCACTTGCTTTAGATGAGGGCACAGATGTGAAGGATACAGCACAACTGGCTACCTTTGTCCGTGGCATTGATCAACAATTCACTGTGACAGAAGAACTGCTATTGCTCATACCTATGAAGGGAACGATGAAAGGCACTGATATTCTTGAAGCCACCAAGAAAATGGTCCAGCGTTTCGACCTCAGCTTAACCAACTTAAAGGGTGTGGTAACTGATGGTGCTCCTGGTGTGGTGGGAAAGAACGAAGGGTTTGTTGCACTGCTGTGGAAAGTATTGGAATGAGAAGGAAAAGATTTCGTCCATTACCACTGTTTAATCCACCAGGAGAATTTGTGTGCAAAAACTATTGAATTTGAGTGACATTAAAGTTATTGTTACTGTTGTCAACATTATTAGGGCAAGAGGATTGAATCATCGTCAATTCCAAGAGTTTTTGACCCAAGAGTGTGAAGTGGATCATGGCAATGTGGTTTATTATAGTAATGTGTGTGTTGGTTGAGCAGAGGGAAGGTTCTTAAAAGAGTATTTGACTTAAGGAGCGAAATACAGCGGTTGTGGCAAACCAAAGGGAAGCCAATTGCGGAATTCAATGATCCAAAGTGGATGACAGACTTTGCCTTTGTGACCGACATCTCGTTGCATATGAATGACCTAAATACGAGGCTACAATCCAAAGTTCAACTGGTGTACACTCTGTTTGATCACATCAAACTATTTGTGGCCAAGCTCAAATTTTGGGAGGCAAAATTCACAAAAAAAGACTTAACTCATTTTCAGCTTCTCACTGAGTCCAACTGTTCATGTCTTGATGAATACGCTATAAAATTAGTGGTGTTGCGAAGTGAGTTCGAAGAGAGATTTAGTGATTTTCATAACCAACAGTCTTGTTTAGATGTATTTTCAATGCCATTCAGTTGTAATGCTGCCAAAATGCCAGGCTCGGTACAAATGGAGCTGCTTTAACTCCAAAACAACTCTTCTTTGAGAGAAAAATTATTCGATGTGCTCTTGCTTACATTTTACAAAGACTATATTTCTGAGGCTGCATTCCCTAAACTTTGCCGGTATGCTTTGAAGATGTGTGCTTTTTAGGAAGCACATACTTATGTGTGCAGTTCTTCTCCAGAATGAAGCTTGTGAAGTCCAAGACAAGAACTCAGATTATTATTATTATTTATTATTATTAAACAAGACCTCAGGGAGTCAAAAGCTCATCTGGGAGGTCCTTTTATGACATACACATCTCATCATGCCATGCCTTAAACACACTCAACCTCCTTGCAGACACCACACTCTCAGGCAAGGCATTCCAATCATTCACAACTCTGCACGAAAAAAACCTGCATCTCACTCCCCTACTCACACCCTCTTTATACAGTTTCCAGGGATGACCTCTGGTTCTCCCTGGATCTCCCACTATTCTCTGTAGAACTTCTCCACCATTGATCCTATAACAACCCCTTACCAACTTGTAGGTCTCTATCATATCTCCCCTCTTCCTTCTCTCCACTAGACTCTGCAAATTACATCTTCTCAATCTTTCCTCATACTCTACATTCCAGAGGTCAGAAACTACCTTAGTCAGTAGCCTTTGGACCCTTTCCAACATCTCTTCATCCTTCTGAAAACCCGGTGACCAAATCTGGGCACAATAGTCCATGTGTGGCCTAATCAAAGCCTTATACAATGGAACAAGATTACGTACCAACATCTTGAGAATATTCTGCACATAGTGACTTCCACCATTGATGCCAACATCGACAAGCTGGTCAAGGAAAAGCATTGCCAAGTTCCCATTGACATTGTAAAAAATGAATGTTTTCTTCATTAAATTATCTTTTTTCAAGTATTGATTGTATTTACTTATCATGAACCCAACTCCTGCCTATGCTTTTAAAGCTGCCTTTGTTTTTAAAAATATTGCCTTTGTTTTTAACAATCTAACATATTCTTATTAAAGCAGTATATACAGTTAGCTTCAAAATAGTTATTTACAAAAACCTCTAATACAAACTATGCCGAGACAAACAAAGTCTATTTTTTTACAACATTCACATGGGACTTAACCTAAGTAAAAAATCAATGTAATGTGCTTTGGAATATTTAATATTTAAGCTACAAGCGAGTTTTTACACTTTGCTTATAATCGTATTCACTCAGCTAGCTGTTTGACTTCCACTGATCCAAATTAATTCATTTACCCGGACTTATAAGAAAATTACTGATTTGACAATTTTAATGAAAAATAAATAAACAATAGCAATACCCTTAAAGCGAATTAAAAATAATACAAAATAATGATAAATAAAATATTATGTTTCCATTTTTAATTAAATTTGAAAGTAAGGAGGAATACACAAGAGATTGAGCAAGAATCGCTCCGCGATCGACGGGTTGAACACCCCTGAAGTATCATAACAAATACCTCTAAAGCTCTGCCAATCGACCAACCTTTGCCAGCAAAGGTTGGTCGATTGGTAGAGCCTCTGCTACTAATGGCTCATGCAAAAAATTAAGCAAGTTTGAGCACGGCCATTAGTAGTTGGAAGGGGTTCGATCATTTGATGCTGTTGGCACACTCTCCCTCGATAAGTCTTTGGACACCCTGGAGGTGTCACATAATAATAATAATAAAGTTTAGAAATATCATAATGTAGCTATTTCCTTATCCAACTCCAATGTCATTTGATGATATAAAGTGAGAAAACTGCAATACTAAGACAAGTTCCCTTTCATAAAACTGCACTGTCACTCATAGAGTATCATATTCCTATCCACCCATTCCTGAATTCTCTTAACCAATTTTCCAGTACATATCTTATCAATCACTTCTGAGATACTAATCAGTCTGAATTTGCGACATCTGTCTTGGAACCTAATTCATGTAATAATCACCTTTCCATCTTTCCTTTCCTTGTTATACAAGTGCTGAGAATTACATTAAAAAGTTCAAGTTACGAGCACTTTCTCATAATTATTATTATTACAGGTGACTCAAAGGAGTCCTTAGACTCAAAGACGGAGGCCCTAAACATTATGTCCACACAACTATATGACATTCTCACAGTATCTATCATACCTCGCCTTGAAATCACTCACTGTCATGGCATCCACAACAGACCCTGGCAGCTTATTCCACTCATTCACCACTCTCCAAGTAAAAAACCTAGCTCTAACACCCTTACTAACCACACTCTTGTGCAGCTTCCATGTAGGGCCCCTAGTCCTCCCCACCACCAGTCCTATTCTCAAAAATATCTTCTGAATTAAGCTTATAGAAACCCTTCAGTAATTTGAGTGTCTCAATCATATCACCCCTATTCTGCCTATCAACCAATTTCTGCAACCCACAAATCTTCAACCTGTTCTCATTAGGCTCAATCCATAGACCTGCTATCATCTTGGTCACTCACCTCTGGATCCTCTCCACCTCCTCCCCATCAAGAAAAAACCTAGATGACCAAATCTGGGCACAGTAGTTGAGATGAGGTCTTATCAAGGCTTTGTACAGAGGAACAATAACTTGATTGTCTCTGCTCGTCAAAGTATTTTTCAACAAACAAGTGAGTTGATGAGCCGATTTAGCCACTTTTGCAATGTGCCCCCTAAACTTCATCTCCCTATCCACCAACACTCCCAAGTCCTGGCCTCATCAATCTCCTAGAGTACAGTTCCACCAATGTGGTATACTGCTGCTAATCTTTTCATCCCAAAATGCATAACCTTACATTTTGTCACATTAAATTGACATCCATTCTCCTTAGCCCAGAACTCCAATCTATCCGAATCGTCCTGCAAGATTTTGACATCTTCTGCATTCACTATTGCTCTACCCAACTTTGCATCATCAGCAAAAAAATGAACTGTTCCTCTCAGATCCTTCCCTATATCGTTAATGAACAAATTAAACAGCAGTGGTCCAAGAACAGAACCCTGCGGCACACCACTAGTCACAGGCCATCTTTTGGACTCTACTCCTGAATAAACTACTCTCTGATATCTCTCCATCAACCACCCTCCTATCCATCTCACCAACCCTATATCCATTCCCATATGTTGCAGTTTACGGATTAGACTTCCATGTGGTATCCTGTCAAAGGCCTTAGCCAGGTCTAGCAGTATCATTGTAAACCCGTTACCCTTATTCAGTTCAGCCGTCACTGTGTTATAAAACTTGAGCAAGTTACTGAGGCATGAGCTACCCTTCACAAAGCCATGCTGTCCCCCATACAGTATCTCATTTTCATCAATCCATTCCTGTATTTTTCCCTTGACTACTTTCTCCAAGACCTTGACAACGACTCCTGATATGCTGATTGGTCAGTTATTTGTAATAGTCTTGGATCCTCCTTTATGTAGTGGAACTATTTTCCCCTCTTTCCACACCTTCGGGACTAAACCAGACCCGAGACTCAGATTAAACAACATGGTCAAGGGCACTGATAATTCTTTAGCCACTTCACGTAAGACCCGTGCCGGTATGCCATCCAATCCCACAGATGTATTCACATTAAGATTCTGTAATAGACTATTCACCTCCACTTCATTCATCACAATTCCCGTATAAACTAATGGTTCCTTCATATACTCTTGCAAAGTGCTCGCTCAGTAATTCCACTATATCAACTGATTCAGTGACCTCCTTACCATCGGCATTCCTGAAAATCATTCTGCCATGTACAGGTTTTGTTTTGCTAGTAGCATATTGAAAGAACTGTTTGGGATTCTCTTTAGCTTGCATAGCTAGTTTCCTTTCATAATCTGCTTTTGCTTTTTTTACCACACTCGTTACATGGAGAAATACATGGAGAAATATCCCATGCAGTCCCATGGATATTCACATCAAGATTTCATGTGCTAACCATCTCCATTTCATTTATATCTATTCTCACAACAATAACTATCATATCAATTAGTGTAAAAATTAATTGAAATAAAAGCAGTAATTCAACTATTTCTTCTCTCCTTCTGTCACTCCCTAGCTATCTGTCTTCATTATCTCCTTATGGACGTCTCCTTCTATTACCCTACATTTATCATTTCTTAACGGAAAATTCCATATACTTAGCCACCTTGCAGGACAAGAACTGCTTGATCAATCTCCCCAACTGGAAGAAGTCATTAACCCAGTTAATAAATCCTCTGTTGCTATCACCAGATCCAGCATTCTCAAACCACAGATCATTACCCCCCCCCAACCCTCTTTCTCCATCACATACTGTTTTAGGTACCTATCTCTAAAGAAGCTATATAAATTCCATTTGCTTTTCCTAGTGTGTTCTTTCATAGTGAGAGCAACTTACTGATGCATGCCATTTACATCTTCCGCACTTCCTAGCCTACAGCAGTAGCAACTAATTTTGTCCTCTGCACTGTTATTTTTATGAAAGGGGTTGACATTGATGATATAATAAATAATTTAATGACTATATTCTATATTTTGCTAAAGTCAAATCAGCATCATTATGGAAAATACACAAGTAAAGACAAGATGTATGCATGACCATTATAAATAAAGCTGAAGTGAAGCAAAGCAACTTCGTGAGTCCTAAACTGCTCAGCCCAGTGGAATTGATTAGGTAGCCTTGGCTGTTGAGCTGATCGGTCTAAAGATAAGCATTTCCCAGATGTGAAGAGGTAACTTTATGAATTCAGATTTCTTGAGGTTGAAAAAGTTTTTAATCTCAATATTTTTTTTCAAGGTAAAAGCAGATTCAAAGAACAGTCATTCATACTTGTATTTACTTCTGTAAAGCAAATACAAATATGAAAGACCAACTGCCATGATGATGGATTTTCCAGTGGATTTCTATGCTGGATATTAAAAGCATGCTTGGTCTGCAAGTTCAGAGTAGTTGGGATGGTTGTAACATATGGGTCTGCAAGTCCAGAATAGTTGGGGTGGTTGTAACATATAAGAATCTCTAAAGGCTACAGCCTCTAGAGATTCTAATGTTGACTGTTTGGCCATATTAACTATGCTATCGGCCAAGACGTCTATAGACGTCAAAGTTATCATGGATGCGAAGTGCATACTAAAATTGTAATACCATTGATATTACATTGAAATATATGATGGATACAAAGCGTATGAGGATGCGTATTTGATCTATAATGGCTGGTAAGGTGGTTAAGACAAATATGGTTATTCATAATAGTGCTTCATGTATAATAAATTTAGTTTAATCCTTTATCCCAGTGAGAGCAAACAAAGTTTGCGCCTGAAAATATCTTCAGGACTGAATATAGTGTTCTATTATCTTACCTGGGTAAGTAGTGCAACACCAGGGCAACTCGTAGCAAAGGTGGAGTAAGCTACCAACACTCCTATCCCAGTATTTCCCATAATGCAAAACACATCTCCTTGTGGATATGTATACTGTTATGCATTAAGGGATTGGCCACTACCCAGACTAGTTTCGACCTTTATTGAGGTCTCTTCAGTGGGAGACAAGTTGGAGATACCAGGCAAAAACAGTAGCAAGGTCATCTTTACCTATAGAAGTTGCCAAAAGGTTTACCACCTTTTTTATTAAATTACTCTGGATTTAGAGAAAGATGTTGAAAGTTTATTTTTCACTAGGTTAGACTATAATAAATTTAGTTTAATCCTTTATCCCAGTGAGAGCAAACAAAGCTTGCACCTGAAAATATCTTCAGGACTGAATATAGTGTTGTGCTATCTTACCTGGGTAAGTAGTGCAACACCAGGGCAACTCGTAGCAAAGGTGGAGCAAGCTACCAACACTCCTATCCCAGTATCTCCCATAATGCAAAACACATCTCCTTATGGATATGTTTGCCTTTGCTACGAGTTGCTCTGGTGTTGCACTACTTACCCAGGTAAGATAGTACAACACTATATTTAGTGTTGTACTAATACAGAGAAAGAAAGCATTATGGAGGCAATATAAGATGAGTGGTAATAACTAATTCCATGAGGAGTACAAAAAACAGGCAAGGGGAGTGACTCGGTCGATAAGGAAAGCAAAAGTACAGTATGAGCAGCAGTTAGCTAATGAAACCAAAAAAAATCCTAGGGAATTCTTTCAATATGAGCAGGTGAGATTGAATTGGAGATTGGCTATTGGAATAGCCAGAACAAAAAAGGATGGTTAAATTAGAATGACACTGATTGGAGAAAATGGTATAAGGATAACAGATGCAGAAGATATAGTAGATATTTAATTAGCAGTTCATAAAGGTCTTTCATCCTTATGAATGTTACATCATGGAGAGTTTGAGAGCAGTGGATGTGAGTGAGAATGAAAGAAGTATATAGAGAACTGATCAAACTTGGTGTTAATAAGGCTGTAAGATTTGATGATATATCACGTATTTTGAAGGGAAGTGCCAGGGAGTTGACATCTGCCTTGGCATATTTGATCAAATATGACCAAATAACCTTGCCTTCCTTCCACTCCTTTGGATCAAGTTCCAAAGCAGTGGAAGGAAGGCAAGGTTGTATTGCTTCAAAAAGGAGGTGACAGAACTAACTCAAGCATCAAATTATAAGCTAATCTGTGTGTCAAGTGTTGTTGTAGTGCTAGAGAGGCTGGTGAGAACTATGATCCATAATTGGATTGACAACAGTTGTATTATCTTTGAGGGACAGCATGGATTTGCTAAAGAGAGGTCATGTATTAGTAATCTACTTACTTATTACAATAAAGTGACAAGCTACATTTTGACAATGGAGATGGATACACAGCAGTATACTTCGATTTTGCAAAGGCTTTTGATAGATTACCACATGATAAGTTGATAGTCAAACTAGAGCAAATGGGGTTGGATATTAGACTAGTGCATTGGATTGGAGATTGGTTATGTAATAGATGTCAGCAAGTTGTGTATTTAGGAGCAGTATCCCAGAAGAGGAAAGTCACTATTGACTTTCCTCTTTCAAGAAAGTCACTAGGAGTGTACCTCGGGGTGGGGGGGAGTCCGTTTTAGAACCATTGTGAAGATGATGCTGAGGAGTAGATCAATGTGGCCTTACAAGAAGACTTGAACAGAATGAGTGAATGGGCATGGGAATAGAATTCTCAGTTCAATGTTGCAAAATATGGAAAACAAAGATGGGATATAAAATTTAAGCTGGTTGGGGATATACTGTTGGAGGTGGAGGAAATAAGAGATTTTGGGCTGATTGTGGATGAGGAGCTAAAATTTAGAGGACACATTGCCAAAATTATTATTATTGTTATTATTATTATTTTGGTTACCTCCATGGAGTCAACAAACTCATCATGGGAGGCTCACTCAAACAGTATTAACTCAACAAATCTCCATTTAAAAAATCTACTCCTCACACCCTTCTTCACCACATCTTTATACAACTTCTAAGGATGGCCTCTAGTTCTTCCCATCTTAATTCACTAATTCACTCATTTTATAATTCCTTCTGTATTAATCTGATAGAATCCCTTAACTAACTTGAAGATCTATATCATATCTCCTCTCTTCCTGCTATCCACCAACCTCTGTAATCCAGACCTCTCAAATGCTTCATACCCAACAGTCCAGAGTCCTGATATCATAATGGTCATTCATCTTTGGACCCTCTCTATTGTTTCCACATCACAATGAAAACTAGATGACCAAATATGAGCACAATAGTACATATGTATGTACTCTGACCAATGCCTTACATAGAGGCACCCACAACCTCCTAATTCCTACATGAAAATGTACAGTTTATCACAGCAGCAATATGATATGCAATCTTTGTAACACTTGCGATGTGCTTCGGAACTTTAGTCCACTGTCTACCATCACTGCTAGATCCCAAATCTCATCCACTGAAGTACAGCTCCACCAATACAGTACACAGCCTTATATCTCTGCATCACCACATGTAACACCTTGAATTTATTAATATTAAAACTGCAACCCTATTCATTTGTCCAAACTAAAAGTATATTCAAATCTTCCTATAGGGAATAAACATTAACACTACTTCTGATAATTCTACCTAACTTCGCTGCATCAGCAAACATTTGAAGATCACCAGTCTTTCCACATGAAATATCATTAACAAATATCTTAAACAATAGGGACCCAAGAACAGAACCCTGAGGGAATGTCACTGATCACCTTCCTTTTCTGGTATGATGGACACTGTTCCATTATACACAATTTGCTGGTATCTTTCAGAAAATCAATCTTCAATCCATTTAACCAATCTGCTATCTAATTCCATCTTCTGCAGCTTAAACACCAATCTGTCTTGGTAATGTATCAAATGCCTTTGCAAAGTCCAAAAGCATCACTGTATATGACTCTTCCTTGTCCAACACATTCGTTGTCTTATCATAAAACATAAGTAGATTGTTAAAACAAGACCTGCCTTTCACAAACACATCATAGAGAATATTATATACATCAACCAAATCCTGTATAACCAATTTTTCCAACATTTTGATCACAACTGCAGATATACAGACTGTCTATAACTGGAAGCTTCTGTTCTCAAACCATACTCGTGGAGAGGTATTATTTTGCCTTCTTTCCACTCCTTAGGAACCTTCCCTACTTTCATTAAATAATCAGGTCAAGGGCTGGGCTAACTCTTTTCCACATTCTTTAAAAATATGTGGTGATATGTCCAATCCCACAGCCTTATTTAACATCTAACCCAAGCAATACTTGATACACCACTGATTTTTTCCTTTAATTCTCTTAATACTTGCCTCACTTCTACATGTTGCACAACATCCTTCACACCATTAAGATATACACTGATGAACTGTTCATTAAATAATCCCACTATATCATTTGTTATGGTTACTATGTCCCACCTATAGTTACTATCCACCAATGTCAACCTGCCATAATTATTATTCCTCCTGCTTGCCACATAGCAGAAAAATTTGTTTGGAATAGCTTTGACCTGAGTTTTATTATTATTATTATTATTATTATTATTATTATTATTATTATTAAACAAGACCTCATGGAGTCAAAGACTCATCTAGGAAGTCCTTTTATCTCACACACACCTCATCATACCGCGTCTTAAACACATTCAAACTCCTTGCAGACACCATACTCTCAGGCAAGGCATTCCAATTACTCACAACTCTGCACGAAAAAAACCTGCCTCTCACTCCCCTACTCACACCCTCTTTATACAGTTTCCAGGGATGACTTCTGGTTCTCCCCTGATCTCCCACTATTCTCTGTAGAACTTCTCCACCATTGATCCTATAACAACTCCTTACCAATTTATTCTCCACAAGACTCGGCAAATTACATCTTTTCAATCTTTCCTCATACTCGACATTCCAGAGGTCAGAAACTACCTTAGTCAGTCGCCTTTGGACCCTTTCCAACATCTCTTCATCCTTCTGAAAACCAGGTGACCAAATCTGGGCACAATAGTCCATGTGTGGCCTAATCAAAGCCTTATACAATGGAACAAGAATCTCCTTACTTCTACACATCAGTGTCCTCCGCATCATCCCAGAAGTCTTTGTGTTGTCTTCACAATTTTGGCGATGTGTCCTCTAAATTTTAGATCCTTATCCACTATCACCTCCAGATCTCTTATTTCCTCTACTTCCAACAATATATTCTCACCAAGCATAAATTCTGCATCCCATCTTTGTTTTCCAAATTTTAAAACCTTATATTTTGCAACATTGAACTCACATCCCCATTTGCTTGCCCAATCACTCAATTTATTCAAGTCTTCTTGCAAGGCTACAACATCTTCACTACTCTTTATGGTTCGTCCCAACTTTGCATCATCTGCAAACAACTGAATATCTCCATTCAAATCTTCACCAATATCATTAATATACAAGTTAAATAGTAATGGCCCTAAAACAGACCCCTGAGGAAGTCCACTAGTGACTTTCCTTTTCCTGGATATCGCACCCCCCATACACAACTTGTTGATACCTATCAGATAGCCAGTCTCCAATCCAATGCACTAATCTAATATTCAGCTCCATCTGCTCCAGTTTGACTGTCAACTTATCATGAGGTACTCTATCAAAAGCTTTTGCGAAATCCAAGTATATTACTGTGTATCCTTCTCCTCTGTCCAAGGAAGCAGTCACTTTCTTGTAATAAGTAAGTAGATTACTGAAACACGACCTCCCTTTAGCAAATCCATGCTGTCCATCAAAGATTATACCATTGTTGTAAACCCAACTCTGGATCCTAGTTCTCACAAGCTTCTCCAACAACTTAACCACAACACCTGACACACAGATAGGCCTATAGTTTGATGCTTGAGTTCGATTACTTCCTTTATGAAGTGGCACAATCTTGCCCTCCTTCCACTCTTTAGGGACTTGACCAAGAGCAAGACTCGTATTAAAAAAATATGTCAAGGCAGGTGTCAACTCTCTGGCACATTATTTCAGAATACACGGTGATATATTATCAAGTCCCACAGCCTTATTTACATCTAGTTTACTCAACTCCCAAACACCTCTTGCTCACTTACAGTCAGTCTCTCCTCCCCATCATCAATTGCTCTTAATCTCTCCATGAAGTCACATTCACAAGATTGAAAGATCTTTATGAACTGCTCATTAAGTATCTCCACCACGCATTCTGCAACAGCTGTCTTTATACCATTTCCTCCATTCAATGTCATCCTTCCATAATCATTCTTTCTTTTGCTGGCTACATATCGAAAGAACTCCCTAGGATTCTTTTTAGCTTCATTAGTTAACTGCTGTTCATACCTCTCTTTAGCTATTCTCACCAACCAAGTCACCCTCCTTGCCTGGTCTTTGTAGACCTCATGAAATTGGTTACTTCCACTTCTCTTATGCTGCCTCAACAATGCCCTTTTTCTCTGTATTGCATGCTTAATCTCTTTATTAATCCATCTCGCACCTACCTTATTTAACCTTCTCACCCATGGTATACATTTAGACATTGCATCTACTAAATATTTTTTGAAAATCCCCCAAGCTGCATTGATCTCTTTTCCAGCTGACTCCTCATTCCCTTATACACCTGCAAGCTGTCTCCTGAGCTCTTCATAATCCCCCCCCCCCCTTGTAGTTCCACATATACCCTTTTTTCACAGGGGTCCTTGCACTGCTGGCAACCACCCAAGTAATCACCTCATGGTCACTTTCACCAATTGGTGGATGACTTGATACCTCATTGATAATTACATACTCTGATGAGATGACCAAATCCAAGACCCTTAATCCTCTTGTGCCCTCTGTTACATACTGTCTGAGGTAGTTATCCCTCAAAAACTCAAGTAACTCATTTTCTTTACTTCCAGTTGCTATCTCTTCATTCCAGTCTATATTGCCATAATTAAAATCACCCATAATGATCACCCTTTTCTTATTTGCTTGGCTTATTTGACTATACATTTCACTATCACCACTATCCACATTACCAGGTATATAACAACATCCCACCAAGTATTTGATTCTATTCACCTCTATCTCACACCATACTGCCTCAAAACCACTGGCTCCATTTCCCTCTTGCATCTCTACCTTGTATGGACATAACTCTTTCTCTATCATCAATAGCGCTCCCCCTCCCTTTTTACCCCTTCTATCCTCACGAAACACATCATACCTTTCCATCTCTATTCCTGTCCGGATGTCATCCCCCATCTAACCATGTCTCACTTATTCCAACAATCTCTGGGTGCACAGACGCAATTAGTGCAACCATTTCATCCGCCTTGTTTCTTATACTTCTAGCATTGGTATACAAACACAACAACTCATTTCTGGATCTACAGCTAGTTCCACTGATACCACTCACTCGATGTGATCTCTCCATGCTGGACTGGGGACATTATTTCTGCTTCTTCATTTTAGAACCCTTTGCAATTCCATCTGTTTCCTTTTGATCCCTGATCATCCCATTACTTTCCTGCCTACACATGCTCTCACCTCCTCTTGAAGTATCCACCCTTCTCATGCTATGTATCCCTGTCCAACCTGGGCCTCCCCTTTCCCTGCTCCTCTTGCACACCCATTCTCTCATTTTCTATACTCATACCACTCACTTCCCCATTCATTTCCACTTCTTCAATCTCTCCTGTCTTACTCTCCTGCTCTTCCACATCACTCCCCTCTCGATCTGATTCATTCTCTCTATTCACTTCTCCACTTTCCAGCAGCAGTCTCTCCAAGTGACTCACACCATAACCACTCAAATGCAGTCCATCGCTCCCATACAGCTCACTTCGTCCCTCAAACTCATTCCACACATTAACAAACTGTACTCCCATCTCCTCACACATTTCAGCCAGAATATCATTCATAATCCTTGCTCTCCGCCTCATTTCACCACAATCATACCTAGGCAACACAATGACTACCCTTCCTGTCACACTATTCTCCTTTATCTTTTCAAGCAGTCTCCTGACATTCATTTTGACATGCTCTTTGTGTTTTTATTTTGTTGCTTTTATTTTAATATAATTTATTGATATTGATTTAGTAAAACAGATTATAGACACTGCATTTCAGTTTGTCAATTTCAGGATTTTTATATGTATCATTGCATGAATGAACAGAATTCATTATATCATGTTTTTCAAAATTATATAAACTGAGCAAAAGAAAAGATGAAAGGTTTCGTTAACTTTTAACAACTAATTCTGAAACTGTTTTTCAAAATTTAATAACATTATTTTTCCTTAAATGCTTCACTCTGATCAAGCACTTTCTAATTAATAAAGATGTCTAGTTAATAATAATAATTCTCATTCACAAATCAATTTCAGATTTTTTCTCCCATAACAAATGTACCAGTAAATAAATATTATCGGTATTTATAATTCTTAATCTATTAATGAAAGTTTTATTTTACTTTATTTTTATTTTATTGCTTTATTATTTCTTTTTTTGGTTATTTCAACTTATTTAAACTGTATTTCATATAGTTTGTTTTTACAGCTGTAAAAATGTTATCAAATAAATTTATGGTCATACAAATGTTTATGAACAAATATAGTTGAGCAACCTCTGTCAAACAAATTGATTAAACCGTGGCGTGGTGTGGTGTGGCGTGTGATTTTTCTTGCAAAAATAGTAACAATAATTAATAATTCTGATTATTATTGTATAAATGGTATTATACAGAACTCAATCAGTATTATATATATACAGGGTGTTCGGGATAAATTTGACATATTTATAATTAATTATATTTTTCCGTAAGTTACATGTATTAACACACACTTCTCTTCATTTAAAAGTTTGGACCCTTCTTCATTCATATACAAGATGTCAGAAAGGATGGATAGCTGGAACCCACCTGAATCATGGAAGAGAATAACTTGTATCATGATGATTCGTGCCCGCCATCAAAATAAGGATATTACGACTGCTTCCCAATGCTCCCTGAATACAGTAAAAACAATCAGGCATGAACTAGAGACTTGCAATGGTGACTACGAGGATGTAGCAAGAAGAAAGATCCCTAGCAGACGATCTGATTGCGTTCGTACAGCAGAATTCCTCGCAAATCTGCAGGAACAGGTGTTGAAGAACCCTGGCATTGGAATTCGGGCTTTGTTCGTGGAGTTGCTAACTGTAGTCAAGCCCTGGATAACAAGGGTAGCCAATGGTAGGCCGTATGTATGGCAGCAGGATTCGGCCCCTTGCCACACCTCTGGGAAAAGTCAAAAATGGTTGTCTGAAAATTTCTACGACTTCACCAGTCCAAATGTTTGGCCTCCAAACTCCCCAGACCTTAACCCCATGGATTATTTTGTATGGGGCGCAGTTGAAAAAGACACCAATCGCACTTCCAGTAATACAAAAGCCCAGTTAATGGATAAAATTAAAACAGTTTTTGCGGCCCTTCCCAGGGAGACTGTAGCATCAGCTTGTTCGAGGTTCCGAAGCAGAATTGAAGCTGTGATCGATGCTAATGGTGGTTATTTTGAGTAAATCTTGTTGATAGTATTGTAATTAACTCTGCCTGTAATGTTTTTTTGTCAATTCATTAAATTTAATAGATACAAAGAAGATTTTCTTTTTCCTTACGAAACTGTCAAATTTATCCCGAACACCCTGTATATCATACAGATCAATATTATCATAGAGATAGAAGTAATTTCTCAACTGTGACTGATCACTTCCCAATCACTGTTATATAAAATTATGCAGTTCAATATTATCGTAGTTACTCATTGAATTTTCTTTGTAACAACTAGGTGGTTACAAAGAAAATTCAACGAGTCACATAAAAAAAAGACTTACTCTTCTTGTGACAGTAGGATCTTGACGGGCAACTGACATCAAATGACCAAGTAATGTTTTTGTACGTATAAGACGAAGCTTAATATTAGTAGCTTTGGTCCATTCCTGCAAAACTGGGGAATAAGAAAAGTTGTCTGCATTGGGTCTGTCATTCAACAAAGAGACAACTACCTAGAAATAAGCAATAATACATAATCATTCAAAACTGTTTTAACCAAAAACAGGTATTCATATAAGCTACTGGAAACAAATTACAAAAATCTCTCAGTTACCCAGTTGTGTTGGAAAATCTGTCTGCTGGCACCAGTTAACTGAGAGTACAGTTTATAGTGCTATTTCAAGAGTCAGCTGACATACTTAAGCACTAGTTAACTGAAGGTTTGATTATACTGAACAGGTAATACAGAGATCACTGTAATATAATTCCATAATATACATATTATTTCACCATTTACCTTCGGCAAATAGCTAATAGCAAAGTACAAAGCCTATATGAGTTAAGGTACTAGTAGCAAGGCTTATACGTTGGTCAGACATAACTGGTGATTAGTTTACGGAATTAACAATGCATATAAAGTATATTAATTAAAGGTAACTTTAATGAATAACTTCTATATTTCGGCAACGTCACATTGCCATCTTCAGGAACATAAAGATATGGTATGTGCACACAGGCACTAACACAAAGCAAATGAGGAAGAAAGCAAGAAACTAATATTGTTCCTAAAGTCCTAATGGTGCCCTCTGGCAGGCTAATTTGGTAGTCTTGGCAGTTGGGCTGAAGTTCTCATAATGTAAGTCTCCCAAATTTGGGGTAGTTTCATGCACCGAAATTTGTTGAGGTTAGGAACGTTTTTTAGAGCTGCTGAAGATTCTATGAATAATCTTTCATATTTAAACTTGCTGCATGAATTATTTTTGTTTTCTTCCAACGAATTTTATGCTGAGTATCTAAGGCATGGTCTGCCAGCCCAGAGCAGCTGTACTGGTGGAACCGGATGTAGTCTTTGTGTTCTGAAATCCTGATATTTGTTGTTCTGCCTGTTTGGCCAAAGTAGAACAATTTGCAGCTGCAAGGGACCTGGTATACACCTGGTAGGTCTAGGGGAAGTGGTTGGGCTTTGGTAGAGCAGATAAAGGATGCTAACTTTTTATATGGCTTGTAACAGGAAGTAAGGTCATATTTTTTGAGGATATTGGTTATTTTCTCAGAGGTGCCCTGGATGTAGGGGATGGTGATAGACTTGGTGTAATCTTTATTGTGGAGGGGGGAGGGGGGTTGTGGTTTACTGGTTTTAGTATTTTTTGGATTTTTTTGGGGTTATAGCCATTGGCTAAGAAAGTGTTGAGGATGTGGTTTAGTTCAGTAGTTAGGGCTTTGTCATCTGAGCAGATTAATTTTGCCCTGTTATATAATGTTTTTATAACCCCATATTGTTGTGAGGGGGGGGGGGCTGCTGGTGAATGTATCTGCCAGTATGGGTGGGTTTTCTGTGAACAGAGAAAACCAAAGATCCATCAAGCTGGCGGGTGATTAAAGTGTCTAGGAAGGGGAGGGTGTTGTTTTCCTCTTTTTCTAAAGTGAACTGGCCTCTGGGGTGTTAGTTGTTTAAGTGTCTTAGGAAGGAGTGGAGTGTGTCTGAGCCATGTTACCAAATAGCAAACACATCATCCACATAACGAAGCCAAATAGTGGGTTTTTGTGGGGCGGAGTTTAAGGCTTTCTCTTGAAATGTCTCCATAAAGCATAAAGCTCTAAAAATATGACCTTACTTTCTGTTACAAACCATATAAAAAGTTGGCATCCCTTATCCGCTCTACCAAAGACTAACCACTTCCCCTAGACCTACCGGGCGTATACCAGGTCCTTGCAGCTGCAAATTGTCCTACTTTGGCAAAACAGGCAGAACAACAAATATCAGGATTTCAGAACACAAAGACTACATCCGGTTCCACCAGTACAGCCGCTCTGGGCTGGCAGACCATGCCTTAGATACCCACCATAAAATTCGTTGGAAGAAAACAAAAATAATTCATCGCAGCAAGTTTAAATACGAAAGATTATTCATAGAATCTTCAGCAGCTCTAAAAAACGTTCCTAACCTCAACAAATTTCGGTGCATGAAACTACCCCAAATTTGGGAGACTTACATTATGAGAACTTCAGCCCAACTGCCAAGACTACCAAATTAGCCCGCCAGAGGGCACCATTAGGACTTTAGGAACAATATTAGTTTCTTGCTTTCTTCCTCATTTGCTTTGTGTTAGTGCCTGCGTGCACATACCATATCTTTATGTTCCTGAAGATGGCAATGTGACGTTGCCGAAATATAGAAGTTATTCATTAAAGTTACCTTTAATTAATATACTTTATATGCATTGTTAATTCCGTAAACTAATCACCAGTTATGAGTTAAGGTAGTAATGCTGCACTTCTGTCAACCACAGGTTTAGTTTAAAATCCTGTCAGAACAGAAGTTTAAAGAAGTTTTATTCAATGCTGATTTATACAATATATACAATTTATACAATCATAGGTGGATTTACCTTTTTTTTTTCTAACGACTAACTTTAATTTTAATAATCAGTCAGTATAGGTCTCTTAAAGGTCAGTGCTACATAAATGAAAAAAAATGCTTCCAAATAATCTATAATGAGGAGAACCAACTGAAGCTTCTGATCCAACATCCAGTGCTCATCTTCTAATAAATTATTTCATTAGAAGATGAGCACAGGAGTCACATTAGCCATCATTAGAATTGAGGTTCCACTTGAATGATGAATTAATGAGGATGTGCAATGATTTGGAATTTAGCTGACCAAACATTCTATATTACTGAAACTATACAAACTTTATGATGGTACAACATAATCAAATACAAATTTTGATTGGTCATTGCCCAATATACCAGGCTCCAGTTATTTTTGTCAAACTATGACAAACAATGAAAAGTCTGATACTAGAACAACTTCATTCTCAGCATAATTGATGACAGACACTGCCAACATGAGAAGTAGAATAAAAAAGAGGTTGTGTTAGAAGAAGAAGAAGAACTACAAAAGTCATACCAGCATAATATTACTGATTTACTAAAATAAAAAGAGTCCGAGCGGTTAGCCGAGTGGCTATGCGCTTCGCAACCATATGCCTGGGAAAGGAGTGTCCTGGGTTCGATTCCTGTTGTCGATGCCAGGAGCTTAAGGATCTTTCTCAGACATAGTCAAGTTAGCGATCTTGGGTGTAGACTGCAGGGTTTTTCTTCTCAGTTTATCTTGGGTTTTTCCTCCCACAAGCAGACAAACCGGCCCACTGAACACACGCATCTAGAGACATAGGCCATACCAGGAGGCACAGGGCTAGCTACCTTATCTCGGGACGGGTATGGCTTAGAAGGGCTAAGGATAGCCCCATAACAGGCCACTAGGCCTAATACATGAAGGAAAGAAGAAGAATACTAAAATAAAAAGCCAAAAGGCTTTAGTTCAGTGATGTAAATTTATATAAATCAAGTGGATATCAAATCCAGCATTATTTCAAAGTCGAATGTAGAAATTATGAAAGTTTCATAAAAGAACATTGACCAGAGAGCTTAGCAGAATACACTCGCTAGCATCATGACTTGCCCTAGTGCAGACCACTTGGAAGACATGAGTGCTTGCCCAAGCATCTGTATATTTGCCTTCTATTGGTCCATTTTGATAAGATTTTTGATAAACTGGCCTGACAGCTGTTTCGAACTGATTGGTTCTCCTCAGAGACCAGGCAGAAACCTTAAGAGAGCAAAAACTCTCGTTCAGTACTAAGAAACTTGAAATGCTGGAGAGGTGTATTTTTCGTAAGCGAAGTCTAGGTCAGTGTTGACTCATTCTAGTCAACCTTTTTTTTATGAAATTTTCATAGTTTTTACATATGGCTTGAAATAATGCTGGATTTAATGTCCACTCAAGTGGACATTAAATCCAGCATTATTCTAAGCCATACCCATCCCAATATATATAAATTTGCATTTCCGAACTGAGGCCTTTTGGCTCTTTATTTTAGTAAATACTTTACGCACTAACCGAGAGTTCGCTTACGAAAAATACACCTCTCTGACATTTCAAGTTCCTTAGTACTGAATGAGAGTGTTTTGCTCTCTTAAGGTTTCTTCTGGGTCTGACTCCTGCTGAGGGGGGGGATTAAGATTTTGGGAGAGAGGAATTGGAGTCTCCAGGGGTAGATGTTTTCCAGCGTGGCCTCTATCAGTGGGTGCTTTTCCCTGGAATATGAGCAGTTTGGGCTCAGTGGTAGGGTGAGGCTGTTAAGTGGAACCAATGCTAAGTTGAACAATCTTTCAGCCACTCATAGGGAGTGGTCTGGAGGATTGTCTAACTTTTAGAGAGGTGTTTTACTTAAAACAGTGTCTGGTCTTTGAGGAGAACCAACCAGTTTGAAATGGCTGTCAGGCCAGTGAAACCTTATCAAAATAAACCAATAGAAGGTGAATATATGGACGCTTGGGTAAGTGCTCATGTCTTCTAAGTGGTCTCCACTAGGGAAACTCATGAATGCCAGAGAGTGTATTCCTGTAAGCTCTCTGGTCAACATTTTTTATGAAACTTTCATAGTTTCTACATTTGGTTTTGAAATAATGCTGGATTTAATATCCACTTCATTTATATAAATAATATTACTGAGACTAAGAAGGCTAAAAAACAGGTGAGATCCTTCTAAATACTAAAGTGTTTTTTTTTTGTCACAAAATAGGCAGCACATAACATTCAATGAAAAACAAAGAAAAGTTTCTTAATTTGGAATATAATTCAAGTACAATGATATAAGAATTTGCAATGCAGAATATTATAATGACTTATTTTTTGTCTATGATTCCAGTCTAGCATGAAAAAAATAGAGGAATTTTTTTTAATCATTAGAGAGAGAGAGAGAGGTTAAAATAAAGAAAAAAATAAGGTTCCTGTTCAACAAACAGCAAAGTAAGAAATGAATCCTAAACACATAAAAGTGTTGTGGGGAATGCTGGAGAAGAGGCAATGCTAATAATAATCATAATTACCTTTCTACTCAGGACACAGAATAGTTACTACTAAAACCTTCAAACAGCAACAACAAAAATCCATTGACAATGTCATTTATAACAATGACATTGTCAATGGATTGCAATGGGATATTCAGTTCTTTGCAGATGATGTGAAGCTGGGAAGGGTTATTAGTAATAGTACAGACGTGGCAGCCC
The DNA here is from genome assembly GCF_054136105.1 of Typopeltis vanoorti. Classification (NCBI taxonomy): domain Eukaryota; kingdom Metazoa; phylum Arthropoda; class Arachnida; order Uropygi; family Thelyphonidae; genus Typopeltis; species Typopeltis vanoorti. The sequence continues at coordinate 64,520,831 of NC_143552.1, read as the reverse complement.
TGCAAGAGGATTTGAATAAACTAGACAGATGGGCAAATGAATGGGGATGTCTGTCAGTTTAATGCAGCAAAATGTAAAGTCTTGAAGTTTGGGATACAATGATGGGAGGCTGCATACTTGATTGGAGGAGCTGTACTGGAGGAAGTAGGGGAGACAAGAGATCTGGGATAATGACTGATAGAAAACTGAAATTCAGGGGGCATATTGCAAAGGTGGTGAAGGTAATCCAGAAGACTGCTGCAATACTGAGAAGGATGCTGACCTGCAGAAATAAAAGAGTTATCATTCTGTTGTATAAGACCCTGATCAGACCACACTTAGACTATTGTTCTCAAATTTGGTCCCCAGGATTCAAAGGGGATAAATTAACTGTGAAAAGGGTGCAGAGGCAGATAACAAAGATGGGTTCAGGACTGTACAATGTTAATTATGAGGATTGGCTGAGGGAATGTGGACCGCAGAGTTTAATGGATAGAAGGAGAGGTGATATGATAGAGACTTTTAAACTGTTGAGAAGCAGTTATAGGGTGGACATGTGGGAGTGCTTTCACTTGGTGGAGCAGTGAAGCACTTGAAGGAGTGATGACAAGGAGGCCCATCCCTGGAAAGTACGAAAGGAAGCTGCGAGTAAGAAGATAAGGAGTGGTTTTTTTTGCATGGAGGGTGGTGGAACCGTGGAATGCATTGCCTGATCGAGTCGTGAGAGCAAGAACAATCAATAAGTTCAAGGAGTGATATGACAGACTTAGTGTTTCCTAGGAAGGCCCTCCCACAATGAGTCTCTTGACTCCATGGAGGCCTGAATAATAATAATAATAAAGTGCATAAATTCATGACCATTGAGCAAACCAAAACAACAAAAGTTTATTGACACCTGTGTCCTAGAAGATACAAAAGTATACAGAAGATATGAAATAGGAAGTGTATGGAACAACTTTAACATAACTGAAGATAGGCAATACCAACATGAGAAGTAGAACAAAAAAGATTAAGCTAGAAGAAAAACTATAAGATATCTTGCCAACACAATTAGAATTACTGAGACTATAAAAACAATACAGGTGGAATCTTAAATAATAATTATAAGGTGATTTTCCCCCATGAACTAGGGATCAAGAAAAGTAGAGAGTGGATATAATGATCAATGCAAAACATAAAGAAAAGTCTCAACTCTAAAATGAAGGAAAAAGATAACAAACTAAGATTCTTATTGGAAAAAGAGAAAAGTAAGAAATGAATCCCAAAAGAAACATTTTCCCAAAACCACAGAAATGTTTGGGGGGAAAGCTGAAGAAGAGGACAAAGCTAATAATCACAGTAAGTACCTGTCTGCGCTCAAGATACAGAATAGTTATTATTATTATTATTATTATGTGACACCTCCAGGGAGTCCAAAGACTCATTGAAGGAGAGTGTGCCAACAGCATCGAACAATAGAGTCCCCTTCCAACTACTAACCACTCTCATACTTGCTTAACTTTTTGCATGAGCCATTAGTAGTAGGGGCTCTACCAATCAACCAACCTTAAGAGAGAGCGAGAGTGAGAGAGAGACATCCATAACAAAAAAAAAAGTTTTTTCAGTTATCTTATTTTTGATAATTATATCTTCAGACTGTTTGTAGATGTGGAGGTTGGGATGTCAGAGGACATCCAGAAATAAAGAGGTTATGATGCCATTGTGTAAAGCCTTGATCAGACCTCATATGGATTATTGTGCACAGATCTGGCCACTGGGTTTTCTTGGTGATGAGGATATGTTGGAAAGGGTCCAGAGAAGATTCACAAAGAGTTGTCAGTTATTTTGCGAATGTGGAGTACAATGACATAATGAGAGAATTAAAGTTACAAAACATGGCGAACAGGAAGAAGAGAGGAATAATGATTGAGACAGATAAGCTAGTCAGGGGTTATTATCAGGTTGACATGGAAGATAATTTTCATAGAATGGTAGGGGGAGGAGTAGAACAAGAGGTTATCACTGGAAACTGTATAAGGAGGGTGTGAACAGAGGAGTGAAGAGCAGGTTCTTTGCATGGAGAGTGGTGGGTGAGTGGAATGCACTGCCTGAGCATGTTGAATGTAGACTGAATCAGTTTAAGACAGAGTTGGATGTGTGCAATAGTGTGTACCTCCCATGATGAATTTCTGACTCCATGGAGATTGGATGTTAATAAAAATAATAATAATTTTGGGAAATGGGGTGGCACTAGTGTTGCAAGTGAATGTAGCAGTCATTTTGAGCTAGGCTAGAAAAAGTGTTTTTAAATTAGAGTATTGTGAGGCTTTTTGTCTCAAATTGTGTTGCAGTTGTGCTTCATTTGGATACAAGTATCCTTCAGTGGTGTTATTGTTGAAACTTTGTTGTTTATATTGTGTTTAAGCTACTTGTTTGTTACACTACTTCAGCATCTAAAGATGGCATGGATAAGGAAACATACATCAGTGGCACGGAGAACTTCTATACAAAAGTCTAGCTCTGCCTTGGATTTTTTGCAGTGGATTCATTGCGGAAACTGCCATATGTATGCACCGAGAAGTGTGAAGGATCTGTGGACTGTTTGGGTGAACGAGAAGAATGAAAACGTTGACGTTTGTGAAAAGTGTCTAGATAGGTTAGAGTGATTAGGAATGGAAGCAAACATTGGGACCGTAGCAGAAGAGCTTCGGCAGGAGTTCGTGAAAATGAAACGTGAGCTCCATCTCCTGCAAGAGGAATTGGAAGTGCTCAGTTAGGAGGTTCAGGATATTAAGACTGAGTTAAATGTGTTGAACAGATAAATTACGACTATGGATATTACTTTAGCTGATGTAACTACAACAGGTTTAAGTAAGGGAGAGACTTTGGTGAATGATGAAGTAATGAATAGTATGGAAGTGATTGGGAGTCAACAGAATGAAAGCACAAGAGGTCTAGAAGAAATGAGATGTTGTGAAAGTGAGGGAGTAAATAAAAGAGTGTTGATGGAAAGTAATGAAATTAGGAGAGTCATGCTGAATAGTGTAGAAAATGAGGCTGTGAGTGATGCTTGTGTGAGTTTGAATGAAGTTATGAGTCGCATAATATATGGTGATTCAATGATTAAAGGTATGAAGAATAGTATGACTGAAGAGTGCTTGTCTGGCAGAACAATAAAGAGAATGACTTTAACAATAAAGAGAGGGCATGATGCAGAAAAGATGATAGTTATGGTGGGTACAAATGACTTGAGTGGTAGTATTAATCGGGTAGCAAAAGATTTAAGAACATTGTTAGATATCATGAAGAAGAAAAGTATCAAAGGGAGGATAGTGTGTGTGATGCCTCGTTTTGACAATTATGATTTAAGTAGATGAGCAATGATAATGAATGATATGATTGCAAGAATGTGCAAAAAAAGAGGTCTGGAATTCGTTGATGTCTGGAGTGTGTTTGAAGGCAAAAGACAGCTGTATGCAAGAGATGGGTTGCTTCTGAACATGGAAAGTAATAAGCATTTGAAGAAGTTACTGTTTTCTGAACAAGTTGAAGAAATTGGGCAGGAAAGCTAAAACCGAAAAGGTTGAATGTAAGAGGGAGAAACTTATGCAGTGAATATATATTTGTTGAACCTTTTTCACAGAATAATTTGAAAAATAGATTGGATAAAAATCAGCATGGGACTTCTGAAATTAGTAGAATGTATATCAGTTCTAAAGCTGGTAGAAGAACTAAAGGGAATCTGCAATTTTTGTATACCAATGCAAGAAGCATTCAAAATAAGAGGGAAGAATTTTTGGCATTAGTCAGTGCAATCTCACCAAAAGTTGTAGGCATTAGTGAAACCTGGCTGTCAGCAGAAGATGTGGTTACTGGAATTGAATGTGATGGGTATAGTATTTTCAGGGAGGATAGAAACCAAAGAAAGTAATATATCAAGAGGATAGACGTCTGAATGACAGTTTACTTAAGGTGGTCTGGTGTGAACTAGTGACCAATGCAACCAAATATACAGTTCGTTGCTGCTATAAGCCAGAGAGTACAGGGGGGGGGGGTGATATTGAATCCATGCAGCAGCAGCAAATTAGTGCAATGAGTGCAGAGTTAGTGATTATTATGGGGGATTTTAATTATGGCGATATCAATTGGAAGGAGGAAATATCACATGGCAAAAAAGGAAATGGAATTTATACACCTTCTAAGAGATAATTATTTGAAACAGCACATAACTGAAAGGATTTGTGGTGTTAGAGTGTTAGATCTGGTCACAGGTTCAGAGGACATATACATAAGTAAGGTGTCCTGCAATTGGTGAGGGCAATCATGTGGTACTGACTTGGGAGGCTGCAAAATTTGTGGATTTCTCTCTAAAGAAGGGGTATATATGGAACCACAGGTTAGGTAGTTATAAGATTACAAGCTTCAGAGTGAACTTACAGCCATCCCATGGCAGAACATATTGCAGGGGAAAGATGTTAGCAGTGCATGGGATAAAATCAGTGGGTATCTAAGGAAGGCAATATCAGAATGTATTCCCATGGTCAGGAAGACAAACAAGGTAGGCATTAGATGGATGAGTAGTAGAAGTATCAGGCTTGATATGCAAAAAAAAGAAAATGTTATGGAGAATTTACAAGGAGAAAGGTGATCAGTACACTCATGAGCAGTACAAGGCTCAAGCTAGGAAGGTTACCAGCATAGTAAGAAAAGCTAAATCAGATTATGAGAAGACCTTAGCCAATGAGATCAAGAATAATCCCCAAGAGTTCTTCCACTATCTGGCAAGTAAGAGGAAGAATGACTTTGGAAGGATAACCTTAGTGGGTGCTGATTGTATTGAGGTGACCAATTCAGATGTTTAGTAGAGTTATTGAGTGATCACTTTTCAAAAGTCATCACCCAAGTGAGGATATCTCTGTAGCAATAACTAATGTGAGAATTGAAGTTAATAAATCAGAGGTACTTAGTATATTGCAGAATTTAAATGCAAACACTGCTGTAGGTTTAGATGGATACCAGCTCAGGGTGTTATGTGAATGTGCAAAGGAATTGTCAATGCCTCTAATTGGTTATTTAACTTAAGTTTGAACTCTAGTATGGTCTCTTGGGAGTGGAAGGAAGGCAAAATGGTTCCTTTTTATAAAGGTGGCTCTAAGACTGTGGTAGTTAACTACAGACCAATCACCATCTCTGGAGTGGTGGTAAAAGTATTGGAAAAGTTTTTTAAGGACAGAATTCAGGAATGGGTGGATTAGAATATGATACTCTATATGGGTGAACATGGTTTTGTTAAAGGTCGATCCTGCCTTAGCAATTTAATAATTTTTTATAATGAAGTGACATCTGAGTTGGACAAGGGGAATGGCTACACGGTGATACTTCTGGATTGAGCAAATTGGGATGGAAATTAGAGCAGATTGGGATGGATACTAAACTGGTGATATGGATAAAAGAATGGCTCATGGAGAGAAAGTAGTGTATAGAAGAGCAGAGTCCAGGATGAGGCAGGTGACCAGTGGCATGCCTCAGGGCTGTGTACTTGGGGTGTTATTGTTTAATTTGTACATAAAATGATATAGGAAATGGCTTGAAGGGAGATATTTAATTGTTTACTGATGATGCAAAGTTGGGTAGTGCAATAAAAAATCAAGCTAGTGTTGAGAGTTTGCAGGATGATTTAAATAAGCTGGCATAATGGGCAAAAGGTAATGGATGTTAGTTCAATGTGGAAAAGTGTAAAGTTATGAATTTTGGGATTAAAAGATTACCAGCTGTGTACCATATTGATAGAATGGTACTCCTAGAGATTAATGAGGCTAGGGACTTGGGGGTATTGGTGGATAGGGAGATGAAGTTCACAGGACACATTGCTAAGGTGTCCAAAATTGCACATAGGATCACTTAGTTATTGAAGAACACACTAACATCCAGATATAAAGAGATTATTATTCCCTTTTATAAAGCGTTGATACTTCCACATTTGGATTACTGTGCTCAGGTCTGGTCACCGGGATTCCTTGGAGATGAGGAGGTTGTGGAGAGGGTTCAGAGGGAGAGTGACTAAGTTGGTGAGTGATGTAAAAAATGCTCCCTACAATGATAGATTGAGAGCTTGTGGATTGCAGCAGTTGGTTGATAGGCGGAGAAAAGGGGATATGATAGAAACATTTAAATTACTGAAAGGTTTTTATAAGATTGAAGTAGGGGAAATATTTCATCAGTGTGATAGTGATGGAAGAACAAGAGGTCATCCCTGAAAATTAAGGAAAAGTGTGGTTAACAAGGGTGTGAGAACTAGATTTTTTGCTTGGAGGGTGGTGAATGAGTGGAATGCATTGCCTGACTCAGTTGTGAGTTCTTCATCTGTAAATGAATTCAAACAGAAGTGCACCATGAAGTTATTGCAAGGAGAGAGAAATAAGAATGCATGGTAAACACAGGAGTTAAAAGAGCAGTCTACAAAAAAAAAAAAAAAAAAAAAAAAGAAGAAACCACATAAAAAGTTCCTAATTAGTAAGTTAGCATGTGCTGCTAAAAAATAAAGAGAAAAATGTAAGTTAGATAAACAAAAACATCCAGAGAAGATTTGAAAAGAATATAGAAGATAAATATCATGAGGGTTCAACATGTTTAGAGGACATTAAAAACTTCAATCGAATAAATTGTCAAACTATTGAGAACAACAAAAATTCTATGGCTGTTATGCTAGTATTACACATTTTTTATTTTATCTTATTTTTTTTCTAACTGTTTCCAATATATAACAAAATTTTTCCTTGGAAACTGAGGGGTTTTCACCTCTAATCTAAGCAAATCAGCCAGAGAATACACAGTTTACAAACAAAAAATACTAGTAGTGAGTGGTAGATGGTACTACATATAGGCAATGGACAGTGGAGTAGTGTGTACATGAAAGATTAAATAGCGTAAACAATGAGTTGTGCAGAGTACACTGTCTCCTGTAATGAGTCCTTGGACTCTGGAGGTGTCACATAATAATAATACATTTAATAAATAATAATATACTGCTTTTGGCATTTTAACAGTTGCATTAAAGCAATCTTCAAGATATAAGGACTTTAACTGATGCAACTTAGCTGGGATTTGAGGAAGGTAGTTGAGTCTGAGAGATATATAAGTGGAGAAAAAGGCAACTGGACATGGGCATGTGTATCAAATCACAACTATCAGGTGGCATGTGAATTGATTATAGACCTAAAAGTGAACTGCTGTGGTTACTTATAAATGCTATGAGTGAGCATCAGAAATGAAGAAGATGAAATTGTTGTGTTGAATTTATTCACCCACAAACTGTTGTGGGTTGGAATTAGTGGTTGGATGAGGCAGAGAAATGGAAAGATGTTTTTCACAGGGATGAAAAAGACAGGAAGAGTGAAGGAATGATGCCAATGATAACAGAAGAATTATATCCACAGAAAGTAGAGATGCAAGAGGAAAAAAATGGCAATGGTTTGAAGCAGTATTGTGCAAGGCAGAGGTGGACAGGAAGAGATCAGGTTGATGTTACTATAGTCCACAGAATGTGGAGGAAGATGATGAAGTAATGTATAAGCAACTTGGATTAGTGAACAAGAGAAGGGTTATTATTATGGGTGATTTTAATTATGACAGTAGAGATTGGAATGAATAGATATCTTTTGGGAATAAGAAAAATGAATTTTTCAAGTTCTTAAGAGACACTATCTTAGACAGTACGTACAGTCTTAGATCTGATCATTTCATCAGCAGATGCGAGTCTGACCGTGATGTCACACTTCCCTTCAGTTCGTAAGAGTGATTACAAAGTGATCACTTAGGGGATTGCTAACCATATGAGAAAAGGGTATATGTAAAAACTACAAGGCCAGTGACTTTGAAAAGTAACTATGACCACTGAGTTAGCTGATGGATGATTTTCATCATCCAGTGTAAACCATCATTCAGGTTATTGAAACCCTGAAGCAATTTTACAAAGGTTCCTGTCTGGTCTCTATAGTAGGGTTTCTAGATTATCTAGATAAAGAAAATTAAACCAACTTCAAAAGTGAAATTTTTCAAAGCTCTAATACATATTGAACCAAAATATTTATTTACATTAAAAGCAGTAATTATTCAACTTTCCACTAACATTCCCATTTTAACTGAACCCTTACAAAAGATGAGTTTCCTCAAATAATTAACTTTCTCATTTTAACTTTTAAAGCATCTTCAATCATAACAACTGTATATATGTTATGTACATATTCTGTTTTTAAAACATTTTGCAATTCACCACTGGATTATACACATATCTACATATTGCATTTTTTCTGTATTAACTAACATGTTCAGTTATCTGACAATTTTAAATAAAAAAAAATAAAAAAAAGTGTTATTTTAAATTTTGTCATACATTTTCAAACAATGACTTTATTAACATACCTCACCACCTTCCAATGGAACAACTTTAGAAAATTTTGTTTCACAGATAACAGCATCATCTTTGGTAAGTGCTTGCAGTGATCCTGCTCCAAAGTACTGAACACAATCACCAGGAGTGTCAGCAAAATACTGCCATGGACTGTATGTTTTTCCATTATCTGTTGAGCGCTCCAGGATCCATACACCTGGACGAGGAGAATTTCCCATCTTAATAAAAACATAAGCCACATGGAACTCCTAAAAGGAAACATCAGTAAAAGTAAAGTTGTGTAAAAACTATTGCTCTTTTCAATATATTGAGAGTCAACATAATCGACACTTATCTCAAAATTTGATTTTTATTATTATTACTAATAATAATATAATATTGTTAGTGTTCTTATTTTTTTCCTTATTATTATTGTAAGGGTACTTCCAGGGATTCTAATAACTTATCAAAGGAGGCCCACTCAGCCTACACACTTATTATCTCAACTTAAAAAATAAATAAAACTTTTCTACCCTTCCAATTCCATCATGATTTTGTACCATATAATGTTTAAAATTGTTACAGGAGTACCTGACTAAGGAAAAGATAGAGACTGTGATTATGGCAATGAAGACAGATCACAATGTGAATGACAAGACAGTAATAATTATAGTACAAATGATGATAGCAAAAGTTGAGAGCAATATTAGAGAATGTGCAGTAGAAGAGTTGGGGAGTCACCATCTTTCCAGCTTATTCAGTTCTCATGAGTCCCAACATCAACACTATTACTATTAACTCTCCCAAGTTTCACATCATCTGCAAACAATTGAATATCTCCCATGTAATCAAAGGTTGGTCGATTGGAGAGCCTCTGCTATTAATGGCTCACACAAAAAGTTAAGCAAGTTTGAACACGGTTAGTAGTTGGAAGGGATCTATCATTTGATACTGTTGGCACACTCGATGAGTCTTTGGACTCCCTGGAAGTGTCACATAATAATAATAATAATAATAATAATAATAATAATCCAATGAAAATATCATTAACATAAAGATTGAATGGTAATGGTCCCAGTACTGAACTTGTGGAACTCTACTTATAACCTTCCTACTCCCTGAAATTTATCAGAAAGCCAGTTAACAATCCAATCCAACTTAAATATTAACTTGTCATGCAACACCCTATCAGATGCCTTTCAAAATCCAAAAATGGCAAAGTATGCCTTACTTCCATCGACTGCTCTTGTTATGCTGTTTTAAAAGGCAACCAGATTACTAAAACAAGAGTACCTCTTAACATATCCAAAAACAAGAGTACCTCTTAACATATCCAAAAACAAGAGTACCTCTTAACATATCCAAAAACAAGAGTACCTCTTAATATTGCCTTCATCTTCCCAATTCTTTATATTAGCTGCTACCAATTTTTCCAAAATATTAACAACCACAGAAGAAATGCAAACTAGTCTACTGCCATCAACAACCAGCCTTAGGCACTAATTCATTCCTCAGGGACTTGCCTGATGGCAAGAACTTAATCAAACAGCCAGGTTAAAGGCATGGTCAGTTCCTTAACACATACTTTTATTCAAAATGTGGATTGCAGAATTTGGTGGATATGAGGAAAAGAGATGATATTACAGTGACATTTAAGTTAGTGAGAGGATTTTATCAGATTAATCCAAAAGAGATTATAAAAAGATTAGAAGGTGAAAGGGGAAAACCAGAGATCATCCCTGAAAATTATATAAGAATGTGGTGAAGGGTGGGGGGGAGCATATTTTGTACATGAAGAATTGTAAGGGAATGGAACACATGACTAGAATGTGTTGTTAATGCAAGGAGTGTTAAGAATTTTAAGATTGAGTATAATAAATATGTTGTCCATTGATAAAACCTCCCATGATGAGTTCCAACTCCATGGAGGGTGCAAAAATAATAATAATAATAATAATAATAGTAATAATAATAATAATAATAATAGTGATAAAAATTACATTTACATGTAGGGATAAAGAGGTTGTGGTGGTGCCTGTATATAAGGCATTAGTCAGATTCCATATGGACTGTTGTGTTCATATTTGGTCACCTAGTTTTCATTGTGATGTGGAAATACTAGAGAGGATCCAAAGATGAATAACTAAAGTGATATTAGGACTCTTGAGTGTTGGTTATAAAGGATGTTTAAGAGAATGTGAAATACAGATATGTATACAGATATGATAGAGACTTCCAGGTTAGTTAAGGGATTCCATCAGATTAATATAGAAGGGATTATAAAAAGAGTGGTTGTTAAGATGAGAAGAAAGAGAGGAATTATCCTTGAAAGTTGTGTAAAGATGTGGTGAAGAAGAATGTGAAGAGTAGATTTTTTATGTGGAGACTTGTTAGTAAGTAGAATGCATTGCCTGAGTGTATTGCAAATGCAGGTAGTGTAAATAACTTCAAAGCTCATTATTATTATTATTACGGGCAACTCCAAGGAATCGACAGACTCATCGAGGGAGGTCCTAACATCATGTCAAGAACAACTATTTGACATTCACACAGTACTTATCATACCTCGCCTTGAACTCATTCACAGTCATGGCACCCACAACAGACCCTGGCAGCTTATTACACTCATTCACCACTCTCCAAGTAAAAAACCTCGCTCTAACGCCCTTACTAACCACACTCTTGCACAGTTTCCATGTAGGGCTCCTTGTCCACCCACCACCAGTCCTATTCTCAAAAATATCTTCTGAATTAATCTTATAGAAACCCTTCAGTAATTTGAATGTCTCAATCATATCACCCCCTATTCTGCAACCCACAAATCTTCAACCTGTTCTCATAAGGTTCATTCCATAGACCTGCTATCATCTTGGTCACTCGTCTCTGGATCCCCTCCACCTCCTCCCCATCAAGAAGAAACCCTGGTGCTCATATCTGGGCACAGTTTGATAGACATGTGGCTGGTAGAGTAGGCCTCTGACAATGAGTCTGTTGACTCCATGGAGGTTATGAAATAATAATAATTTATTCCAGTTTATATAACATTCTGTGCAGTTTCCTATCAAATGCCTTTGCAAAGTCCAGTAAAACCATGCTACAGCTATTTCCATTATCTAACTCTACTGCCAAAAAACTCCTAATGCTAAGTCTTCTCTTCATAATTTCATGATGTCCTTCAAAATATCACATTCTTCCTCTTCTTGAATGAATGCCTTAATTAACTTTTCCAATACCTTAATTACCACTTCAGCAATTCCTAACATTCTTTTAGAAAAAGATGTGCAAACAATAAAAGATATTAATGTACACAAACTGGGCGTTTTTTTTTTCTTCCAGTTCCCAATTCATTATTGATTGAAGAAACTGACAAACAAAAAAGAAAGAAGAAAAACATAATTCTACAGTCAGGTAGCTGTAGAGGTATGTTCAGCTAACTTCCAACAAATCAGGAGTTTATAATTTATAAATTCTGACCCCTTATGTATTACACTAAATCATATGATTATCTAATGACAGGCAATAAATTCTTAAAACATATTTTTATTAGAATGATTTATAATAGGCTTGTTTCTTAATATATGATGTTGTGAATATAAATAGCATGCATATTATTTATCTTATAGCATTTAAAATATACATATTATTACTATTACTTTACACCTCCAAGGACTCATCGCTGGAGGGCACTCTATTGCACACATCTAAATGCCCCCACTATTACTTAACTGTCCTACTACATACAACTACTATCAACAGTCTATTTTTTGTAAATTTGTGTTATTGTGGCCATTTACCTATATACACGGGATGAAAAACCCGAGTTTCTGGGAAGAAAAAAAACCCTGCTACCTCCATATGAGATTGGCTAACTCACCTTCAATTGAAAAAGCCCACATAAAGAAAGGTCATGCAGATGGATGTGTGGGGAAGGAGGAAGCACAGGCGGCCAAAGAAGAGATGAAGGGAGCTGGTGGAGAAGGACTTGAGGATGAAGAACTTGGATGTGATTACAGACCAAGACAGGAGGATGTGGAGGAGACTCACTAAAAACAGTGACCCTACTTAAGTGGGATAAGCCGCAAAAGAAGAAGAATAGAATTATGCTTGACAACAATGCATAAGACCTCTACACAGTCGAATGGCGGCAGAAGTCACAGGAAATTTGGTGATGATTGTTTTTCTTTCTTTCTTTTTTTTAATTATAATTCACAGATAAAACCAAGCAAAATTCATCCTTACATCTCTTAAGCACAATTGAAAGAACAAAGAGGCATTGATTGCATCCTTCGATGGGAAAGACGTGTTCGATTCTCATAGTAAGAACACAGTAAGGATAGCTTAATGCGGGCTTTTTTTTTTTCACCTGAAGGTGAGATTAGTCAATCTCATACGGAGGTAGCATGTTTTTTAGCGTTTTTTTTTTTTTTTGCTTGTTTCCTCCTAGTAACTCAAGTTTTCCATCCCACATACAAGCTAATCAACACTAGTACACAAGCAATTTACAGACAAAAAATACTATTAGCGGCAGTAGATGCCGCTGTGTATGCATGGATAAAGTTTTAAGCAGTGTAGACGGTGGACTGAGTGGAGTGTCCTCCCAAGATGAATCTTAGGACGTGTCATGAAATAACATAACTGCACCTACTATGCTACTTCTGAGAATTATCTCCTCGTCACAATCACCACCAAAGTGACAGCGTTTCGAAAGTGGTGCCTGCGTGCACCCTCTTTAGCGTGAATAGCCTTTGAAATATATCTAGTCCTGCTTTGTCCCTTCCTCTCTCCGTTAGTTTCACAGTCATATACCATTGAAGTTGTATTTCATGTGTTATCATGCACACAGTGGATGAGTTTTTTACAAATTTCGAAGTGTGTAAAACTGAGCGTGGTTACTGAAATTTTTAAACATGGAAACGTGCTGGTAAAATTCATTGTCGATTTACAAGGTTTTTATGATAAAGTAACTGTAAATAAGTTCCTAGGCACAAAATACAAGAAACAGCGATATTTCCGTGTTTATATTTCCGTAACTGAAGACATTAATAGCCATGATAGCAACATAAAAGACATACTTCCCCTCAGAAGCTGAGAAATCAACAAAATCACATGAGTGGTGTGTCATTCATGGAAAGTTGTGATTATGTGCACCTGCCCAGAAAACCATCCCAGCATGGTGCTCAACTCTATGCAACCTACTAACTACACCATTTACTTAAACTTCCATCACATCACAATCTTTTTTTTTTTCTTTTATGTTGCTTCCACCCACCAAAGGTTATTTGTAAACCTGTAATACATTTTGTACCATGGATGGGCTAGGAATTTTTTTTTCTATTTCTTATCAATTTTTTTTTGTATTTTTCGTTTAATTTGTTTACATAATCCAGAAACCCTGCTCTAAAGACCAAATATGGAACTTTTTCAGACTACTTCAGGCCTCCAATAAGTGGGGAAGTGGTCTCACACCAGGTATGATATTCACCTCCCACGAAAAAAATTAATCTCTCACCTAATTCATCAATCGTCGTTAATAGGGATTAACGTTAGTAAACTGTTTATGTACTAAAAATCCGAGTTTCCAGAGAAAGGATACATGAAATCAGGTAACTCATAAATCGAAACACCCCATATAAAGATTATCTCATTACGGCGAGAATCAAGCTAAGCTCTTTTACGAGGGTGGCAGAAAATTTACGAGGGTGGCCTCGACCATAGATAGCCACACTATTGCCAAGATTTTTTTTTCTTAGTTGGTACATCTGTCATAAACATCTATGTGAAATTGCAAGGCAATCTATCAAATAGTTTGTTTTATACAGCTGTCTGAAGCAAAAGTGTTGTCTGTATCCCTTGAAATGGATAAAAATGAGTATCGTGCTGTAATAAAATTTTTTGTAAAAGAAGGTTTAATGCCAAAAAAATTCGTTCAAAGTTCATAAAAGTTTATGGGCACTCTTCTCCTTCATTTTCGACAATTAAGAAATGGGCTGCTGAGTTTAAACATGGCCGTACCAGCCTTGAAGATGATCCACGTGAAGGATGTCCAAAAGTGTAACAACATCAGAAATCACTGATCAAGTGCACGCCATGGTATTGGATGACCGACGAGTCAAAGTGCGTGAAATTGCTGAGACTATAGGTATTTCAAAAGAATGTGTAGGATATATTTTGCATGAGGAATTGCAAATGAAAAAGCTTTGAGCAAGATGGGTGTCACGCTTGCTCACAGCAGATCAAAAATGCACTCGCATGAAAATCTCTGAACAGTGCTTGGAGCATTTTAACAAGAATAAAACTGGTTTTGTGTGTTGATTTATTACTATGGATGAGACTTGGATTCACCATTACACACCAGAATCCAAACAGCAGTCAAAATAGTGGACAGAAGCCAATTGTTCATCACCAAAGAAGATAAAAGTCGGCTCCATCAGCAAGAAAGGTCATGCCCAGTACAGTAACGAGGGTATGAAGCGCCTGTGGCAAGTATCTAACTTGTGTTCCCCTAACCCAAAAATAACAAAAATTTTGAAAAATTTAAATGTAACAAGTTAAATTTTACTAAATGCAATATGTTAAATACTTACTATTAACCCCATCAAAATGAGTTGCAGTGTGTTGCAGAATTTGTGTCCAAAGCAGCGTATTGCCGAAATTTAAAAATACAATATAAAATAGGGACTTTTATATCTATTTATTTATTTTTATTTTTTACATTTTGAGCCCCAAACCTGATTGCGCCCATGGCAGGTGTCTCTTGCTACGGACAAGAGACACTTGGGCACCGTAACGAGGGCACCTCTTTCGCCACGCTCTCGTTATGGCATTCGTTATGCCATTGGTCTTTTGGGATGCTAAACGCATTTTGTTTATTAATTATCTTGAAAAGGGTAAAACAATAACTGGGGAATATTATTCTGATCTTTTAACCAGACTAGACAAAAATATTCGTGAGAAAAGACCCAGTTTGCAGAAGAAAAAAATAATTATTCATCAGGAAATTTCATGTACCTGTTCACAAAGGTGTTTTGGCAATGGGAAAATTAAGGGTTCTCAGTATGAACTGTTAAAAAATCCACCCTATTCCCCACATTTGGCTCCCTCTGACTTCTATCTCTTCCCAAAACTAAAACTCTTCCTCGCTGGTTAGTGTTTTTCTTCGAACAAGAGGTGATTGCAGCTGTAGTTGGGGTATTTTGCAGATCTTACTGAGAACCACTACAGGGGCGGAATAATGGTGCTGGAGCATCGCTGGAATAAATGTATTAGTCTTAAGGGAGATTATGTTGAAAAATAAAAATAATTTTGAAATTATAAATTCGTTTTTTCATTGTTAGGCCAAGAACTTTTCAGACCACACTCGTACAATTGCAAATCACAATGTATCCTCATTCTTTGCTTTACAGAAGTGCTCAATATAATGAATAAATAATAAATAAATCAGCAATCCTCACCTTCTCATGGTGCACCCTGTTGGGTATCTACTTGGATATTGAACGAACGAGGATGGGCTGGCAATTTGGGATTTAGCCGACCAAATTGTATTCTTATTGGTTAAACCAAAATAAAAAAAAATGATGGTACAACATGACAAAATTTCATGCCGGCTGGGGCGTCGCCTGGTTAAACAAGGCCCCCGTTGTTTTCGCCAGGGAACCACAGCGAACAGCGATAAGTCAGCTACTGGAACAAATCTGAAAACAAACCCAAACTCAACATCACCAGAGTGAAAGATCAGTACTATCAACGTAAGAAGCCTGAATGGCAAAGAAATGGAGCTAGCTTAGGAATTAGATAAGTACCAGATCGACATAATAGGGGTGACTGAAACAAAAAAGACAAAAACTGGTGAGATCTTTCTGAGCAATAAATACAAAATGTTATATTCAGGCAATAACAATCAAGGAAAAGAAGGAGTAGCCATAGTATTCAACACAAAATACGAGGCTAATCTTCTTGAATGGCAGTCGGTCTCAAGTAAAGTAATGTGGGTAAATATGAGAATTGGGTCATTACATTATGGTAGGAAGGTCACTACCATAATGTAATAACAGCATACATTTCCTAGGAAATGTGTTTTTACATTATGGAAAATACCTAAGAATAGCAATCAGAATTTACCGACTTTGCTGCGAGATTTCCGGTATTGCACTACGTGCTAGGGTCACTTGCATTTGCTCACGCCAGTGGTCACCGATACTTTATAGTTTACTATATTCGGCAAGAAACTCTCTGATTCCAATCTTTGAGTTTCTTATTCGGTTTTAAAACTATGTGGGATTTAATATCCCCTTAATTTAAATAACGAGAATTGGGAACTGGACAATGAGACTTATTTGTGCCTATGGTCCCACAGAAGGTTCTACTAAGGTAGAAGTGGAGGAATTTTTTGAGGCTTTAGAAAAAGCAACTGACACAATGAAAAAGTAAAAGTTGGTCCTTGTTGGGGATCTAAATAGCAGAGGTAGGAAATGATTGTGAGACATACAAAAATATTTTGGGAAAATTTGGAGAAAAGAGCAAAGCTAATAATAATGGCAAATATCTGTTGGATTTCTGCTCAGGACATGGACTTGTTATTACTAACACCATGTTCCAACATAAAAATGTACACAAATTCACATGGAGAGAAGAGGCTAGGAATAAGAAAAGTCTCATTGACTATGTTATTGTTGATAGTGATGTTTTCTCCCTGGTGCAGGACACCAGAGTGTACAGAGGATTTGAAATTGGAAGTGATCACTATTTAGTCTTGAGCAGGATAAAATTCAATTTCATATTGAAAAGAATAACATGTAAGAAAGTTTTAAAGCGAATAAAAGTTGAGCAGCTCTTAGATGTGAACTGTAGAATAAAATACACAAAGATTATTGAAGAAAAAATGAAAGAGTTTGAGAACAGGAATCAAACCTTGGAAGTTCAGTGGCAAACTCTGAAGAAAACATTGATTGATTCTGCCAGAGAGACATGTGGTGAGGTTGTCTGCAAGGATAAAAAATCAGAACTCCCTGGTGGACACAGGAAGTTAAAGAGGCAGAGAAGGAAAAGAAGAAAGCATATCAAAAGTTCCTGTCAAATAAGTCAGCTTGTGCTCTTGGAGAATATAGAGACAAATGCAAGAATGCTAAACACTGTGTAAAACTAGCTAAACAAAAGTCATGGGAGGATTTTGGCAAGAATATAGAAAATAAATATCAAGAAGGTGGCAAAATATTCTGGAGGTTGTTGAAGAAGCTTAGGAATGGAGGAAAGAGGTGTTGTAAAAGGAGTTAGAGATGATAAAGGTGACACGAAAACTGGAGAAAAAGATATCTTTGAAGTATGGAGTAATTACTTTGAAAAACTGCTAAATGAAACAAGCAGTGATGACAGCACAGTGATAAAAAACACTGACCAGGCATGCAGTCAGGAATACATATCCATACTTGAAGTAGAAAAAGCCATCAAAGGCTTGAAATGTGGAAAGGCAGCAGGAGTAGATGATATTCGACCAGAAATGCTGAAGTATGGTGGTATAAGAGTCTTACAGTGGCTGCACTGCATAGTTCAGAAAGCCTGGACAGAGGGACGAATTCCCAATGATTGGAGTAGAGCTCTCATAGTACCCATATATAAAAAGGGAAATAAAACTGAATGTGAGAATTACAGAGGTATTTCCCTACTGAGTGTTCCTGGCAAGATCTATGCAAGTATACTTGAGAAACGGTTGAGAAGAATTGTGGAAGAAAAGCTTGGTGAAGAACAAGCTGGATTCAGGCCAAATAGAGGCTGTCAGGATCAGATCTTCACTTTACGACAAATAGTCGAGAAAGCATGGGAATATAACAAAGATCTGTATTTAAGTTTTGTCGATTTGGAAAAGGCATATGACAAGGTGCCAAGAGAGAAGCTATTCAATACGCTGCAGTTATATGGTGTCAATGGGGCATTATATCAAGCAATACTTAGTCTTTATTTGAGTTGTAAGTCAGCAGTTAGAATTGAAGGAAGTACAGGAAGATGGTTTAATGTTAAATCTGGTGTGAGACAAGGATGTACGTTATCCCCTCTGTTATTCATTGTCTATATGGATCACATTATGAAGGAAAGTGGTATTAAACATGATATCAAAATTGGAGATGTTAATGTCAGCTCTTTGCTTTATGCGGATGATGTTATACTTCTAAATAAATCCGCTACAAGTCTGCAAGATTCTCTGACTAAATTGAATAGTTGTTGTAATAGATATGGTATGAAGTTCAACAATAAAAAGACAAAGACAATGAAAATAGGCAGAATCATTGAAAATGTCAACTGTGTTGTGAATGGAGAACCTGTGGAACAAGTAAAACATTTCAGCTACTTAAGCACGATTTTTACTGAAGATGGTAAATTAAATATAGAAATAGACAACAGAATCAGCAAAGTTGGTATGGTGGGAAGTCAATTGAATAAATTCATATGGAATAAGAGAGAAATTAGTCGGAACACTAAATTAGCTATATACAAGACAGTGTTCAAACCAGTTTTAACTTATGGATCTGAGAGCTGGGTCAGAAGTAAAACGCTTGATGAAAGACTAGAGATCGCAGATATGAGAGTCCTGAGAAAGATTATAGGCGTGAACAGATGGCATCAATGGCAATATCATATTAAAAATGAGGATATTAGGAAAAACTTGATATTGTCAGCATCCAGGAATGCGTTAGCAGAGCTCATCTCAGGTGGTATGGTCACCTAAACAGAATGGGCGAGGAAAGATTAGCAAAACAAGTGTTCTCTGCCAGGTTGGCAGCAAAATGACCCTGAGGAAGATCAAGATATAGGTGGATTGATACGGTATAAAGTGACTTAGACGATAGAAATATAAGATCTGATAATGTTGGAGTCTTGACAAGTAACAGACTGATTTGGAGGAAAATTGTAGATAGGAAGTTAGTAATGATATAATTTTTTCATGTAGTACTATCATATCCTGTACACCCCTTGTGGGTACATGGCAGGAATTTGATGATGATGATGACGCACGCGCGCGTGCACATGCACATGCAAGTAATAAAAAATAAACATGCCAGAACGAATCCCCATACTCACGTATATAAGAAAGAAACAAAGACTACCTAACACAGCAAACGTCAGTAAAATCCGGTTGCTTACAGAAAGAAAATATCAACAGAAACTTTCAAGAGGGAAAAAAAAAGTCACAACAATAACTAACTAATGAAATAGAGGAAATGGAATTTTAGAAAATAATAATCGGAAGCCATTGCTAGACTAGGAGGGATGTTCCACAACTTAAAATCCAATCACAAAAACTAATCGAAACATTAGCCTTTCGGACTGAAAACATGCACAGCAACACCATAAACACAATCCAGAAACATTAGTACTAAAGAACCACCAAAACAAAACAAAACAGATTATAGCCTTCTTATTCAAAATTCACAAACGACCATTCCCAACATGTACACATACCGGCCACTGAATTAGAAACTTTTATTTAATACCGTGTTAGACCTCTTTCAGTCCGAATTACACCAACAGGTATATGGTTTGGAATAGATTTCACAAGATATTGGATTGCATCTACTCTACAACATACCAGGAGACATCAAAAGCCATTGCCCAGCTCTATCCTCTAATCAACAGGAACAGTAAGCTGAGCTCCAGAATCAAATTACTCATCTACAAACTGATGGTTCGTCCTATACTCACTTACGCTTCTTCGGCTTGGAGCCATAGCACTGATACTAATATTCTCAAGTTACAATGTATGCAAAATAAATGTCTACGAATGATCTTAAATGCACCATGGTTCGTAAGAAATGTGCAACTACACTGGGACACAGATGCAAATGTCCCCTATATTTACACTTTAGTGCAGACTATAGCAACAAAGTTCTTTTCAAAATAATCTGTACACCCCAACAAATTGGTTCAATTAGCTGCAAACTACAACACAACAGATTACTTCAAACATAACAGACCAAAAGCATCTTAAACTCCAATCCCGATATCTAATCTTCTAGCCTGCTCAGGCGAGCAATTAGCTCATAAATCTTTTTCCACTCACCGTTTCCCTATGAGATAGCTGGGAGTATGAAAAGCATTTTGCTTCACCCGTTATGTCAGAAATGTTAATTGTTAAACATACCAGTCGTTCACCAGACATTCATTTAACTTGCTCAGATTTGACAGAAGAGGACTTTGACCCTGAATCTGAGCCAGTTCAATGACTGTCTGGTGAACTCCTGGTATGTTGTAGACGCAATTCTAACATGTCCCATACATTCTCAATGGGGTTCAAATCGGCTTTCTGGTGACCAGGGAAGATTGTGAGTCTCCGTCATGCTCACTGAATTACTGCTGAACAATTCTTACACAATGATCAGTAACACTGTCGTCCATAAAACAACCCCGCTAGATAAAAAGTCAACATTGTAGGATAGACTTGATCGGGAACAATATTCAGATATTCCTAGGAGGACACCAGACTTTCCAGCAATATCAGAGGACCAGTTCTTTCATACCAAATGAACATTCCCCATACCACAACACCACATCCAGAACCTTGAGTTGTGTTTACAAAGCAAACTGGGTTCATTGCTTCATGGGACTCCCACCAAACTCTCTGCCTACCGTTCTGTACAGAACAATGTGTACCATGACTTTTTTCCCAGTCTTCCGGTGTCCAGTCATGGTGTTTCTGATAGCACTGTAGACGAACTTTCAGGTTCTTCACAGAAATCAGTGGTTTCCATATAGGTATGCAACTTGCCAGCACCAATCCTCTTTAATTCCCTGCGAATAGTTCAGTGAGATATGGGTCGGGAACAGCCTTCATTAAATGCTTCTGTCAATTACTGCGCACAGGAAGTTCTGTTTGTCAGTACAATCCTTCTGAGACTATGGTGATTTCGTTCCTAAGCAGATTATCTTAGGACCATAGTTCTGTATCTGAAATAGTATGGTGGGTTATTTTTCCACTGATTAAACACCCCTGGATATATTTGATTGTTTAGAGAAACTTGTGACATTAAGATTATAATATATAGATACGTTTACACAAGAATATTATATTTTAATTTGTGAAATATTTAAGTCTGAAAACAACAGACTATCTTCAGTGGCTACATAGGAACAGTTTTTTAACAAGGTGGAATACTAACAATTGATCATTCAAAAGTAGAATGAGCCACGTGATGTTATATTGCTAAGTATAACATCACGTGGCTCATTCTACTTTTGAATGATCAATTGTTGGTATTCCTTTAATATCTTAAATCTTTAATTTAATATTTAATTTAATAATATCTTTAATTTAATCATTACTCTGAATTTTTTTCAGAGTAATGATTAAATTAAAGATATTAATTCACAAATTCATATAATAACCTTAATTTATAAATAACATTAGACTAATGTAAGAATTAGTCTTAATTAAAAAAAAAAAAAATATATATATATATATATATACACAGTATATATATTAATGTGTTATCCTGATTCAACTTTCCCATATTTTTGATAAAGATATACAGTCATTTCGATTCAAGTTAGGGCGTTGAAGTAAGGCCTCGGCACTTTCTTTAAATAAACATTCAAATTCATAGCGACATCTGTGTAGAAGGTGAGTCTTGGACCAGAGGATGTTGTGGCTTGTCTCTATTCCATGCTGAGCCAATCCAGACTTATCGGATTTGTTGTGCGGAATGCATGATTGATGTTCCTGAATTCTTTTTTCTATATAGCGTCCTGTTTGTCCAAAGTAAGACAGATTGCAGTTACAAGGAACTTGATACACACCAGGCAGAGACATAGTGAATGTTTATCTTTAGAAGAGGGAGGAAAGTGGATATTTTGTTAATAGGTATATAAGTGGCTGTTAAATCATATTTCTTCAGAATTCTTGAAATTGGTTCTGATTCCCAGAAATATAAGCAATTAGAACTCGACGTATTGAATCTGTGTTGTTTTGGATTGGTTTGTAAGAATCGAACAGATGTTGTATACTCTTTTCGGAGAAGCCATTTAATTTCCTGTAGTGTTTAATAGTGGAAAGTTCTTTCTGTAATTCATGAGGAGTTGAACAATTAGTTCTGGCTCATAGGATAAAACATTTTATGATTCCTGATATCTGATAAGGTTGATGAGCAGATTGTTTGAGAATATAACGTCCAGTGAAAGTGGGTTTTCTGTAAACTGTTGTTGTTAGAATGCCTGAAGGTGAACGGATGAGGAGGATGTTTATATGATTAAATTAAATTTCATATTGTTAAATTAAATTAAATAATGATTAAATTTCAATTGTCTTGTTGATTGAAAAAGACAACAAGACAATAACTTGTTGTCTTTTTCAATCTCCATGGTAAACTTAATACAAGGATGTAAGGAATTGATTCTGGCTAAAAAGGAAGGTAAGGAATCTCTGTTATGAGGCCATACTGAAAAGATGTCGTCTATATATTTCACCCAAAAAGAAAGTTGAGGGAATATAGATGAGAACAGGACGTCTTCTAGATGTTCCAAATAAAAGTTGGCTAGAGCAGGTGAAAGTGGACTTCCCATGACTGTTCCTTCCACTTGGGTGTAGAATTTGTTTTGACATAAGAAATATGCAGAGTGCATCACAAAATCAAATAATTTTATGATGTCATGTGGGAAGATGTCAGCAAGTAATTGTAAAGTCTCTTTGAGAGGTACATTAGTATATAGAGATTCTACATCGAAGCTCACCATAAGATCAGTAGGTTGTAATGATATATTTTTTAATTTATTTAGGAAATCAGAAGAGATTTTCAAAAAGGAGTGTGATTTGCCTATATGTAGTGAAATTATTGATTTCAATAATTTCGCTATATATTTGGCTATGCGATAAGTAGGTGAATCAACCACTATAGGATGAAGAGGAATATCTGTCTTGTGTATTTTAGGTAGACCATAAAATCTAGGAGGTCTTGCAAAATGAGTTTTTAGCCTTTCAATCGTGTCTGCATCCAAATTTATCA